>NC_138376.1:72725465-72755236 GCF_054177405.1 Leptonychotes weddellii
ATGTATTATTTGTTTCAGAGGTACAGGTCTGTGATTCAACAGTCTTACACAATTCACAGCGCTCACCATAGCACATACCCTCCCCAATGTCTATCACCCAGCCACCCCATCCCTCCCACCCCCCACCACTCCAGCAACCCTCAGTTTGTTTCCTGAGACTAAGAATTCCTCATATCAGTGAGATCATATGATACATGTCTTTCTCTGATTGACTTATTTCGCTTAGCATAATACCCTCTAGTTCCATCCACATCGTTGCAAATGGCAAGATTTCGGTTTTTTTATCAGCCTTAGATTTTTTTCGTTTACCATGACATTTCTTTGGATGTTCTCCCGTGATACATAATTTCCCAAGTTTAGTAATCATCTGCCGTGGTTTTTTTTTTTTTTTAAAGATTTTATTTATTTATTTGACGGAGGGACACAGCGAGAGAGGGAACACAAGCAAGGGGAGTGGGAGAGGGAGAAGCAGGCTCCCTGCAGAGCAGGGAGCCTGATGTGGGACTCGATCCCAGGACCCTGGGATCATGACCTGAGCCGAAGGCAGTCGCTTAACCGACTGAGCCACCCAGGCGCCCATGCCGTGGTTTAATTAATTGCCTTTTACACAGAATGGTCAGTGGCAGCCCTTTTTTCTCTAACCAACATTTACTCAGTATTGTTTTATGTATTAATGTAGTATTGTGACCTGTGGGGAGACTTGGAAACTTCCTTTATCTCTAATGAGTCTCGTAGGTCCCGACGATTCTGTGCTAGATCAGTACATGATGGTGATGAGGTTCTGAGCTTGCACTAACCCCACACGGGTGGTACAAAGCTAGAGAAGGGATTAGAGAGTTAGGGAGGGGGGTCACAGAGAAGAGAGAGTCACATAGGTACACACATCCAGATACACATCCAGAGAAAGCTCTGCCCTCAGAGATGTATATGTATTGAGGGGATGGAGGCCCAGAAGCAGAAGCTCACAGACTTACAGACATGGGCCAATACACAGACACAGATGGACACACACCAAAACACAAATTCAGAAAGAGAAGCACTAGTAGGAAAGAGAAAGACACCTGAGGGGGTGAGGAAAAGAGAGAATTAGAGAAAAGGAGGGCAAGAGAGGAGTAGAGAGAAGGAAGTGGGAACAAGAATGTCCCGTTCCTGTAGCGAGCTGGGATCTGCACCACCCACACTGGTGCTGGAGGGGTGAGCTCGCCCGGGGGTGGCAGGGGCTGGTGAGAGGAAGAGTGTTGATGTGATTGCTCTCTTTCGTAGTATTCAAGAAATGCTGACAGGCCAGAGGCTCTGCCACTCGGAATCTCACAATGATAGTGTCTTGGCAGCGCTGAATCAGCAGAGAAGTGACGGCATCCTCTGCGATATCACCCTGATTGCCGAGGAACAGAAATTCCATGCTCACAAGGCAGTCCTGGCAGCATGCAGCGACTATTTCCGGGTAAGCTGGGGTAGTGTGTTTGTTTCTGTAAAGATATCCATACACAGAGGATGACAAAGTTTCCCGAAGTGGCATGCAACCACCAGTCCGTTTGATGGCAGGCCCCAGACCTGTGAATATTGGGGGCCTTTCTGGGGCAGAATGAGATTGGGATTCTGGTGGGATCCTCCCGGGTCTGGCCACCTGGATGTCCCTCCAGTGGAGAGCAGACTTCGCATCTGAGCTGAGGGGTGTTTGATACCATCCCATGGTAATGCAGTGTGGCATTGGAGTGCCCCATGATGGGGGTGTGAACTGGGGAAGAGGATGTTTCTGGATTCAGGATCAGAAGAACAATCTGTAAAACAATTTGTTAAAATTTAAAACGTCCATTAATATATGTAGTGTTTCTGGGCGCCTGGGTGGCTCAGTTGGTTAAGCGACTGCCTTCGGCTCAGGTCATGATCCTGGAGTCCCGGGATCGAGTCCCGCATCGGGCTCCCTGCTCAGCAGGGGGTCTGCTTCTCCCTCTGCCCTCTTCCCTCTCGTGCTGTCTCTCATTCTCTCTCTCTCAAATAAATAAATAAAATCTTTAAAAAAATATATATATATGTAGTGTTTCTGATTTTTTGTTTTCTGTGCATGTTCTTGTCTTAATCTTTCCAACTATTTGCTCCAGAGATAGAGATACAATTGGCCTAATGGCCTTTTATGGTTGATAAGTGTGTGTTGCTGAAGGCATGTGGTCTTGTTTAGTAGAACTTTAGAGCTTGATTGTCAGTGGTTAATGAGATATGGTGATATGTTTGTGGCTTTATTTTATTTCATTTTAAGTCCACTGTAGTTAGCATACAGTTTAATATTAGTTTCAGGCATACAATCTAGTGATTCAACACTTTCATACAACAGCTGGTGCTCATCACAAGTGCGCTCCTTAATCCCCATCATCTATTTCACCCAACCCCCCACCCACCTCCCCTCTGGTGACCAGTACCTTTGTTCTCTATAGTTAAGAGTCTGTTTCTTGGCTTGTCTCTCTCTCTTCCCCCCCACCCCATGATCATTTGTTTTATTTCTTATGTTCCCCATATGAGTGAAATCATATGGTATTTGTCTTTCTCTGACTGACTTATTTCACTTAGCATTGTACTCTCTAGTTCCATTCATGTCTTTGCATGTTTATTGCTTTTTTAAAGATTAAAATATACAGTATGGTTATAGCTAACAATAGCTAAACCATAACTAAATGCCATTTATTTAGTACTTCCTATGATTTAAGTGGTAGAAAAAGAACTTTGCATACATATTTCATATAAATGAGAATAGAAATTGTGATTTGTTTTTTAAATTTCCCTTACCAAGGTCTCAAAATGCTACAGAAAACCAACTTAGGCCCATGAGTAATTTGTTGGTTTGATTTGTATAATTCCAATAATAATCTTGGTTTTAATGTCTAAGAGACAATATCAACTGCACTCAATTGCCAACCAGCAGTTAAACAGAATTTTCGAAGATGCCAAATCATAAAAGAATGTCTTTTTTTTTTTAAAGTGTTTTAAATATGATGAAACCTAGTACTGTAGAGGATCAAGAGCGAAGTAGTTAAAATGTCTATAAATAAAAAGTAGGGATTTAATTCTCAACTGCAGAAATGAAGCAGAATATCTGAAAAGTGACCTTTTAGGTGCATTAGTATAATGTTACGTTTTATACACTCACACGTTGTCGGGCATTCATCTTCCAGAAAGGTTATATTATTCAGGGGGCTTTCAAACAACATACTTTGGGTTGTTCTATACAACACAGGCAAATTATATAATAATATAATATACTAAGTTTTGTTTTCCTATAGACCATAATATAGTCCTGTTGTTACTTAGCTTCTCTCCTCTTAGGTCTCTGCCAGTTAGCTTTTTAATTTAACTTTGGGAAATGGTTTGATTTTGTGCATGTGTGTTATGTGAGAGAGAAAGCGTGTGAGTAAGTGCTTGTCACTTGTTGGCTTTTAACAGTGTTTACTGCTATTCCCAGGCTTTCATCTCTTCTACCATAATGCCCCGATACTCAGAGAGGGCCTCCTTTTTAACACCTGTGTTACAAAGCTCGTGAAGAAAGCTTTATTATTCCCATGATGCAGATAAGGAAACTGAAGTGCAATATGTTTTTTTAAGATTTTATCCATTTACTTGACTGAGAGAGAGAGCACAAGCAGGGAGAGCGGCAGGCAGAGAGAGAGGGAGAAGCAGACTCCCCACTGATCAGGGAACCTGGACTCGGGGCTCCATCCCAGGGCCTTGGGATCACGACCTGAGCCGAAGGCAGACGCTTAACCGATGGGGCCACCCAGGCGCCTCTGAAGTGCAATATGTTTAAATGACCCACCCATTGACTGCCAGATATTAGGTGGAAGAGCTGCTTTTCACACACAGGAGCATGTTTCCTGGAGGACAGAATTCTGCTTTTTCCCTTGCACTGTGTGCCCTGCTAGATTCATACACAGTCCCTGTAAGCTCACAACCTGCCTGTGAGGTGAAAATTAAGTGACTTTTGTCGTAAGTGTTCAGATGCAGAAACCAAAACAAAGCTGGAACAGTGGGCACTTTTAGCTCTTTTCTATGCACAGTGTTGAGTGCTGGAGTTACAATATTTAACCAGACATACACTGAGCCCTGTGGCATTTGTAATATAGGTATTGTACTAGAAGTAGTTTTTCCCTTGTCCTCTGCCCTTTTGTTAGTTTGTGTTGCATAACGAACCACTTCAAAACCTAGAAGCTGAACAGTTCCCTCTGGTCGGTCAGCCCTACTGATCAATGCTGGATCCATTCTCACTCCAGCAGTTAACTGGACTGTTGGCTGGAGGCTGGATGACATGAATTGGCCTTGTTCACATGTCTGGTGATTGTGAGGCTCTTGGAGGTGGTAGGGGACACTGGGCACATATTTCACACAAACAGGCTAGCCTGTTTGGGATTAAGGCTAGCCTAGAATTGTGAAATTCTAAAAACAGCCAGCAAGAGCGTAAGCCTCAATGGATAGGTACTTTTCAGTCTTCTATTTGTGTCATGTTTTCTGATGTCCCATTGGCCAAGGAAGTTACATGGCCAAGCCCAGAGTCAGCATAAGAGGGTATACCAAAGGGCAGAGATGCAGAAAGGGAATGAATTTGTTGCCATTTTTGCAACCCCCTGCTGTCAAGAACTGTCAAGACTGAGATTTTATCCTACTTGCAAGCCAGCAAGTTAGCCTAACACAGTTTCATAGATGTGGGTAGAAGACATGAGACTCCAAAGTCAGAGACAAAGGACAGTTTATGACTCATAGCAACAGCAGTCTGTGAGTCTCAGCTTATTTGCACCTATTCCCTGAGCCTCTGTTCCCATAGGTGACATGAAGAGGGCCAGCTTCCATTACCGCACACAAAATGGACTGCCTTACCAGAGAGGATCGTTGAGTTCAGGAAACCCAAATCTTTAATAATGGTTAGGAAACATGTCTGTTTTTTCTTCTGGAGGGACACATTATTATACTAGTCTGTAAGCATGCCTACCCTTTGCTCTGTAAAGAGACACTGTATCTTTCAGGATTGTAAGCAAAACTGCCCTTTACTCCTAAGGGAGATACCACTCTGTCTTCCAGAGCTGTTTGCTATAGAAATATCCTTGAAAAGAGAGTTCAGAACAAAGGACAGTCAGTGCCTCACTCACAATATGTGCAAAAATGCAAGAGACCCATGGAGGATTGTCTTCCAACAACCACATGCCCTAAACTAGAATTATGTTTGTTTTCCTTGTGTCTTACGCTCTACCACACTGAAACACCTCAAAACAGTATCCTGCTTTAGTAATTTCTGTATCTCTCACAGTGCTTATAATGTTGCTTCAGGCTTAGTGCTCAATAAATATTTATTAAGTGGATGAGGGAATGTTTTCTAATTGTCATAGAATTCCATGTACATTTCAATTCTTAATATCTTGAATATAAAAAATATGCAAATTATTGATGGATTTTTCTTTCTAGTATAATCTGTTCAAGTTAATTAAGTACCTTCCTATAAATTAGACTTTGGCACTTTGTACTTTGACATCTGGCAGATTATTTTGAATCAAAATTGTTTTGATTCAGGAAAGGTAGTACTGCAAGAGTGAGAAGGCCTGAGTTTTGATGTGAACTGCTTCTTTACGTCGATCTGAGAGTTGGTACGAGCTTTTCTTGCTTAAAATATAAATAACAAGCAGTTGAGCACAAAGTACTGTAGCTTCCTGTGATTATCAACATTTTAAAAGAAAAAATGAAAACATTTTTCAGCCAAGTAATCATGATTTTTAAAAAATAAAAATTAGCCTTAGTATCTGCAGTGTAAGCACAACGTGGCAATAGTCAAATGCTATTAACCAATTCAGACCAGGGACTTCTTTTATGAGTGGAAGCAGGGGCAGAAAGAAGAAAGGGAAGAGCTTACGAATCAGGTCTGTGTTTGAATATAGCAGCAGGGATGGTCTCTCCGTTGGCCATTGCTCCCCAGTGTCCAGCAAATAGGTGCTATTCTAATTAATAGCTCTTGGTTATTAATCCTCTTTACTCTCTATTCTCTAAGCATAGGTGAGTCATCTTACTTCTGTGAATCTGTGTTTTTTCAGCTATAAATTGGTGATCATAAAGCACAACTCTCAGAATGGCTTGACGTAGAGACTTAAATGAGATAAAGTATATAATGCACTAAGCACTGTCTCTGACACACAGTAGACTTTCAATAAACATTAGCTGTTTCATTCCTTGCACTAAACTGAGAGTCCTGGTCATGCTCTGCCTAGCTACTTGGGGGAAGAGATAACAGTTTATCTTTTTGGGTTCACCAGGTTGCAGCCTTGCTCACCTTTTGATGGGTCAGAATAACTTTTTGTTCTATCTTTTCCCATCTTTTCATTTTCTGAATCTGACACCTCCTTCCTTCTTACTTAGAACATTCCAGTAGCCATCTAACTTTTCTCCTCTACTGGTGTCCCTTTGCAAACTATTGTGCAAATGACTGCGTGGTTAGCTTTCAGTCCCCTGCTCAGATCCTCCAGAGCTCCTCACGTGCACATTTGCCAGACTCCCAGAGTGGAGTGTGCCTTCATGCTGTGTCATTATCATCCATCTTCATCTTTGTTCCCCCATCTGTTCATTTGAGGTTGCAGCAGACTGTTCTCCAGATATACTCCATTGCACCTGAGGGTCTTTCCACTTCTTGGCCTTGCTAATGAGCATTCTTTCTGCCCTAGCCTCCTACTCACCTTAGTTTACTCTGTCCATCTTCCAAGGTTTATCAAAACTAACAAGTGTGAAGTTTTTCATGAAGGCTTATCCAGTCCACCCTCTGCCACCTCCCTAAATTCATATTCAGCGTCCCCCTTTTCTGAAACCTTAAAACTGTAACTTGTCTTTCTCAAGGAATTAAAGATCAACAGAATGAAAGGACAGCCTGTGGAATGGGAGAAAATAGTTACACAGCTATCTGTTAAGGCATTAATAGCTGAAATATATAAGGAACTCATGCAACTCAATAGCAAAAAAACCAAAAACAAAAACAAAACAAAACAAAAAACAACCAAACAAACCCAAAATAAATACTGTGATTAAGAAGTGGGCAAAGGATCTGAATAGACATTTTTCCAAAGAAGATATACAAATGGCCCACAGGTACATGAGCATGAACAGCAATAAGCTCAACATCACTAATCATCAGGGAAATACAAGTCAAAACCACAATGACATATCACCTCATTCCTGTTAGGATGACTATTACCAAGACAAGAAATAACAAGTGTTGATGAAGACGTGGAGAAAAGGGAACCCTTCCACACTGCTAGTAGGAATGTAAATTAGTGCAGCTACTACAGAAAATGATATGGAGGTTCCTCAAAAAATTAAAAAATAGAATTACTATATGATCCAATAACCCCACATCTGGTTATATATTGAAAGGAAATGAAATCAGGATCTTGAAGGGATATCTCCCATGTTCTTTGCAGCATTATTCACGATAGGCAAGATATGGAAACAGCATAAGTGTCTGTCCACAGATGAATAAAGGAAATGTAGTCTGTGTGTGTGTGTGTGTGTTACCCATAAGAAAGAAGGAAATCCTATTATTTGTAACAACATGGATGAACCATGAGAGCATTATGCTAAGTGAAGTAAATCAGACAGAGAAAGACAAATACTGTATGACCCCACTTATAGAAACAGAGGGTAGAATGGTATTTGCCAGGGGCTGGGGAGTGGGTGAAATGGGGGATATGTGGGCAGAGGATGTACGTTTCCAGTTATGAGATGAATATGCTCTGGGGACCTAATTACAGCATGGTGACTATAGTTAACAATATTGTATCATGGACTTGAAAGTTGCTAAAAGAGTAGATCTTAGAAATCCTTACCACACATGTGCATGCGCATGCACACTCATCATACATACAGGAAAAGGTAACTATGTGAGGTGATGGATGTGCTAACTAACCTTATTGTGGTAATCATTTTGCAATATATGTGTGTATTAAATCATCATGTTGTTTACCTTAAACTGACACAGTGTTGATGTCAATTGTATCTCAAAGCTGGAGAATTCTTTTAAAAGGAATTAAAGATTACGTATCATGTGTTGCAGCCTCTTTCATGAAGAACTTCTTTGAGAGGGCCTGTGGTTGGGTGAAGACTAGTCAAGTCCACCAAAGTGCTATTGAACAAAGTTGAATGGGGAAGGTGCTGCACCAGAGGTCACAGGAAAAATTAGGGCCTTGTGATCTAGAGTGTGAGAGGTGGGAGGAGGCAGCCCCTTACCTTCCTACCTAAGGCAACCCCTCTGACTGGGGACACGGAAGTCGCAGGGCTCCAGTGTGGGCAGCCCTGGGCTGTGGGCCACCCTGCAGCTTCTGGAGGCTGTTGTTTTAACATTTGCTATCTCTAGCTTCAATCTTCATGAACGCCTACACTTTCTGGCCAAGGAAGCAGATGTCTTGACTGTCTAACATAGCTTTGCATATGTGATGGTAAAGTGATTCAAATATGACATTTTGGAAAGTTAAATATTTGAGCATCATTTTCCATTAGAGCCTGAGCATGCTCTGCCTATGTAATTTTTTTTAGTTTTGAGAGAAGAGGATAAAGTCATGATTTAAAAAAAAATCTATGTTCCATGTATTTTTATAATCAAAGTATCCAGTTAGTATTTGATTAAAATGGCATAAGAAGCTATTAAGTGAGTATATGATACAGAGTTAGAAATAAATGTTTCTGAAATTCAATAAGCATTTGTTACCTTCCTACTATTTTCTAGACAGAATGAATTCGTTGTCTCGTAGGAGATACAGACAAATGAGCAAGAAACTACATTGTATGTAATTGGTATTAGAGGTTTAGGATGATGTTTGGGGGCTTGAGCCTTGTTTTTATCCCTCTTCCTCTCTCTGGCATTCTCAGTCGATAAGAACAATAATCATAACTACTATTAACTGAGTATTTACTGTGCTACAGGCAGTTATTCTGAGTGCTTACTGTGTATCAACCATTTTATCTTCTAAAGAAACCTGTAAGATGGGTATTATCATTATCATCTCCATTTTAAAAACAAAGAAAAGGAGGCTCAGATTGAAATAATGGACACCAAGGGCATGAAGAGTGGTTAAGTAAGAGGGGATGAGGGAGCAGATGGGGGAGAGAAGAGGATGTGTGTGTGAGGAGTGGTTTGCAGGAGGTAAGAATGGATGGGATGCAGGAGGCAGAATCCGCGGGGCCGGTGCGATGGGGGGAGTGAGGGAGAGGAAAGACTCAGGAACGAGGGAGGCCCCTGGCTGGAAGATCAGGGATCGCGGGAGTAAGGGGCCCACACCCGCCACAGCCCCAAGGCATGGAAGGTGTTGGGAAAAGAGCAGCCGCAAGGCGTTTTGAAGGAAGCTGTCTAAGCGGGAACGCAGAGTGTGAGCACTTGAAATTCCCCCTGGAGGGCAGAGCCAGGACCAATGTTTTTTGCTTTTCTGATCATTGCATCCCAGCACCTGCTGTAGTGCCTGGCGCCCCACAGACCCTGTATAGTCTTTCTCCGCTGTTGCAGTCTGATTGGCTCGGTTTCTTGCTGTGTCTTGTGGGCGGGGCCTCAACAATCCCTTCCTCGGAATCCGCCCCCCGCCCCAAGAACCCCAATGACATGCTATCTGTTTAACACATTCGTTTGTCTTCTTTCCTAGGGGTGTCCTGTCGGGACTTGAAGGTCATCGCACTGCTGACCTTAAAACATATACATGAGATCAATGTTGGGCTCCTCCGGTTTCCTGTTTGGTGGTTTTATAGGCGCTCCATTAACATTCCTGTTTCTCAGAAATTCTATATGAGACATATTGTGTTTATCAAACATTAAGAATAAACAGCAGCATAACATTGGCAGCTATTTTGGTGCCAGCCATCGAGCCTGCAGCCTCCTGCCTTTATCCCTAGCCTGCTCTTCGGCTCCCATTCCTTCTGGAAGCCCCCTGTAGGCTTCCAGGACATGATCTTTGGGCTTAAAAAAATAAAATTAAGAATAAAAATAAGTGTCCTTTGTAAGCCCTCAGGTACTGTGTGAATGTTAAACGACTCTTAAACAGTTTTTGTCTTTCATTCAGTCACCCTGCCAGGGCTTTCTTCCGTACACATTCTGAGCAGGCACGGGGCACCATGCTGTAATTTCGATTCACTCATTTTGTTTACAGGAATATTGTCACAGTCTGATCAGTACAGCCCTAAAAATTAAATTTTAGCTGGGGGCTACTTACAATTACCCATCCTCTGCAGAAAAGAAGTGACTACAAATACTAGAAAAATAACCTCCAAATCCTTCCATACATATAGTAATTATTTTTAGTTTATCTTTATCATAGTTACTATAAGCATATAAATCACTACTGCTGTCCTAAAGAGTAAAGCGTTACTCTGCCGTTATTTAATTGGTGCATGAATGTCACGAAAATTAAATCCCATGATGTTCAATATTTTCCATAGTCCGTTTTACACTGGCCTGTCCCGTGATTAATTTCTTTGGGGTTGAACAAGCACTACTGAGTTCTGCGGTTGCTGGGTGTTTATGGTGAAACAGCAGCATTGCTAATTCTTGCATATTTGCACACAGCTGTGTTCTTTCCTTTCCCTAACATGTATTTCATGCGTCAGTCACAGAGGCACCAGAACATCATTATTATAGTACATTTGAGTTATGCGTTCTATGGTAAACCGATCATTGTTTTCCATCAAATGAGTACTTGTTTTAATATTTAATTTTATAAAATCTATTTATAAAAATTAGTAAAAAGTAGAGCAGTGTCTGTTAGGAATTAAAAAGTGTGGCTAAAGAATGAGGTTTTATCAGCTTTGCAAATATTGTGAAGACCCCTTGTAAGGGAGGGTGGGGAGCTGAAAGAAGTTTAAGACTAATGGGTAGATTAAGAAGAATATGGGAAAGGGATTCAGATATACGATGTTTTTTAAATGTGTATTTCCTTTTTTGAGTTTTGATAGCAAAACCATTAAGAAGATAATTTGCAGGGTTAGCTATCTATTTTCACTATTTGATTGAATTTTGAAACAATGAATTTTTGACAATAGAAAAAGGTAAAAAATCCAATATTAAGATTATTGTATTTCTGCTATATTCCTTTCCTGATAATAAATTAATTTTGCTCCACGCAACTATAAAATTACTTGCCTCTAATATTTTTTATTTTAAATATTTTAACCATTTCCATTTTAATTTTCTTCAACTTCACTTAGTGTTCAATATTTAATTTTATTTAATATTTTCAATACAGTAACTATTGCTACTTAGCAAATCAATGTGCTTCTCTAATACGGTAAGAACAAATTAACTCTGTGCTTGATAATAGTGGCAAATGCTACACATAATTCACTACTTTCTCAATTCCATAGGCATTTACCGAGTATCTACTATATGCAAAAATGTTTGTGCTGGATGTTGCAAGGGATACAAAAAACATCACCACTGCAGCTTCTGCATAAGAGGTGAAGGTTGAGACCTTGGGGATATAGGAGATTGCATATCAGGAGGGAAAAGAGCAGAAAAAATACAGAAAAATACAGAAAAAAAATATATCTGTAGTTAGAATCTAAAGGATGCCTTTACTCAAGTGGCAGAAAGAGAATGAGCATATGGCCACGGGGACAGAAAAGGAAGAGTCAAAGATATATAAAGATAATCAACATGTACATTTTAACCAAAGCCAGAAAAGAAAGGAATTTCAAGGATTGATATATTCTGTAGAAGACTGAGGAGGATGCAGAAAAATGTTCTTTAAGAAGTTGGTTTCAGTATAGTGTGGGAAAGGAAGTCAAAATCTAATGGGTAATATATAAAAATGCTGATTAGTGCTACCTGTGGTCCGTGGACCAGTGCCAGTCTGAGAAATGCTTGTTAACTGTTCATGCTGATGAGCTACTGAATATAAATCAACATCATGAGACACCGTGTTAGTTCAGCTAGCACTATTCACAGGAAATCTTTCTCAAGGAAGCAAATAATGAGTTCATTTGTATTCTGGCAAGGATTTCTTACCTTGGGTTGGATGTACAAGAAGCAGTTTGAAGACAGCCTACTTTGAGCAACACTGATGTGGAAAATAACAATGCAGAAACACACACAGTTCCATTTTAATTTTAATTTTTGTGTTTATTTATCTTTATGGAGATAAAATTTCATATAACATTGTATAAGTTTAAAGTATACAGTGTGATAATTTGATACACATAATGTGTTGTAAAACCGTTACTACAATAAGGTTAGTTAACACATTCATTACTTAACATAGTTACCTTTGTGCGGGGTGGGTAGGAGATGGGGGGGACTATTAAGATCTACTCTCTTATTCAACTTCCATGCCTACACATAGTATTGTTAATTTAGTTGCTGTGCTATACATTAGATTCCCAGAACTTACTCATCTTTTAACTGGAAGTTTAGATCCTTCAACCAACATCTCCCCATTTCTTCCATTATCTAGCCCCTGGCAACCAGCATTCTACTGCCTCTATGATTTTGGCTTTTTAAGATTATACATACACATAAGTGAGATCAGACAGTATTTGTCTTTCTCTGTCTGATTTATTTCACTTAGCATGATGCCATCAGGGTTCATCCATGTTGCAAATGGAAGGATTTCCTTCTGTTTCATGGGTGAATAATATTTTGTGTGTATGAATATGTATGTGTGTGTACACATATATCCATTTCTTTTTTACCCATTCATCCATTAAAGGACATGTAGATTGTTTCCATGTCATGACTATTGCAAATGATACTACAGTGAACATGGGAGTGCAGATGTCTCTTCAAGATCCTGATTTCACTTATTTTGGATATATACCCAAAAGTGGGATTGCTGGATCATATTCTATTTTTTTAAAAGATTTTATTTATTTATTTGACAGAGAGAGACACAGTGAGAGAGGGAACACAAGCAGGGAGAGTGGGAGAGGGAGAAGCAGGCTTCCCGCGGAGCAGGGAGCCCGATGTGGGGCTTGATCCCAGGACCCTGGGATCATGACCTGAGCCGAAGACCGACGCTTAACTGACTGAGCCACCCAGATGCCCCTCATATTCTATTTTTAATTTTTTGAGGAACATCCATACTCTTTTCCATAGTTGCTGCACAATTTACATTTCCACCAATAGTGCACAAGGGTCCCTTTCTCCATATCCTTTCTCCATCCTTTGGTCCACCTTTATCCATCCCCTTTCTCCAAGTATCCATAATACTTATAATTTCTTCCCTTTTTGACAGTAGCCATCCTAATAGGTATGAGGTGACGTCTCATTGTGATTTTGGTTTTCATTTCTCTGATGATTAGTGATATGAGCATCTTTTCATGTACCCGTTAGCCATCTGTATGTCTTCTTTGGAAAAAGGTCTGTTCAGTTCCTTTGCCCATTTTTTAATTGGATTGTTTATTTTTCTGCTATTGAATTGTAAAAGTTTTTTTATATAGTTTGGATATTAATCCCTTATTAGATACATGATTTGCAAATATTTTCTTTCATTCTATAGCTCGCCTTTTCACTTTGCTAGTAGTTTCCTTTGCTGTGTGAAGCTTTTTTATTTGATGTACTCCCACTTACTTACCTTTATTGCCTTTATTTTGGTGTCACATCCAAAAACTTATCACCAAAACCAATGGCAAGGAACTTACTGCCTATGTTTTCTTCTAGGATGTTGAGAGTTTTATCATGGAAGGATGCTAAAATTTTGTTAAATGCTTTTTATGCATCTATTGAGGTGATCATATGATTTTTTCATTCTATTAGTGTGTTGTATTTGTTATTAATTTGCAAATGTTGAACCATCCTTATGTCTCAGGGATAAATTCCACTTGATCATGGTGTATGATCCTTTTAATGTGATGTTGAATTTGGTTTGTATTTTGTTGAGGATGTTGGAATTTATATTGATTAGGGATATAGGCCTATAGTTTTTTTCTTTGTAGTGTCCATATCTGTCTTTGGTATCAGGGTAGTGCTGGCCTCATAAAATGAGTTTGGGAGTATTCTGTCCTCTTCAATTTTTTTGGAAGCGTTTAAGAAGGATTAACATTAATTTTCCTTCTTTAAATGTTTGGTAGGATTCACCAGGGAAACCACCTGACCCTGGGCTTGTCTTTTTTGGGAGTTTTTAAATTACTGATTTACTCTCCTTGTTTGTTATTGGTCAGTTCAGATTCTATTTCTTCATGATTCCGTAATGACAAGTTGTATGTTTCTAGGAATTAATCCATTTCTTTTAGGTTACCAGTTTGTTGGTATGCAGTTGTTCATAGTAGTCTCTTAATGAGCCTTCAGATTTTGTGGTATCAGTTATGATGTCTCTCATTTCTGATTATATAAACTGTGGTACCTCTATACAATGGAATATTATTCAGTGATAAAAGAAATGAGCTATCAAGCCATGAAAAGACATGGATGGATCATGAATGCATGGTCCCTTTCCCTTAGTAAAGGGAAAGAAGCCAGTCTGAAAAGGCATATAACTGTTTGATTCCATCTAAGAATGGAATTCTGGCATTCTGGCTGGCATTCCGGAGGAGGAAAAACTACGGAGACAGCAGCAAGATTAATGATTGCCAGGGGCTGGAGGGAAGGAGGGACAAATAGAGCACAGGCATCTTTGGGAGCAGCATTGCTATTCTGTTTGATACTATACCACTTATAGACACTTATAGATATGGTTGTCCGAGTCATAAAATGTAGAACACTAAGAGTAAACCTGAATAGAAACAATGAGCTCTGGGGCGCCTGGGTGGCTCAGTCGTTGAGCGTCTGCCTTCGGCTCAGGTCATGATCCCAGGGTCCTGGGATCGAGCCCCGCATCAGGCTCCCTGCTCAGCGGGAGGCCTGCTTCTCCCTCTCCTACTCCCCCTGCTTGTGTTCCTGCTCTCGCTGTCTCTCTCTCTGTCAGATAAATAAATAAAATCTTTAAAAAAAAGAAAAAGAAACAATGAGTTCTGGTTGATAATGATGTGTCATTGTTCATCAGTTTTGCAACGCTGGTGGGGAATGTTGATAGTGGGGGGGCCGTCCATGGGGAGTGGGGAGGGGTAATATGGAACTCTCTGTACTTTCTACTCAGTTTTGCTCTGAACCCAGCACTGGCCTAAAAAATAAAATCTATTAGGTAAATTTTTAAAAATGAAAGAAAAAGTTATTGTAGGTACCTCACTGCTTTCTCATAATTGTTTTTTTTTTCAAAGATTTTATTTATTTATTTGAGAGAGAGAGACTGAGAGAGAGAGAGCATGAAAGGGGGGAGGGTCGGAGGGAGAAGCAGACTCCCCACCGAGCAGGGAGCCCGATGCGGGACTCGATCCTGGGACTCCAGGATCATGACCTGAGCCGAAGGCAGTCGCTTAACCAACTGAGCCACCCAGGCGCCCTCTCATAATTGTTTTATTGTTTTCATAGAAGATAACCTTTCAGTCCTTTTTTTTTTTTTTTTTTAACATTGAGTGAGCAATTAGGTTGTAAAAATTAAATATACCCCTTTGGTGAATAGACAGCTTTAATACAATAAGTCGTGATTCTAGGAATAACGAGAGTAGATATTTTTAGATGGCAGGCAGCACTCTGGAGATGATCTGACTTGCTCTTCCATTAAAAGGCATCGTAATTCATCTGCACAGTGTGTTGAAAACCTGCCTTTGCAGGATATTATACTGATGCTGTGGCAAGAGGATGCTGTAAGTTCTGGTGTGAGTTCAAGTTGGAAGGCAAAAGACCAATGTTGCAGCTCAAAGATAGACAGAGAGAAAAAAAATCTTTCTTACTCAACCTTTTATTTTATATAGGCCTTGAAGTGATCAGATGAGCTCCCCGCCCTCACTGGGGAAGGGCCCCCTGCTTTACCCAGTCTATTGATTCCCATGTTAATCTCACCCAAAACACTCTCACAGACATACCCATTAAGGATGTTTAATGAAATATCTGGGCACCCCATGACCTAGTCAGTTTGACACATGGAATTAACTATCACAGATATTGTCTCTGTCCTTAACTCATAATTTATAGAAACGATAAAACATACACACATATTTATAATTCAAGGCGGAATAACATAGGAACATGTAATCTGAATCTCACCCTTTTGGGAGTCAGGTTTTTATATGGGCTGTGGGCTTCCTTTGATACTCTGTCTCATACCTCCCCCCTCTCCTGTAAGTTCCTGCCTTCTGACTCTCCAGTCTCTTATCTAATACCCTAGCCCAGCACAAATCACACTATTTGTTTGCTTTTTCATTTATTAATTTCTTTTTTAAATTATTCCTTCATTCTGCGGTTGTGTATTGACTGCCTACAAGTACGAGGCACTGTTGTAGATTGTGAGGATGCAGTACCATGAAACACAAAATCTTTGCCCTTATGACACTTCCATTTTAGTTGGAAAAGACTGACTCTAAGCAAATAGATAAGTACAGAGTGTGTCCAGTGGGATTAAAGGCTGTGGAGGACAGTGGAGTGAAGTAGGCAGTTCTGTTCATGGTGGTGGTGGGAATTGTCTCCTTTTAATAGGGTGGTCTGGAAAGGGCCACTGAAAAGTGAAGGAGTGAGCCATATACTGCTTGGCAAAGAGCATTTCAGGCAGAGGGAACAGCAAAGACAGAGCCCTAAGGTGCCAGGTACTAGTGGTGTTTGTGAGCATTAAGGAGGTCAGAGGCTATTGAGCCGGGACAGCGAATGAGACCAGATCACATGTGACACCCTGAGGCTGCTGTTAGGATTTTGGTTTTTACTTTCAGTGAGATGGGAAATGCTTGGACGGTTTAGACAGAGATATGACATAACCTGGCCTGTGTGTTGAAATGATAATTCTCCATTTTATGTAGAGAGATGAGGATGGAAGCTCTAATAGGAGGTTATTCAGATAAGACAGGGACAAAATGATGGTCTGGGATAGAGGGGCTGGAGGTGGTGAGAACTACTGTTTGCACTTTGAAGGGAAAGCCCAGGGAATTTGATGGTGAACAGGCCACAGAGTGTGAGAGAGACATGAGACTGATTCCAGGGCAGGTGCCTAAGGCACTGGAGAGAGAAAGTTGTCATTTACTGTGATTGGGAAGACCGTGGGAAGACTAGTTTTGCAGTCATTTGCATGTGTTAATGATACATTATAGGCTTTCCCCATGTTATCTAGTAGTCTGTGCACATAGTCTCCCCACATGAGGTGGAGACTTTCCTGAGGGGAAAAGTTTTGTCTTTGTGATAGGATCTGGTTCGCTTTGTTCTTCTTTGTCTGGCTTAGGGCCTCACACATGGTTGGTACTCAGTGAGCATTTGAGGAATGAACACACTGACTTTATTGCAGATAGGTTACTGTTTAACTGCATTCCGTGGTCTGGGTAATGTATGTATGCAGAGTTGGGTTTCTGAAAGTCTTGATAGTTTTTGTATGGATTTGCTAATTAGGCTTCACACTAGTCTCTTGACTAGGACTAGGGTATTATCTTGATAGTGGAGTCATACAAAGGTCTTCAGTCTCTGTGTATCTGAAACATCCAGCAAATGGTATTTTTTTTTAAATGGCTGGTCCTTCCAAAGCCCGTGTTTTATCATGTTTTCCACCGTGGCACATGGTTCCATTCCCTTCACTCCATGGGCAAATGGGAGGTGTGTCCTGTCATGAGCTCTGCCTCGGTCTGTTCCCCTGAGAGCGCACCAGGGCTGAAGGAACTGCCTGAACTCCGGAGACTCGTTCATGTGCACTTCATCCCTTGACATGCTTCTGGGGTCTCCCCTGTTGCCTCTAATAAGTTCACTTTTAAAAGTTTCACATAAAACAGTTAAAAAAATATGTCATATAACTTAAGAGCAAGAAAAAGAATGTATTTTGCACGCTAATAAAAAAAAAAGCCCTACATTTTAATGTGAGAATTAATTATAGAGGCAGTACAGTTTTAGACTGAGACCAATCTGGTTTCTAACAGCTTTGTTCATGTATTTTCTGGCTGTGTGTGTCCTCAGGCAAGTGGCTTAGTGTCTCTAGGTTTTATTTTCCGCTCCAATTGTAAAAGTAGGGGAATTGTCACTTCCTGGGGGCTGAAGTGGAAATTAAATGAGGTAATAAATGTGAGGTGCAAACCAAGGGTCTGAACTACACTAGATGGTGAATTGATGGTTTACCAGTATTGGTGGTGGTTTTTATTTTTCAAGCAGAGGAGAGCAGGGTCTGGCTTTTATTTTTTTTTATTCCATTTCATTTTTTTTAAAGATTTTATTTATTTATTTGAGAGAGAGAGTGAGAGAGAGAAAGAGCACAAGAGGGGGGAGCGGGAGAGGGAGAAGCAGACTCCCCGCTGAGTAGGGAGCCCGATGCGGGACTCGATCCAGGGACTCCAGGATCATGACCTGAGCCGAAGGCAGTCGCTTAACCAACTGAGCCACCCAGGCACCCAGGGTCTGGCTTTTAAACCAAAATTCTGTTAAAAAGCAACATTGTTTTAAGCCTGCTCAGCAAAGACAATTTTTGTCAGGTTTGTCTGTATTTTAGGGTTCAATGTTTCTTTTATTTTGCAATTTTTTTTCCAAAGGCTATACTTTTGAGATATAAATCTCTAATCCTTTGAACATGATCCAAGCTCTCCAGGCACAAAATTCTCTCACTGTTCTGTCTTTCGGATTTCCTGGCCATGCCATTGCTTCTGCTATAATTTACAATCTGGGATTATTGTGAATGTAATTTCCAGTGTTTGGAAAGTTGTTTATGGGATTAAGAAGAATGCAAGGAAAATGTTCCTGTGGTTTATATTTTATGAGAAGGGAGTTTGTGTGTGTGTCTTGTTGTTGCTGTATATGCTAGGTTACTGTCTTGAACAGACTTTGTTTTCCACTTTGAATTGCCAACTTGCTGGAAGGGGAATGAGATATTGCCGAACAGTGGAAAGGAAAGTTGGCTGTATGTCATGCGGACACCTACCCAAAGCATCATTAACAATTTCATATCTAAGAGTGGTTTTTAAAGTGTGTGAGGGACATCTTGACCTTAATCCCGAGAGTTTTGAGGTAATTTGCATTCCTCATGAAAGAGCTTTGCTACTAGTTCTGGTGACCCTGGGGTGTTGTCAGTCAGAGCGCCTCACACATAGGCTGCTGTGTCTCCATCCTGCAGCCTACAAGGACTTCCACTCAGCCCCAGACACAGGAAGGCAAAATAAGCTATCTGAGATGGTCAAACATGCTACTGATTTTTTCCCTAGACTATGGGGAGGTAGCATTGGGCCCTGGGTTTTTTGTTTTTGTTTTTTTAATTTTTTTATTTTTAAAGATTTTATTTATTTATTTGACAGAGAGAGAGAAACAGCGAGAGAGGGAGCACAAGCAGGGGGAGTGGGGGAGGGAGAAGCAGGTTCCCCGCTGAGCAGGGAGCCCAATGCGGGGCTTGATCCCAGGACCCTGGGATCATGACCTGAGCCGAAGGCAGACGCTTAACCATCTGAGCCACCCAGGAGCCCCCCCTCTTTTTTTAAAGAAAAAAGTGAACACATAGGAAAATATTTATAGGACACCTTAGGTCATACTTCTGGCTCATTGGAGATTATCAAGAAATGAAAGGTAGTAAAACAATGGTAGCAGCAGAACAGGTCCATGCTGACAGTGTCCACACAAGCTGCTGTGGAGGGCTCCCGCATGGCTGGTGGAGCGGGGCTGATGGTGTGTCAGGACTTGCCAAAGTATCTCTCTTGCCCTCCCTCCCACCCCTCCCCCTTACTGAATACTCCACCCTGGGCCTTGCATATAATTGGTGCAGCAAATATTGTTTGAAACATTTATGAACATCATTCCAATCATCACAAAATATTTTGTAATTCAGAGTCCTATAAAGTTCTTTGTTCCCCCAAATTATTGCTGATGATGTATCATCATGTGATCTTAGATGTAGAATTTGTCCCTCATCTTTCCTCAGTTTTGTGTGTGTATGAGTGAAGAAAGTACTACAAAAGTGTTTTCCTTAAAAAAAAAAAATGCCTGTTAATATTCTGCTGTATATTCTATTTCAGTTCTAATGTTGAAAGAAATCCAAATGACCTCAAACCTTGCCACCTAGAGAAGGAAATAGCAATTTTTTTGGATCTAATAAAAGTAACCTAGAAGAATAAAAGATACAATCCTCTATATCTCTTATTAGGCCTTTTTTTTTTTCTTTTCTTTTCTTTTTCTAAGCAGCAAGTAAAACAGTCACTAGTTTCACCAAGTCTTTGGACAATAAGTCAGAAGTTTGGAGTAACAAGGTTATTGTTCTTTCCTAGAGATTTTCTAGGAAGACAAAGCAAATATTTGTGAATGTGTGGAAGTGTTTTCTGGCCCTTAACTCTTATACCTGGTATATGCTGCAGGCTGCTTTAAACAGGATTCTCCTTCTAGTTAGTAAATGAGAGATTCCTGGTGGAGGATTATCCTATCGTAGGAGGGGAGGGGGGATAGAAAGAGGGACAATGTTGGGACACAGTGTGTTTAATATATATTCCCATGATTTCATTGCTAGATCGTTCATCTCTTGTCTAGCCAAATCTGCATTAGATTCTATTACACTGATGTTAGAGATCTTATAATAAAATTTCTGCTTTTTAGAATGGTAGACATGTTTTTCTTTGAGAGCTCTAAGAGATGGTTGTTGAAAATAATATGAACCATAGCTTCATATTGTAGGCAAAAGTCAATTTCAAGAAGCTTGGTGATAAGTCAGCCAGAAAAAAACAGTGAATTATATCCTAAAGGTTGGAATAAGACAAGCTTTCTAGTAGTGATGACAATTACTAATTACTTATCACAAAGTATATATGTAGTAGGAGCAAATTTCAAAGCTATAATAAAAAGAAATTTGTGGCCTTTTACCTAATGAATGAAAAAATAGCCCTTTAAGAGGGCAAAGAAAACTCTTAAATTATAAAAATGTTGAATTTCTTCTGCAAACTTTAAAACCTCTGTAAACTATTCTAAAACTCCAACTCACTGAAGTATGCTATATATATATATATATATGTATACATATATGCTAGTATGCTATATATATATGTATACATATGTATATTTATAGTCTTTTTTTTTGAGAGAGAGAAAGAGTGCACATGAGCAGGAGGGGGGAGGGGAGAGGGAGAGAGAGAGAGAGAGAATCTTAAACAGGCTCCATGCCCAGCTCAGAGCCCCACATGGGGCTTGATCTCATGACCCTAAGATCATGACCTGAGCTGAAATCAAGAGTCAGTTGCTTAACCAACAGAGCCACCCAGGTGCCCCTAGAGTAGTCTTTTATCTTGAGTTATAATTAAGCATCAGGATTATTACAAACTAACATTTACCATATAAATGCTAAAATAAAATTATTTGAAACTTCTTAGTGGAAAGAATATTAATACTACAAGGATTGGTCAGAAAATGAATATATTCCTTTACTAAGGAAATGATAGTTGTTATTCAAGCTACAAAGTCTAAACATGGAAGGTGAGGTAAATTGCCATTCATTTAACATCTTCTTTATTTCTTTACTAGCCTTAGTACTCTGTGTATTCACATTCCTTATTTCTTTTTTAAGATTTTATTTATTTATCAGAGAGAGAGAGCATGTCCCAGGGGAGGGGCAGAGGGAGAGGGAGAAGCAGGCTCCCTGGGGACTCAATCCCAGAACCCTGGGATCATGACCTGATCCAAAGGCAGACGCTTAACTGACTGAGCCACCCAGATGTCCCATCACATTCCTTATTTTCATTTAACCCTTTAATAACTCTTAGATGTAGACAATTTTATGGACGAGGAATTTGAGTTTGCTCAACACTGAATAATTTAAGATTGCTCAACTGCTCAATGCCGGAGTCCAAATCCCAGCCTTAGTCCACATGCCTCCAAACCTTCTAAATTTTCCATGACACTAAGCTGTGTAGACCTCAGAGAACTTTTTGTTTAAGGTTGCCATTATGTATGAGCATTGTGGTAGGCAGAATAATAGCCCCAAAGATGTCCACATCCTAATCCCAGGAGCCCGTGAACATTCCTTTATGGGGAATAGGGTCTCTGCAGATGTGCACCCGAAGGACCTGGAGGTGGGAAGTTATCCTGGATTATACACATGGGCCCCATGTAATCATGAGGTTCCTAGAAGATGGAAGAGGGAGTCAAAAGAGTCAGAGATGTGACAACAGAAGCCGAGATTGAAGTGATATGATTGCTGGCTTCGAAGGCAGGGGTCATGAGCCAAGGGATGACATAGCCTGTAGAAGCTGGAACACACGAGGAGACAGATTCTCCTGGAGCCTCCACAAGAAACAGAGCCTGCTGACACCTTGATTTTAGCCCAGCAAAGCCCATTCCAGACTATAAGATAATAGATGTGTGTTGTTTTAAACCACTAACTCTGTGGTAATTTATCAGAGCAACAATAGGAGACTGATATAAGAATCTTAATGCTAGCTAGCTGAAGTGAACTTTTCCCTGATGTTTTTTTTTTTTTTTTTTTTTTTTTGTGAATTTTCACATGTGGTTTTGCTTACCATCACTTCTGTCACTCTGACCTCCTAGGTGCTACCTGATCCTGTTGGGAAGTGAGACCCGATTGTAGTCTCAGATTTGAAGAGCAATTAAACTACATGTAGGAACCATTGTATAAGAAGATTGGGTTCCTTTATCTCAAAGCAAAATGGCAGAAGTCAGATGGAATTGACATATTAGCGTAGAAAACTTAATTATTGTTATAGTCATGCCTTATAAATACTAAGAGATCACCTGTGTCCTCCAATGGTGCGTGGCCGGTGAGTTTTGTAACCTTCAACAGTGGAAACCCCATGAGGTGTCGTTTTGTGAGAAAAGAGTACTTATCCCCCTAGCCTTTAAATAAGTGAAATATAGTAAGTGGTCTTAGAATAAACTTTACATTTTCTTGTGGGGAATAACATTCATGGTACTTTCTGAGGAAAAGATTTGTGAAGTTGTGCATTGTAGTAAGAGAAGAAGATTTTTTTTTTTTTAAAAGATTTTATTTATTTGACAGAGAGAGACACAGCGAGAGAGGGAACACAAGCAGGGGGAGTGGGAGAGGGAGAAGCAGGCTCCCCTCAGAGCAGGGAGCCCGATGCGGGACTCAATCCCAGGACCCCGGGATCATGACCTGAGCCGAAGGCAGTCGCTTAACCAACTGAGCCACCCAGGCGCCCGAGAAGAAGATTTTAAAAGCCAGGGTCTTGCTGCAGTGTGGTATCAGGAAAACACACCTGAGCTAGTGTTAGGTGATTCGTTGTTAGAATCTTCTCTCAGTTGTTGACTTGCCACATTATCTTAGTAAAATTACTTTGTTTTGTGCTGGGTTTCTTTGTTTTTCAAATGGGTAATACTGTCCACTCCATTATATTATTAAAAGAATGTACTACAAAAATGTAAATAGCAATGATAAGAAAAGAATAAAAATAGGTATTCCTTTTTTTTTTTTTTAAGATTTTATCCATTTATTTGACTGAGAGTGAGAGAAAGCACAAGCAGGGGGAACAGCAGAGGGAGAGGGAGAAGCACGCTCCCCACTGAGCAGGGAGTCCGATGTGGGGCTTGATCCCAGGACCCTGGGATCATGACCAGAGCTAAAGGCAGACGCTTAACTGACTGAGCCAGCCAGGCACCCCAAAATAGGTATTCCAATGCTCAGTAGTATTTTTGTTCTTAATAAGAAAGTTCCTAATGTGTGCATGTGCATAAATGTACATGTATATCAGGTCTAACATTGAGAGACCCAGAAAGGCCTTTTGATTCTGTGGAAGGATAAAGTAATATTTAGTAAACAGTGTTTATTAAGAAGTTATTCAGGGGCGCCTGGGTGGCTCAGTTGGTTAAGCATCTGACTCTTGGTTTCGGCTCAGGTCATGATCTCATGGGTCGTGGGATTGAGCCCCTCGTTGGGCTCCATGCTCAGTGTGGAGTCTGTTTGACCCTCTCCCTCAGCTTTTCCCCCAACTCATGCTTTCTCTCGCTCTCTAAAAAAAATAAATAAATAAAATCTTTTAAAAAATGAAGTTATTCAATCTTTTGATATACGTTCCACAAATACCTTCAATCAGGATTTATATTAATTTTTTTGGTGTGCCCAGAACTGAAATGTTTATCGCCCACTGAAGCAAAGGAAGTAGCAAACTATGAGAATCAAGCCAACATTGCAACTTGCTTTGAATTACTGAATTAGATTACTTCCCCTTTTGTCATGGACAATATTTGTCAAAATGGATAGAGTTAGTTGATGAAGTTGTCATAAAGTTTGAAAGTCTGAAAGATTAACGTAAGTGCAGTGGTCTCTCATGTAGGGGTTTGTGTACCCCTGAGAGCGCAGATGAGCTCTGGGGACGTGGGGGAGCATTTACTACCTATAAATTTTTGTGTCAATTTTATTTCTGCTTTGGGGTTTGTTTTATAATGAATATAACAGATTGGTATACAGTCTATCTATGTAATTTATAAATACGTAAATATTAGGGCTGTTTCTCCAAATGTGTAAATGATGTTTGCACAATCAATAAAAAGTTTGCAGAGTGGTACAACAGTGAACCAGAACACAGGGCATAGTATTGAACGTTCTAGCTTTTTCATGTACAATTAGCATTGTAGTGTAAGGAAATGTGTTTTGGGTTGCAGCTTTTTTAACATTGCCAAAAACCAACAACCAAAGTTAAAAAGGAAGTGACTGACCATGGCAATTAAATTAAAACATTACTCCACAGTAGAGGAAAGAAACCTCCATTTTGTAAACAATGGACTCAGTTCCATTTGTAAGCATCATCAGGGCAGAGATTTTTGTCTTTCTTATTCACTCCTAAATCTGCAGCATTCCTAACAGGCATAGTGTAGTGGGCATTCAAGGAATAGTTGGTGAGTGAACACAGGAGTTGGCTGGTATTGTGTACCAAGAGGCAACATGGCATTTTGCTTGTAATTGCAGAAAGGCCATAGCTGTGTATCATAAAAGAGCTCAAGGTAGAGTTGTTGCATGAAAGTGTCACCCATTTTTCTCTACATGATTGGGATGGCTCTCAGTGATAAATGCATCTCTCAGTCCATGGGGCTCTCTGTGACTTTCTGCATGACTATTTCTGGATCTCTTTATGTATCTGTCTTCCTGTTGTCCTCTGTACCACACCATTCCTTCTTTTCTTCACTTTTTATCTTTTTTCACTGATATTTCCCTTAAATGTCTCTCTTTAAACAATAAATATACACTTTGACTTTATATTGAGTAGACTTTGAACACATGTCGATAATTTATAAGGTGGAAAAATGGAACCTTTTTATTTTTCTCAGCCAAATCCAATAATATTAAATTAATCTTTAATAATGTGTGCTTTTGGATATTATTTTTGGATAGAAAAATGTCTTTTCATTTTTACTCTGTTGACTATCTTAACATAGATGAAATGGTCTTCATAGCCAATTCTCATAAAAATACTTAGATTCATTTTTTTCACCTTGGTACTTTTAATGTAGCTAATTTAAATATTATAACTCTTCATTGTGGCTGGGGAATAATTAGTTAAAATTTTAGTTAAGAGACAGAAATATATCCTTTTTAGACCATTATATTTAGATTATTGTATACATATAATACAGTAAGTATAAAACATTAACCTATAATAAAGCATGAATTATTGATACAGTAAAGCATAGATATATGATTAATTATATATAATATATGACTTCATGGGCACTCCTAAGGTTTGAAGGAAAAGAATTCATTGACTCGTTTGACAAATTCTGATTGTCTACTGCAAGCCGGTAATCTGCATATTTGTCATTAGATCTATGCAACAGTTCTCTGAGGCAAGTACATTCATTTTGTGCTTGTGCATATGAAAACTGAGGCCTAGGGAGGTAAGGTAACCTGGCCAAGATCACATAGCTAATAAGGGATGCAGCCTTAATGCTCAAACCCTTATCTACTGGACTCCAAAGCCCAGGTTCTCCACCCCTTGCTCATCTGCCTCCTACTCTGCTGAATGCTGGGTCAGAGCAAGTTAGAATGGCTTCTGTTTTTTGAAGAGGATAGGACTAGAACTGGGGGAACAAATTTAACATTTCACCTTACAGATGTTAATTTCAAGAAAAGAGAATCCTGGGTATGCCTTCATGGGTTACTCCATGCAGTGTGTTTGGGATTTAGAGGATTAATAAGCAGAGTCAAACTGGTTGTGTCTAAAAGATTTTACTTGAGCTCAGAGACAGATGGCAAAGCTAATTCCAACTGGGGGTTTCTGATTCCCAAGGTTCCCATCCAAGGCTTAGGCCACCAGACAGCATGCTGTCATCATTAGGTGAGGAGCTGCTCTGCTTACTTATAAGTAAAGGTTTGCTGGCAGCATTCCATTCTGGAGGGGGGTTGCTGATGGAACAGAGAATGCCAAACACAAAACAGAAGTCTGGGATCCATGCAAGGATCAGGTGGACAAGAGCACAGAGCATAGATAAATGAATTGTGTCATGCAAAGGGGCCAGAGTTTTCTATTGTAGAAGTAGTGATAAACAAACCAAATAATTCAGGAAGGCATAGAAACAAGAATGTGGCAGATAGCCAGCTAATCCCCAATGATTTATGCTTCCCTTCTGGAGTTGCTGCTTGGAAGTGTACTCATCCAGGGACTTCCTTTCCCAGCACCCCTTGCATCTTGGTGGGGCCATGTGACTAGTTCTTGCCAGGAGAGTGTGATTAGAAGGTATAAGTTACTTGCAGGATGAAGTGGTTATGAGCAGATATTGCTGCTCCATAGTCTTTTCCCTCATCTGCAAGCCAATAGAAACTCATAGGAGAACAGAGCCCTAAGACAAAGGAGTCTGGACTATAATGTCATATCCCCTTAATTAATATAGAATCATCAACAGACTCAACAAATGTATGAAACTATGACAGGGTGGAAAATGGTTATTAAGGCAATCAGAAAGGGATTTTACAGTAAGTGTAATTAATGTTTAATGAAGAGAACTTTTTCATTGCTATGTATGTCCAAGGGAAAAAAGGAAAAAAAAATGTATGAGAAATAACACAACATAAGATGGCAGAAATTAGAGCAAATAATTTAATAATCAAAATATATGTAAACTGTTCAAAGTCATCCAAAGGCACAAACTCAGATTCATTTAAAATATGAATCTAAGTATATTTTGTTTATAAGAAACATTCCAGAAAAATATATTAGACACTAACGATGTGTAATGATATTAATATGACACAAAGTAGAATTCAAAATGAACACAATTAGAAGGAACAAAAAGTGATATTCTGTGCTGATCAAAGTAATAATCTATGAAGAAGGCAATAGTGATGGACTTATACCCACTTACTATAAAGCTTCAAAATAAGGTAGGAAAATAATAGGATCATAGAGAGAAGTTAATAAATCCTCAATTCTGGTTGGATATTTTTAATACTCTTCTCTCGGAAACTAGCAGGTCATGTAGATTAAAAATAATAATAAAAATTTATTTTTATTTTATTTTTTTAAAGATTTTATTTTTATTTATTTGACAGAGAGAGACACAGCAAGAGAGGGAACACAAGCAGGGGGAGTGGAAGAGGGAGAAGCAGGCTCCTAGCTGAGCAGGGAGCACGATGCAGGGCTCGATCCCAGGATCCTGGGATCATGACCTGAGCCGAAGGCAGACGCTCAACGACTGAGCCACCCAGGCGCCCCTAATAATAAAAATTTAGATAGAGGATCTGGATCACATGCATTTTCAATGTACCTGAAACAGTTATAAAAACTAAAGTTACGTATGTCATTCTGACCACATGGTGAGCAGGCCATGAGGAACTTGCTGAAACCAGGAATGAGTAACAAATTTAATAGTCTTATCTCTCATATACCTGAAATTTTTTTTAAAGCACTCTTCACAATTCATGAGTTAAAGGGAAAAGGAATGTCCAAATAACAAAATATTTAAGTACCAATTAATGCATTTTTCTTAATACAGATTTGGAGAAGGACAATTGTAGCCTTTTTGCAATGTGGGTTCCCTGGGAAGAAGACTCTCAGACAGTTTAGTATGAAGAACCGTTGGAATCAGGATTTGGGAAGGAAGGAGGTGAAGAAAACAGGATTTAGGAGGAGAAGCTGATCTTTGATGTTAAGTCCAACAATAGTCTCAGCTGACTCTGCAGAGAATTCTGGAGCTAAAATGCCCTTCAGTGTGGGCCAAGGTGGCTAGGACTTCATATTCTTGCGCCTATCAGTCGTTAGATGTGGGCTACCCAGGGAAGGGTCTTGGACAAGGCACTGTCAGTGGCGGAGGCCATCCTCAGTTCTCCCAGCAGCCAGGACCACAGATTCTTCTTTAAAGAGGGATCTGGGTGACACATCACAGCGTCCTCTCCAAGCTTTGGTGCATCTATTTAAAAATAGGAAATACCCAGAATAATGAACTATGTTTTCAACTCAAACATTGGAATTATAAAATAAACGCTAATAAAATAGCTGGAAGGAAATAAGGATAAAAGCAGGTATTCATGAAATAGAAAAAAAATTAACATCAAATATTTTTCAACTATTTTTTAAAAATAAGAATTGTTTAGAAAAAATTTGGCCAAATGCTTTCAAGAATTATAAAAAAGGAAGAGGAAATATATAAGAAATGAAAATTTTTTTGATATAAAAAATGAAAAAGTTGATACTTAGAGGTGAAGAGAGGAAAAATGATTATTAGAGATACTATAGAAACTTTTTACCAATATACTTCAACACCTTGGTGAATGCGTTTCTAGAAACATATGAATTACCAAAATTAGACCAAAAGACAAGGGAATATAAGAAGCTAGGGTAGTCATCAAAAAGTAGCCACACAGCTCCTCAGAAAGGCAATGGGCCCAGAGTTTTTTACTTGCTAGTACTACCAACTCTTTACTTAACAGTTATTTCCCATATTATAGAAACTTTTTCTAAAGTCTAGAAGAAAATGGAAAGCCACCCCTCACTTTTAAGGCTGACATAATTCTATTGCCAAAACACAAGGGCAGCAAAAGAAATGAGAGCCATATCTCACTTAGGAGCATAGATACAAAAATTGTAAATAAAATATAGCCAAATCCAATAATCAGTTTTCAGTCCTCTTTTTTTTTCCAACTCATCATCAGCTTGATTACCTCCTGTTTCTTGAAACACTTTCTTCACTTGGCTTTTGGGTTTTCCAGGTTTTCCACCACTTATTGGCCACTACTTCTCTATATTCTTTCCTGGTTTTGCCTCATTTCCCCAACTTCTTAAAATTAGAGTGGCCTGGATTCAGTTTTTGCCCTTCTTTTCTTTTCTTTAGTGTGTTTATTTATTTTTTTTGTTTATTTTTTAAAATTTTATTATGTTATGTTAGTCACCATACAATACATCATTAGTTTTTGATATGGTGATCCACAATCCATTGTTTTTGTATAATACCCAGTGCTCCATGCAGTATGTGCCCTCCTTAATACCCATCACCAGGCTAACGAATCCCCCCACCCCTCTCCCCTCTAAAACCCTCAGTTTGCTTCTCAGAGTCCATAGTCTCTCATGGTTCATCTCCCCCTCCGATTTCCCTCCCTTCATTTTTCCCTTCCTTCTCCTAATGTCCTCCATGCTATTCCTTATGTTCCACAAGTAAGTGAAACCATATGATAATTGACTTTCTCTGCTTGACTTATTTCACTTAGCATAATCTCCTCCAGTCCCATCCATGTTGATGTAAAAGTTGGGTATTCATTCTTTCTGATGGCTGAGTAATATTTCATTGTATATATGGACCACATCTTCTTTATCCATTCATCTGTTGAAGGGCATCTCGGCTCTCTCCACAGTTTGGCTGTTGC
>NC_138376.1:72755736-72771945 GCF_054177405.1 Leptonychotes weddellii
CCAGTCGTGGAAGCTCTGCATCTCTCCATCCATTCTAAATGACAACCTTGCCAGATAAAGTATTCTTGGCTGCATGTTCTTCTCATTTAGTACCCTGAATATGTCTTGCCAGGCCTTTCTGGCTTGCCAGGTCTCTGTGGATAGGTCTGACGTTATTCTGATGTTCCTCCCTCTGCACGTAAGGAATCTCTTCCCCCTAACTGCCCTTAAGATGGTTTCCTTGGTTCTAAGATTTGCATGTTTTACTATTACATGCCGGAGTGTTGGCCTGTTTTCCTTGATCTTGGGAGGGGTCCTCTCTGCCTCTAGGACGTGAATGTTTGTTTCATTCCCCAGATTAGGGAAGTTCTCAGCTATGATTTGCTCAAATACATCTTCTAGTCCTCTCTCTCTCTCCGCTCCCTCCGAGATTCCAATTATTCTAACTTTGGAACGCTTCATGGTGTTACTTATTTCTCTGATTCTATTTTCATGGATTCTGAGTTGTGTTTCCCTGGCCTCCTCTTTTCCATTTTTATCTATTATATTGTCTTCCAGGTCACTTATTCGTTCTTCTGCCTCACTTACTCTAGCTGTTAGATTATCTAGAGTGGAATGGATCTCATTGATAGCATTTTTAAGTTCTGCCAATTCAGCTTTCATTTCTGGCCTTAGAGACTCTATGTTGCCATTAATTGATTTCTCCATTCTAGCTATTATCTTCACAATTGCTAGCCTGAATTCCATCTCCAACATCTTGGTTATATCTGCATCTATTTGTAAATCTGCAGCATAAGTCATAATCTCTGAGTCTTTCCTATTTTGGGGGTTCATCCTTCTAGTCATTCTGTTGATGGGTGGTTGAGGGAAGTATAGAGTCTAAATTATTGACCAGAACCCAAGCAAGATGCACCTGTTTTCTAGGCACCTTAGGGTTGCTGGCCTCTTGTTTTTGCAGCCTGTCTTCTGTGGAAGGGGCCTGCTGCACTCTTACTCAGGCAACCCTGTTTGGGTGGAGTTGCCCTGCCCCTCTGTGACGGGGGACTGGGCTCAGTGGGAATCAGTTTGGGGGGCTTTTGTTTTCTTGGAGCTTTCCCTGGCCACTTTCCACGTCTCTTCCATGAGTCAGAGCAGAAGAGACCATTTCCAACCCTCTGCCTCAGAGCAGAGAGACCGCAGTCTGTTCTTCAGTGCGCTCTCCAGGCCACACTGTCTCCATTTCTGTCCATGCTGCTATAAACTGCAGTGGCCTGGGTTGTGCGCCCCTCCCCAGTGCTCCCAGTCCTGCCTCCAGGTCGGGGCACGTCTCTGCCCTTTGTGCTTCTAAAACCGCCAGCCGCTCCCAGTTCGCATGCGCGACCCGGCCGCTCCGGGTTTCCATCCGGGGGCTGCAGTTTGCAGGCGCGACCCCACTGCTCTGGGTTTCCGCCCCAGGGGCTGCCCTGAAGTCCTTTCCCCGCTGCTACCGGTCTGCGAGTCCGTGCCCCGTCCCCTGCAATCGAGGCTGTCGCTCACCACCAGTGTAGGATCCCCACGGCCAGGCTCCCTCCCGCTGCCATTTATCCTCTGATATCTGCCGGGGGAATCACGGCTCCCCACTTTGTACCTCGAAACCAACCGCCGGCGATATTCTGTTTGTAGACATCCAGATCTTCTTATATCTCAGCCTGATTTCATGGGTGCTCAGAGTGGTCTGGTAGATATCCAGCTCAATTCGGGGGACCAGTTGAAATAGGGTCCCCTACTCCTCCGCCATCTTTCCTCACCCCCTTGCTCTTCGTTTCTGTCTGTACCAGCTTTCAGGATAATCTCATACTGTTTTATGGCTTTACCTGGCTACACACATAGATATGTAATTACATATGTATGTGATGTAGAAAATGATGTATTACGACTCTCCATAGAAACAGAACCAATAGGACAATAGGATTTTATATTTGGGAGAGAGGTTTATTATAAGGAATTGACTTATACAACTATAGAAGCTAAGAAGTCCCAAGATCTATGCAGTCAGGAAGCTGGAGACTCAGGGGAACCAACAGAATAGTTTCAATCTAAAGCTATGGGCTTGAGACCCAGGAAGAGCCAGTGTTTCAGTGTGTGGCCAAAGGCAGGAAAAAGTCAGTATTCCAGTTTGAGGGCAGCCAGGCCAAGAGAATCCTCTGTTTGTGAGCCTTTTGTTCTATCCAGACCATTAACTGATCGTATGAGGCCCACCCACATTAGGAAGAGCAATCCACTTTACTCAGTCTGTCCCTTCAAATGTTAATCTCATGCAGAGACACCTTCACAGATACACGCAGAGTAATGTTTGACCAAATAGCGGGGAACCGCATGATCCAGTCAAATTGGCAAAATTAATCATCACAGATGACGGCTCCCAAATTTCTATCTCCAGACTGGACCTTCTCCTACAATGCAGAATTGGTATATCCAGTGACCTATTCATCATCTCTACTTGGATGTTTAAGAGGTATCACAGGGGTGCCTGGGTGGCTCAGTCGGTTAAGCCTCTGACTCCTGACTTGAGCTCAGGTCATGATCACGGGGTCCTGGGATCAAACCCAGATCAGCTCCATGCTCAGTGGGGAGTCTGCTTAAGGATTTCTCTCCCTCTGCCCCTCCCCCCACAGTCTCTCGCCCTCTCTCTCAAATAAATAAAAGATTTTATTTATTTATTTGACAGAGAGCAGGAGAGAGAGTGAGAGAAACGCACAGGGGGAGCAGCAGAGGGAGAGGGAGAAGCAGACTCCCTGCTGAGCAGGGAGCCCCATGTGGGACTCAATTCTAGGACCTTGGGATCATGACCTGAGCTGAAGGCAGATGCTTAACTGACTGAGCCACCCACGCGCCCCTAAATAAATGTGTTTTTTTTTAAAGAGGTATCCCAAACCTAATGTGTCCAAATCAACCCATTTTCTTCCCCACAAACCTGCTCATTGCACAGTGTTCTCCATTTCAGTTAATGACAACGCTGTTGTTGATGCAGGCCCCAAACCACCCAGTAATTCCTGACTCCTTTCTCTTGCATCCAAACTGCCAGCAAGTCCCCTGGCACTACTTTCAAAATATATTCAGATGCCAACCACTTCTGCTACTACCAGCTGGTGGAAGCCACTATCATCTTTTGCCTGGGGTTTTGCAGTATCCTCCTACTTTATTATCGTCCTTCAATCCTTGATCTCTTGGAATCTATTTCAATACTGCAGCCCAAGTGATCTTAATGAAGATGCGAGTCAGATTATATCACTTCTGCTCAGTCCCCTCTGATGACTTCTACTTTCACTCAGAGTAAAAGCCAACGTCTTTTGTTTACCTGATTCTGCCTCTTCAGGCCTCCCTCATAGGACTTTTGCCCTCCCTCCCTCCACTCCAGTCACACCGGCCTCCTTGTTATTCCTCAGACACACCTGTCAAGTTCTCACCTCAGGGCCTTTGCACAGCTATTTCATCTACCTGCATTACTCTTCTAGGTAGACACATGACTTGCTCCTTTGCCTTTTTCAGGTTTTGCACAAATACTATTTTGTCAGAAAGCAAGACTTTAATTTTTATCTATGATAACTTAATTTTTAAAGAAAAATGTATTCATGGATTACTTATATTAATTAAAAAAAAAACCAGTAAAGACAAAAAACCACCATTTATTTTTTTTAAAAAAACTTTGGGGAGCTGTAAGCCCAGTCAGCTATAGCCCTTTCCACTCTGGGGTTTTGGATCAGATTTATTCAGCAGTGACAAGGATGCCTGGGTCCACAGATAGAGTTGTAAACATAAAACTTGTCAGCAATACCTGTTTCAACTTACATAAGTAAAAATGATCTTTGTTGAAACTGTCATTTTTTGGTTTTAATCCATATAGATCTCTCTGCATAATTGCTGGTGTAGGGGTGGGAAGCACAAGGATGCTCCGAGACATGGGGCACTAAACTCTGGTTTCTTCCCATGCATGAGGATATGGCATTGCTGATGCTGAGATTGAATTAAAAGCCAGGAGAGTGATGATTGTACCAGCTCATAGAACTTCTTAGGTTCTTAGCGATGTGTACTGATGAAAAGGGGGTTTTAGTGCTGAGTCCAAAAGACTTGTGACACTTTGCTGTTTTCTCAGATCCAGCTGGCCTAGTCTTACATAAAACATATCACCTAAAGCCACTAGGGAATTAGGAGCCAGGGAAAACAGGGACACCTGGCTGCTCCTCAGTTTTGAGTCCTTGGTTAATTAGTTGAGAACCTAATGTGGTAGTGTATGGTCTTATCCCCTCAACTTATAACTCCAAAAATACCAGAATCTGGTTCAGAAGAGGGACCTAACATGCTGCAGTAGACTTTTCTTAAGGCGATAGTGACTTTTAAGATAACCTGCAAACGACTGTAGTTCCAAGGAGCTGTTGAAAATGACAAAAATCACCCACAGTTCCAAATGTGCTCGATTTCTCACCTAAGTCATAACTGTTGTCCGTGAGTAGACGTTGGCATCCTGCAACTTGTATCTGATGATTAGTCATTTAGTTAATATCCGCCAAGAAGAGGCCTTGTGAAATAGCTTTTAAATTTAGCCGGAAAAAATAGCACCATTAATGATGGACTTGACATTCAGCAAAGCGAAATTAAGCACTCAATCTGACATTTTATAGACAGTCTATTACAGAGCCTCACACTTGGTGGACATTTGATAAGCTTTAATTGCCTGGCTGACAATGAACAGCTACACATCTGCCTGGTATAGAAACTGCAGTAGGGGGATAACTAGGAGGCTGATTTTAGATGTCTTGTGGGATAGGGCCTCATGAGCACCAAAAGGTGTGTGGATTTTTTTTTTTCCTTTTTAAAAAAATTAAAATGGCTTCATAATTTCCTTTTAAAACTGAACACATTCATTAAAAATAGAATTCCCTTTTTCAGTTCAAGGTGAAGTACCAGTTCATAGTAGTAGTGGTCAAATATTATTTCCTTTTTAAATAGAAAGCTGAGAGCCTCTGAAGAACCATTGTCACATTCCCTTTTAAAATTATTTGCATCAAAGCCAGAGAAGTCATTAACATTTCAGATAGGATGACTGTTATTTTCATTATTGTGCTGATAGTGCAGTGTATTCATTATAGTGAATGAACGGTGAACTCTGGTCTGCATTTTATTCCTTCATTTAAACTGATTCACTTCTCCTGAATATAGATATTATGAAGCTAGAAAAATATTTGCAATGTAAAATAATAGCTAACTTTTAAAAATCATTTATTTTATGCAGTCGTGTGCTAAGCTCTTTATGTATATTTGTTTCAAGTGTGTGTTGAAAGATTATTTCACTTTTTATGCCATATCTTTTTTATGCTTTTAAAATTATAACTTGCATGCTGTTTTATTTAAAATCACAATTTCACTCATGCTTATTTAATCACAGTGATACAGTCAACCTTAGCTTCATCTGAAAGAACAAGAACGCATGTTTGAAGGATAATAAAGCTGATGAAAATTTTAAACCTTTAGAAATTGAATATTGAGTCAAGACAGATGTTTTCTAAAAGAGGGGCAAGACAGCTGATCATGTGAATCGGATGAATTGATGTAAAGAATTATTGGGATCTATAGATATGCCCTGATTCTGTTCATCATTTTTATAAAAAACTGATTCAAAACGAAGTGTCCACACTGGGATGATCCAGCTGCTTGTTGAATCAATTGCTTTTAATTAGCCCATCTGATGTTGATTGGATTTGGGGCCTGCATGCCTGGATTCCTGAAAGATTGAATTACCGGCATTCTTCTCATTTAGAGGCATGTGACTCCAAAGTGATAAGACAGATTTCCATATCAAATCATTCATATCACTTTAAAAATTATATATATGCACATACAAATTTTCATAGGATTAAAAGAAGTTCTTCAGTTAGTTACTTTTGAGGAGCATTAGAACTCTCGAGGACTATTCCTAAGTTATTTTTCTCTCGTTCTGTAAGATATGGAGACTTCGTGTGTCGCCTGCACGGACAGAGCATTCAGTGTGTTTGCAGAAGAAGTGAACTTGAGGGCGCCTGGGTGGCTCAGTTGGTTAAGCGACTGCCTTCGGCTCAGGTCATGATCCCAGGGTCCTGGGATCGAGTCCCACATCGGGCTCCCTGCTCTGGCAAGAAGCCTGCTTCTCCCTCTACCATTCCCCCTGCTTGTGTTCCTGCTCTCGCTTTCTCTCTCTCTGTCAAATAAATAAATAAAATCTTTAAAAAAAAAAAGAAAGAAGTGAACTTGAACATAGGTGACGACCCCAACACTTCATAGTAAACTGGCCTGTTCTGCCTTGGATCAGGAAGGTTCCAATGAAGTGGTTGCTTAGCAACTAATGGAGTTAGAAGAAACAGTGTGTGAGCTGGGGCTCTGTCCTCATCTGCGTATAGCCAAATAATGGGAGAGTGGCTCCAGCATGGATTGCCTGACTCACAATCGTCAAACCAATGGGATGAATAAAATGAAAGATGGGAGAGAGATCCCACAGCTGGGCTGGGTTCCTGTATCTATAGTTGTACACACTTTATTTATTTATTTATTTAAAGATTTATTTATTTATTTGACAGAGAGAGGGATAGCAAGAGAGGGAACACAAGCAGGGGGAGTGGGAGAGGGAGAAGCAGGCTTCCCGCGGAGCAGGGAGCCCGATGTGGGACTCGATCCCAGGACCCTGGGACCATGACCTGAGCCGAAGGCAGACGCTTAACGACTGAGCCAACCAGGCACCGCTGTACACGCCTTATTTAATGGTAGCACACCGAAGAAAAAGATATGAAGAGAGGACATTAAAAATAAAAGAACTCCCAAAATTTTGGATTAAAATTTGCATAGTGGTCATCAACTTACTCTGGGTTTTTAAAGAAAAGAATGATAAGTGATAATTAAGGCAATTCCACATTATTATCTTCAACATTCTTCCAAAAACTTCTCTGGAGAAAAGAGGTAAGAGATTCTATGTGATGATGTCATGAATTCCAAGGAACCGTGTGTTTTAGTGCTTGTACATATGGATACTCTATGATGCAGGGCTGGTGCCTCTTCTGCTCCTTCTCCCTTTTTGTACCCACAACAGACATAATGACAAGATCGTGACCACTCTCAGTGTAGTCTGGATGTGGCCTCACAGCCCTCGGCAAGGCTCCAGGCAGCCACTACCGATATCAAGATTAGGCAGGCAAGGTGCCAGTGCTTTGTCATCTTTATGGCATATGGAGGCTCCTTAAAAGCTTCTGGTTGTTGAATTCCATAGGAATGGGTCTGAGGGGTTTGGGTCAGCAGCAGCTCCGTGATGCCCACATGAAATTCCTCTTCAGGAAAATATGTTAAGAAGGAGATGACCCAGTGACCTCGGGGCGCTATGGTAGCGCGTCTGACTCCAAGAAGGAGATGACCCAGAGAAAGTCCACCAGAGTCACTGGGGAGAGGAGAGTGGCATGATAGATCTACCTGAAGGCTGCCACCACTGCTTCCATCCAAGAACGGAGGATGATTTACTCTTCCAGAGGCCTTGTTCTTAAAACCACGAGTCTTCTTTACCTTCTATTTCCCAGGGAGTAACCTCTCCTCCCATCCACCAAGATGTGGCGACCGGTCCTCCCTTGCTTGGACTCAGGGCTTCTGGCCAGACTACAGGATTTCTAGCATTGGCCTGGAGTACTAACATTTTATGAACCAGAGAATTTGGATTAGGTGGTCTTTCCAAGAGGAGACTTAAGAGCTGTGACCACGTATCAGAAAGGCTGTCAAGGACCAAGGGGAGAAAGTTGTCAGGAGGGTGATTATGATTCAGTTTCTGGAGGTATTACTAATACTTCGCATTCTCATGTAAAGTATTGGATGTCTCATCTCTTTGAAAATTCAGATAGGCAAGGAGTGCCGCAAAGGGCAGAGGACTGAATAGCTGTGCCTCTCAAATTGTCATGTGCACCTGGGTCACCTAGAGCTTTTGTTAAAATGCACCTTCCACCCAGTAGGTATGAGGTGGGCCTGAGATTCTGCATCTCTAACAAGTTCCCCGGCGATGCCATTGCTGCTGGCCCAGGGACCACACCTGGACTAGTGAGGGGCCAGTGATCTCTAAAGTACCTTCTACTTTCAAGATTCCATTTACAGAAGAGAAGCTAGAATTTTAGCCATGATGCTACGATACGCCCAGTGTGGCTTTGATAAGCACCGTAAGAGCCTCTTCTGTGTCTTACAGAATCTTCCCTGAATGCTTATCATATTGACACAGAATCCCTCACTTGGCCTCCTCAGTTGCTCCACCTCTTATTTTTCTCTTCAGGCTCTCAGACTGAAACTTTCCTTCTTCAGAGCCAACTTCCCCTGATTCACTCAGACTGTGTATCACGTCTGCTCAGCCACTTCTTGACGTGGGCCCCAAATTCTGTTTTAGGACAGCTTTCAAAATGCAGGAAATTCAAGTTTGGTTTTAGTTAGTGTGTCCTTAGGAGATCTTGAAAGGCAGGATTGTGTCATATGAGACAGAACAAATGGTTTCTATGTGAAAAGATTCATTCACTAATGGCTTATCAAATATATTCAGTAAGGAAGAGTAAGTGTCATCCCTAAATATCTGAAAGAATAGACTTCTTTACGTGGTGGCTAGTAAAGTTTTGAAATCCCATACCCAAGGAATATAGCCATAGACTAAAAGGTAACAGAAGCACCACAGGAATGAGCAGAAGCCAGAGGATTCAAGAGATTGACCCAAGGCCAAAGGCATTTTCCATTTTCCAGAGTATGTAACCATTGATAAGGATAAATACCATTCATGGATAGCCTGAGTTCATGATGGTCAGCAGTCTCTGACCTTCACAAATTTACTAAATCTTTAGCTAAATAAAAAAAAAACTTGATTTGTGTCCTTTTTCCATTCCATTCCCCAGAAGACCCAAGTAGTTGAAATACAGCCACATCTAGGAGGAGGAGAATTCTAAAGAGAAATAGAATAAACCATAATCATGCTGGTTTTGAAGGGCTCATTATCACTATGTAGTTAATTTAAGAAGCAACTGTGCCAAGAGCAAAGCTGTGAAATACAGCTAGATTCTTTGAATAAACAAGTTACATATTTGAAGATGTTGGGGAAAACCAATATGTTTCACAGTTTTTAGTGTATAAGGTGAATTTTTCTTTATATGGTTAAAGTGAGGGAAAACCTGTATTTTAGAAATAATTAATTTTTGCTGCTTAATTATAGGTATAGTAACGTAATTTGCTGTTTTCATTTGTCCTGATATTTTATTCTCTCAGACTATTACTAAACTGTTTGAGGAAGAATTAAAACAGCTACAAATATGTTGGGGGGAAAATCCTCCAACCAAGCATCCCTACTCTTTTAGGCCATAAAGCTCCCCAAATCAATTGGATTGCTTTTGCATTTGTGGGATAAAGAAGGTAAATAGTCCAGTTCAACTGTGGTCAGGACCCTTCTCTCCTTAATGCCAGGGAAATGGGCAATTGTGGTTAATTGCACAGTCTCATTAACTGAGATTTACCACCCATTCTGTATGTGCAGTATAACCAAAATGCAATAAAAGGTAATCACCATTAACGCTAAATTGAGCAAAATGTAATCTTTGTTGATTCAGAAGTTAGCTCAAATCTCTGTAATGCCACATGGCCACTGTAAACATCACTAATAAATAACACTGCACGTATGAAAAATGGAGGGGGCGCTCAGGCTGGATCTGATGCCATCATTACAAGTTGCTTTTTTCGATACCTTCCTTAAACATGTTTGTTTACTTTGATTTAACTCTCTCTCATAAAAGATAAGGGTTGACTGCACCCAACACAATGCAGTTATTTCCTCCATAAAATCATCTGGATTCCTGATAAAATGGAATTCATTGTATATCTTGCCTATGTCCAGTGCAACTCCAAAGCTATACGCAGTTTACTAGGTGAACAGATCATATCCTACCAACTTTAAGTGCTTGAAAAAGTCTGTCTTCTTATCTTTAAGATGCAGTAACATTTCCATTGGTCAGTTTTGTGGCATGATGTACCAACCTAAAATGGGTTGTAGTTCATCTTGTGACTGCATGACAGCTAATGTGACCCAAAGAAACTTAATTCATATACTGTGATTTTAAGACTCAATTTGTGTCATTGCTCTGGGAAATACAGGAGGAATGACATACTATAAATCAACAGTTCTCTCTGTGGTTGGCACTTCAAGTGAATTGTATTCTCACAAACTGGGTTTTCAATTAGAAAGATTTGTGGTGGCAGCAGCATGTTATCAGCCAAGAGTGAGCTGTGACAACTGTAAATCTCAGCCTGGCCAAGTCTCTCCCAAAGGCAAAAACAGTGTGAACTGAGGAAGAATCTGTGCAGGGCTTCCATATTTCTAAGCAGAACCTTATCCCATGCTTTGGCAGAATGTTGTGGCTTGATAGAGGGCCTTGCCATATGTTCTTTTTTCTAAAGGTCTACAAATGAACTAATTTGTACCTAGCTTATGGTAGATATTCCTTCTCTTTAATTGTAGCTACTTTAGCTACTTGTCTAAAACACTTGCGCCCAGAAAATTGTTTCCCATGTCAGATTAATTATTTTTGTTTACAACAATGTGAAACAGCTGAACATCATCTGTAGCTTCATCATCATCTGAATTTTTGAAGAGCGTGTTGGTTCCTTCCTTCCTTCCTTCCTTCCTTCCTTCCTTCCTTCCTTCCTTCCTTCCTTCATCTGTATTTATTGCATGCATGCAGTGCTAGGGTCTAGGGGCTCCACAGTGAGTAAGGAAGATATGGTGCCCACTTTCGTGGAGCTTACAGCTTACCTTTTCAGGACATTCAATGCTAAAAGATAGCATCCATGGTTCTATCAACTCTTTTGCTACCAAAGGACACTTTGTCCCGCCCTGTGGGCTCCAGAAGCTCTCTTGACATTGTTTCACAGGCTCTTGGCATTTCACAAACTTCACTAGTTGACAGATGACTGTGTTCTTCTTTACTTCAGTGGTATCCATTGTGCCTTCTTCTAATTGAGGTACCTTATAAGTTTATTAAACCCAAAACATAAACCTTGATTTAATAGTTTCCTTTTTTCTTCTACTTAACTGGTTTTGTAACTTTTAAAAATTATCATGTTTTAAATTTATAACATTAAGTTTCTAAGACTATATGATATGATATCAGAATGGAAGTTGTGTGTTTATGGGAATGGCGGTGATGGTCTATGCTGTGGTCAGTCCTTAAAGTAGGGTGTAGGAGTAAAGTCCTGTAGCCAGACATAGGGATTTTGAGTGGGACTGTTATTAGGAACGTATTTTAAGAAACAGATTTGGGCAGAGGGCAGAGGAAGAGCTGTTTCTTAGCTCTCGTTCCAACTGGGATCAAAGAGAGACGTGGAAAAGTAGGGCATTCAGCTTGAATTAGAATAACAGCTTCTATTTATTAAGCATCTACTATGTGCCAGGTACTATGCCTGACATTAAACATAATTGTGTCTAAACCTCAAGACAACCCTATGAGGTTTGTACTATCTCTGTATTACAGATAAAAAGGGCCTGAGGTTCAGAGAAATTAATACATTAGTCAAAGGTCACATGTTCAAGGTGAACTGACCATAGGTTATAGACCCAGGATTTGAATCAGATATGTCTTTCTGCACAGCCCTGAATATTAAAACTAAAACAAAGTTTTCAAAAGGCAGTTGTTAGAAATACATAGGTAACACATATTTATTGTAATGATCCAAATAAGACTGTGTAAATAAAGTAAAATTCATAGTCTTTTCCTTCCCTTAAGAGTAGTACCCTCTAACATAACCACAGTGACCAATTTGGTGTTCCTTTATTGCTTGTCCAAACATGTACAATTACATATGTACATTATTTAAGGGGTGTCTCTCTCTGACTCTACCAAGCCAGGCTTCAAGTTCATCAGCTCCCTGGTTGAGGATGCCTCTTCTATGCCGCCTTGGCTGTGATTGCTTTTGAAAGACTCCAAGGAAAGCAGATTCAAAAAACTCCCTTGGTGGCTTGTTCTCTTAGTTAATCTTTGCTCTCAGGAACTTTTTGCATTTCATTAACCAGATAATCCTTCTGCAGTTTGAGTCATTTCTGTCAACAGTGGAGTTGATGGAGAGCAGCCGGTCACCATTTCAGGTGCAATTACAACTTGGAAGATCTGAAAAAAGAAATTAGCATTGGGAATATTAAAAATTGAAGCATCTGTATGATAAAGAACAGACATTGAAAACAACTGAAATTTCTTTCAGGGTTGTTTTTTTTTTTTTTTTTTTAGAGTGGCTATGTGAAGTCTAGAAGCAAATTCAGAATTACATAAATGGAAAGTCTTTTTTTTATTGTGACCTGTGCTTTTTAGTTTTGAAATTTTATTGATTTATTGATTTATTTTTTTTAAGTAGGCTCCACGCCCAATATGGGGCCTGAGCTCACGACTCTGAGGTCAAGAGTTGCATGCTCTACTAACTGTGTGAGCCAGATGTCCCTAGTTTTGATTTTAGATCTTTCACAGATGCATAAGCAGAATCGATTTACATTAAAATCAATTTTCTGATAGCCCTTTTTATCTATAGCTGCACTTGATTAAAAAAAAAAAACAAAAACACAACCCAGAGACTAGTATTCCTAATGTATCACTGCTTTTAACCAAAGAATACATAAAAGAAACTTAATTCTATCTCATCATTTTTACAGTATATAAGTTTCACTAAGACCTTGCCATATACCGGCACTATATTGAATACTTCATATACACACTGTCATCTAATCTTCAAACAAGTTCATGAAGTGGGTACACTTTTTGGCCCCATTTTTTGGACAAGAAAACTGAGTCAGAGAGAGGTTACGTGTTTGTCCCAGTCACTTGCCAGTGTTTGTAATCAAACCCAGAATAGTTTGATTACAAGTTTGCCCTAATCACTGTGGTTCACCAAACCAAGGATTATGTGACTTCAAAGACAGCGGTCTTTACCAATCATGTAGTACCTTTACTCCTAGTGGCACCAGCAGCAAGCCAGATCAACTCCCTAACTAACCAAGTTGCCAGATATACCATATTGTCCATTCACCATTAACAGCTTCTAAAGGAATGTCAGATTTCATTTATTCATGATAAAGTAAATTCCTGAAAGTAAAATATTCTAAATGTTTGCTCTTTAATATAGCAAATATAATTATGTATGTTATACATTACATACTGCCAATGTCTTTAGGATATTTTGAATATTTTTCTTTTTATTTTCTCAAATTGTAAGCATTTAAAATACTCTAGAAGATTTGTCAAATGACAAGAGAGCAATAATTTTGTATTTCTTTTTTTTTTTTTTTTAAGATTTTATTTATTTGACAGAGGGAGAGAGAGCACAAGCAGGCGAAGTGGCAGGCAGAGGCAGAGGGAGAAGCAGGCTCCCCGCTGAGCAAGGAGCCTGATGCAGGGCTCAATCTCAGGGTCCTGGGGTCATGACCTGAGCCAAAGGCAGATGCTTAACCGACTAAGCCCCCCAGGTGCCCCTAGTTTTATATTTCTAACAATTAAAATTTTAACTATAAATTAAGCTAACAAAGAGAATTCTGTTCATTATGAGCATTCAGAAATCTCTAATGGAGTGAGATAGAAATGAGGATCTCCAGAAAGAATAATGGACCATCAATTAATACCACCATTCAGGGATGCCTGGGTGGCTCAGTCGGTTAAATGTCTGACTCTTGGTTTCAGCTCAGGTCATGATCTCAGGGTCATGAGATCGAGCCCCGCATTGGGCTCCATGCTGGGTGTGGGGCCTGCTTGGGATTCTCTCTCTCCTCCTTCTGCTCCTCCCCCCTCTAAAAAAACAAAACAAAAAAACCACCATTCAATATATATTAAAGTGTACAGAATTATGAGGCTCAAAAATAAACTTATCAACATAAAAATTGCTAAGAGATGAATATTAATACATTGGCAAATAAAAAAATCACATTTATAAAATTAAAAAATTTAGTGTGAACTAGAATATTACCATATAGAAGAGTAAGGGTTTTTTTTTCCCCTACTTTTTTATGAAGTTAGCTAAGCTGCAGAATTTGAAGGGACAGTTCCCTTAAGACTTCTATCACTTCTGACGCCAACTGCAAGTTTGAAGGGATTCCTACAACTATTCTCATATTCGATAATTTACTAGGAAGTATCACAGAACTCACTGAAAGCTTTTATACTCACAGAAATTGGCTTATTACAGGGAAAGATACAAATTGGAATTAGACAAGGAAAGAGACACATTGGGCAGAATCCAGAAGGGGACCACATACAGAGCTGGTGGCCCTCCTCCCTCTGTGGAGTCATAGTGTATCTCCTCCTGGCCACGCTAAGTGACAGAATGCACAGAGGACTGCCAACCAGGGACACTCACCTGAACTTTTGATGTCCAGAGTTTTTACTGGGGCTCAGTTACAGATTGCCCATGTGATTGACCTCTCGTCTCCATCCTTTCCTAGAGGTCAGGCTAGTACCTTTAGTCTCCAGTTCCCCTGGAGGTCAGAACTGATATGGTGTGGCCCAAACCCCCATCATAAATCACGTTGTTAGACTGTCATTGGCCAAAGTTCCCAGACAAACAAGGACACTCCTGTCTGGCAGGATATTCCAAGGGCCTAGAGATCACTTTCCATAAGCCAAGGGAAAAGACCAGAGCTCCCTTTGCATAAGGTTAATTCTTCACTATATAGATGTATACTTTTCTAAATAGTGCTTTTCATCACTGGTAACCCAAAATGGAATATTTTCTTTATACCTGTTAAGTCAAACTTGTTACAAGTGTACAAATTACTGTGCGTTTATTTGTTTGTTTTTGGACATGGGACAAGCCAATGCATTTTTTTTTTAATTTGTCAAGTTTTCATTTTTTTAGTTTTCAAGTTTTCACTTGGCATACTGATCATCCAGTAGAACTGATTTTCAATACATTGGCCATTTGGCGAATTGGTTTGGGGCAAATTGATTTTCACTAAAGAATTTAGACAGTGGTTCTCAAACTCAAGTGGCCATCAGAGTCATGATGGCCAATCATAATGCACATTGCTGGGCCCCACTGTGAGTTTCTGATTTAGTAGGTCTGAGCTGGGGCTTCAGGAATCTGTCCTCTAAAGTTCACAGGTGATGCGGATATTGCTGGTCCAGGGTCCACATTTTGAGAACCACTGGAATAGAGGGTATGATACATGGCAGATGAGAGGAATGGGGTGTGTCATTGAGACAAGACAGAAAAAAGGCAGAGAAGTCAGGGGACAAAGTTGATACTTTCCATGTCCTGTTGGCAAGAGCATTTGGAACTACTCCAGATTTCATGGTAGTAGTGAGACCCCGGATCCAGAGAATGAGTTCGGTGAGTGAGCCTAAACGCAGTCACGCCAGCAGCCCTGGGATTCAATGGGACTCTGTGTGTGAGGGCTACAATGCCATTCATGTATTACTCTGTTTAGACAGCAAAGTGATTTGCGGTGGCTTTTTGTAGAAGCGTTTCAAAAACCAAAATCAATCGTTAATTTACACAGTGTTTCTCTTTCCTAGTCTAGGACTTTGTCTTGTTCTCTTGCCCTTTTTTTTTTTTTTTTGCATTTTTAAAAAAATTTTATTTTGTTATGTTAGTTACCATTCATTACATCATTAGTTTTTGATGTAGTGTTCCATGATTCATTGTTTGCATATAACACCCAGTGCTCCATTCAATATGTGCCCTCCTTAATACCCATCACCGGGCTAACCCATCCCCCCAGCCCCCTCCCCTCTAAAACCCTCAGTTTGTTTCTCAGAGTCCCTAGTCTCTCATGATTCGTCTCCCCCTCCGATTTCCCCTCCTTCATTTCTCCCTTCCTACTATCTTTTTTTTTTTTTTTTAACATACAATGTATTATTTGTTTCAGAGGTACAGGTCTGTGATTCATCAGTCTTACACAATTCACAGCGCTCACCATAGCACATACCCTCCCCAATGTCTACCACCCAGCCACCCCATCCCTCCCACCACCCCACCAGTCCAACAACCCTGTTTGTTTCCTGAGATTAAGAATTCCTCATATCAGTGAGATCATATGATGCTTATCTTTCTCTAATTGACTTCTTTCGCTCAGCATAATACCCTCTAGTTCCATCCACGTCGTTGCAAATGGCAAGATTTCAGGGTTTTTTTGATGGCTGCATAATATTCCATTGTATATATATACCACTTCTTCTTTATCCATTCATCTGTTGATGGACATCTTGGCTCTTTCCA
>NC_138376.1:72772445-72824254 GCF_054177405.1 Leptonychotes weddellii
GCTAGTATTTTTAAAATCGTCATTCTGAACTCTAGTTCTGACATCTTACTAATGTCTGTATTGATTAGTCCCTGGTAGTCGTTACTCCTCTTGTTCTTTTTTTTGAGGTGAGTTTTTCTGTCTTGTCATTTTGTCCAGAGGAGAATAGATGAATGAGAGAACAAAATGCTAACAGGGTAAAAACGACCCCAGAAAAAGATACACTAAACAAATCAGAAGAGACCCGAAACCCAGGGGAAAAGAAAGGGAAAGAAAGAAAGAAAAAAAAGAATATGATCAAATATGATCAGGCTGGTAAATAGATCAGTGCCACACACTAGATTTTGGGTGTATTTTGGTCTGTTAGAAGAAACTGCCTCCCAAAATTTTGAAGAAAGAAAAACTTATATATGTACAAAAAATAAGGGTAAATACGATGAAGGGATGGAATATGACTGTAAAGATGAAAATTATAAAAGATTTTATAAAAGGAATTGATAAGATAAGAAGTTGGTTGAAAAAAGAAAGAAGAGAAATTAAAAAAAAAAAAAGAGAGAATGTTATCAGCCAGGAGACTAGAGAAAAGCCATACACTAGAGATTTAGGGTATATTTTTGGTCTTTTAGAAGAAACTGTATCTGACAGTTTTAAAGAGAGAACAACATATATATATATACATATATATATGTGTATATATATGTATATATATATATATATATATATACACACACACTCAAAGAATAAGGTTAACTACAATGAAAGGGTAGAATATGACTCTAAAAATGAAAAATAAAAAAGATTTTAAAAAAAGGAATTGATAAGATGTTGGTTGAAAAAGGGAAAAAGAAAAATTCAAATAAAAATAGAAAAAGAAAAAAATAAAGAACATTTAAAAAATTAACTTTGAAAGAGTAAAAAATCATGGGGGAAAAAAGCCATGAATTCTATGTGCTGTATTCCCCTAGTGCTGGCATTCTCCCGTTCTCATTGATTGGTAAACTTGGTCTTGGCTGGCTGTTCTTGCTGATCTTCTGGGGGAGGGGCCTGTTGCAGTGGTTCTCAAATGTCTCTGCCATTGATGGAATTGCCCCCCCCTTGCCGGGGGCCAGGCTAAGTAACCTGCTCCGGTTTCCTCCTGGGAGCTTTTGTTCCCTGCAAGCTTTCCGTACAGCTTTGGAGATGAGAGTGAAAATGGCAGCCTCCCAGTCTCTGCCCCAGCGGAGCCAAGAACTCGGGGCCCCACTCCTCAGTGAGCTCCCAGAGGAAAGCAATCACTCCCCTCTCCTTGGTCTCTGGCCGTACTCCGTGCTCACCCAGCCTGTGACCGAGCGTTTCTATCTCTGGCACACGATCCGGTTTGCGGGCGTTTCTATCTCTGGCATACGACCCCGTGTGGAGTCTCCAAACCCAGCAGATTCCTGCAGTGTGCTCCGCACTGCTCCTCCCCAGGGGAGGAAGGGGAATCTCCCCGTATCTGCCACTTGTTGGGTCCCTGCTGGAAGAGCAGTGGCCCGACTGTGCCGCTGATCATGGTTTATGGCAACCCCGAGCTGAGAGCCCACTTCTCTGCTCGGTCTTTGCAGCCAGCTTCCCTGCTCTGATACCTGGGAGCTCTGCTGCACTCAGTCACCCCCGGTCTTTCTGTGACCCTGAGGGTCCTGAGACCACACTGTCCCAGCGAGGGTCCCACCCCCACTTAGCCACTGGAGCGACATCCCTCAGCGGAGTAGACTTCTAAAAGTTCTGATTTTGTGCTCCGTGGCTCTATCACTTGCCGGTAGCGGCTGATGGAGGCTCCCCCGCCCCGCAGTCTATCTTCCCGGATATCGCCTTGGATTCACTTCTCCGCACATCCTACCTTCCAGAAAGTGGTCGCTTTTCTGTTCAGGGTTGCTGCTATTCTTTTCTTCAATCTCCTATTGAGTTTATAGGTGTTCAGAATGGTTTGATACCTATCTAGCTGAATTCCTGGGACCAGATAAAATTTAGGTCTCCTACTCCTCCGCCATCTTGCTCCTCCTCTGTTCTCTTGCTTTTTAAGTTGTGTAACTCCCCATCTCTCTCGTTCTCTCCCACCTCAGGCAATGTTCAGTCTCTGTATGGTGGAAAGTGGAGCAGACGAGGTGAATTTACACGGTGTGACCGGCCTTGGCTTGAAGCAGGCCCTGGAGTTTGCATACACGGGCCAGGTATGGTACCACATGTCATCTGAGAGGCTTAACGTTTTAACTGCAGCTAGCCAGAGGGGATTATCCTTGAGGCATGAGATTTAGGTATTTTTCTTGTTATTCATTTTAACGTTTTAAAAAAAAGTTCACATCTCCTTAATTTTATAACTAAAATGATGAAAAGGTAAGTAAAACAATTTGAGTTTAAATATGACCCAGGGAACATAATATTTTAATCTGAGCTCAGTGGCTTGCTGGTATAATTTTAAAACAGCCTAAAGAACCATCTTATGGGAAAGAGTTTGCAAAATAACTTGAATTGTTATTACTGAAGCTCCATTACTTAATCATGGCTTTATTGGCTTAAAAAAAATGTAAAGCTCCAAGAAGTTTTTATAAACTTTTGTTTTTTAATTCCATTTTATTCAACTTAGGTTTAGTGTCTTCTATGCTAAAATAAGGGCCTCTTCTCTTGGCGGGCCCACATCCCAGTGGGGAAAAGAGGCATAGACATAATCACATATCCTCATTGTGTTGGGAAATATAATAGAAGCAGAATACAAGATACAGTGGAGACAAAAAGGAGGATATGGTCAGCTGGGGCCATCAGTACAAACTTTCACAGAGAAGGTGGTATTTGGGTCTTGAAGAATGTTGGGAGCTCACTTTTCTACTAAATTTCCCCTTTAGGGGCTTTTTAAACTATATGATATTGTCCATTTTCTTTTCTAGAGCTAGTAGAGTTTGAGATATGTTTCATAGAGTAATTGAGGCATCTCGGCAGCTGAAATGAAAATAATGGATAGAAAGGAAAAAAACATCCATCAAGTAGCAGGTGCAAAGGGAAATACAAAGGAAATGGATCACAAATTCAGAGTCAGCCCAGCCAGATTTCATGCCTTAGAAAATTCAGGTGGACAGTTATTGTTCAGAGTTGCCAAACCTGATTCCTAGTGAGGTAAATTATGTGTTGGCTGCTTTTTGGTTTATAGATGTAAAGACAGATACCAGCTCTAAATTCTGTCTTGTGTAGATTTCTCTCTTCATGTCTGAAATATGGTCACACCTGCATTTGCCCACCTCTAAAGTACTATTGATAACACATAGCTCCTACTTTGCTGGTGTGCAATGGGAATGAAATAGTAAATGTTGTGTTTTTTTGAAAAAACTACCCACATGAGTAGCTTTTGTATTTAGCTGCATTAACAATGGAATAGTTTCAGCTCAGAAGTTATAAGCTGCAAAACATTTAAATAATTAGTAAACAGAAGGGTGCAAAAATGCTATAGAGGCTGAGGTAAAACTCACATGCAGATATAAACGGCTGTCTTATTGTTTGCCTTGATTGCCCTGTGGTTTCTTTCACAATTATATATATGTAATCCCTGTGGCACAAAGGACTTAGGAAACATGGACTGAAGGGGACTTTTTGAAGGGTAAGAAAACTGCTTGAGAAGTTTGCAGAGGGGCAGCCATATCTCATTGCTTAGGAGTCATATGCTCATATTCCACTTTTATGAGTTAAAAAGAAAGCCAGGAATGCTTAAAAAAAAAAAAAAGAAAAGAAAAGAAAAAAAGCAAGTCCTAGGGCCTGAGCCGGAGTTGTATTTATTCTGTCCAGTGACCCATTCCTGATGTGTATACCCACAGAGCAGCAACAAGCCTGTGGCATTCAGCAGTAACTCATCTGTTCAGATTGTGTCTGGAGGGACAGGAAGTAGGCTGACATTTCATGGAGCATCTTCTGCAAGAGCAAGGGCACTGCCCTAGGTACTTTGTGTGTGCTGTTTGACCTAATCTTCTAGACAGCTCTGAAGAATGCAGTGATCCCATCATGAAGATGACTAGCCCAGGAAGGTGCAGGGAATGACTCAAATCACTCTCCCAGTGTATACTGACTCAGTGAGTCAGGGCCAGTCCTCTTAGCTTCAAATCCATTGTCCCACTGAGGAAAGATTAAGTCATATTTGTTCTACTTTGTTGAAGGAGGCAGGGAAGCATTTGGACACTTTAGAGAGTGAACTCTTTTGATGGTTCTCTCATCCTGGGTGCCTTTGCAGCACTCCGTTCATGAGGGCTCTGAGTTGCTGCACTTGAACTCTATGTATGATAACTCATTGCTGCACAGTGGAAATTGATACATGCTTTCTTGGACAGCATCCATGGTACTTTGCTCTCTTAAACACCAAAATGACTTTATAATAAATCTGTTTTCCCTTGGAGACATGAACACAGATAATGGCAAAAAGTGGAATTGCAGTATGCTTGGGAGATGCAAAAAACCTGCTTTCTCTTACTCTGGAATTGACGTTAGCATTAAGCGAAGACTTTGGCGTATGGAAGCAGGAATAAAAGCATAGTTCTTCAATTTCTTAATTGTTATGTACTCTTGTGGAAACTCACTAATACTCACTAATCTGTTGTCTTTAGCCATGATATAGATTTGTAAAATCAGGGTTAACATTGAACTTACCTACCTCTAGCTATTTCTACTGACAGTTGATTACACCTTTAGTCGGTGGTAGTAAGCATAGTATAAAATATAAGTGTTTTAAATGTCTGAAAATTGTTGCCGTCTTGGGAGAGAAACTGGAATTGGAAGTATTGTGTGGGCGCCATGAGTGAATGTTGCTACGTGTGCGTGTTCCTCCTACATAGTGCTCTAAAGCATAACCTTCTTAAAATTGGTCACAGATTTCATCCAGGAAATTTTAAAGAAAAAGCAGACTTTTCCCCTAATGCTAATGCATCCTCTGAAAGTGCATGCACTTTTCTTAGCAAGGAGTCTATATGGGGCCGAGGAAGCACACACTCTGCCTTCCCACTGATTAGAGACGTGACCTTCCTGTGGGCACACCCTGCTTAGGGCACAGCCTGTGCAGAGGCGGGCATGCATCACGACCCTCATGGGTGTGTTTGCTCAGCCGTAAAGAGCAGAAGCAGCCATGAGGGGCAGAGGAGCCAGGCTACTTCCCAGGTCCTATTCTGGGCTGGCGCCGGGAGCCAGGACAGGAGCAAGTGGTGTGATGTAAACTGTCGCCAGGCAGCTCTGCCTTAGGGAGAACGGGACAGGGTAACCCTAAGAGAACACAAACTCTCACTTAATCTGGTGGGCAAGACTACCCGTTCCCTGGCCTCCCTCAGTCTCCTCACTTTCCAACTCTGGCCAGGAATTCACTCCTATTTCAGACCAGGAAAGAAGAAGGGGAGGAAAGAAAGGATTCTGGTGGAGATGTTGACTGGGAGGAGGATTCCCAGTCCTAACTAGACAAGAGGTCAGCCACTCAGGAGTGAGTAGGTGTTGCTAAGAAAGCCCGGGGGTAGTGATTAGCAGTTAAGACCAAGATCCTTCTAGAAAGAGAAGAGCCCCACTCAGAAGATGGAAGGACTTCTGACCTCGAAGTTCCCGGAATAAGCCTCTAAGACTTTGAGTAACTAAGGACCAAAATAGGAAGCAAATAGAGCTGAGAACCACAATAAAGTTCACTGTTTAGCACTCCAGCTGTGATGATGTTAAGCAAGATAGACTATATGCCAAGTACAGTGCTGAATACCTTCCTTATAGGGGAGCAAGGGCTTAAGCCTAGTTAGCTTCCTCTTCCTTTCCAGAGAACTGTCCTCCTGTTCTGTCCCTTGTAGCCTGATAGAGAGAGAAACTACGCACCAGATGACAGTGACATTTGTAGTCCCCTTTAATATTTGCCGCCTCCAGGTACTGCCAACTTTGTCCACCCTGAACCGCCATGTCACATCTGGCCATCTGAAGAGAAAGGACGCTTTGGTACCTGTGATCCCTTGCTTTTCTCTTCATTATCCAGTAACTCCAGCCTTGGCTCCTCAACACATGGAGGAACCCATCTCTTTGGGACTCCCATCCTAATTACCATCCTCCGATCCAGAGAATGCTTTAGTACAATCTTTACAAGGATATTTTGTGTAACCATTAATATTAACATTTTAAAGTCTTTCTTTGGTGGTGCCTGGGTGGCTCAGTCATTAAGCGCCTGCCTTCGGCTCGGGTCATGATCCCAGGGTCCTGGGATCGAGCCCCGCAATGGGCTCCCTGCTCAGCGGGAAGCCTGCTTCTCCCTCTCCCACTCCCCCTGCTTGTGTTCCCTCTCTCGCTGTGTCTCTCTCTGTCAATTAAATAAATAAAAATCTTTAAAAAAAAATAAGGTCTTTCTTTGGAAATGTAGAAAAGTATGATACTCTTAAGTAAAAAAAAAAAAATTTAGCTGTAATTGTGCTTACAGAATTGGTTATGTAAAAATATTCATGCAATCAGAAATTGTAAACTCGGGGTGCCTGGGTGGCTCAGTCAGTTAAACGTCTGCCTTCGGCTCAGCTCATGGTCCCAGGGTCCTGGGATCAAGTCCTGGATTGATGTCCCTCCTCAGCGGGGAGCCTGCTTCTCCCTTTCCCTCTGCCCTTACCCTCCCCTGCCCCTGCGCTCTCTCCTTCTCCTTCTCTCAAATAAATTCTTATTTTTTTAATAAAAAAAAGGAAATTTAAACTCAAGGAAACTATCCCTTAGTATTCAGCTCTATGCAGTGAAGTTTTTCTTCCTGATTCTTATTTGATTCCTTAATAAGTTCATATTATCTTTTTACATAGCATTGATAAGGCATACACTATAGCATTCCATTTTGATGAATATTGAAACTGTATTTATTCTACATAGCAGAATATTTTTCTCTGTAGACCTGAGCACCAGGCCCAGCAGCAGAGTGACAGGAATTTGAATTGCAACTGCTTTCCATGGGCCATCCCTACAGAGGGATAAATATGTCACTTCACATGGAAAAAGTCCCCATAAAATTTACCTATAAATGTAACCTGGTTGAACTAAATGGTAGCATATGAACAAATCTGGGAGAATTTTTTCTTAAATATGTCTCTGGGGAGCAACATTCAGGCTATTCAGTGGTTTAAATATTTTAGCTGTAAATATGTAGCTTTCTTCACCTGGCAGTGCTTACAGAAGCCTGGCCAGCAAAAGGCCCCTGAGGTACCTTCACTGTGCCCCAGGCTCTAGAGGGCACAGTCTAAAATCCACATTCTAAGGAAGAATATCTGGAATTGTGCAGAAAGTGATCATTTTCTCCTCACCTTAATTCTTGTCAGAGCTGTGCCAGAGTCCATACTGGAAGGTTTGAGAGAGTGAAATGAAGGAAGCTTGAATTTCATCAGTGGCTTTTTGCTTGTTTGGATCTTTTGAAACTCTGCATTATTTGCCCTTGGAGAGATTTTCTCTTTTATCAGTGGGTCATTGAAACAAACACACAAGCAGATATGTCCACTTACTATTTTGGGGTGAAGATGTTCCATATTCCCACTCATGGTTTCTCGAAAGTACCAACTAACTTGATTGACAAGAACCATATGCCAAGTGGAATTTTTATGGCTTCCCAAGATGTCAAGTAAAGCAATAAATGTTGACATGTTTTGGTGGTCAAAAGTGGGAAGGACAGGTTGGAGACCTAATCACTTATTGTGAAAAAAGGAGAAGTGAGATTTTAGAAGTCCAGGTCCTGACTGACCCCCAGAAGCCTACTTTTCTCAGCTGAGGACCCAAGAACCCAAGGACTCACAGGGCCTGAAGCCTGTCTGTTCTTCAAGGCGAACAGTTGATTCAGACAAAGGGAAGTCACATGGGAGGACCTCCTCCCTGTAGAGCAGGGAGGAGGTCCTCCCATGCTCTAATTAACAGTCTCTACTTCACGCCAGCCTGTTCTATATTAAATTTATGTGTGCTGTCTGCTCAGAATGTACTCAGGTGTAGTTTATACTGCAGGAATTATAAAGCCGTTTACTCAGCATAGCAACGTCTAAAGTATCTCTGTGAAGAAGTGTAACTGTGGCCACACCTCTGAGATCTGCTTTCATTTGGTAATAAAGCTGATACTTTGATTTTTTTTTTTTTTTTTTTTTACATTTCCTGACTTTTCTCTAATAATTTCCAAGTTTGGGGTTTCTGAGTTGTCTTATAGGCATTCTCCAAAAACAGAATGACTCCCTCCCCTATGCAAAATTGGATTCAGTTGTCGAGACTGGTAATACCACACGCATACCAAGAGGATGCAAAAAGGTTTATTACTCACACAGTGAGGCTTTCTGGGGAGAGCAGGGTGGCTCCCAAGCAGGTCCAAAAATGGCTTCAGAGGGCAAGTAGGGGGAGATTGGCTTGACTTTTCCTGTGGTTAGGGGAGGGAGCTGGAGGATTCTTCACATAGGCAGGGGCTTGTGTGGTTTGAACTTCCTGCCAGCACCAAGGGAAAGAGCACTCAGTCTTTCTCGTACTTTTTCCCAGGTGTGGGAAAAGCAGGGAGGAGGGAGTGCTGGGGCTCGAAAGCTGTTAGCAGGCAAACATCAAAAATGGAGTCAGACCTCAATTACATTAGTCTAGCATTCTACTTGAGTGATAGTCACATTTTAGGCACAGGTATTTTCCTTTGAAATATTGTGTAACTCAATCACTTAGGAAAACAAAATGTGTTTAAACAATATGCTAATAGCATTTGTGATCTTTCTCAGAATTCATTCTGTGCTGAGGAACCCATCGTGGGCCACGGTGGGTGCTTGAGCTCATGGTGTACAGGACATGCATACTGGTAACGTGATGAGGGTCTCTGGGTATCTGAGATAGCATTAGATGATAAGAATGAGTGTGGTCCCTCTGTGTTTTAACCTTATCTTTATTTATTTATAAAACTCCATTCAAGTGAGCTGTATTTGTTGCCTCTCTTTCTTCTACTCTCCTTCCAAGGTCTCTACTTCCCACCCCCACCCTATTGCCAGTATAGGGAATAGGAAGAGAAGTATTTTCTGTATGCTTGTGATATGGTTCTGTTGTCATAGTGGGGGCAATAAACAATCAGTCCTTTTCTAGCTAGTGTCCTCCAAAGTAGAATTGGCTAACATCCAGCAACTTAAAATAGCAGGTCAACCCACTTAGTTAATTCAGGGTAGATTTTGTACTTCTGTGCACTTACTTCTTTTGAATGTTTTAGCAGAAAGTATCACGGCCAGATACTTTATATTTTATGGTATGCATCTGGAATTTTTTCCTTTGCTATGGTGGGTGAGCAGTAATCCTTATTTTATAATATTTCTAGGCAGAAATCAAAGCAGGATTTCTAAACAGTGCTCTTTCTTGATCATTAGAATTTCTGAGTGTTGGCTACTTCCCAAATTATTCCCTAAGGAAATCCTGACCCTTCCTTAGGTGCTTCATCAAATCACCTCTGAGTGGAGGGAGGTTAACAGTTTATTTAAGGGAGAAACTTGATTAGCTTATTAATTTTCATAAGAAGTTATCAGCCTATTGATGGCTTTTTAAAGTACATAAGCTTTTCCCCTGATTCAACAAAAGAGAATAATAGCACTCCAGCGTCAGCCTGTTTTCTGGGACAGCTCTCACTAAAAGTTCATTTGGGAGAAATTATATACATAATGGATTTGCAGAAGATACACAGTCTGTCTGTCAGGCTTGGTGATTCTCAGCCTCATCTATCAGGCCTTAATATAAAAAGGCAACATTGAATGTTTTAGGTTATCCTGAAATGAAATTCTTAGATATTATAACTTGCCCACATAAATTACTTTAACATCAATAAGAAACCTTAACATATATGATGAATAAACAGAAGGAGAGAAAGTGTAATAAAAATAATATATATTTCACTATATACATGCTGGGGCAGAACTCTTTAGGAAACATATTGAAACCATTTTCTAAAATAGTAAAATTCCATAAAAAACAGAATAGGGGGTGCCTGGGTGGCTCAGTCGGTTAAGCGTCTGCCTTCGGCTCAGGTCATGGTCCCAGGGTCCTGGGATGGAGCCCTGTCTTAGGCTCCCTGCTCAGCCCTGCTCAGTGAGAACCCTGCTTCTTCCCTCTGCTCTTCCCTGCCCCGCTCATACTCTCTCTCAAATAAATAAATGGAATCTTAAAAAAAATAGTTATAAGGATATAAAAACATATGTATATATATACCTCCTCTCCTGACTTCATATTTTTTGTTTCCTATTTTCTCTTAGCTTGAGTTATGTTCTTAATTTTTAAATGCTTGTATTGATGCCTCAGATCCATCTCAAAATGAGATATCATATAAGTAAATAAATAGGGTAAATAAAGAGATTTGGGACCTCTGAACGCCTTTGAAATCCCAGAGGTGCTGTAATGTTATTTGTAGGCATGAATAAAGTGGTGCTACACCCGATTAGTTCTGCCTTTGAAAATGAAGTGTCTCCAAATTCCCAGGTTGTTCCATAAATAAACCATTCTGCTTGCTTTCTAAATTTTGTTCCATCCTTGTTTTCAGCACTAAAAATAGGACATATCATTTTTCATCTTTGAAAATAAAAAAAAAATCACCCAAACGTTTACACAAACATAAATAAGAATGAAAGTGAAAAACAATATTCAATCAAATTCTAAACACCCAAATTCTAATTTACTTATACATTATATCTTGTCTTTCTGTTTTGTTTTGTTTTGTTTTTTTTTCCTGGCCTTTACCCATATGCCTAAGTAGTTTTGTGGGTTTTTTTTTTTAAGATTTTTTTAAAAAATTTATTTATTTGACAGAGAGAGACACAGCGAGAGAGGGAACACAAGCAAGGGGGAGTGGGAGAGGGAGAGGGAGAAGCAGGCTCCCCGCAGAGCAGGAAGCCCGATGTGGGGCTCGATCCCAGGACCCTGGGATCATGACCTGAGCCAAAGGCAGCCGCTTAACTGACTGAGCCCCAGACACTTAACCGACTGAGCCACCCAGGCGCCCCGGGTTTTTTTTTTTTTTTTAAACATTTTATTTATTTATTTGATAGAGAGTATAAGCAGGGGGAGCAGCCGAAGCAGACTCCCCACTGAGCAGGGAGCCCAACGTGGGGCTAGATCCAGAACCCCGGGATCATGACCTGAGCTGAAGGCAGATGCTTAACCAACTGAGCCACCCAGGCACCCTGATATGCCTAAGTAGTTTTGTATAAATTTCTGTGACTATAATTTACTTAATTTCTTCTCTGGAATTAAAGTATATTTATCCATAGTATTATAAATTCAGTTTCTTTCTTGGAGTTAAAGGTACATTTATCCATAAGTGCTGTCTTATTGTAATCTAATTTTTTCTTTCATTTGGATTATTTTATTTTATTTGTTTATTTATTTATTTATTTATTTTGAGAGAGAGAGAGCGAGCACTCTTTTTTTTTTTTTGAAGATTTTATTTATTTATTTGAGAGAGCGAGAGCATGAGCGGGGGAGGGTCAGAGGGAGAAGCAGACTCCCTGCCGAGCAGGGAGCCTGATGTGGGACTCGATCCCAGGACTCCAGGATCATGACCTGAGCCGAAGGCAGTCACTTAACCAACTGAGCCACCCAGGCGCCCCCGAGAGCGAGCACTCTTGAGAGCAGGGGTGGGAGGAGTAGAGGGAGAGAGAAAGAATCCTAAACAGGCTTCATGCCCAACACGGGGCCTGACCTTGACTCAGGGCTCCATCTCACAACCCGAGATCATGACCTGAACCAAAATCAAGAGTCCAGAGCTTAACAGATTGAGCCACCCAGGCACCCCGCATTTGGATTATTTTAAATAAATTGATAGACCTGGAATTACTTGATCAAGAGGAGGAATGTATTTTTTGTCAGCATTGCCTTATGAGGGAGTTCTACAATAGCTGCTGTTGGACAATGAGCTTTTTAAAGTTTTTTCCTTAAAATAGAATTCTTGAGCCCTCTGCTGGAAGCATTTAGTATTTGTATGAAGTAGTAGTATATGGGAGTTTTACAATTCCAATGTAAGGTTTTTTTAAAAGAAAACAACCTGGTAGCAAAAATATATGGTCTTTGTGGTTGATTTCAAGATAAAAAACAACTGGCCAAACAAAAGTTTTAAGAAAATTTATATTACAAGTAGGTATTCCATTTGAATAGAATAATGATGCAGACATTCAGATGAAGGACTGATTTGAATACATCGAATGCCCTCAGTTAATTTGTGAGTATTTTATTTCATTTGTATACTTCATAAAAAAAATCCACTTATAGTTTATTCTCAAACTGAGAACCACTAACTCATCAAATACTTAATGAGCACCTACTTGTTAAAAATTTACTAGGTGTTAGGGATGCACTGAAGTAAAAGAAATACACAGTGAGTGCTTTCTCAGAGTGGATTGAATAGTGGTTGGAAATGCCAGATCAACATACCACTGCATTTATTGGAAATGGATTATTAGGGGCCTGAATTATTTGTGTATGGAGCATAGTGAAGTACCTAAGGATGTTTGATGCTCCAAAAGTTATACTAGTTCTGATAGGAGAATGAATAATTGAGGCTTAGTACTTGGTAGAGTACTGCCGAAAAAATAACAGATTAATTTGTATTTTACTTTGAAGGGGGAAAAAATATATGGTAATTGAATAGATCTAGGCCCTGAAAAATCAATCGTAGCCATGCCTGGATCTGTCAGGGTAGAAACGATTTGGCAGAGCCCAAAGAATATAGCCACTGACCTTAGAGGGAACCAAGCCTGATTCCAGCATGTGACAATTTTAGAGAATTATCCATTGCATCCCACTATAAGTATCAACTCTGTGGTGGTTGCTGGGAAAAGTTACCATTTTCACTTCAAAATCCATGATTCCAAATCTCAGATGGATACTCATCCTTGCCAGCAGTGCTAATTGGTTTCCAAGTAAATTTCTTTTTTCCTCTTCCTGGTAATTTTCTCATTTCTTCTCTCTTCTCAAACCCTGCCCCCTACCCCCATTACCCTACCTCTAGTACACATAGAAAACTCACCTTCTGTTGTACAGATAGATGCAGACAGGGAGATCTGCATCTTTTCACCATCAAATCCCCAATCCCCTGTTTCTGTGCACTTGTTCTATGTATTCCTATCGTTTATGTTGGAAGAGTTACCCTGTCAAAAGTTAATCTCTCCATGTAAGCTCTGGATTGTACTCCCTCTGATCCTCTCAGGCTTCACTCCCCAAATCCTCATTTCTTTCTCTTCTGTCATCACTTTCTCCTTCTCCACTGGAACATTCTCACCAGCATATAAACATGCTCTATTGCTCATGTTTCAAAACCCCTTTCTTGTTCTTATATTCCCCTTCAGCCACCACTTATTTCTCTACTTGTCTTCACAGCAGAACTATGAAAAAAGTTGCATGAACTTACACTTACTCATTTTCACTCACTCTTCCACTCATGAAGAGTGGAAACTTCCAACATTCTACTGAAATTGTTTTTGACAGTCCCAGATATTACCAAGTCCATTAAATAATGTCACCATGACCTCTCAGCTTCATTCAATGCAGCCAACCTGGGTCTCCATGGAAGTCTTTTCTCTCCGGGTTTCTGTGACACCACACTCTGTGGGCTCTTACTATGTGCCCCTCAGGTTCCCTTCCCATCATTCCTTTCCAGATGTCTTTGCTTGCTCCTTCCCTTCTAAAGGCTCTGAATTAATTCCTCATGTGTCAAGAACCTCCTGTTTCATCTAACTAGCTTCCTTTGTGATGTCATCTGGAGCCATGTTATTTTGTACAATATTATGCTATTGACTCCCAGCCCCTATTTATACTCCAGATCAGGGATTGGAAAACTTTCTCTGTATAGGGTCGGATAGTAGAGAATTAGTCTTTGCAAGCCGTAAAGCACTGTTGCAACTACTCAACCCTGTGTTGTAGCATGAAAACAGCCAGAGACAAATATGTAAATAAATGAGCTACGTTCCAGTAAATGGAATGACTGATATTTAAATTTCATATCTTTCACATCACGTAGTATATCATAGGCATGCTTCGTTTTATTGTGCTTCGCTTTGTTGCACTTTGTAGATACTGTTTTTTTAAATATTTTATTTATTTATTTATTAGAGAGAGACGTACATGTACATGAGTGGGGGGAGGGGCAGAGGGAGAGAGAGATCCTCAAGCAGACTCCATGCTGAGTGTGGAGCCCGATGTGGGTCCCGATCCCATGACTTGAGATCATGACCTGAGCTGAAATCAAGAGTCGAATGGGCTCAAATGACTGAGCCACCCAGGGACCCCTACAGACTGTGGTGTTTTTTTTTTACCAATTGAAAGTTTGTGGGAAGTCTGTGTCCAGCAAGTCTCTTGGTGCCATTTTCCGAATAGTATTTGCTTACTTTGTGTCTCTGTGTCACATTTTGATAATTCTTGTAACATTCCATACTTTTTCATGATTATTGTATTTGTTATGGTGATCTGTGATCAGTGATCTTTGTTGTTACAATTGTAATTGTTTTGGGGTGTCATGAACCACACCCATATAATACCACAAACTTCATTGATAAATGTTGTATGTGTTCTGACTGTTCCACTGACTGGCCATTCCCTCTGTCTCTCTTCTCTTTGGGTCTCTTTCTATTGAAATTAATCCAGTTAATCTCCCTATGCTCTAAGTGTTCAGGTGACAGGAAGAATCGCAAGCTAGACATAATTAATCTTAGTGAGTAAGGCATGTTGAAAACCAAGACAGGCCAAAAGCTAGGCCTCTTGCACCAAACGATTAGCCAAGTTGTGAATTTCCTCTTGAAGGAAATTAAAAGTGCTACTCCAGTCACAATACATGAATGATAAGAAAGCAAAATGACCTAATTGCTGATACGGAGAAGATTTTAGTGGTCTGGAGAAATGATCAGACCAGCTACAACATTCCCTTAAGCCAAAGCCTACTCCAGAGCAAGATCTTAACTCTCTTCAATTCTGTGAAGGTGGAGAGAAGTGAGGAAGTTCAAAGCTAGCAGGGGTTGGTTCAAGAGGTTGGAGGAAAGAAGCTGTCTTCCTAACATCGAAGTGCAAGGTGAAGCAGTAAGTACTGATGTAGAAGCTGCAACAAGTTCTCCAGAATATCTAGCTTAGATAATTCATGAAGGTGGAAACACCAAACAACAGATATTCAATGTAGACAAAACAGTCTTGTGCCATCTAGGACTTTCATAGCTAGAGAGGAGAAGTCAGTGCCTGGCTTTAAGGCTTCGAAGAACAGGCTGACTCTCTTGTCAGGGGCTAATGCAGCTGGTGACCTTACATTGAAGCCAGTGTTCACTGACCATTCTGAAAATCCCAGGGCCCTTCAGAATGATGCTAAATCTACTCTTCCTGTGCTCAGCAACTGGAACAAGAAAGGCTGGATGACAGCACGTCTGTTTGCAACACAATTTCCCGAATATTTTAAGCCCACTGTTGAGATGTAATGCCCAGAAAAAAAGATTCCTTTCAAAATATGACTGCTCATTGACAATGCACCTGGTCACCCCAAGAGCTCCTCCAGTGCAGATGTGCAGTGAGATTAATGTTTGCATGCCTCCTAACACAACATCTAATCATGTTTATTAGAAAAAATTAAATTAAATTTTTAAAAATGCAAGTAAAATTTTTTTTCTTAAACTGTTTTTAGCTCAAGGTCATATAAAAATATGTGATCGGAAGATTTGGTATGGGGCTTGTAGTTTGCCAACTAGACTGATGCCTTTCTGTCGACTTGATAACTCCATTCAGATGACTAATAAGCATCATAAACTTAACATATATCCCCAAATGGAACTCTCGATTCTTCCGCCAGACCTGTTTCTTCCTTTGTTTTACTCTAGTCAGCGGTCACTCTGCAAGTCCACCTGGTTGGCTCAAACATAGACTCTGAGTACCACGCAATGAGGGAAATTGTTTGTCTTGTTGTCATAGCCTCAGTCCCTGGAAAGGTGCATGGAATACTGTAGACACTCAGAAAAGGTTTGCTAATTGAATGGGTGAATTCCTTTGCCCTCAGTTTCTTCATTTGCCTCATGGGGATATTTACCTTGCAGGAGTGAGGAGCGGGGAAGGGTGTAAGAAGGAAAGAAAACCTATGAAATTACCCCACAAGGGTACATAGTAGGTACATAGTAGGCAGTGTGTAAACACTGGAAATAGGGAGTTGTTATCTATGAAGTAGATTTATTTGTTCATGGAATTGACAACAACAGTAATTAAAAAAGCAGCTACTTTTTTTTTTTTTTTTAATTCTTCTAAAACATGCCAGGTGTTAGTTTGAAAATTGTACCTGGGTTATCTCATTTTATCCTTATGTAGACTTTATGCAGGTAGGTAGTGGTCATCTCCTGTTTTTTATATAACAGTGCTAAAAACAAACGTGTCAATGACTTAACCCACATTCCTACAATGGACCCCACGGCCATATTATGCCTCCATTCTTTATAAGCAAATACAAGGGATTTCCCAAATTAAATTGGATATTAATGATATTTTTCAGGGGAAAAAATATTTCACAGCTTCCTTCCATGAAATTAGGCATTCCCAGGCAAGTGCTTCTCCGGCATTCTGTGCCCACCACTGTCTTAGCATGAATCACCCCACAGTGTAATCATTTTGTCAGGCTCTTTGTTTTTACTTGTGTTTGAGCACCTAGCAGTGACAAAGGGGTAGCCAACTATAAAGAAACAATGGAATCAGCCCTATTCATTCTTTCAGAGGCCTAACCATTTTCGGACATCAGTAGTTTTAAGTAATGTTTCTTTCTTGTTTGGTCGTATTAGCATTGTAAGAAACTAGCTCTGTATGGGGAAGCCCAGCTTCACTAATAAAGCTCTGTGGGATGAAACCTCCCATGTTCATCACACTTGAAAGAGCACTGGTTATAAAAGTAAGTCTTAATAATTAATTTGGCTTTTCTTATGACCTGTAATGACTTTCATGTTTCATTATATTTAATTGTTGGGACTGCTTCTTTCTCTTAGAAACTACCAAAAATTTGTTCTACTTTTTCAAATAATTAGGCCATATTTTTCTAGGTAATGTAAGTATGTATAATTTAGCTTTACATTTTATTAAATAATGTATTTTGTTAATTTAAACATAATGAAGAAAACTATGTTGGAATTGACTATCTGACAGAACTATTGATCTCAGAGCTTTGAAATGGCCAGGATCAAGCTAATGGAGAAGGGGCCAAAAAAAAAGGGGGGGAGGGGCCTTGTTCATACAATATAAAAGGACCAACTCTTTTCATATGAAGAATTATTTCACAGATTCAATGAAATGAATTGTCTCCAGCCAAGTACTCTGACAGCCCTCTGTGCCTACCACTCTTAGCATTAATTGTACCACAGCTTAATGATTGCATTTGATTTTTTTTCTTCTGTCTCTACTCGAGCACCTAGCTGGAGTATGTCATCCATCATCCTGCTGCATGTCCTAGAATAAGAAAGGAAGAACCAGTTCTAGCAGCATCGATAGATGGGGACATCCTCAAAATTGTATTAATGGTCATACGTGAAATTTTTGCAAGGGAGGGCAGAATGTAGTTTCTCTGGGAATATAGTATTAGTGTCCTTACCTATTCTCAGATTTCTTCTTGGTATCTTAGAGAAGGTTATGCTTCTGTAACCTGTCTGGAACCTGAGAAATTTCAAATGAACCAAATGAGGATGTGTAAACGTGTGAAGAAAAATAATAGAATCTCAAAGTGATGTCCACACTTTTTTTTACTAGGATATTTTTATTATTTTTTACCTCTGTGGTTTATAACATTCTTTAAAAATATCAGGAAAATCCAATCTGTTTTCCCTTTTTTCATATTCTAATACATGGAAAAGTTGATTTTTTTTCAAATAAATTTAAGTTAAATTAGTATTTTTAAAGGTTGATATTGAGCTCTTTTAAAAATGTGTGTAAGTGTACTAGTATGTCTGGAAGAAAGCCACGTGACAAAATTTGTATCTTAAAGAATCAGTAATCAAATCACAGATTCATTCTATACCTCACCCAACCCAAAGGTTACCTTTATATAAACATATTATTACAACTGTTATTGAAATGTCTTTTGTGTCCTTTTATTTAACTCCTTCAATTAGATAATCCTTGATAAGGATTAGCATGTGACCAGGCTCCTCCGTAGAGGCTTTTGACATCTTTTCACATTTTCCTCAGGAACTGTATTTTTCAAGCCTGCGAATTTCTTTAGTAAGTAAATCCAGAGTGCTCTTGTAGCATGTTCACCAGCAATGAACATGAAAGAGGATGGACCAAGGTGCCGTAGGTAAAACTAAGGGACACACACATAACCCACTCAGGGCAAAAACACTAGGTTGCATGAGAAAGACCCAAATAATAGTTGGCATTTATCGCTGATTTACCATAAATAGATTCTGTGCTAAGAGTCATGACCTGCACTCTGGTTGCCTACACAGTATCTGTTCCCTCTTTTTTCTTTATAGAAAATAACAATTTGATTTGGCACAATAGTGCATGTAACTGTAAAAATTCGATTTCCCAGGTTCTTTTCCAGCTACGGGTTTGGTTTTTGCCCTCTCTTTTCTTTATGCTTTGAATGCAAATGCAATGCCTGGAGGTATAGTAGCCACTTTGTGACCATGAAACCATGGGCTAAGATTGGCCAAATAGGAAAATACAAGAAGTCTGGTTTGTTGGCACTCCAAGCCGCCTAATCCATTTTGTGAGAAAAGTAAGTCCCATACTTGTTTAAAGCCATTTTGTTGACATATAGCCATACACAGTTGTAATGATACATATGCATTTTCTCAGTCCTTAAGACCATCTTTTGATATAAATATTATTTTCATTGTATAGATGAGGACACTGAGGCATGTAGAATTGAATGGTTTTCCTGATCTCATTCTGCCAGCAAGTATCGGAGCCAGGATTTGAAATCAGGCAGTGTGACCTAGATCCCATGGACTTAGTTCACTATGCATCTATGGTAGTTGGGAGTCCAGGAGATTAATCCCAGGTGGAGGTTGGGGTGAGGGAAGATCTTGCAAAGCTTTGTATAGGTAATGAACTTAGAGTTACATCTTGAATGAGTAGGATTTTGAAATAGGGAGACTGAAGAAGTCAGGAGGGCATTCAAGGAGAAAAGAGTACTGCTTCAGTGTGGAGAGCAGTGGGCTTTGGTTTTAGTAAAGGGACCAAAGGTTGCACAATTGGAAATAAGTTTTAAAAAGTAGGTTGTGTGGGCACCTGGGTGGCTCAGTTGGTTAAGCACCTGCCTTCAGCTTGGGTCATGATCTCAGGGTCCAGGGATCAAGTCCCGCATCGGGCTCCCTGCTCAGCACGGAGTCCCCTTCTCCCTCTGCCCTTCCCCCTTGCTGGTGATCTCTCTCTCTCTCTCTCTCAAATAAATAAAAAAATATTTTTTAAAAAAGTAGGTTGTGGCCATATCATGATAGTTTCTTAATACAAGGACACAAATTTTGAGCTATATCCAGAAATTGGGGAGGTATGGTTTATGGAGAGCTACTGAATTCTAAACAGTATTCCTCAGATGGAGCACTTCAACAAAAATTTATGAACATTTCCCCCAAATAATAGAGACATTTAGAAAGTAGAATTCGTATGTTTTATTATCCTTACTTGAATTATTTTGTTCATTCTCAAAAATAAACTTAAGGTGTCAGCAATAGGGCTACAATACCGGAGTAATTTAGAAAATAATTTTGCTTTAAACATAGGCGCCACCTGGTGGATAGGAAATCCTTAGTCTAACGGCTTTGAAACAAAATCTAAATTGATGGCAGTTTCTCATAGCTAGAACTTATGATTCATATTCTGTCTATAAGAAGTCTCTTGAAAAGCTTTATGTAAATGATTTTATTTATGTGTCTTAAATATTTGATCATTTGAAAGTTATTTGCATAGTTGTATTCAATTTACGTGATGATTTAGACGTTCAAAATTGTAGTAATTTGCCATTTCACTATACTATACAGGAAAAAAAAAACAAAGAAACAAAGCATGAAAGCAAGAAAAATGTGCTCATTTGTTCTTATCAATAGTATTAAGCCTATCTAATTTGCAGTTGTAGCAATGCTAGCCAGAGTCCTTATGCTTCTGTGTGCACAGTTATATGTTTGGTGGAGATCTTAATTGTCTGGCTTTCACATGCTCAACTCCTTCAGGCTACCCCATCTACACATCTAGAAGTAAGTGACTTAAAAGTCTCGTAAGGAAGAAATGAAGAAGAAAGATTTGAAGAACCGAGATACAAAATTTCCTAAAGATGCTAACACATCAGTTCATAAGGCGGGAAAAAAGGTCACACTGAGGGGCATCTGGGGTGGTTCAGTCCGTTAAGCATCTGACTCTTGATTTTGGCTTGGGTCATGGTCTCAGGGTCGTGAGATTGAGCCCCGCGTCAGGCTCCACGCTGGGTGTGGAGCCTGCTTAAGATTCTCTCTTCTCTCTCTCTCTCCCTCTTCTTCTCTCTCTCTCTCTCAAAAAAAAAGGGAAAAAAATAAAAGGTCATGCTGAGACTTGCCATGGTTATTAAAGGCAGTCCCTACCAGTAGCTAATCCAAGAAGCAAGTTAAAAGTTAGAGAGAAAATAAAGAGAAGAAAAAGAACAAGAAGACAGAATTAAGAGGGTGGATGCTTGGTGATGTGGGAGGAGGAGTGAAGAAGGAAACCCCGGGACCCACTGGGGATTGTGCGCTGCGTCAGGCTGACTCCACCCTCCCAGAGCCTGGCTGGGTGAGTCTGGGCTGAGGGGGATCGCCCATCTCATCATGCTTCCTCCACTCTCCTCTTTCAGTTTTGTGGCCCCATGTCCTGCCTGAGGGTATTGGGACCAGGAGTCCCAATCTCATTCCAGTTTGGAGGGCTTTCATTAGAGATTGTGCAAATTCAGCTCTCTGCTTCCAACGCTGCTTAGATTAGTGGCTGGGGGACACATCTGGACTGAGTTTTCAAGAGTGCCTCCTTCCAGGGGGCCAACTGGACAAACCTCATGACTGAATGCTGAGGTAAGAACTCTCACTGGTATCTTTAGAGACCACCACCCTCTGCTGCAGCTGCGGCTTTCACTTCTATTAAAAGTTTGTCAGACCACCCATGTCTCCCTGACCATAGCCGCTAATGAGTTCTTATCCCCAGTTGATCAAAACGAGGACTGAGTCTCAGCATTTGGGGTAGGAGCCAGATGTGGACCTTAGTTCATGTGATCTAGCTTGCCACCAACTGCTGGAGAGGTTCCAGAATGAGATCGTCACCTCCCCAGCCAGCACTGTCCGGCTCCCCTCTTTCCAGGTCAGCATCCTGTATTCTGCCCTCCAGATGTCAGGTGTGAGTGGGTGACAGGGAGAAAATATTCCATCCACATGACCTGTCAACAAGAGGCATTCACACCCCCCACCAAGACTGCATCAAAATTCCTTCGTCCAATCTGAAGAAGCCCCATCTCTGCTTCCACCCAAGCAGGTGAGCGACGTGGCCCTTCCCGTCGGTGGTCCTCAGTGACCCTTCCTCCCATCTGTCCTGCTTGGAGTGCCGGACCAGATGTTGATGGGTACATGATTCTGAAAGGCCTAAATGTAACCAGCATGTGCTTTGCAGCACTTAAACTTAGCCGCCTTAGTTTTCCTCCGCAAATGGGTGAGTTTGCGATCCCCTCCTTCTGCAGAAGGCTATTTTCGGCCAGTTCTTCCAGGCGGGTGATGGGCGCATTCACCGTACTGGAAACTGTGAGGAGATCAAACCTTTCTTTGTATTCCTGCCCAAACACAAATTCTCTGGAAGAATATAGTAGAACAACCAGTCACCAAAGATAACAGAGCTCAATCTGAAAGACTCCAGTGCAAGCAGGGCTTTGCCAACACTCGTTCTGTTTCCATAAGTGAGACCCAGCTGTCCTGGTATGGTTTGCTTTTTGTTTGTTTGGTTTCTCTCTCCCTTTGTCTCTCCCTCTCTCTTTTTTTTTCTTTCCAAACTATGTCCTTTCAGTGCACTTAGGGATTTCCTGTGCCAAAGCATCTTCTAGAAAAACTTATGTTATAATGAGAGAAGAAAAAACTACAGAACAAAAAACAAGAAACAAAGGCAAAAACAATCCTGGTCCGGGTATCTCCTGCGAGGGTTTCCCGGAGTGAGCCCACCGGACGTGTTACACATGCTCTGGAATATTCATCTTCTCTGTCTGTGGTATGTGTCTTTGTGTTTGGCATTACCGAGCCTTGGAGGTTATCGTGAATGCCAGTTGTGTGAAGTAAGCGCAACTGACAGGATTTAAAGGCTCAGACTAACCTTTCTAATCCATCTAGTCCCTGTTCTGTGCCTTAGGCCATGCCTCTTCTGCAAGAATATACTACATCCTTGCTTCTGTGAGGGGAGCTGCAGTAATTTCCTGAATGTCAGTCAAAGCCTCTCTCCTTGAGGAGCCAGAGAAATTCAGATTTCTCCTTCTGACTAGATGGGAAAGGAGCTATAAAGAATTTTGCAAATGAGATGAGTGTAGGTATTTTTGCCACACGTGCTTAACTTTTTCACTTCGTTAGTAGTTCAGAATGTAATTTATATAGGGGCACCTGGGTGGCTCAGTCGGTTAAGCATCATGTGCCTTTGGCTCAGGTCATGATCCCGGGGTCCCGGGATCGAGCCCCGCATCAGGCTCCCTGCTCAGCGGGGAGCCTGCTTTCCCCTCTGCCTGCCACTTCCCCTGCTTGTGCTCTCTCTCTCTGACAAATAAATGAATAAAAATCTTAAATATATATATATATAATTTATAATCCCTTTCCTAATCAATGAAAGTAATTCTGAATTTGAAAAATCCATCTAGAGATAAATTAATTCACCAATAATTTATTAGAATCAATTCATCATTATGGAGTGAAAGCTATGTGTTGGGCATTATTCTGCGTGCTGGGGGTATAGGATAGGCCAAGTCCCTGCCCTCCTGAATCTTCTATCCTGTGGGTGGAGAAACAGAAAATAATCACATAGATCAATATGTACAATGTCGAGAGGTGGTAAGTACTAGGAAGAATAAAGCAAAGAAAGGAGATAGGGAATGAGGGTGATGGGGAGTGAGGTACTGTTTTACCGAGGATGGCCAGACAAGGCCTCTCAGGTAAGAGGATATCTGAGCAGCGGTTTGAGCAGAGGACATGAATGAGTGAGCCATGCTGGTATCTTGAGGAAGAGTGACCCAGGCAGAGAAAATAGCAGCTAGTTGTAGACACGAAGGTGCTCAGGGTATTCACAGAAACTTTTATGTTACAGTGAAGATTGGATTTCTTTTCAATGAGATACAAAGTCCCTGGAGAGGTCTGCATAAGAGAGTGACATAATTTCACTGATGCCTTTAAAAGATCATTTCGATTGGTATTATTAAAAACACTATGAGGGGGTGGACGAGAAAGCAGTTAGACCAGTTAGGAGGCGATTCTAGGAAGACTGTGGCATAAACAAGCATGATGGTGATGAGGGTAGTACTGAGTGGTGATTGGATTCTGAAACTATTTGGAAGATAGAGCCAGTAGAGGTTGCTGATGATTGCTGATGTGAGGTATAAGGAGAACAAGAGGAGTCAGGAATTGTCTGGGGTTGTAGCCTCAACAACCAGCAGTTGCTGTTTGCTGAGATGGTAGGATTGGGATAAGAGCAGGTTTGGTGGTTGGTAGAGAGGATCAAGAGATCAGTTTGGGGCATGTTCAGTTAGAGCTGCCCATTGATATCCAAGTGGAGATAGGCAGTTGGAAATAAAAGTCTGGAGTTCAAAGGTGAGGTTGAGGCTAAAGAAAAAAAACCTGAGTGTAATGAGTAGTATAGGTAGTTTTAAAGTCATGGGATTCCATGAGATCATCTGTGGGATGAGTGGAGAGAGGAAAGGAGAGATCTGGGGACTGAGTTCTGGATGTCCCCAAAGCTTACCAGTTGGGAAGGAGATGGAGAGGGAGTGGTTAGTGAAGTAGAAGAAGCCATGAGAGGGAGTGCTATCACAGAGGCAAGGGAAGAGATTGTTCCAGCAGGAGGGACATCGACTTTGCTAACTGCTATTGGCTTGAGTAAGATTAAATGTTGAGAAATGGCTATTGGATTTGGCCATCGGATTTGGAGGTCATTGGTGACCTTGATGAGAACATTTTTAGAGGAACATTAAGAACAAAACTCAATAGGAGTGGGTTCCAGGGAGAACAGAGTAGAGCAAGTAGTGGTGTTTTATGTGGACAACTTTCCTGAGGAACTTTGCTGTGAAGGAGGGCATGGAAGGAGCTCTGGGGTCAAGGGAGGGGATTTTTATTTCTTAAGATAGGAGCTGTCAAGGAATATTTTTATGCTGATGGGAGTTATCAAGAGGAGAAAGAGAACAGATAACGCTGTGGTAAGTGAGGGGACAATTGCTGGCAGAAGGGTTGAGATCTCCTGCACAAATGGAGTGTTGGGTAAAGCCAAATGTACTGATAGAAATATGGGTAGATGGCTTGGTAGATTTGGTGGTGGGAGGCTTTAGAAGATCATGGGGTTAGAGTAAGGAGAGAAAGGAGGAGGGGGAGGCTTGAGGAGAAAGGAGTATAAGGGAAGAAGTAGAGTGAATTGATCACACCAGGGTTTCTCAGGCTTCCCTGTGCACCAGAACCACCAGGGGCCTTGTTATAACACTCGTTGCTGGGCCTCACCCGGAAAGTTTCCGATTCATTTAGATCTGGGGAGACATCCAAGAATTTGCAATTGTGACAGATTCCCAGGTGCTGCTGCTGCTGCTGGTCCCGAGACTGGACTTTGGGAACCACTGGGCTTGGAGCTGGGTTGGGACGGCAGAGCATCCCTGAAGGCCTCCCTGTGCCTGGCAGTCATGTGTGTAGAGGGAATCCAATCAGCGTGGTCTTGTGTTTTTCTGCAGCCCCGTTTGGTGGCTCAGGAGCTGGCAACCGTAGGCACAAAGTTGGACTTCACCAGAAAAAAATGCACAACTGATACGACTGGTGTATTTGGGAAGCTCCACTTCTCTTGATGTCCTTGTAGTCTGAAAATGCTTTTTCTACATCTTCCATTTGAAATAGAAGGGAGTGGAGAATCTGAGATGGAGAAAAAAGAGAAACCAAAGTTTGTGGTGAAGTTTACTGTTGTAGGACTTAGAAATAAAATGGAGTAGTGGCGCCTCTGGTCTCCTATTGAAAGGGGAAACATAAGCCCCCTTTTCCTAAAATATCTGCTAACCATGCTGTTTCTGTGATCTACAAAATTGTGAAATATACTTTGAAAAATAAAATCTGGTTCTTCTGGATTTTCTAAGATTACTTCCATCACACGCAGAATTTGGAGACTATTATATTATTCTTTGCAAATGTTCATGTCCCCCAGCAAAAAATAAGCGGTTAAGTGCAGAGCCTTACACGCAGGAAGTGAGTTCTGGAAGTGACAACTCAGCTATTTGAGTGAGGGCCACAGCTCCATCAGAACAGAAAAAAAAAAAGAACTGACTTCCATAATAAAGTACCGTATTAATTCACATCTCATATGTTAAGCAGCAATTTAAATGTAGTGGATTTGCATATTAAGCATTAGTTTTTGAGTTACTGATAGTTTTCTTTTTATTAAAAAACAAAACAGATTTTGTTGGAGCCGGGCGTGATCCAGGATGTGCTAGCTGCTGGCAGTCACCTACAGCTGTTGGAGCTTCTCAATTTATGTTCCCACTATCTCATCCAGGTATGTGAGCTTGCGTCCTGCTACTGAGCCCTTCCTATCCCTTCACCCTGCAGTCATTAGCTGTACCTGCTGCTCCCCGACCTGTGCCTAGACAGGAATAATGGAAGTAGGGGAGATGTGGCTTGCGATGGTAGAATCTCTCCAGGACATGGGCCGAGAGGCTCCCAAGGGGGCAGCTGCAGCTCTCTTGTCCTGTCCCAGGACCCCCAACCCAACCTCCCTGCCCACCCCAGGTCCTCGCTGCCCTGGGGCAGCAGAGTAACTCAGTGACCACGCTCCTGGTTTATTGCTGGGGCCCCGGAAGTTGACACTGGGAAGGATCTTCATTTGAAGCAATGTTGTCTGGCTGCAGGAATAACAGTCCCAAATGCACAAAAAAGTTGGATAGTCACTGAAGATTTCAGCAACAGTAGCTAATATATCACAGTCATATATAATGAAGTACCACATGAACTTTTCATGCAAAAAGTGCTGGAAAAGGGGTAAGTGATCTGTGCATTCTTCCCCTGGTTTGCTGGGACGATCAGGAAGGGCTCTGGGAGGGGGAGGAAGAGAAAACGCCCATCCTCTGAGCACCAATGTTTCACGGTCAGTCCTCCTAACATCTTTGCACATTTTTATAGGTGAAAAGTCAGAGATTTAAAAGGTACCCAGCTTGCCTGAGGTGATAGAGCTGGTGAGTGATAGGCCTCTCTGATTCCGAAGACCATTTTTTCTTCTTGGATAAAAACTTTCTCATTCATTAGGAAGACACAGGACGTCTTAGGCAGACAGTATGGCTGTGAGGCTTTTATTTTAAGGAGTTAAGTACTGATTCCCTGTATTGGGAGCCTCTTATTTCCTCCACTGGCATGACTTTTTACTTGTATTTGTTACAACATTATAACAACAGTGAAAATACATTTTTAACAATGACAAATCCATACAATTTAATTTTACTATCCTTGTGCATATGACATATTAGTAAGTATAAAAATCCTATTTGTTTTCCTGCCCCATTATTTTATTTTCTTCCTTGTCATTTTCTCTAATTCTAAATAGAGCCATATTATTGACTTCTGTCACTCAGTAGGTCGTTTCTCAAGCTCTTTCTCATGTATCATGTTATTTCGTCTTCCTGGCAACCTTGGAAAATAAGAACCAATGCTTCCCTGCGAGATAGTATGAGGAGCGTCAGTCACATTCACCTGAGGAGCAGTTCAAACACAGTATATGAAAGTTGTATCATTATCTCTGCACATTTAATCTAATAGTAAATGTTTAACTATTATCATCTGATTTTCCTTTGTTTTCCCCTCAATATTGTTGGGTGGTATGGGAGAGCTGTTTTTAATCCCTTTCTGCAAGTAGCAAATGGAAATAACAAAGAAAGGTTACAAGACTTCAGAGGTGTGTGTTTGACTTGTGAAATTGAAATTACTTTTATTTGACATTTTTACATCAAATATTGCAACTTGAGCCTTCAGCATCATCACCTAATTCACTTTTTCCATGGCAGGTAATATTCAATGATGTATGTTGCCAAACGTTTGGTTATAGTGCTCGTTATCGTGATTCATGTTAAAATGGTGTGTATTTACAGGTGTGTGTGTGTGTGTGTGTGTTTACCTACACCTATAATTTCTATAAACAAGAATTGCAGATGAACATCAGAAGTTCATGGGTATTTTCCCCTATCCCATCAGATGAATTTGTTGAGATACCAAGTGACTTGTGTACTTTGGAACTTAATTTTTGCAGTTCATTATTTTGTTGAAGGAAAAATGTAGCCTGCATACAGATATATTTTGTGGACAGTTTGCTTATTATTAGCCTACTTGATCAGTGGTTGAAATTCTCACTTTCTTTTCTCCAGTGTTTTCATTTTGTTCTTTCATGGAACTTTATTTTTCCTTTTTATCGACAATGTTGCAAGATGTCCAAATTGTGGAAGAAAACTTTGACTATAAGAGAATCAAGCCGTGTGTATGTAGAAATCTTCATTATGTCTGTCTCTTGAAAATACATTCCCTTCCTCTCTTTTTTAGGATTGTAAAATTTCCAAACTGGGTTGGTCTGCTTTTATATTTTGATATAGTCTTGTAACTATATCTGTTTACAGTGTTTTGGTATTATTGCTGACCTGATTCTTAATTTCATATGGGACCATTTTATTGGTTATGTAAAAATGTGTTTTGTTAAAATGAAGAATCTTTAGTGCTTAAAATATACTTAGAAGTGCCCTATCAGGGCTTCTGGGTGGCTCAGTCGGTTGGGTGTCTGACTCTTGATTTCAGCTCAGGTCATGATCTCAGGGTCCTGGGATTGAGCCCCGAGTCAGGCTCCCTGCTCAGCAGGGGAGCCTGCTTCTCCCTCTGCCTCTGCCCCTGTTTGTGTGTTCTCTCTCTCACTCACTCTACCTCTCAAATAAATAAAATCTTTAAAAAAATTAAAAAGTAAAAAATAAATAAATAAATAAAAAGTTATGCCCTATCAATCAAGGGTAGCATATTTTCCATTCTTGTTCAGTACTTTGTCCACCTAGGAGTTTGTGAAGGCATTCTCCCCTACTAAGATGTCTGGTCCTGTTTGTTATTCTCAAATTACCACTCTTCCTTTGGTTTTCTTCCAGAGTTGTAAAAGGTAGACCTCTGCTCTGATACCTCCTATTGTCCTCTGGCGCTCAATCATAGCTGAGGAGAACCCCTGGGTTGACACTCTCTGAGTCTCTGGGCCATCCTCTGTTACCTTGGCCTGAAACTCCTCTGCACAGGTGTAAACACTGGTGCCCCCCAGCAAAGGGAAGGGACACCTCGAGGCCACTGTGTGCTCTCCTTTTTCTTGCCTTTCCTTGGGGAGGCTGCTGAGAGCAGGGGCCTCAAACCGCAGGAGCAGTGCCCCTCTGTTAGCAAGGATAGCCACTGAATTAGCCTCCTACACTGTGGAGCCTTCACCTTATTCATTTTTAGTCCCCTGGCCCTCTGGATGGCAGGCCCTTGTGAACACACAGATTCTCAGCACAGGTCGTATCCAATCAGTTACCAAGCTGAGTTGATTCTACCTCCCAAATACCTCTCAGACCTGATCCTTTTCTTTATCGCTAATGCTCTTACCCTTTTGGGGAGCTCTCATTGCTACTGGCTATAGATTGTACTGAGTTTCTCATATCCTCCTGAGGGGTCTGCTTGTTTCTAGCCTTTCTCCATGCCAAACCATAGTCCCTGGAGCCTTTGTTATCTTTCTCAGGGTAGGGAAATAGCATTTGTCAAGGGCCTCTCCATACCAAGCGTTTTGGTTGGTGATTCTCATTTTCCCTCTGCTAAGGAACCCCTTAAAGCAGGTGAGTATTCTTTCCTTTTTACAGATGGAGAAACTTAAGTTCAGAACTAGGCTGTTGATCCAGTGGAAATACCAAAGAGCTCCCCTGATGACCATTCTGGAGCATCCTTAGCCTCATCTTTGAGGCCATGCTTGTTCCTCCCCAGCCTCCTCTGCAGGCTTAGTGCCTTTCCTAGCCCACTGTGCTCTGGCCTCTAAGGTGACCTTTCATTCTGGGACTTGCCACATTAGGGGAGAAGGCTAGGTGGCAGGCAGGACCTCTCAGTCCCCTTCAGATTGTACCAAGGAGCAGAAGTTGGGAAAACATCACACACTCACCCCCTCCCCCACCCTCTCCTCTGCTGATGCACCTGTCATGAGATGAGTGGAGCTGGCCACTGGACTTTGTGTCGTATGCCCTGAAAGTGATGCATTAGGAGATACACGCTTTGTACACGCTTTGCTGAAAATGTCTTTTTTTGTAGTTAGCTTTCAAAAAAAAAAAAAAAAAAAAAAAAACTTTTTACATTTCGTACCACTTCTCCCAAATAGCAAATAGTATATCCTATTGTTTAATTAGCAAGTGGTTTTTGCTTGTTTGCCGAGTATCAGCCTTTAGTATGATATGCAATTTAAATATGTTGACAAGAAAGAACGGTCATGTACACTTTCTAAATAAGGCCATGCAAGTGGTGACTGAACTCCTCTGGAAAGAACACGCAGTATCTCTTCCTAGGCAGCAGGTGGCAGTGTGAATCCACCAGAATTAAGTAGTTAATTTAAAGCAAAAAATCAGAAAAAATGAGAAGAAAAATTATTTATTTTGCTATATATTAGTCTTCTGACCTAATCAGTAAAAAAGTCATTATTCACACCACACTGGGCAATATGCACTGTAATTTTTAACAAATAATAGGAAACTGTTAATGTGTTCACAGGAAATACAGTTTTGTCTTGGGCTGCCGTGGTCATTTATCACTGCACTTTGTGAAATCACTCATTTGTTCTAATTTGAATGTAAATGACTCTAAGGTTTTACAAATAAGGTGACAGACTCACATAAATGTAATTGCAGGGTTCATCTCCCTCTTTTTATATATCACTCATTAGGTTATGAATTAAATACATCGTATTAAACCAGGGGCATGTCCAATGATGATATTGTAATGGCAAATTACTCTGTGCTATTAGAGGTGTATTTTTTATTCATGGACATTAATTTGTCATTAAGCGGCATTAGTTTAGCACTTTTATGTGAAAGACGTGACCTGAAAGAGGAGACATACTGCTGTGACGGGAGAGGGAAGGGACATGTGCGCTCTAGGTAGAGTGTTTTATCACGACAAGATAAAGAGGTGGAAAAACAGAGGAGCATTTGTTTTATTATTTTTTTTCATTTGTTTTTCATTTGTTTTATTTCCTGCTTTTATAAGTGTAAAAGATCATTTCACCAGATTGAAGGCGTTGTTCTGCTTACTGTGTGCACCTTTGGATCATCTAGTAAAGCAAAGCCAAAATTCTTACTCTGAATCATTCCAAAGCCGAGACCATACCCGAGTGGAAGAGAGCCAGCATCTTCCCGCCCTAAATCTCCGTCCTCTGTGACTGATGCTTATTAGTCATCCCTTGTCTTCATTTAGTTTTACACTAAATGAGAATTAAGTCATTTTTCTCTCTTCAGTGAAGGTACAAAGGCTTAAAGAATGTTATTCTCTCATGAGGGTAGTAGGAAGAATTCTGGATATTTTGTTCCTTTTTTTTTTTTTCCATGAATGGTGATTTTACTGTTCTTTTTCTAAGAATATATTTTTTCCGCTTCCAATTTTTGAGAAACACCAGATCCTTGATATAGCTTTCCAGAAGCTGCAAGTATCCAACTGCTGTTTTTGCATCCATTTCCTCATGGGTTGATGTGGTTGGAGAATGTCTTACTGACCTCAGTACGGCAGGGTTCTCGAAGGCCGCTACCAGGCCTAACTCCTGTGCGTGTCTTCCTTCCCTTCTCATCTTTCATACTGAGCCCAGTATGTGTATTTGTCAGCTTGGGCGGCCATACCAAAGTGCCCCAGCCTGGGTGATTTAAACAAAAGACATTTATTTCTCTCAGTGCTGGATGCTGCAAGTCCCAAGTCAGGTTCTGGTGAGAGCCCTCTTCCCCGCTTGCCAATGGCCTCCTTGCTGTGTCCTTGCATGGCACAGAGACAGCAGGCTCGCTGGTGTCTCTTCACGAAGGACACTAATCCTGTCACGTGAGCCCCACCCTCATCCACTCTTCTAACTTACCTCCCAAAGGCCACATCTTCAGATACCATCACATGGAGACTTTGAGCTTCAACACAGGAATTTTGGAGGGACACAGGTCAGTTCACCGCAGTATGTATTGAGGGAATGAATGTGCATCCCATTCAGTAATTTTGTCCTGCCTGTTCAATATTGAGATTTTATATTATGAGAGGAAAATACATTAATAAGTCAGTCTTTCATTAGTTTTACTCATTGAACACATTTTCGCAAGCTGAAAATACTTTCTGTGGGGATTGCATTTGGCATGGAGGATCTTGCATATTTTACAGTATTATAATAGGGTTGTCATTTTTTAACTAAGTAATACTACAATGACTTATAGAAGGTTATCTCTTCCAAACAATGTATTATTATAATTTTAATGATTAAATTAACAGTATCTCCTAAATACATAATATACAGTGGGTGTTCTGAATAGAATCATTTATCTTCAAGGTTGAGAAGAAGTTAGAGCTCACGTTCATTTTTCTCCAACACTGAGCTATTTTTTTCCACATTAGATAAGACAGATGATTGTATCAACATATATATTTAATATGCCTCTGATCAAATACACCAACCACATGCTGCTTCATTGTTCACTAGAGCTGATACTCTTGTATTTGGAGAAAGTTGGAGTACAAAGTTTGGAAAATGTATTACAAATGGTTTCATCTTCTGGATATTTTTTAAATCAGTGAAAATGATCAGAAAGGGTGGAAATATATCAGTCCCAGTTAATCATAGCTAACTACTGATTATTTGTGCTAATCAAGAGTGTTTGCTCTCTGGCACAGAATATCGTATTTGCCAAATACCGTTTATATTTGGCTCTAATATATATCCTAACATCTTTTAGTAGCCATTTTAGGATCCTAGTTAATTTTTTCATATGCTATTAGGTTGACTTTTATTCCCTAAGTCCATACCAAAGGATGTCAGTAGTAACAGCCCGGAGGCATGCTGGCTGGCCAGGGAAGTCATTTTGGCATTTTAATTTATTATGTGGATAATCTGAGGTTGACTCTATCATCCTTGTTTGTAAGTTTTTAACGAGAAAAAAGGTTGTCTTGAAGGATTTTTCTAATGCTAGTAATTTTTATTCTAAGTTAACTATCGCTAGCTGGGCCAGTGTCCTGGGATCCAGCCCTGCATCTGGCTTCCTGCTCAGCTGGGAGCCTGCTTCTCCCTCTGCCCCTGCTCGTGCTTTCTCTCTGTCAAATAAATAAAATCTTAAAAAAAAATTAATTAATTAAAATTACTTCCAGCATATTTTTCTCAAAAGTAAAGTATTTCCAATGTTTTATTAATGCCAGAGTTCAGAATCAATGCACAAAGCAAACAAATATCAATCTCATTTAATTCTATTTTTAATACTTGGAAATTAGGGGCATTACAAGAAAATCTGGGTTTCGTTTGAGATAGTCATCCTCCCACCCACCCTCCACCTGCAGATCTTCCTACCCATAGTTAAGTGTCTGCCCTTTTCTTTAAGGCTAAACAGGCTTTCTGCTCCTTACTCTACCAGGTACCTTCTGTGTTTCCCATGGTTTCAATGTCCCCTTCTCCACTGGCCCCTTCCTTTCATTTTTAAAATAGGATCAATAAGATGGGAGAAACTTTTCTTCCTCTCTCAGTATCGCAACCCTCTTCCATTCACTACCAAACTCTGATCAGGGCCTGCACTTCCTTATCTTCCATTCATTCTTCAATCCTATTGAACTCAATGCTCTGCCTCATTACTCCTCAACAGCTATCCAACAAAGGTCCCAAAGCCGCCTAATTATCAAACACAGTGGGCTCCTTGTGGTGTCTTAATGTGACTGCTCTCCAGCATTTCCACACTGGGAGCTCCACTCTCTGCTACAGTTTTCTTTTCTCAAGACTCTCTCCTAATTCTTCTTTTCATTCAGATCCTATATAAGCTCTCCTTTGAGCAGCTCCTTGACTCTCCCTCCGGGCACAGTGGCTCCACGCTGGTGCGCTTTGCTTACCATTGCTCTTTCATCCACATGCGGAGGGCTACTCTATTGCAGTCTCCTCTCCTGAGCGCCAGACCTCTGTGCTCAGCGAACATTTGCACTTGGCCTCCCACATGCGCTTCATATTTCTCTGTACCCAGTTTCACACACCTGCTTCTCCTCCCCATCTTTGTTAGGGACCTATCATCCTGACAGTAACCCAAACCGGAAACCCTGGTATAATCTTACACAGCTCCATGAATCCTACTAAATTTTATTAGGTTAGCTTCTTAAATAGCTGTTAAAGATGCCTTGTTTTTGAAATCTTCATTATCACTGACATCAGTCACGTCTGGATTATCTTTCTGGCACATTCCTGCAACAGCTCAGCTGTGCCCCCTGCCTGTTATCTAATGATAATCAATACTTTGCTGTACAATCTAAGTTACTTTTATGGCCCACAAAACAATTTATTTTCCTAAAACCCAAGCTGGATCCCTATCTCCTGGTTACTCAATAGGTTTCCAACCTTGTTCTTTTTCTTTTCTTTTTTTTTTTAAGATTTTATTTATTTGACAGAGAGAGACACAGCGAGAGAGGGAACACAAGCAGGGGGAGTGGGAGAGGGAGAAGCAGGCTTCCTGCTGAGCAGGGAGCCCAACTCGGGGCTCGATCCCAGGACCCCAAGATCACGACGACCTGAACCGAAGACAGACGCTTAACGACTGAGCCAACCAGGTGCCCCGTTCTTTTTCTTTCTTGTCTCCTTAATGTCTTCTATTCTTACTGTACCCAAGAACAGCATGTTTAATCATCTCTGGGCTAACTGCCTAATCAGCATTTCCTCTTGGATATGCCAGGGCACATGAGCTTTCTGAGTGTGAACCCAAGCCAGAAACCCAGGAGTCATCCTAAAATCATCCATCTCCTTGTGCCCCACATACGCTGTCACCAACTCCACCTCTTTAATTTTCTTAAACACACTTTTTTAGAGCAGTTTTAGGTTTCCAACAAAATTGAGAGGAAGATACAGACATTTCCTGTTACTACCTCTGTCCCCGCATATGCATAACCACCCTCATTATCAACATTCCCCACCAAAGTGGTACATTTGCTATCATTGATGAACCTACATTGGTACATCCCTATCACCCAGAGTTCTCTGTTTCCATTATATTGTTCACTCTTGGTGTTATCCATTCTGTGGGTTTGGACACATGTATAATGAAATGTATCTGCCATTATAGCATCATGCAGAGTAGTCTTACTCCCCGAAAATTTTCTGTACTCTGCTTATTCATCCCTCCCTTCTCCACCTCAACCCCTGGCAACCACTGATCTTTTTACTGTCTATATAGTTTTGCCTCTCCCAAAATGTTGTATAGTTGGAATCATACAGAATGTAGCTTTTTCAGATTGGCTTTTTTTGCTTACTAATATGCATTTAAATGTCCTCTGTGGCTTTTCGTGACTGGATAGCTCATTTCTTTCTTGTTTTTTAAAGATTGTATTTTTTATTTATTTATTTATTTATTTATTTGTTTGTTTGTTTATTTTAGAGAGAGGGAGCATAAGTGGGGGGAGGAGCAGAGGGGAAGGAATTGGGAGGGGGAGAGAATCGCACCGCACTGAGCGTGGAGTCCACCGTGGGGCTTGATCTCAGGACCCTGACATCATGACCTCAGCAGAAACCAAGAGTCTGATGCTTAACTGACTGAGCCACCCAGGCGCTCTGATAGCTCATTTCTTTTTATCACTGAATAATATTCCATTACCTGGATGTACCTCAGTTTATTTATCCCTTCACCTACTGAAAGACTCTTTGGTTGCTTCCAGGTTTAAGCAATTATGAATAAAGCTGCTATGAACATTCGTGTACAGGTTTTTGTATGAACCCCCTTAATTTTAAATCCCTCTCATTCTTTCTCTTTCATTTACTAGTATTGCTATCTTAATTTGAACTTTCATTATTTCCTGGACTAAAGAAACTTCCTGCTACCCAACAAACCTGCCTTTACTCTTGCTGCACTCATTAGTCTACCTTTCCTAAACCAACTTAACGATAACTGCATAAACCTGTCCCTATTGTTCTTCACAGACTCCCCCCCCATACCTCCTTCAAACTTCTGTTTGATTGATTTGTAAAAAAAATAACCTGATTATGTCGCAGTCGTGCATAAAATCATTTATTAGTCAGTGGTTCATCACAGCCTTAGGATAAGGTTTATTCCTCCTAATTTGACACACAGGTCCCATCTTTATTATGAAACTTCCTATCTCTTTAGCCTTTTCTTGTTTTAAACAATTTACTACCCATGTGCGATGCTAGTCATTATGAACTTCATGCATTTCTTTGTACCTTAAACTCTTTTTATGAAGCCTCTTTCTCCATGGATGATTCTTCCTTCGTTTTGTCACCTTATGAATTCCTCTTTAAGTACTTTGCTCATATGTTATCTCCTCTTCCAGAGTTGCCTGGTCAATCCACCTAGTTGAGTCAAATTTCTCTCCTTTTCATTCATTATGAGTAGTCTTCCAGCGTGCTGATCACACCATATTGTTTGTGCTGATTTACTTATCTACCTCCCCATGATATAAGTTCATGTCCCAGAGTTATGTGACCTTGGGCAAGCTACTTAACTGTTTTGCCCCCACTCCTCATCTGTAAAATATAGATATGGTATCCAATATACAATCTACCTCTTGGGATGTTGGAGGATTCAATGAGATAATGCATATAAAGTATCCTACCTGCAGTAGGCGCCCTAGAAACTAGAACCAATAGAATGGAATGCTTCACTTGTGAATTCCTCTATTAGTTCTACCGTTATCTTCTTACCTGTTTCCCTCACTCTTATCTTCCTTCATTCCTGGAAATGTCACAACTTTACTACCTATCTTCAATTGACAACATACTGGACAAGTCTGTTCCTGAAAATTTTGAAAATAATCACCATTCTGTAAAAGGTATTTTTTTCTTTCAGCCACTTCTCTTTGATTTTGTAGAAGGGCATGCATTCTTTTAGGAAAAAAAAAAGTTGCAAATAATTTAAATGAACCATCAGCTTTCTCCTTGCCTCTGAATTGTGAAAACAGCACACTGAAATTGTACTTTAATAAATAATAAAATCAATGCTTTTGAAAGTAGCACATTACATTGAGGTATAAATGCTTTGTAGCTAGAGCAAGTTTTGTTTTATTGTTTCTCCTGCCCTTCCCGTAAATAAAACATCTTGCCCCTTTCTCATATACAGAATCCAAGAAAAAAAGTGGAAAAAATCCTTCATTTCTAGATTAGTGCATAGTAGCAGCTTAAAAACCCATGTTTGTTTGCAATTCTTCTACATGTGCCGTGAAAGCTCCCCCTGATAGGAACATCTTATAGTGTAGTTGCATGGTGTCCTGAGATCTCCTGAATAGGGAAAATGAAAGCAGTGCATTTGTTTAAAAGAAGAAAAATTAAATTATTCCTTACTAGGAAACTGCTATTCACATGCCCACCTCCCTCCAGCTGTCTTTCCTTCCTAAACTTCTCCCTCAGCCCTTTCTCATTCTCTATCCACAAATGTCCTTTAGAGCCATTTCTGGCCTTTTCCCACATTGGGGGATGTGTGCTCAGGTCCTGGGAAAATGATTGCTTGTCTGTATCATTAATTCAGTTCTGGGTACTCTGGCATCAGCCCCATACCTTCAGTATAATGTTTGCTCACTTCCAAGGCTGGGATGAGGAACTAGGAATTAGTTCTGCTGCAAGAATATACATACGTACATATTACATACATACATACATATATATGTATGAGTTATTACATATGTAGAATCATTCCTTTCTTTACTCAAATGCTCAAATGCATGCTATGTATTAGTGATTCTTAAACTTGGCCATATGTGGGATCACCTGAATGGCTGGTTACAATGGACTCCTGGCCCCACCACCAGAGTTTCCGATTCAGGAGGTCTGGCAGGGAGACTGAGAATCTGCGTTCTAACAAGTTCCCAACTGAATGTGATGTTACCTGTCTGGGACCACAGTTTGAGAACCAGCTTTAGAAGCTGTTGCACCATGTCACATCAATTACGTGCCCAGTAAATCGCTGCTCTTTGGATTTCAAAAGCATCGTCATATTCAGATAAAGTGAAACTGGTCCTAGTTTGTACTTACAAAATATCGATGTTATGTATCCTTCACAGCGTCCAAAATATAAAAAGTCAAAACAGTGCAGATTTGAAACAAACAAACAATAAAAAACCTTCCAATCCTCATTTTTATGGATAATAATGACTAAGTCTATGTGGATAACTGGCAGATTGTCAAAAGTCTGCAGAATTGAGCTAACTTTCACCACTCTGATTTTGTGTACCAGAGCTAAGTAAGGAAATAGATCATAATTACTTCTATGTTGTTCTTCAAAAAAAGTTGATTGTTACTGCAATTTTCATTGTAAAGCCCTACTTGCACAGATAGACTATTTTCAATTAAAGAAAGAAAAGTATGTTACATTAAGTTCCTCTCTAGTCCATAATTCAGTGGTAATTGCTTGATGTGCTGAGCCAGCTTTAGGAAACTTTGCGATAGCATCTTGTAGCACATGGTGATGGGGGCTGGAATTATTAGTTGTTGATGTGGCCATGTCTCTGTGCTTCCTTCCTGGATTTCCAGCTTACTACAGACTTTCCCAAGGAACAATATAAAATTATTCATGAGCCTTGGATATTATGCATACAACTGATTATGAAAATGTATTGGTAACCTAATTGTGGAATTCCTCTGTTATACACCACAAATATATTTAAATAGGTCTTCAAAGACTCCAAGAATTAGAGCACGTTGAGGTTTTTTTTCCCTTGTAGTTTTTTCAATTGCTGCTAATATTTTGTTTTAGTTGAATCAGATGTATCACATACATATTTATATAAATATAAGAATATATGGTTGCATACAGTTGTCCAGATACATGTTAATGTTTATATACAAATATACTTCTATCTCTCTGTATATTTATGCAGAGATAAAAATAAGGCATACCAGATAAAAAAAGTACCTGCTTTTACGGTATTTTATCATATCACAAGTAATCTGGGCTGCATTGTCAATGAATTGCTTGTTTTTTCTCTCATAAAAATTAACTTTACCCCATTGACCCTGACGTAAAATATTATAGAGAAAACTCACAGATCCCTTCACATACATGATATCCATGCTAATTTTTTTTTTCCTACATGATTCATCCCAAGGCTATTAAAATGTTTGGGTTTTGTTTATTTGGTTATTTGTTTCAACATGTTCCAAAGGCCAGCCCTTCCCCGCACACCCACAACAAAGCCCTTCGTGCTGCTTCCTCGACTCCTGGAGTATCGTCCTTCCCTGCAGCACCAGGTCCTGTGATCAAGTAATACCTTGATTTAGAACTAGGTTGTAATCCAAATAGGAAACAGGTAGGCTCACAACTGGGTATGGTGCCTTGGATATTAATGGCCTGGCTCAGCAGAGGAATTTCTAAAGCTGGCTACACTTTTTTTGCCTTAATTATGCATTCATTAAAAGCTTTTATACCCAACAGACTAAAGTAAATATTTTTTGATCTCCATAGTATGCTCCCAGACTGTAGATTTGCACAGCAGGGTCTTGATAATCTGAATAAATTGTATTTCCCCAAGGAGTTTATCTTTCAAAGAAGGTCATAAAGAAATGTAGCTCTTCCATCCTTAGATTTCTTCATGTGCCTTTTCTGTTATGGGTAATATAGAACATGGGAACCAGAGTATATTTTGGTAATACATATTTGGTGATGGTCCAGTATAATGTCTCAATCTGTTCTCCTTTATCTCTGGTGAAGTCTTTCTTAAATACCAAAGAAATGAATGATTTTACTTGACCACTATGATTCTTTGCTGATACTTGTAGAAAAATTAAGACCACATTAGACATTCAAGTGTTTTCTTCCCTTCACCCAGGGAATAAAATTTTTGGAATATGTAAAGCTATGGTTTAAGCACTGTTAATAGCATTTTAAAAAGAGTACAGTAATAACAAGATAGCTACTGTATGTTGAGCATCCTCTAGGTGGAAGACATTTGACCTGTACTTTTGGGAGTCCTTACAGCAGGTCACTTCGCCATTTTTTAGTTGAGAAAATTAGACTCAGAGAGGTTAGCCATTTGCTGAGGCCATCCAGATGAGTCAGCCTCAAATCACGGGCTTTTTCCACACCTCCCAACTGAAGACGCAACCATTTCCTTGTCACTGCAACTTAAGACCTAGTAAAAGAGACAGGGTAAAGATAAAATTATAAACCCAAACAAATATGCACAACCAGTTGCGCTTATAATTTTTCTGAGTCATAAAGAGTAAGATGGCAAAACACCTGATATTGACGGATAGCCTGAAAATAACATATGACTGTGAAAAGTTTAGGCAATAAATTTTCTCTTTTGGGGCTGCCATATTTATCTCCAGGGTGGCTAACATTCTAGGCATGTACTTTAAAAATGTTTTAATTAAGGGTGCCTGGGTGGCTCAGTCAGTTAAGCGTCTGCCTTTGGCTTAGGTCATGGTACCAGGGTCCTGGGATCGAGCCCCACGTCCGGGCTCCCTGCTCGGCGGGAAGCCTGCTTCTCCCTCTCCCTCTGCTGCTCCCCTGCTGCCTGTGCTCTCTCACTGGCTCTCTCTCAAATAAATAAATAAAATCTTTTTTAAAAGTCTTAATTATTTAAATATTAAAATATTTCATAAATGTATTCAATATTTAATAAAATATTTAAAATATAAATATTTTAAGGAGCAGGAGGATGTATGTTTTATTGTAAGCTAAGAAATGAAAGCAGCAAGAGTTGAATTTTTAAAGGTCTGACATTCTTTCTTACCTACCCACTATGCATCAATCAAAATTAAGTAGCTGTAAAGACAGAGAGGAAGATCTAAAGTACAGATACAGTCTATACCTTTATGCACAGCTGGGGAGAAAAGTATGTAACCACGGCAAAGGGTTAAACAGATGATACGAGTAGCTCCTGTGATTAGAAGTAAGAAGAGGGGACAGTCCTTCCAACTAGAATGGGCTGGCTTGCTGGCTTTCTTAGGAAGTGGAATCCAATCTTGGCTGTCCCTCCCTTCTGTACCTTCCGACCTCAGAAGGGGAAAAGCATATATAATACAGAACTTCCCTTTTCTTGCAAAAACTTTTTATTTTTATTTTTTTAAAGATTTTTATTTATTTGAGGGAAAGAGAGAGAGAGTGAGCGAGAGAGAAAGCACAAGTGGTGGGGGGTGGGGAGCGGCGAGCGGCAGAGGGAGAGGGAGAAGCAGACTCCCCGCTGAGCAGGGAGCCCTATGTGGGGCTCATTCCCAGGACCCACGATTCACTGTAGAAGCTGGGCCGGATGCCTCTGACATCACAAGTGGGCTTTCCACCATATTTATCAGTTATATGAAAAACCTGATGTGTGGTTTACATCAGGAGAGAATTACTTATGCTCAGATCAAATATTTGAGAGCACCTTTCTTAGTTAATTGTAGGAGAACTGTTTATTTGCCCAACTGTAAATTCATACCTATAAAAAACTGTCATTTCCTCTTTCCATTTGAAGAAATGGATGTGCTTTTTAAAAAATGGGTTGCAGGGTGCCTGGGTGGCTCAGTCAGTTGGGTGTCTGCCTTCGGCTCAGGTCATGGTCCCAGGGTCCTGGGATCGAGCCTCGCACTGGGCTCCCCACTCGGCAGGAAGCCTGCTTCTCCCTCTCCCACCGCCCCGCTTGTGTTCCCTCTCTCTCTTTGTGTGTCTCTCTCTGTCAAATAAATAAATAAAATCTTTAAAAAAATGGGTTGCTTTTTAAAATTCATAATCCAACAAATATTTTCCAGTTACAATCTATGGTAAAGGCATTATGACTGGCCTTGTACAGGATACAAAAGTCGTAAGATGCAAACCTATTTTTACTAGTTTACTAGAAACATTTTTACTGGTTAGTAGATATGTGCATGAATAGCTTAGAGACAAGTTAGTTGGTATATTACAGGAGACTTGAAGTAGGAAGCATTAGGATTCAGCCAGTGACAAAGGGCTTCATATTTATTATATCTGACTTGGTACTTGGTCTGTATAAGAAGCCAACACAATGTTTTAATTTAACTTGTAGTTAATATTGCTAAAAATCAAACCATACTAGTTTTATACGCAGAGTGGGTATATCAAGCTATTTGGGTTAGATTTGGGAGTAATTTTTTTTTTTTAATTCTTGACTTCCATAACAAGGGTGGCTTTTCATTTCAGGGGTTCTCAAAATATGATGTAATGTCAACATTTTATAATAAAACGTCAAATTTCAAATATGCTATTACATGATGGTCATAGAAACTGCTATGTCACCTGATCATCTTTTTTTTAATATATATTTTTTATTATGTTATGTTAATCACCATACATTACATCATTAGTTTTTGATGTAGTGTTCCATGATTTGTTGTTTGCATATAACACCCAGTGCTCCATGCAGAACGTGCCCTCTTTAATACCCATCACCAAGCTGACCCATCCCAAGGGAGTTTAGCAATAGGCTTCAATCTGCTCGGAATTGTTAAATAAAGAAAATCTTGTATGAACTTTGGTCACTAATTATTAGTATTTGCTTATTTGAGATAGAGAGATAGACTTGCTAATACAACAGCCAATCGCTATGCTACAGATGAGGAGAACCCCACCAGGGGACATCAGGAAGGCTGATACTCACCATTCTCTTGCTTGGGAAGAGTGGTGGAAGGACCATGGGGACTACCCACAGCCCCCAGACTGTCCTCCTTCCTCCCACTCATGTCCTCACCACCAAATAGTTTGCCTTAAAAATGTAATCACATTTGAATATAACCCCAAATAAAACAGTATTTGCCTTTTTCATGCCTTCTTTTCCCCACTAACATCAGTAGTTAATCTGGGGAATAACCATTTTAGTGACTTAATTAGGGGAATAGACCACACAGAAAGACTGAATTTGGGGAATATATAAGGTTTAAGAATTATTGCACTTGAAACACTAGTGTTTATTCCATAGCTAGCATAGTTTTGGGGACATATTTTATGGCTCTTCTTCTGTTATTTAACTTGTCATCCACACTATAAGAAACAAATAGAAGGGAAGAGAGAAGCCAAATAGCCCGAAACCAAAGGAAAATAAATACTATTTTAAAAGATTCCCCAAAGAACAACAATGTATACACCATAATTCTGAATAGAAACTAAATTTCAAGTGAGAAGCAGTGCAACTGAAATGAAACCTTTTTAGAAAAATAAAAAAGATTGTCCTTTTACTCAAGAGAGTTTCTTGTTGCTGAGCTATAATTTCCATTCAAAATCACTGCTTCTACCTGGGTGCTTGGATTTTGAAGTCATAGAATGTAGGAGAATGGTGACAATCTCATAATTAGGACAAAGTATCATTTGCAAAGGTACTTTGATCTGAATAGCCAATTGATGGAGGAAATAATTCTCTCTTGGACCAAAAAAGAGATTTTGGGTGGATTGCAATATTTTTTTTTCTCAGCAGAGCTGTTACATTGTGCTCATCTATTAACACTTTCAACTCCAGTCATGATGACCAGTTTTTCCACTTGGAAAACTGAATGGCCACTGTCTTTGCCTTTGTGTGTATGTGTAGGAAGGACAGAAACAGAAGGGAAGTGAGGGAGGCCAATGAGATATGAAAAATAGGCTGATTTGAATGATGTTCAGAATTGGATAGATATGTTGGAAAGACATGGCATGTTCTGTTTTGCTTGGTTTTAAGTAAACAGAAAAAGCTCATGGACATTGTTTCATGTGTGTTCACCACCTGTTCCCTGCTAGATACCCAGGGCACAATGCAATCCTTGGCACAGGGAGCTTAGATTTAGTAGAGGGAGGATGATCTACAATCAAAGGACACTTAGAGAGACAAGTGCTGTGTTAGAAATATGCAGAGGGTGGGGTGGTGGCACAAAGAAGGAAGTGGTCAGTTCTGCCTGAACCAGGGAAGCTGAAAAGAAGAAATGGGTACATTCATTCAACAAGTGTGGCTTGAGCCCCTACCATGTGCCTAGCACTGTTTTAGGCACCAGGGATAAAGCAGTGAATAAAATAGGTCCTTCCTCTCCTAGAACGTACTTCTTGGGGCTTGGGGGACAAACACATTATAACTAAGTATTAGGCAGGTAAATGCAGAAGATAATTACAAATAGTGATGAGTACCTAAATCAAATCAAATGGAGTAATGTGATGGAGGATAACAGGGAGAGGAACAGATCAGGAAACAGCTGTAATGTTATAGTTCCCGAGAAGAGGGGGGCACGGAATAGCCTCAGGAAGACAGGGGGGAGCACCTGGGTTGGTCAGGAGGTAGAAGGAACGAGGGGAAAGCATGGGCAGGAAGCCTTTATTGTGGCTTCTGCAGGAAAGGCAAGACAAAGCAGGGTAGGCAGGCTTATGACTGTCTAGTTTGAATACTTCAAGCAGGCTCTGGGATATATGGGTTGTCTGTGATTGTCCAGTACTCGGCCCTGGGATGATTAGGGAATATTCCTAAGGGAATATTGCCTCTTGGGGTATAGGAGCCAGATACAAGGTGCACTCTTGAGCAAGTTGTTCGCTATCTCTAAAAGCTGACTAGTCCTGGGAGAGGCAGTCTCTCCCTAGTCAGCGACACCCCAAATGCCAGAGCATCAAGAATACTAAAATGAGAAAATGCAGTTAATTCACTTCCCCACCCCACCCTTTGCGAACATCTGCTCTTCTTTGAGCTATCAGCTCCATGTGGCTTCTCAGAGAAGACTTTACTAACTTTCCACTCCAGGTCAAATCACCCATTATGGGCATTTACAGCCCTATATTCTACCCTTTGTAGCCTTTACCTCAATTATAATTTTTCATTTATTTGTAATATGTTTTGCTCTTCCAATAGAGCATACACTCTGTGAGGCCTGGAACTTGCCTATTTTTCCTCATCATTATATTGCCAGTGCCTGATGTGGTCCTAGTACATGATGTGAAACGTGTAGCCCATTGAAATGGCTGAAGCCAAGCCAGGGTGGGTGGGATTATTACCCTTTAGGTTAAGAAGGTCATCAGGGTGTGGATCATGGAAGGCTATGTGGTTTTACTGAGTTTGACTTTTAACCATAAGCAAATGGAAGCTCACTAATGGTTTTTCTCTGTCTCTCTCTTTTTTTTTAAATTGAAGTATAGTTGACGCATAGTGTTACATTAGTTTCAGGTGTACAACATAGTGATTCAACAAGTCTGTGGTACTGTGCTCATCACAGGTTTAGCCACCATCTGTCATCATAAACACTGTTAACAATACCATTGACTCTATTCCCTCTGCTGTACATTTTAGCTCTGTGACTTATTCATGCTATAACCAGAATCCTAAAACTCTCACTCCCCTTCCACTATTTTGCCCATCATCTTACCCCTCTTCCCTCTGGCAAGCATCAGATTGTTGTCTGCATTTATGGGTCTGTTTCTGCTTTTTGTTTGCTTCTTCATTTGTTTTGGTTTTAGATTCCACATAGAAGTGAAATCATATGGTATTTGTGTCTGTTGGATTTGTTTCACTTAGCGTAACACCCTCTAGGTCATCCATGTTGCTGCAAATGGCAAGATCTCATTTTTTTGATGGCTAAATAATAGTTCTCTGTGTGTGTGTGTGTGTGTGTGTGTGTGTGTGTACCACATCTTCTTTATCCATTCATGATTGTTTCCATATTTTGGATATTGTAAATAATGCTGCAATAAACAGAGGGCTGTATATATCTTTTCAAATTAGTATTTTCTGGGTTTTGGGGGGGCGGTTAATAAATACCCAGTAGTGGGATTACTGGATCATATGATATATATATGATATCTCTACCTTTACTTTTTTGAGGAACCTCCATACTGCTTTCCACAGCGGTTGCACCAATTTACATTCCCACCAGCAGTGCACAAGTGTTCCCTTTTCTCTACATCCTTGCCAATACTTGTTATTTCTTGTCTTTTTGATAATAGCGATTCTGACTGGTGTGAGGTGATGTCTCATTGTGGTTTTGATTTGCATTTCCCAGATGACTAGTGATGTTAAACATCTTTTCTTGTGACTTTTGGCCATCTGTATGTCTTTTTCGGGAAAATGTCTATTCAGGTCTCTTATCCACTTTAAAATCAGATTATTAGGGTTTTCTTTTTTTGTTTTCAGTTGTGTAAGTTCTTTATATATTTTGGATATTAGCCCCTTATCATATATATCGTTTGCACATATCTTCTCTTCAGTGGGTTGCCTTTTCATTTTGTTGATGGTTTCCTTCACTGTGTGAACTCTTTTTATTTTGGTGTAGTCCCAACACTTTATTTTTGCTTTTGTTTCCTTTGCCTGAGAAGACATACCTAGAAAACTATTGCAGAGGTCAATGTCAAAGAAATTACTGCCTATGTTTTCTTTTAAGAGTTTTATGCTTTCCTGTCTCCAGTTTGGATCTTTAATCCATTTTGAGTTTACTTTTGTGTGTGGTATAAGAAAGTGATTCAGTTTCACTCTTTTGCATGTAGCTGTCCAGTTTTACCAACATTATTTACTGAAGAGACTGTCTTTTCTCCATTGTATATTCTTGCCTCTTTTGTTATAGATTAATTCATCGTATAAGTGTGAGTTTATTTTAGGGCTCTTTATTCTGTTTAATTGATCTCTGTGTCTGTTTTTGTGCCAGTACTATCCTGTTTTGATTGCTATAGCTTTGTGTAGTGTATCTTGAATCCCTCCAGCTTTGTTCTTAAGAGTGCTTTTGCTGCTTGAAGTCCTTTGTAGTTCCCCATAAATGTTAGTATTATTTGTTCTAGTTCTGTGGAAACCCCAGTTGGTATTTGGTAGGGATTGCATTGCATCTGTTAGATTGCTTTAGGTAGTAGGGGTTTTTAGATTTTATTTATTTATTTGTCAGAAAGAGAGAGAGAGGGTACAAGCAGGGGGAGTGGGAGAGGGAGAAGCCGGCTTCATGCTGAGAAAGGAGCCTGATGTGGGACTCCATCCCAGGACCCTGGGATCATGACCTGAGCCGAAGGCAGATGCTTAATTGACTGAGCCACCCAGACATCCCTAGGTAGTAGGGGCATTTTAACAACATTAATTCTTCCACTTCATGAGCATGGAATATCTTTCCATTTGTTTGTGTTGTCTTCAATTTCATCAATGTTTTATAGTTGTACAGGTCTCTCACCTCCTTGGTCAAGTTTATTCCTAGGTATTTTATTCTTTTTGGTACAATTATAAATGGAATTGTTTTCTTAATTTTCTTTCTGCTACTTTGTTATTACTGTATAGAAACATAATTGATTTCTGTATATTAATTTTGTGTCTTGCAACTGCACTGAATTCATTTGTTACTCCAGTAGTTTTTTGGTGGAATTTTTTAGAGTTTTCTATATATGGTATCATGCCATCTGCAAATATAGTGAAAGTTTCAGTTTTTCTTTACCAATTTGGATGACTTTTATTTCCTTCTCTTTTCTGATTTCCATGCCTAGGACTTCAGTACTATGTTTAATAAAAGTGGCAAAAGTGTACATTCTTGTCTTGCTCCTGATTTTAGAAGAAAACTCTCAATTTTTCACCACCGTGTATGATGTTAGCTGTGGGTTTATCATATATGGCCTTTATTATGTTGAGGTATGATCTCTCTAAACCCACTTTGTTGAGTTTTTATCATGAATGGATGTTGAACTTTGTCAAATGTTTGTTCTTCATCTGTTGAGATGATCATATGATTTTTATCCTTTGTTTTGTTGATGTGTGGTGTATCATGTTTATTGATTTGTGGATTTTGAACCATCCTTGCATTTCCAGAATAAATCACACTTGATTGTGGTGAATTATCCTTTTAATGTATTGTTGAATGTGGTTTGCTAATATTTCATTGAGGATCTTTGCATCTATGTTCATCTGGGATATTATTGGCCTGTAGTTCTCTTTTTTTTTTTTTTTTTTTTGTAGTGCCCTTGTCTAATTTTCATATCAGGACAATGCTGGCCTTGTAGAATATATTTGAAAGCTTTCCTTCCTCTTCTATTTTTTGGAATAGTCTGTGAAGAATAGATATTAACTCTTCTTTAAATGTTTGGTAGAATTTCTCTGTGAAGCTGTCTGGTCCTGGACTTTTGTTTGTTTTGAGTTTTTTGATTACCAGTTCAATTTCTGTACTAGTAATTGGTGTGTTGAGAGTTTCTATTACTTCCTGATTGAGTTTTGGGAGATTTTATGTTTCTAGGAATTTATTCATTTCTTCTGGTTTGTCCAATTTGTTGGTATATAATTTTTTTGTGATAGACTCTTATAATCCTTTATATTTCTGTGGTGTCAGTTGTTACATCTCTTTTGTTTCTTATTTATTTTGTCCTCTCTCTTTTTTTCTTGATGAATCTGGGTATAGGTTTATCAATATTATTTATCTTTACAAATAACCAACTGCTGGTTTCATTGATATTTTCTAATTTTTTTTAATCTCTATTTCATTTATTTCTGCTCCAATATTTATTATTTTCTTACTTCTACTAACGTTGGGCTTTGTTCTTGTTTTCTGGCTTTTTTAGGTGTAAGGTTAGATTGTTTATTTGAGATTTTTCTTGTTTCTTGAGGTAGGCCTTGTTTGTGAGTTTTTAACAGGTGATCAGTATAGTCAGATTCTTGTAAAAAGAGAGGTTTGAGAATTTGATACTGCAGGTAGAAATGTTAATTCAGGACTCTGCTGTAGGAAGTCTGGATAGGAGATGATGAGGAACAGAGTAAGAACTGCTAAAAGAGGAAGAGCAAACAGGATTTGGTGAATGACTGGTTAAGAGGGAGGAATATGGGCCACCTTTTGAGATCCTGATGTGGATGGTTGGATGTGGTCATCCAACCACATCCCTATCCATTCCATTCTGTGGAATATCGAAGAGAAGATGTCCTCTTACAGGTAGTTGGGAAAATGAATTCAAAGCCAAGAGAGGTTTGGACTGCTTATATAGATGAGGAAGTCATTAACATGTGATCAGTTTACAACTCAATTGTATATTTTTTACTTTGGCCATCCTTCTTTTCCCTGACTTAATGATACAGGTTATTTATTACTTTGATATCTAAAGGGATCACATTCTTCATTTTCACCTCCTTGCATCAGTGTTGAATCAAGGTTTATGGATGCCAAACAACAATGCTTAAATATACTTTATAATTCCTTGTCCACCAAATGTACTGTCTACTTTTCATGTGCCAAGTTGTGTGTGGTAAGAGCTTTTCATTCATTATCCCCCTGACCACCCTGTGAGCTGGTTGAACTCTCCATTTTGTGATTGAGGAACAATGGGAGAGGTTCAGTGATTGACCAAGGTCATGGGCAATGGTAAGTATTAGGGCTGGATTTGAACTAGGTTGACTTGATTGTATGTACGGCCTTTGCTCTTCACCAGTGTGGGTTGCCTCCAAGTGCCTATGGCTACTGATGGTTTTTTCTGTCCCTGAATACAATTATTCTTTTTTTTCTCTATAAATAAAAAAGATTTTTTGAAAAAAAATCTAGAATATGTATATGAAAACATTAATAGTGATTATCTCTGCATGGTGAAATATGAATGGTTTTTGTTTTCTTTTCCATACTTTTCCTGAATTTTATGGAATAAACATTTATTACTTTTTATAACTGGAAACATATGGCACTATTTTTATAACAGTGATTATTTTCTTCTATGCACAGTATTATAGGTGGGCATTTAATGTAATTTAACCATTGCTTCCCACCTCCCCACATCACATTTATGAGAATCTTTAAAAGCAGCATTATTGGTATTATTTTGCTTACACATGGTCTTAGCCAAAAGGACAAGAAGTGATGATTTTGCTTAAAGCTCACAAAGCGCCGACAAGAGGAATGCATGTTGTGGCATCGTGACCTCACTGAAGATGGTTTATCTTTTTTCCCTGATCTCCCTGCTTTATGCAGTTTAACTACGGAGGTGCTAAGTATGCATGGCAAAGGGAGTAGAAACCTTAGACATGTATAGAAAGCACTGGAGATTTGGGGAAATTATGGTTTTTGGGTTTTTTTTTTAAGATTTTATTTATTTATTTGGGGGTGGAGAGAGGCAGAGGGACAAGGAGAGAGAGAGTCTTAAGCAGGCTCCACACCTGTTTCTTGGGGCTCAATCTCACAACCCTGAGATCATGACCTGAGCCCAAACCAAGCGTAAGACACTCAACTGACTGAGCCACCCAGGTGCTCCGGGAAATTATGTTTTTAAGTAGAAGAGAAGAGAAATGAAAAGGTAAAGATAGGGAGTAGACTTTTAGCTGATGTTTCTCTTGTACACGAATATATGTCTTAGTTTAGTTCCCTTTTGCTGTTCAGACAGATGCTGACACTTGTCCATTTAGCTTCTTAGTTCTCTACTAATATGAAATACTTTGTTAGTTTGCATTTGGGGGTTATATAAAATTAGACCCTTAGGAAATGAAAACATTTCAGGACTGGGGAAGCGGGCATTCAATGACTACCTTCAAAAGAAACGCAGCAGAAAAGAACCACAATTAAGGTAAATTAATTCTCGGGTTCTCCGTAGTTCTGAATCAGCCTGCTTTTAAGCTGCAGGCATCTAATCGAATAGGAAATAAAGATGCTCAATAAAGAATATTTGATTGCTACTACATAATTCACTCCCAAACTTGTAGTTGTATATACTTTTTTGGCAGGAGAACAAGTGAGTGTAAAAACATTTTTGCTGGGCTCCGCCTGTCCACCTTTAACTTTGCTGAGCTTAGCTGTTTCTGCTTCTGCACATGGTAGCCTCTCCGTGCAGTGCTGCTGGGCACGGCCTTAGGACCTTGAACCATGCCTTGGACATGTGCCTGGGGTATTTGAAAGGCACTGACACCACCCTGACTTCACCCATCATGCTTCTGGGGGCCTGCAGAGTGATTTACCGGGATGCCAAAATTATATTCAGGACCCTGAGCTTCATAGATGTCTGACCAGAAAGAACATTCATCCCTAGGAATTGGTCCTAAAGTCCTTTATGGAAACAAGGGTGACATGTTCTGTACTCCCAGAATAAAATTTACCTACCCTAAAAAGTAAGATTTGGAGAACAAGTTTAAACATTATTTGAAATAATTGGCGCTAGAGTTAAAATCTTCAGTATTCCTTTGATAAAATCTGCTGAATGGGAAGCCAGGATATTTTGACTGAATGGCTGTGAGTGGACTCTTAGATGTTTGAGTTGTATTGGATTTTAGTGGTCATCTGTAGTAAACTTAATTTTAAAGGTAAGTATGTACTCCTTTTCGATTGTGTTGGCAAATAGAGCTATTAGGAGCCAGAATCTTATGCTGATTCGTCATCTAGCTTGACTCCTGTTAGAATATAATTAAAGCATCATCTCCCATCCAAAGAAATAGAATCTAAAGTAAAAAAATAATAATAATAAATCAGGTAGCCATGATGAGGATGCAACTGTTACTCAAAGAGCTGTCTATACAATTTCTTTATTAACATTTTATTCAGTAGAACAGCACATAATGGGAGCCACATATGTCATTCTAAATTTTCTAGTAGCTGCATTTAAAAAAAGTAAAAAGAGGGGCGCGTGGGTGGCTCAGTCAGTTAAGCATCTGCCTTCGGCTCAGGTCACGATCTGAGGGTCCTGGGATCGAGTCCCATATCAGGCTCCCTGCTCAGTGGGGAGTCTGCTTCTCCCTCTGCCACTCCCCCTGCCACTCCCCCTGCTTGTGCTCTCTCTCTCTGTGTCAAATAAAACCTTAAAAAAAAGTAAAAAGAAACAGGTGAAATTAATTATAATTACATATTTAACCTGCTATATCCAGAAGACTATCATTTTAACATATAATCAATATAAAATTATTAACGAGATATTTTACATTCTGTTTTCTTCTTCCTGGCATTTGGTGTATCTTTAACACTTAATAGCATCTCTCAAATCAGACTAGCCGTATTTTAAGTGCTCAGTAGCCACCTGTGGCTAGGGGCTACCCATGCTGGACAGCACAGATTTAGAACCTATTCCTTTAGACTTTCAAATATTCTAGAAACAAATACATTCAAATAGAATATCAGTATTTTAGAAGGAGTTCTTAATATTCTTGGATAACTGCAAAAGGTGAAAATACATTGAAAATTACTTAAATAGATCAGTGAATTAGCTATCTGATGGTATTCTGCACTCCTTAAGCTAGTGGAAAATACTGCTCACATATTAAAATTTTCAAGTTAAAAATGGGGGGAAAAGATACAAATGTAGTGATCCGAAGGGGTATGTGCACCTCAATGTTTATAGCAGCAATGTCCACAATAGCCAAACTATGGAAAGAGCCAAGGTGTCCATCAACAGATGAATGGATAAAGAAGATGTGGTATATATAAACAATGGAATATTATGCAGCCATTAAAAAAACCACGGAATCTTGCCATTTGCAACACCGTGGATGGAACTAGAGGGTATTATGCTAAACGGAAATAAGCCAATCAGAGAAAGACAAGTATCATATGATCTCACTGATATGAGGAATTCTTAATCTCAGGAAACAAACTGAGGGTGGCTGCAGAAGGGAGAGGTGGGAGGGATGGGGTGGCTGGGTGATAGACATTGGGGAGGGTATGTG
>NC_138376.1:72824354-72836854 GCF_054177405.1 Leptonychotes weddellii
AAGAAGAAGAAGATAGTAGGAAGGGAAAAATGAAGGGAGGGAAATCAGAGGGGGAGACGAACCATGAGAGACTATGGACTCTGAAACAAACTGAGGGTTTTAGAAGGGAAGGGGATGGTTAGCCTGGTGATGGGTACTAAGGAGGGCATGTATTGAATGGAGTACTGGGTGTTATATGCAAACAATGAATCATGGAACACTACATCAAAAACTAATGATGTAATGTATGGTGACTAACATAACATAATAAAATCTAAAAAAAAAATAAGAATAAAAATGGGAAACAGGACTTTCATTCTACTTGAAATAGGTAAGTTTTCTATCATCAGGCCTGTGTGCCCACTGCGATTCTTGCAGAATTAAAGAAAGTTTCCACAGGAGTCATGGCTCTCTGGGTGCATTATTTTAGAGCCATGGCTATGAACTTGAGAACTGGTAGAGACAGGGAAAATCCCCCCAAAATGAGCATTGCTACAGGAACTCTTTGAATAAGAAGGAGAGATTGTCATTGGTTGTCTGAATGTTTGAGGCTAACAAAAAATAAAGAACAATTATAAATTGCTCATCTTAGGTAGGTTCAATATAGAATTATTCAGGACAGGAATCTTTTCTGTTAGATTCCTTCATTTCCTGAGACCTTACGTGTGAAAAATCTGTGTTTTAATTTCAAGTCAGGATGGGTTGTCTTTACTCGAAGACATACTTCATTTGAAGTTTTGGAAAAAGTAGAGTCAGTCTGCCTTCATATAGTTTGTGTCATCTAATCACGACTCCTACTTTACCTGAACTCACATTTTTGTAGTCGAACAAACTTCTCGCCTGAGAGCTGTAAAATACGGAAAGGATAGAAAAATCAATTTTCTTCATTGGTAAAATTTTCTTGAAAAGTTGCAAAGTAACATTTCAGTCAGTGAAATCAGAAACTTCTTTCAACTCCTTTATTAAAATGCCTTTAGGGCACCTGGGTGGCTCAGTCAGTTAAGTGTCTACCTTCAGTTCAGGTCATGATCCCAGGGTCCTGGGATTGAGTCCCACATTGGGCTCCCTGCTCAGCGGGGAGCCTGCTTCTCCCTCTGCCCCTCCCCCACTTGCGCTCTCTCTCGCTCCCTCTCTCAAAAATAAATTAAAAAATTTAAAAAATAAGATGTCTTTAAATACATGTGTTTTAAGAGGGGCAAAGTAAGGAGAAATGATGAATTCTAGAACATGCAGTTCTCTGCCAGAGTCTCATAATTAAGAGATTTTTTTTTTTAACATTATCAGTGGAGTCCCATTTCCCCCACTCCTGTCATATAAACCTTAGTGAGTCAGTCTGAATTTCTTGCCTGCTCTTTCTTGGATTAATTTCTAAGAGATCTTTTTCCCCCCATTTTTATTTTTTTGGCACCCAGGAATTAAATAGCTTTAATTACTTGGATCTGTACAGACTTGCTGACCTCTTTAACCTCACTTTGCTGGAGAAGGCAGTGATCGATTTCTTAGTGAAACATCTCTCTGAGCTCCTGAAGAGTCGCCCAGAAGACGTTCTAACGCTTCCTTATTGTCTGCTCCAGGAGGTTCTGAAGAGCGATCGCCTGACCTCCCTGAGTGAAGAGCAGATCTGGCAGGTAAGGGCGCTCTGCATGGGTCTTCTTTTGGCAGGGAAAAGGCACAGAATGGTTAAAAGTTGAACAGTTGAGGAGCAATGATAACTATTTTGTCTGGTTTGGTTCTCCTCAGAGTCAAAGTCAGAAGTCATGCTCCCTTGATGGGCAAGTGATTGGAGAACACCAGCCCTTGAGGGTCGGAGGCCTCAGCCTTTGCTCAGCTTAACTCGGGCTGTCACAGGTGTGGTTTCTCAGACCCTTGCTGGGGCTTCCCAAAACCCTAAGGGGGGGCGGTTACATCAGAAAGAGTCAAGAATTTCTTTCTCCCAATAGATAGTTTCTTAAACTGAACGTGAGAAAAATGGATTGTCAAGCGCCATATATGCATATTATTTAAGACCAATGGAATCAGAATAGATTCTCAAACATTTCTTTGTTGCAGCTGAGAGCAGCTGGGGCCTTAAATGAAATGAAGCTCTTCTTGCACAGCAGTGGAAAAATCTCCCTCTTTAGTTAATTCTGCATTCATTGCCATTTTCCTAAGCCCTGCCTTTCGCCTGACGTAGCGTTCTTTCTGAATATCCTTTGTCTAGGGGATGGGAGGATGTTTTGTGTTTTCAGGTTGATTATTCAGTTTAAATCCTTTTCTGCTCATCCCCACTGGCTTTACTTGAACAATCCACATGGTGTCTTTGGGGAACAGTCAGAGCCCATCTTATCACTTTCGTTTTACATCAACCACCTCACTGTCTGAATGCTGGCTAGCCATCTTGTTATACCTTCAAGATTTCACGATCATTTTATTTATATACAGAAACATGAAGTAGAAACAAATAAGACATATATTTTATTTATATCCATGTTCATGCTATTTATATACAGAATACAAGAGAAAATATGAAGTCTTCTGTTAGCTGATGGGACGGTAAATTCCTGGTATCTTAGCAAATGACATTTGGAGAGTACTTTAACTCTGGCCAGAACAGGCAGAGGGAGCTGTTAATTATCCAGCACCTGACTCTATTCACTGATAATTTTCCTGATGTCTTTCTCTCTTATTTCTTTCTTTATTTACATTAATCAACAACTTCCTTCTTTACTGTTGCTCCACCACTGAGAATAATAAGAGCTATGGTGTAGTGAGGGCCTTCCAGGACCCAGACTCTTTGCAAACTTATTGACTTATTGTCACAATGGGCTTGAAGGATAGTTGTTATCACCCCATCGTCCAGATGAGCAAAATGGGGCTTCAGTGCCTTGCTCAGAGTTACAGAGCAGAGCCAGCCTACAAGTCTAAGTCTGCAGACCCCTGTCCTCATCTGTCCAGTATTCCACACTGTCTTGACAAAGAAAATATAAGGAAAAAGAATAATCCATATTTTCTTTCTCCTTCTTAGGTATTTCTGATAATGTTTGTTCAGGCAGAGGTCAAAAGTTGGTGAGGATGAGTTTTGGTATGAATTTTAATTATCTGTGGTTCTCCCCTATAAACACAAATCATCAACATTTTCTGGTCAATTCAAAGTGGGAGGTTGCCAAACTTTTCTTCATTTCCCAAAGGGAAAAAGAAAGACTTGGAATGAATTCTGCGTTTAATTATTTCTAACTGAATTAAAATCTGAGCCAGTCATCCTTGTGGCTTCTATCTCTTTTTGTGGCATGGTTGAAGGGACTGCCAGAGAGGTAATGTGCAGATGTCTGAGTATCCAAAAAAAATTCCATACTGTCCACTTAAGAGTTATCATAATTGCATCTCCAAAGGTTACCAATATTATCATGTAGAATTTTAAAAACTGCTTCCTGCTGCAGGCAATATCTTTTTTGTACCTGGTCCTCAAGAAAGAATTAAAAGACTCACATAAATATGATCAATTTAGGCATTCAGCAGGCAATAAGAAACTGTTTTGCTTTATCTTAGGAAATACGTAATTCCCTCATACTCAACCCAATAGAGAAAAATTAAATCAGACCAGCTATATTGCCTCAAGTATAGTTAAGTTCATCATTTTTGCTGAGGTTATACTAGTAATGCAATATACCAGGGAAGAATCTAATATTCAGCCCTGGGTGAAGATTGGGTATGCCAGAGGATTAGTGTCAGGGTGCTTTATAGAAGTGAATCTTGATGGACAGGCTGGAGACAAATCTACAGAATCTCATTAAATTGCTGAATTGTTCATTATGGAACGTTCTCACTGTAATAAAGTGCTCATTGACTTTGACAAATCCCCATCCCATGTCTTAAAGAAGAACAGTGAGTCAAGGGGTGTGGGGGAGGAGAAAGGAAATTGACACAAAGTAGGACAGGTAATAGAAAAGCAGATGGAGGGGTAGTGCTCTTTGATTAATATGTGCAACTAGTAACTTAAGGCGAGAGCCCAGTAAACACAAACACACACACACACATGCACACACACACGCACGTGAGTGCACATGTTTACACATGTGCTTCTTCTGCTGTCAACTGATAATGTAATCTGGGACATTCCCTTTCTTTTGGTAAAAGGTCTCATTTTCATTTTTCACCAGATTTCATGCAGTCTGTCTCTGAAGACGTCATAAGACCCTTCAAATAATCCTCACTGAACAAACTCTTTTTTACTTTCTCCTGCTGTCCCTTATCCACTTCCTTTCCTGATAAAATGTGCTGCAGGCTGTAATAACCATTCTGTGGATCTGAAAACCTGTGAAATCCCCCAAGATTATGCCTTATATCTGCTCTTCCCCCCCATCTGACCTTTTTAAACTTTAAGTCTCTTCTCTCACAGAGGGCTTCTTCATCCCCTATAAATAATTTTTCCTCCCTTCCATGGTCTGAAACTACTCGGCCTGTTAGGTAACTTCTCTTTACATTCATAGGGTAATGTAGAGAATTGCACCATATACACACTTTAGTGTATAAAGGCATAGAAGTCCCCTCAGAAAAATGCTTTTTAAAAAATTCAGTTCAATTCAGCTTAACAATTTGGTCTGATGTTTCAAGGCCAGCGATTTCTAGGTTCCAGATGAAAGACACCAAATTGGTTATGGGGCTCAAAGAAACAGGAGACTAAAAATGAGCAAATCAGCTGGAGAGGAAACGTGGGGCATGAGGTCACACGTGTTCGTGACCTGGCAAATCTCTACCAGTTTTGTTTGGCTTTCGGGTTTTAGCTCTAACGTAGGACTTTGTTTCAGTAGGGTCTTGTTAAATTTTTCCTGTTAGATTCAACATAGAGTTTCAGATTACTGAGCCGGGGTCCTGCTATAAAACTTGAGTGAAATAATGAACCATTCCATACCATTCCCACGTATTGGGTCTGTTTTCATTTTCATAGGAAGTCCTGGCCAATCCGGTTTTTTTCTGAGGAAAATGCATTATCTGCCTCTTCTACCCCAGATTCTCTCTTACCAGAATGAGGGCTCAGAAATTACTTTTCATGGGAGTGGAAAAAGCCTGAATGTGATGTAAATTCTTACATTTGCTAGCACATAGAGAAGATGTGGTTCTCCATCCATCACTATTTATCGAGCACCTATGAAATGCCCAAAACCGTGCTGGAGTGTAAGGCCGAGTATAGGTTTGTTAACTCAGTTTTCCTTTCCCATGCCTCGCCCCAAATAGGAGGGATCTTTATGATATTTTTTAAAAGATTTATTTATTTATTTTTAGAGAGAGAGAGAAAGTGGGGGGAATGGCAGAGGGAGAGGGAGAGAGAAAAACTCAAGCAGACTCCATGCTGAGTGCGGAGCCCAACACAGCGCTTTATCTCAGGACTCTGAGATCATGACCTAAGCCAAAATCAAGAGTCAGATGCTTAACTGTCTGAGCCACCCAGCTGCCCCCGATTTTAAACCATTAGTTCAGCTCTCTGGATTTTATTTCATCTCTGAAGTAGCAGAAACAAGAAGGATATTTTAAAATGGATAAAGATAGTTTGTGGAAATAAAAGTGAATATTTCTTGAGCACCTATTACATGCTAGGTACAGTGTTAGAAGCTAGGTCCTGGGGTAAAAAGCTTTCCAGAAATATTCCATTATTGAGTTAGATTTAGTTTAGTTTCATCTCTGAATGTGAAGAACTTTGGTTTTCGTTCAATTATTAATTTATTTACTGATTGCTATTTTCAGTGAAGAGGACTTACTATAAGAACAGTACGTACATCAATGCTTTCTTTCTTTATTAACCTTGGGTTGAGGACCCCTCCTTTTGTATTCTGACCAGACAATTCAGTGGTCACATCACTGACATTAAATGGGATCAGACCTCAGCAAGGACAGTCTCCTTTACCCTGGTCGTGTTCTACTTTAGTATGGCAAGAGGGCTGAGTCCCCTGGTTTGGGTTTGGGGGTAGTCATGTTTGCATTTGTCTTTGTGTGTCCCCAGAGGCAGAGGCTGTGCCTGTTACGTTTGCATTGAACACTGCCTTGTTCTCTTGCTCTCTATAAATAATAAATAAAAACAGTAATGTAGAGTTTTCATATTAAAATGTATTGAATGGATAAGAATACATCCTACTATTCCTACACGGGGCTGGGTTCATTCTAGGAATTGGTTTACAAAATGAGTTTGGCCTTTCATTTTATTTTTTTTTTATTTTTATTTATTTATTTATTTATTTATTTATTTATATTTTAAGTAGGAACCCAGCGTGGAGCCCAACACAGGGCTTGAACTCACGACCCTGAGATCTAGACCTGAGCTGGTATCAAGAGTCGGCTGCTTAAGCAACTGAGCCCCCCAGGTGCCCCTGAGTTTGGCCTTTTAAAACTGCATTTTTCCTTATATTTTGTTGGAAATTTGGTTCTGTAAGTCATACTGCTAATAACACATTTACTTTATATCTTTAGAGACATGAGTCACACATTGTTTAGAGTAGTCAACAACCTCAGATGCTGTGTTTTTGTTTTTTGACAAGCCCCTTCCAGGCTTTTATCTATACCACAAAACCACCCACTTACAGTTTGATTTAAAAGGAGTCCCAGAAGATGAGCCCAAACCAAAAGCAACTATTCCTTTATGGTTAGAAAGTAGAGGGCACTTGGGATATACGCAGCTGACATCTTTTATCTCTTACATTATAAATTGACCCAAATGTACTTCTGGCCAGGGGGAAGCAAGGACTTTGAACAGGACTCTATGTTAAACAGTACTGTCAGGCACCTGGGTGGCTCAGATGGTTAAGCGTCTGCCTTCGGCTCAGGTCATGGTCCCAGGGTCCTGGGATCGAGTCCCGCATCGGGCTCCCTGCTCCTTGGGAGCCTGTTTCTCCCTCTGCTTCTCTCTCTCTCTGTCTCTCATGAATAAATAAATCTTTAAAAAAAAATCTTTATAAACAGTACTGTCATAATACTTCATATTTGAGTATCATATCACAGTTTCAAGAATGCTTCTGCATTTATCATTGCTTTGTTGTCCTAAGGTGCAAATGAAAAAACTGAGGTAACAAGGCTAGAGATCAAATTCATGTCTTCTCATTCTTGGGCCCTTCCTACTCTGGTCCATAGCTTCTAAATTCAAGCTCAGAAGTACTTGGGGGTAATGGACACAGAGGTGTATCAAATTAATCCTGTGACTTTTTTTTTAAAGATTTTATTTATTTATTTGTCAGAGAGAGAGAGCACGAGCAGGGGGGGCAGCCGGCGTAGGCAGAGGGAGGAGCGGACTCCCCGCTGAGCAGGGAGCCCGACGTCGGCTCGGTCCCAGAACCCTGGATCATGACCTGAGCCGTAGGCAGACACTTCACCAACTGAGCCACCCAGGCGTCCCTCCTGTGACTTTAAAAGAAATTTGGAAGGGCTGGACCATTTGTGTTCTCTGTTGTGGTGCCCAGAGATTGAAAGGATAATGGCCAAGCCTGCCTCCATCCATGTCTGTGTCATGTTGTTAGTTCTGACCCTGTGCTCTATGGTATGCACTTCATTCATTCCTTCATTTATTTCAAATTGTTATTGAGTGTCTGCCCTACCCAATCATGTGCTATTGAGTCCTACTTTTGCCTGCTATGTGGCAGGTTCTGGGCAGTCAGAGTGGAAAGGACTGACGTGGCCCTGCTTTCGTGGATCTTAGAGTCTGATGTGAAGCTTCCCACCTGCTACTCTTTCCCACCATGCTTGATTCCTTCCCAGTGGGGACTGACCTGTGCCAAATAATTTGCTAATTTGGGGCATGTTGACATGATCTGGGTATGTTGGAAAATGAAATGCTTTTGTTTGGGCATTTCAACACGACATAGCGTCCCTTTCCCTTTCCCTCAGTGCTTTCTTTGTTGTTAACTCTTGTTCATTGTCTGTACCAGCTAAACAGCTTTGCAAACCTTTGTCAGTCCGTGTGGTGCAGTCCAAGCCTCAAAGAAATCAGACTGTGGGTGGTCATTTAATCAGAAAATAATGTGAGGAGCATTATCATTTCTAACACTTGGACCTTGGTAACTAGAATTAGAATAAAATGCTATGGCCTGAAAATGCTCATCCCCAAACAAAATTATAATCTTTCATTATATTCCCAGCCTTCCTCAATTCAATTTCATATACGCATGTGGCATTACTATTTTTTTTCAGAAAGGTACTTTCTGGGCATCTTCATGGGATCCCATTTTATTTTTTTACTTCCCATTCCTTAACCTAATTAAACGTGTACCATTTCTCGATTTTCTTCCTGAAACATCTGGCATTCCCTCCCCGCTACATACCATCTTTTCTATAAATGTAAGGGGGATATCTCCTCTTCCTTCTTATGGGTGTTAGGGAAGAGAATAAACTGTGGCTCCTTCGCATCCCAAATAGTGCTGTGCCCGGAGGGTGTTTTATCCTCTGAGGACCCCCAGCTGGACACTGAGCAATGCTGCTATTTCAGGGCCTGGTGCTCGAAGCTGCCAGAGTGGATATTTAGTCATTCATCCTGATGGACACGCCACTAATTCCTCAGTGAGGACGCATCCCAGGAGCTTGACTGGTGGCCTTGCCGTTGTTTGTCTGGGCTGTGTGCCTTTGCAAGATGCATGACACATTCATTTCAGAGGGACTTTGCTTCAGCTAATCCTCAGCACTAGAGCTGTGTGTTGTCAAGTAGCTGTGAGGGGCAGTGATTATCAGAAATTACAGGAGACCTAACTTGTATTCATGTGCTGCTATTCCCATGAGTTAATCGGGGTTTTTTTTTCCTTTTTTTTTTTTTAATGAGCACAACAGAACAACAAGGTGATTTATGAGATATGACATATTTATGTTCTCTGCTTCTAATTTTCACTGTGATTCATGTTGTTTCCAGACTGATACTTTGTTGTTGCTGCCATGGGAAGGAAAAAGATGGCTGGAGAATATTATCTATGCATTGGTGGCCTGCAGTAATATTTGCTGCTACCTGGGTTATCAGGGATTTAAAAATAAAACCCAACTAAAGCTGTATATGAGATAGAAACCCTGAGGCTAGGCACAGAAGTTCATCAATAATAATAACAGCAACAATAACAATTCTTTATAATCCCGGAGAGCTTTATATTTTAAAAGCATTTTCCATACATAATTTCATTTGAGTCTCTCATCAGCCTGTTAAAGTTGATAAAGCAAATATTACCCAAATTTTAACAAGTCAGGAAACTGAAGCTCACAGAGGGCAAGTGATTGACTCACTTCACAGTATATATTCAACGTAGGTCGCACTGTATTCTCTTGAAATATACCAGATCTCTAAGAAAACGGAAACTCGAAGTACCTGACATGTCTTCTCATACGTCAAAGAGGTTCTATTAATCTATAATGAGTAATCCAGCAGTATACATTTCCTAATAAATGACCAATTTTCATTTTCACCTGTTGTGCGGCTTTGTGGGAAGTTGCAAACATGACTCCAATAAAAGCAGTACGAGAAATTGTAGCTGAGGGTCTTTCTTTATCAGAGCCTGGAAAATTGGGGCTCTAGGTGGTTTGATGAGGAGAAGTGACTGGAGAATTCTGGCTGAGGCAGGGAGCCACCTTGCATTCCTTCGAGGCACAGGTGATGAAGTATGAAGCAGGAAGAGAAGGCCCACAAGGGAGGATCACTTTGAAATCCCATCAAGGGCTTTAAATCAGTTTGAAAGAGAACCTGGAGCGCCATTATTTTTGCTGCAGCTGTATAGACTGTGTGGTGGGAAGTCTTCAGGCTGTTGGAAATTGGATGGAATGAATGGAAATGATTAATCATTATATTTTTATTTTATGAACCGCACATTGAAAATTTAGAAATATAGGTAGCAGAGATTGACAACTGGGTGATGGCCTAAATATGGGGCTTAAGAGAAAAGGAGAAAAAAATTAATTTATTGGAATTGATAAATGTTAGTCTCTTTCCAGAAGAAAGGATTCTGTGGCCCATATCCTGCTTCCCAGACTATTTCTATGGGAATCCTTATCAGGCCAATTGAGTGTCCAGTGGCCATGAAGACCATAGAGATTTCCTGTTCCTGGCATTCTAATGGACAGGATCTAAAATTAACCATGGAGTGGCTCAGAGGCTCCAAAATTATTTATATTCGAAAGAGATGTAGACGCCTTGACATTGTTGAATACTGACATCCTTATCCACTGCTTCTTCCACTCCTGCCTCCAGAACTTTTGCCCCATGTATAAATAAAGAACACCTCAACTTGGCACACCTGGAGGAGAAAGGTGGCCATTCTAGAATAGATAACAATCGTCGGCAGCGTTCATAAAGATAACTCTCAGACTTCTTTTGTGCCCACGATACAGAGTCATACATTCTCTGGGTTGAGGTCCTGCTCCCTAGTCTGACCACTTCTTTGTGATTTGCGGGGGTTATGTTGGAGGAATGCAAACAGACTTCGATGTTGTGGTAGACAAAACATAACCAGGAAGAAAAATCCTCTTAGGAAAAAAAAAAATAATTCTTGATGAATTCTAGAGATAGATATAACAAATTCTGGACATTGCTTCCCTTTGTCTAGAGGGAATATTACATGTCAGTGTCAGTAAGTGACGCAGACATTACTTATGCTTCAAGAATAGAAGCCAAAAGGAGCCCTGCAAGCTAGAGATGGAATGCACACATCTTCTTTGTGTGTGTTCTTGGATGAAAAATGCCCACATGCTACCTCCTCTGACCACACAAGGAAATCAGGTAATTGAAGGAGTGATGGATGGTGCTCTGAACTTTAAACGTTTTAGAAGGACCTATCTTATTAACACTTTAAAACAAGTGAGTATAATATCATTAATTTTGATTAATTCATTTGCTCTTAATATAGCTTTTAATTTGTAATTCTATGTGAATTACAATGTAATTTGGCATTAATTATACTAAATTGACTATAAGTCAGCCAATCACAATGGGAAATTACTCACAGCTGAAAGTAAAACTGAACCTCTCCATCCAGAAAGGACAGCACTTCGTTAAGAGGCAAATACAGTTTAAGCATCCCTGTCTTTGGCTGTGAGAATGACGTTGGACTTGTGGAGGACTGTGAGCGATTTCTTATTCTGCCCACTTCTGGGACTATTCACTCTTTGGAGTGAAGCCCAATTAAATAATAAACAAAGGGGTTGATTTGCCAGGTTTGCCAACTCCCCTGAAGAATCTTTCTGCCTTCCTCATTTCATGATTTCAAGATTTAGGCCACGTAGAGAGACTGTGTGGTATGTGAGAATGATCAGCTCCACACTTCTTGGGTTTGGGGGTTAGAACGGGCACTTACTCAGGTTGGCTTGCGTTTCGTCTTCATGCTCTGTGAATCAGCTAGGAAATACTGTTTCAAATCCCCCGTGAGTTCAGTATCCCGAAGTCACTCCTCTTTGGTCAACATACAGACTGCCTTCTGAGCAGAAGAAGTCAGGCCTTAAAAAGCCAATACCATGGGGCACCTGGGTGGCTCAGTCAGTTAAGCGCCTGCCTTTGGATCAGGTCATGATCCTGGAGTCCCGGGATCAAGCCCCAGATCAGGCTCCCTGCTCGGCGGGGGGTCTGCTTCTCCCTTTGCCCCTCACCCTGCTTGTGTTCTCTCTCTCTCTCTCACTCTCTCTGTCTCTCTCTCTCAAATAAATAAATAAAATCTTAAAAAAAAAAAGCCAATACCCCACTGGGAGAAGAACTATCCATCAGGCGATGATGGAGTGTCTGTCAATGGGACAGCTTGCTGGAGATACCTGTGTGCACACGGGAAGTAAAGTGGCCACCGAAGAGTATGGGCCCTTGAAAAATACTTGTGATGGAACCCTTTGCCAGATAGCTTCCTTTGAGAGTTGTCTCTAAATAATAATCAAAACAGAAACTTTGAGGTGCTGCAGAAAGAAAGTCATAGGACAGTCCGCAATACCCTGCCTGAAGTGTATTTCATGTAGATAGAACTGTGGGAATTTTGCACATTCTGTGTACATTTGTGGTGACCCGTTGACTCATGAAAGAGGTCTAGATAAGAGGGAACAAATTTTGCTAAATATTGCATGGAAAATTTCAGGCTGTGTTTAATAACTCTTTACCTTGTTAATTATATACCTCTATGCCATTATTCCAAATCACAATCTAACAAATAAAATGGCCTAAGTTTTATGTAAAAAATTTGACTGGAGAGGTTAAAAACTACCCTGCATCTTGAGCCAGCAGCCACCCTGTCCCCCATCTCTTCCACACACGCAGGTGGGGTTCACACCGTGCACACACTCGCCGGTAGATACACATACGGAAATTAGATGCATATTCATCTTTGCAGCTAAAAGGCTTTCCTTTGTGTTCAGTACTGTCCTGAATCCTAATACTCTCATAATTGGCTGGTTGATCTCAAGAATCAAGACAAAAAATAGAAGTTAGACGTTTATTTTTGCCAGTCCAATGTGTGTTCCATTCGTCACTAAATTTTTTAAGGATGTTAATGTCTGTAGTTTGTTAACAATAACTGCTACATAGGGACGCCTGGGTGGCTCAGTTGGTTAAGCAGCTGCCT
>NC_138376.1:72839354-72881836 GCF_054177405.1 Leptonychotes weddellii
TAGCTTTAGTTATACTGCAGTTATAACTGCACAGATAAAATAGCCCTCAGGGATGCTTAGTAAAATTATCGATTAGTTATGTCTTGTTTTATTGAAGTGATGGGAAGTTAAAAGGTAATTAGGGGAGAAATGTCAAATCAGTCAATAGTTTCTGGTATTTAAAAAAGTAGGATGAAGTTCAGTTTTGATACCAATTTATGGTCTCTGTGACAATGAGTGATTTTATTTTGTAGATTCACTAGGTTTGCAAATTCATGGGACTTGACCAAAGACTATTTCTTCTTAAAGGAAGTGTATAGCTCATTATTTCAAGTTGCTTTTGGGTGAAGCCTGACTGGGTTTCTATGTCCCCTAATCTGTTGTACCTTATATCTAACCATGGAAAATGAATGTCTCAGACTGCTTTTCCTATGTCCTCATGAGCCTTCCACCACATGCCCACCACTGTGCTCTCACGTTGGCTTAGTGCACCAGCGTTGTATCCCCCAACCATGGTGTCCCCCTGAGAAGGTCCTGCGGGGCGCCTCACATTTCATATCCTGGCCTGTGCTGGCATTTCTTCTGCTCCCGGGGCTGAGCCTGGGCGTTGCCTGCAGTTTCACTTTCCCCTTTCAATTCCTCCAACTCTACCTTCAGAGTTCCCCTTGCTCTTCAAACTCCTTATTCCTCCCAACCTTATGAAGATGTCTCCGATCTGTGATTTCTCCAGGTTGCAGTCTCTCAATTCCCACTGTTTCTTATTCAGCCAACACTTACAGGTGTCTTGTTGGGTGCCAGGCACTGGGGCTGAGACAGAGCCTTCTCTCGGGGTAGCCCCTGGAATGGCTACCACCTTATACTCATTCCCTCATCCTTTGCAGTCCCTTTATTGCTCACGAGTCTTCTGAGATTGTCAAGCCGCTGAGCCTGTTTTTCCCACACATCTGTCTTCCTTACATGACTATAATAGATTGGTTCTCTAAGCTACTTCTCCTGGCCAAAGAATATAGGAAAATTGTGCTGGAGAATGTATCTTCTTTGGCAAAAATATTACTTGTGTATTACACTCAGTTGTTGCAAGGGGTGAATAGAGGATTCACTGTTCCCACAGATCCCTCATTTCATCCTAGTTGTTAGAGACTGCAGTGTGAAATATTCTGTTTAAACATCAGTAGCCAAGCTGATATGCACATAGTGAAGGCGGTCAGTGGTGAGCATCCCGTTTTTGTGTATTCTCTGCAGTTCCCTGAGAATATAGGCTCTGGCTCCCCAACTCCAGCACATCAGCTCCATCCTCTTGATAGCAGAGTCTGCCCCCAACAATGTTTAGTCATACACTTCAGTTAGGGGGTTCCCCACTGTAATCACTGCACTCTGTAGCTCTAAATTACTATTTAAAGTGACCATTGAGGATAATGTTCTTTTTATTTGGAGGCTGCCGGCGTTAAAATCTTAAATGCAGCTTAGATACTTCAGGGACATCTAAATCCATCATAGTAACTTTTGTTTGAGGGATTTGACCATCTCCGTATTGGTGACTTGGGGCAGCTGCTTGAGCCTGTGAGGTCCTTTTGGTCATTAAAGGTTTAATTTCAGGCGGGGAGTATGTGTGCCAGTGAACCTGCTATTGGTTCATTATTACTGAATCAGTTCATAAAGAAATATTCAAAGGCTTGATGCTCTCAGGATGCTCCAGGGCATGTTTACAAATTAAACAGCTTTTTTTTAAAACCATAAAATTTATATACATGTACTGGCAATATTTAAAACACCCATGAGGGAGATGGCAACATTAGAAGATGGTTTTTGGGGGCGCCTGGGTGGCTCAGTCGTTAAGCGTCTGCCTTTGGCTCAGGTCATGATCCCGGAGTCCTGGGATCGAGCCCCGCATCGGGCTCCCTGCTCAGCGGGGAGTCTGCTTCTCCTTCTCCCTCTGTCTACCATTCTGCCTACTTGTGCTCTCTCTCTGTCAAATAAATAAATAAAATCTTTAAAAAAAATAAAAAAAAAAAGAAGATGGTTTTTGCATGTGTCTGAAAATCTGCTTACAATAGACAGAATTTGCGGGATTCCAAATTTGCAGGATTTTTCTTCCTCTAATTCCAATATTCCATGTGTATATTTTTAGGAATATGTTAAGACACTTGAGGTCAAGAGTAAGCCTTGAGTTTTATGGTATTAATAGAGCTTGGAAGTGAATGGCAAATTAGAATGTATGTATGTGAACTAATTAGAATCTTCTTTTTCACTAAGTAAGTTCCTGGCACATAATGGACACTCAACAAGAAATTGAGGAATGGATGAATTAAAAAAAACAACAACAACTAAAAGAAAAGATTCATGGTTATATCATTTGCCTCAGAGCAACAAAACAAGAAGAAAAGTAATCAGCTCAATCAGTCATTATTTTAGTTGTCTCAAGCCTGATAGCTTAGTTTATATATTTTTTTCCTTGCCACCCAGTGAACTGAGTTGAGATTTGAGGGGACCTATGGACATGAATTAAAGTATTTTTAATGAGAGACTGAAGCCAACTGAAGAAAGTGAATATACACTGTTATGCAGAAACAACTAGGTTTAGTCTATATCTCACTTTTCTTTCTCCCTTTCTTTTTTTCTTTCTCCTTCCTCCTTTCCTTCCTTCCTTTTTTTTTTCTTCCATTCATTCATTCTACTCTGACTTGGGATTTAACAAAGCCACAGGCCTTAAATTACGGAGTTAGAATTACTGAGCCCATTTTTGTGAAAATAGGCTCATCATAAAGGCTAGTTCATAATCTGCAACAGATTATCTGTCATACTTTTATTCTCACTTTACAACATGTGAAGTATTTAATACCGTGTAGTACATTTCTTCTCAATTACAGAAATTTCTTGAAATGCGGACCGATATTGCACAATATTGTGTTCTATAAAAATAGTCTGAATGGACTGCCTTTATCATGAATTCAAAAGGATAATTGAATTGAGGATTAGTTCCATCTCTTGGTGGCACCTTGCCATCATATTAATTCTGTATATGGTCTAAATATCATAGTTTGCCAAGCACTGTCACGTTATCTCTTTCAGTCCGCTGGAGACCCCTGTGATGTAACTAATATCATCCTTGTTTTACGGATGCTGAAGCTGAGGTTCAGTATTGCTAGTGTTTTTCATAAATGCCCAAATAAGTTAAGTTGCAGAAACAGGTCTTTGGCATCAAGCCCAGCCTCCTGTTTTACTGGATCACATTCACCTCTCTGGGCACATACCAATTAGTGGTAGAAGAAAGCATCATGTTTCCCTGGCCATTTTAGCTGACTTCACCCTGATAACCCATCCTCATTGCATACAATAGCTGGGAAATAACTGGCACCTAGTCCCTGTTGCCAATGGGATATAGCAGGGTTTTATTCTGTCGACCAAGTTGGCTTTCCTTCATTTTCCAGTGTTGTTCTAACAATATAAGCTTAATATCTCACTGACCACATGCAAAGTCCATTATATTCAGAAGGACGTCATATATAAATATATAGACACTAAGATTTTACTTATTTTATTGTTATCAGTCCAGCATCAAGTAAATACTCCTATGCCATCAAGGATTAGGGAAATGAGTATTATTTTTTGTCTCAGAGACCAGTATCAGATCACTGGAGGACAAGTATAAGAAATTATTTCTAATTGTTCCTGTATTTTGCTAACGTTTGAGGAGACCAAGAGTAGGTTCCATTTTCTGCAGCATCATTTGTACAGGTGATGTTGGTTATCTTTATTGCCCTGTGGGATATTTCTCCCATCTATTTCCCTGCCCTAGATATGGGGATGGTATATTTCAAGACAGTCCTCAGGTAAAAATGTATGTGACTAGTTTGCAAAATATTTGCATTGACATATATTTTATTTATTTATTTTTAAATATTTATTTATTTGAGAGAGAGGGAGAGAGCATGAGCGGGAGGGAGAGGCAGAGGGAGAGGGAGAAGCAGACTCCTGGCTGAGCGGGGAGCCTGACGTGGGGCTTGATCCCAGGACCCTGGGACCATGACCTGAGCCCAAGGCAGACGCTTCACCGACTCAGTCACCCAGTCACCCCTCATTCTGAGATTTTAAATACATAGTACCTTGAAGCGGTTGTCTTACAAATTTGAAATGTGTGTTCTTTGTCTGAGATTGTTTTATTTTTACAAGAGATAGTAACTATTAAGTGAGATAATATGCTCTGAACGAAGTTGTTTCCAGGGAGAAAAAGACCGTGATGTAATCTGATTTTCTGCATGTGGGCCTAGGTGCACACACTTTCACCTTCATGCATATATTTTGGAAGTATAGAATTATAGACCAAAAAAATCACTTTGTTTTTCTAAAAAGAGATTTATAAAAATTATGTGTGCTATGGAAATCTGGGGCTTGGAATCTAGACCTAGTGACTAATTTGGTTGCCTCTCCTACCTATAGGAAGTTTGGAGGATTCTGTTTTAAAATACTACTGTTGGTGGATCTGTAGGTGATATATATCCTCCAGGTAGAAGAGACTCTCATCAACTCACTTATTTACCAGATGAGAAGACAAATGACTATTCCATTGTCAGCCATACTTGTCCTGTTCTTTCTATTACGTTTTCAAAGATCAGCTCAAACCGGTGGCCAGTTCTCACAGGTGGAAAGGACATCACAGTATCCTAACTTCATCGTTTTTTTTCTCTTCATTTTGATATACAACCCTTATAAAATCCTTGTGACAAATACTCTTGTGTTCTAAGACTGAACCAAAGGACACTTAGGTCACTTTTTATTTGCTGTCCTAAATACCTGGAACTTACATGTGACAGGCCTCAGGGTGGCTTTTGTTGTGATTCCTCCCTTCCTATGTGCTTTACTCTATAGGAAGGAGGCACCCTTGGTCTCAAGGGCTCTTGCTTTTGATGCTCTGTGATATGTATTTTGTAAAAATATATATAAAGATGATTATCAGGCACAATTTTTTTCTGTTTTCTCCATTTTTCATTTCCAAATAATTTCAAATTTAAAGAAAAGTTGCAAGAATAAGAATAGTACAAAGAACACCCGTATGATTTGCCGATTTCTTAAACAAACTACCTCATTTGCTTTATCATGTGTTCTCTGTATCTCTCTATCTCTTTATACGTGCGTGTGTGTGTGTGTGTCTACACACACACATATCAAGACAGAAAGATAGAGAAGGGAGAGAGAGGGTGGGATGGGGGAGAGAAAGACCACAAGAGCTTTTTATGAGCCATTTGAGAGTAAGCTGTATACATCATATATATTTTTAAAAACCCTAAAAAAACTCATAACTATTCCTCTTTATGGTAATATTTAGTAAAAGGCAAAAGATTTATACAATTTGAAGAGAAACCAGAGTATTACCAGGCACATGTCTTATGCTGAAGATGAAAATAAGAGCATTTGTTAGTCTCCAACTTCATAAAGTTTTAAATGAACAATGAAAGAATATGTGTTATTATCATATGTACTAAGCTGAATATTCTTTTTATAATATGCCAGGAATTTTTTCTGACAATATATGAACCTGGGGCCTCATCAGATTTGATTCTATTGAAATATACTTCTTAGAGGAAAAAATAGCCTGTGTGTCTTATATAAGTCTGTAGTCAGCTATAATGGTTAATGTGCAACCTCCCTTGGAAAAATCTGTTTTACAAGAAAAATGTTGACACAGTTTTAATTATAGCACTCAAGTGAGCGCTGTTATAATTTTTAATATTCCTCCATGGTAACATTTTCACTGTTCTGGTAGAGAAAAATGCCCTGGTCCCATGTCCCTAGTTGCTGGTGCTTTAGGATTTTATGGGAATGTTGTCTTTTCGAACAGAAATTTTTCATTTGGTCTCAAAGAAGAGAATAGGGCCACAAAATTTGGTGCACTTATTTATTAACATGAACTTTCCTCTCTCTGGCAGTCATTATTCTGGTTTAATATGTCACTATTTGGACTTCACATGACTCATGTTAATGAAGTGAGCTTCTATGTAGTTTAACATGCTAAGTCTCAACACCTGCTCACTCAGACTAGGGAAACTGTCCACACCTATGATCTAAAGAAATTGTACATAATATTAAAAGGTTATCTTGCTCAAGTTTTATGTTTATGTTTATTAGGATTTAAGGCATTATAAAATAATGTATAAATAGTGTACTTTAATGTAATGTATAGTAGTCAATGCACCATCCCTGTGAAGACATGGATTGGAAGATGGAGAGCTTGCTCCATACTCCGCTTAGAGAGGAAACACTGTCCATGCATTGTCACTCAGTGTATTAAAAGATGCTTCCATGGCTTCCCACCCCTTGTTGACCAAGCACTCTTGAACCTGCTGGCTCTTTGGCAGAGGTTCAGGAATGTCAGTTGATTGTTGATTTGCCCCTGTGCCCTTCCTTTGTCCCTTTCTGAATTTGCAGAAGTATGGAATTTCTGTGGCCTCTCGGGAACTGAGGGGAGGCTGGTGCTCTGGCTTATCTCAGTGGGATGACAGGACTGGCAAGGATATAGACGCTTGTGCCTTCACAGCGTGGGCTCCTGCAAAAGTGTGGGGGGGCTCAGTTTACCCCTTCAGCCAAGCTGTCTGCACCAAAATTTTAAATAGGAGAATGATTATAGTTGCCCTTGCCCAAGAGGGCAGAATAAGGCTGTGGGCAAAAATATCAGTCCTTGCTTAGTTAGCTCTGGCTGGTAAGTCCTGTGATAAGAACATCCCTTTTCAGTGAAAAAGAATATTTGTGAATCAAGACAAAGAAATAGTTACTGCTTTTGGACAATGTGTAGAGGTTTTATCTTTTGTTAGTGTTGATTAAAAAGATTTGATCTCTCATCTGATGAAAACTACCTCTGTAAAGGGCACTTTTATATACATTTGCAAGACATAAAGGCACTTGTATGGAAGAGTGCATTGATGTGTGTTCTTGGATTTGGGATGACTTTAGAATTTGTATATTTTCCAAGAAATCTGTGAGTTTAAGATTTCTTATTGTTTTGACATGACTTGGGGGTCATGTTGAGTAGTACACATACATATGGGCATACATATACAAGCAGAGTAAGACTTCAAAAACAGCTGCTTCTTTCAAAGGATTAGGAATTTTAGATTTCAAAATAGCCGCTTCTGTCTGAGCATGAGCAATAAAGGAATTTGGATCACAACTTCAGGATTTGCAATATTAGGAATGTAATGTTTGTGCATATAACTGATATATTTCTGAAATGCATGAGTAAATTATATATTTTAATTGAATTAGAGCAAAATTTGTAGAATTTTGGATTATATACTCTGATATTTAGGATTATATCTATGTCATATATTCTACTCCATAGAATGATAATCAGTTGGGACACACTGAGAAAACTAAAGGGAAATGATTATCTCTTCTATATACTTTTGAGCCAGGTTTAGTTAACAAGGAATGACCTAGAATTAAATATATATTCCCATAAAAAGTACAACAATAATTCAAGTCTCAAAGGATGCCTTTTACCCTAAATACTTGTTCTTTAATTACAACTCTTTAAGACCATTAAAAGCATTTTTAAGAAGCATAAATATATGCTTTTTATGTTGAAGTAATCCATAAGTCAGGCTTATTGCAAAATATTGTCCACCTATCTTCAAGCAAAAGATACTTTAAAAACAGACTTTGTTTTTCTAATTTAGAGTATGTAGAAGTTATGTTTGGTCTTAATTACATTTGCCTGGATTCTGTCTTAAAATAGTTACTGATGGGAAAATAACAATGATGTGGTACAATAGAAAAACACATTGTATAATTTAAAAACTGGGTTTTTAAAAGTTTTTCTTCAACTTTAATTTTTATTTATTTGTTTATTTTTATTATTTGTTTATTTAGAGTTTCAAGTTTTTGTTTAAAGCCCAGGGAGTTAACATATAGTGTAATATTAGTTTCTAGCGTAGAATTTAGTGATTCATCACTTACATACAACACCCGGTGCTCATCACAAGTGCCCTCCTTAATCCCCATCACCGATTTAACCCATCTTCCCTGCCCACCTCCCCTTCAGCAGCCCTCCATTTGTTCTCTATAGTTAAGAGTCTGAAAAACTGGGGTTTTAGTTCCAGCTTCTCTACTAATTGGTTGCATGGCTTGAGGTAAGAGAGATAACTTGTCTAGATTTTATTTCTGTTCATAAAATTGAGAAGCTTGAAACAAATGGACTCTATAACGTTTTTTCTTGCCCTACTATTTTATTATTTATTTGAGGCTTAAAAGACTATGATATTTATTGCATTGCCAAGAATCTGAAGTAGAGGTGATTGACACCAACCATGTGAAAGAGTAAAACAAGGGTCTTATATATGTAAGTTCAGTATGCTATGTGCTGCCATGTGACATTCTGAGAGCTTGTAAGGACTTTATAGGAAAGCCACAAAGATGAGATAACAGGAAACTGAAACCTGCAATAGGTAGATAAATATATAAAGGAATTGATACTGTTTGTTCAAGAGGAATATGAGAAATACCTAAGAACAGTTGGAAATAATTTTCCCTTTATGCAACAAATATTTATAGCCTACTATGTGCAGCCACTGTTCTTATCAAGGATCTGAGGATGAGATGAATTGAAGTTGGAATAAACTGTAGCAGATGCTCCTTTTAGGAAGGAACGATTCTTCATCAGGGTCAGATGAACTAGATTGGGTCAGGGAAGGTGCTTGGGAGATCTCCTGTAGTCTTTAGAGATGATAGTCCCTTGTATTTCAGATGGTTTCGGAAACATCTTGCCCAATGGTACCCTTTGTGTGTCTTCCCAAATGGAATCCTTAATTTCTTTTCCACTCTTGCTGGCTTTGTCACCAAAAAAGTGGGAGATAAGACTTTTGCTAATTGCTCCATTTTTCTCCCAATTAAAATATGCTAGAGCTTAGAGTGATGGGGATAGCAGTATGCCAGGATAAGTAAGATAGAGTGGGATTTCAGGGGCGCCTGGGTGGCTCAGTTGGTTAAGTGTCTGCCTTCGGCTCAGGTCATGATCCCAGGGTCCTGGGATCGAGCCCCACATCAGGCTCCCTGCTCACTGGGGAGTCTGCTTCTCCCTCTCTCTCCCCGCTCTGTGCTCTCTCTCTCTCAAATAAATAAATAAAATCTTATAAAAAAAAATAGGATTTCACCCTTCCCTGACTTATACTTTCTCAATGCAGTGTCATTAAAAACCACCAGTCCCGGGCGCCTGGGTGGCTCAGTCAGTTGAGCGACTGCCTTCGGCTCAGGTCATGATCCCAGGGTCCTGGGATCGAGTCCCACATCGGGCTCCCTGCTCTGCGGGGAGCCTGCTTCTCCCTCTCCCACTCCCCCTGCTTGTGTTCCCTCTCTCGCTGGGTCTCTCTCTGTCAAATAAATAAATAAAATCTTAAAAAAAAAAAAAACCCACCAGTTCCCAGAATAATTGTTTCCAAACACAAGCACCAAAATACACTACAAAGCTAACTGTGGTCTTTAGGTTCCATGATGCCCCAGTGATGAATCAGCCTTCTGCTTACAATATTCTCTAAACCCCTTAAATGGGCCCCAGGATTTCCTCTACCACCTTGCCCTTAATTCAGCATGGCTTTGTGGGGTTCACAGTGTAGAAGTGATTTTGAGGTAGTTCATTGTTTTGAAATTTCTTTGCCATTTCTTTCATTTTTTTGGATAAATAAAAGTTATCCATTCTTTCAGTGGTTTTCTCTTTTACATTTTTATGAAAGTAAAAACAGAGTACAATAACTCTTTTTTTCAAGTTCTTATTGAAATTCCAGTTAGCTAACATACAGTGTAATATTAGTTTCAGGTGTACAATGTAGTGATTCAACAATTCCGTACAGTACCCGGTGTTCATTGCAACAAGTGCACTCCTTAATCCCCATCACCTATTTTCCCCATCCCCCTACCCACCTCCCCTCTGGTAACCATCAGTTTGTTCTCTATAGTTAAGAGTCTGTTTCTTGGTTTGTCTCTCTCTCTTTTCTTTTCCCTTTTGCTCTTTTGTTTTGTTTCTGAAATTCCACTTACGAGTGAAATAGTATGGTATTTGTCTTTCTCACTGACTTATTTCACTTAGCATAATACTCTCTGGCTCCATCCATGTTGTTGTACTCTTTAACATTTATTTATTATTGTGAAAGCAGAACTGCACAGAGTGTTTATATGACTCATGATATGCTGTTGGAACCAGCTGTTGATTCATAGACCTTATAGAACCAAGGTCTCAAAATATGCTGTTTTACCCATAGTAAGATCTTACCTGTATCTTACCATATAGGAAATATACTATTTTACCTTTAATACTAAGTCTTAAGTGTCCTATATTTTTACTACAGCATCCTACTTAGACTTCATTTGATTTAAGCCTTAGTTTTGAAACTACAGACTTTATTCTAATAAGACAGCGATTTACTGTTTCATGATTAGGAATCTGTCTAGAGCCTTCTGACTCAAAGTGTGGCCCATGGACCAGCAGCATATGCATCATCTTTAGATTGTTAGAAATGCAAACTCCCTATCTTTCTCTCCCTACTTACTGAATCAGAATCTGCATCTTGACCAGAAACCCCAGTTAATTTGTGCGCATGTTAGGTTTGGGAAGCACTGGATTTAAATCTATGAATCACACTAATTCTAGCTGAGATTGCTTTGAGGTTGGTGGCAGAACAGTTGTAAATTACATTTACCTTTGATCTGGAGAAAAGATAAACCCAACAACTGTGAATGACTTGCATAGTCTGAAAATACTTAAAATGATAAAAAGTGTGCAAATTACATGAAATCTGCAAGCAATTAGAAATACTGGCAAGAAATAAGATAAAAATTATCCCAGAGAATATGAACTAAATGTGTGTGCACAAAGCATTCTGTAGTGCGTAGTATTGGGGAAATTGAACATGGAAAACATCATGATAGATGTGACATAGGCCTAATAGTAGACAGAAAGTCAGAAATTAATCAGTGATAGATCACAGTGGTCACTATTCCATTGCTGGTTTGATTTGTTAGAGATTTTCTTAAAGGCAGAACCTAGTTGTGGCCTGTGTGCTTTTCATGCAGTAAGTGCCACTGTTTGCCAGAAAAACAAAAATAAACTGGAGAGTGTTAAGAGATGGGCTAGAAGATTGATTATGACATAGGAAGAACTGATTTATGAGGAAAGAGAAAAATAATTAAATGGGCAGCACTATGCTATAAGAAGAGGCTATGGAGACATGGATATTTATCTGATGTTTCTCTTATGCTGTTTCCTGTAGTGTCCATATGAAAGATGCAGAAATATTAGGAAGTAAGGATGCTGAGAAATTTGTTACAGGACAAAGCAATATCAGCTGGAACTACTCAATTAAATTATGAGCAATATCGAAGATTAAGTTTCAGAAAATTTTACCTGCTGCATGAGAAATGACCTTGAATGGGATGACTTTATCCCTGGGAGCTTTCGAAAGCTCTGTGGGCAAAGAATGGAAGATCATTTGTTAAATTGTTGAATTATCTCCCCAGGGAAATAATTGGAACCCCACCCCTTGAAATTTCTAAAATTAGGGTGGATAAAAACCAGGATGTTGCCTATGGGAACTCTACTTCTGGCAGAAACCTGGTGATTGATGAGTGACGTTTTTCTTCTCCAATATATTTGATTATTGCTCATGGTGACCATACACAGAAACATTTTTTCATCAGGTGGGTATCCTATTTAATTTTTTTTTTAAATGCTAGTTTCTAGAAAAAGCGTTGGAGAGTGTCACTCATCTGCTGTCCATGGTGTCTGCCTCCTTGGCAATGGTAGGCTTACTTGGCTTTTTTTTTTTTCATTTCTCTTCACTACGTAATTCATTAAGAGATGCAATTTAGTATATATTGGAAGTGAATTCATTTCCTACATTCTCTTCATTCAGAAAGCTAAAAAGAAAAGCCCCAAATATGCCTTGCCTTTTGGAGCCATTTGTCAAATGAATACAGAAACTCTGTATGAAACTCAAATGAAATCATCTAGTGCTTCAGATCCTTTTTATCCAGATGAAAACCCAGCTCATGTTTGCCTAAGAGTAACGGTCCAAGAGCACTACATTGCCTTCTCCCTCCCTCTGTAGACTTTTCCCCTAATGATCTATATTAGCTGAAAAGGGGAGCTCAGAACCCCAATTCCATTGGTCACAAATAAAACACAACACAATTATTTAGTATTCTAATTATTACTTTACCTTTTCATGCTAGTTCCTTCACATCCACATTTATATTGTCTAGGAGATCTAGCTTAATATAGGTGCTGCTAAGGATAATTTATATTGAATATGTTGACTGGAGATATTAGATATACTTCATGTTGGTATGTAGGAAGGTTTGCACCAAACTTAAATATTAAGTCACATTAATTAAACTCTATCACGTGTGCCGTAACATGAATTGTTTTTTTGTTGATGGTATTTTCTAAAGCACTGTACAGTTTTACTATTCATGACTTTGTGCTCCTGCTTTAGTTTTTAGAAATTCTATTTGTCTTTAGCCCAGAGTTCTTTCTGCTTTCCTTCTTGAGAGAGGTCTAAACCTAAACAAAAAGGTTAAGATTACAACCTGCTATTGTGTCCCTAATACAAAGATCATCTCCTCTGTATCCTGTTTCTGTGAAAATGGCCCTAACAAATTGCCAGCATCTTACATGTGCAAACAACAACTGTCTCCAAGATGAAAACTAATTGGGAAATAAAAATAAAATTGATGGGTTACAATCTTTCTTTTTCTTCTCTTGCTTCCTGACTGATAGGCCTACCAGAGGGGCAGGGAAAAAAGTCCTTTTTCTTTCTAAATTGTTCTATTAGTGTCATATTGATTCTCTCTCAAGTACACCCCGTGGTCTCAGATGATCACATATTTTCTTACGTTCCTTGTATTGATACAGCATCTTGGCTCATGGGTTGACATGCATTGCTTGTACTGGGGTGACACTGCTCATCGTTGATATTCCTGGGGTGTACCAAGCCTCCTCAGCATGAAACAAGGGGACAGGTTGTTTCACAACAGTACTCTCATTCTTTGAAAAGTGATTATTGTTCACTCCAAGTGCTACCTTAAGTCTCTGTCAGCGTTGCTTAACATTGCTCATGACCTCTACAACAATACTTGAGTTCGTTTGTGTCTCTGCGGATGCGGGAAAAAAAGATTCCTCAGCTGCGTGTCAAGATACTCTACTGGTACACTATTTGTGAGAAAAAAAGATGTATTATAAGGTGTCTGAAAGAATACAAGGTGACCTGCCTGCACACCGTTGCTTTGGCTCTCTTTCTTACCTTTGTATTCTCCCCTCCCCCTCCCTCTGTTTCAGCTAGCCGTGAGGTGGTTGGAACACAACTGCCATTACCAGTACATGGATGAGCTCCTGCAGTATATCCGCTTTGGCCTGATGGACGTGGACACTCTGCATACAGTTGCCCTGTCCCACCCCCTCGTCCAGGCAAGTGAAACTGCAACAGCTCTTGTCAATGAGGCCCTGGAATACCACCAGAGCATCTATGCGCAGCCCGTTTGGCAAACTCGCAGGACCAAACCGCGGTTCCAGTCAGACACTCTGTATATCATTGGCGGGAAAAAGCGTGAGGTCTGTAAAGTCAAGGAACTTCGGTACTTCAACCCCGTTGACCAGGAGAATGCTCTCATAGCTGCCATTGCCAACTGGAGTGAGCTGGCTCCCATGCCCGTGGGAAGGAGCCACCACTGTGTGGCAGTCATGGGGGACTTTCTGTTTGTAGCGGGCGGAGAAGTTGAGCATGCTAGTGGCCGGACGTGTGCCGTGAGGACTGCCTGCCGCTATGACCCCCGTAGTAATTCCTGGGCCGAGATAGCACCCATGAAAAACTGCCGGGAGCATTTTGTGCTGGGTGCCATGGATGAATACCTCTATGCGGTTGGGGGTAGAAATGAACTGCGCCAGGTTCTGCCTACAGTTGAGCGATATTGCCCCAAGAAGAACAAATGGACTTTTGTGCAGTCCTTTGACCGATCCCTTTCATGTCATGCTGGATATGTGGCTGATGGTCTTCTTTGGATATCAGGTAGAACATGCCTCATAATGTTGGATTTATCAAAAAAACACTTTTGCTGTGGCGTAAATTTAAAAGTCGAGCTTTGGTAGTCATGGCCATGTATAATTGAACCACTAAACCAAGGATGCCATGTTAGCTAATTAACATTCATTTATTGGGCACCAGCTCTATAGAGAGCAATGTTAATTGGAAGTAATTGACCTTTCTGTGACTTTCTGAGTGATTAAAGTATAAGGTGGAAATTAATGGCCCATCACATCCTTTTTCTATACCAAACCTTCTATTGTTTAGATTGTCCGTTTTTGATACTCATGGATTGTTTTACACACCTTGTGGTTTATCCAGGTTCTTCACTTTTTTTTTTTTTTTTAAATCATCCTGGGCTGCTTGACTAGGAGATGTTTCATCAAAGACAGGGCAGGCAAAGTAAAAACCCAAGAAATCCATTTTGATGGGTATAACAATGGGTATATATACCAGGTAGGAGCCATGCTGTTCATGGAAGGAAGGGATTTAAGTTATTGACTAAAATAATGTTCTTGTATTATCTGTGGATTGTAGTTACACCTGACAACCTAAATTCCTTATTCTTGCTTACTCTCCCATTATTACTGATTATTTGGGGGTACTTATTATTTTAGTTTACATTTTCTTCATTTTTTTTAAAGCCTTTTGATTATGAAAAAAGAGGCTAGGATAATGAACTCTGTGTACCCATGACCCAATTTCAGCAGTATTCCACTCATTGCCAGTCTTATTTCATCCATACCACACACTGCTGTACACCCCTCATGGCTACCTTTTCACTGGTACAGAAGAAGTCTCTGAGGCAGAAATTATCAACATCACATTATCAACCTATATTTTCCAATCCAATTCTTGAAAAGACCTAACCTGTCCTTTGAAAGGGTTGCCTATTGGGGAAGAAAGTTCCATCTTCTCTCAGGTGGAGGATACTCATTTTGTAACCCAGATGGCACTTGTTGAATTTCCATGTCAAGGACAAAGAAAAATAGGAAAATCAGATAATTTAAATACTAAGAGTAACTTTGAGATGTTTGTACTTAGAAGACACAATCACTTTTTTTTTTTAAGTCTCTATGTCTTAATCCCTTTCATGTATTTCACCCAACCCCCTACCTACCTCCCCACTGGCAAGCACCAGTGTAGTGTGTTCTCTGTATTTATGATTCTCTTTCTGGTGTTTTTTGTTTGCTTGTTCATTTGTTTTGTTTTTTTAGGCTCCACCCATAAGTGAAATTATATAGTATTTGTCTTTTTCTGACTTATTTTACTTAACATAATACCCTCTAGGTCCATTTATGTTGTCACACATGGCGAGACCTCATTCTTTTTTTTATGGCTGAGTAATATTCTGTTATGGATATCTTCTTTATCCATTCATATATCAGTGGACACTTGGGCTGCTTCCATAATTTTGCTGTTGGAAATAATACTGCAATAAATATAGGGGTGCATAAGTCTTTTCAAATTAGTGTTTCTGTATTCTGGATAAACACCCCATAGTGGAATTACCGGATCGTATGGTAGTTGTATTTTTTTTTAAGGATTTTATTTGTTTATCTGAGAGAGAGAGAGAGAGCACAAGCAGGAGGAGCTGCAGAGGGAGCAGCAGACTTCCCACGGAGCAGGGAGCCCAATGCCGGGCTCGATCCCAGGACCCTGAGATCATGACCTGAGCTGAAGGTAGATGCTTAATCAACTGAGCCACCTAGGTGACCCTCCTTCATCAATGTTTTATAATTTTTAGAGTACAGGTCTTTCACTTTCTTGGTTAAATTTATTTGTAGGTAGGGCGCCTGGGTGGCTCAGATGGTTAAGTGTCTGCCTTCGGCTCAGGTCATGATCCCAGGGTCCTGGGATCGAGCCCGGCATTGGGCTCCCTGCTCAGCGGGGAGCCTGCTTCTCCCTCTGCCTCTGCCTCTCTCTCTCTCTCTCTGACTCTCATGAATAAATATATAAAACATTAAAAAAATTATTTGTAGGTATTTTATTCTTTTTGGCACAATTATAAATGGGATTGTTTTCTTAATTTCTCTTTCTGCTACTTATTAGTGTATAGAAATTCAACAAATTTTCATATATTGATTTTGTGTTCTGTAACTTCACTGTATTCATTTGTCAGTTTTAGTAGGTTTTTTTTGGTTGAGTCTTTAGGATTTTCTGTATATAGTATGATTTCATTTGCAAACAGTGAAAATTTTACTTTTTCCTTACAAATTTGGATGCCTTTCATTTTTTTTTTTCCTGGTCTGGTTGCTGCGGCCAGGACTTCCAGTACTACGTTGAATAAAAGTAGTGAGAGAGTGGACATCCATGTCTTGTTCCTAATCTTAGAGGAAAAGCTCTCTCATTTTTTATCCCTTTAAGTATGATGTTAGCTGTGGGTTTGTCATATATGGGCCTTTACTATGTTGAGGTATGTTCCACCTAATCCTACTTTGTTTAGGGTTTTTTATCATGAATATGATGTACTTTGTTAAATGGTTTTTCTGCATCTATTGAAATGATCGTATGGTTTTTATTCTTTCTCTTATTGATGTGATGTATCATGTTGATAAATTTGTGAATATTGAACCACTCTTGCATCCCAGGAATAAATCCCACTTGATCGTGGTGAATTATTTTTTTAATGTGTTGTTGGATTTGGTTTGCTAATCTTTTGTTGAGGATTTTTGTGTCTGTGTTTCATCAGAGATACTGCCCTGTGTCTTTATCTGGTTTTGGTATCAGGGTAACACTGGCCTCATAGAATGAATTTGGAGGCTTCCCTTCCTCTTCTATTTTTTGGAATAGTTTGAGAAGAATAGGTATTAACTCTTCTTTAAATGTTTGATAGAAGTCACCTGTGAAGCTGTCTGGTCTGGACTTTTGTTTTTGGGAGTTTTCAGATTACTGATTTAATTTCACTGCTAGTAATCCATCTGTTCAAATATTCTGTTTCTTCCTGATTCAGTTTTGGGAAGTTATATGATTCTAGGAATTTATCCAGTTCTTCTAGGTTGTCCAATTTGTTGGCATATAATTTTTCATAATATTCTCTTATAATGCTTTGTATTTCTGTACTGTTGGTTGTTACTTTTCCTCTTTTATTTTTGGATTTGAGTCCTCTCTCTCTTTTTTTTTCTTTGTGATGAGTCTGGCTAAAGGTTTAATCATTACAAAGAACCAGCTCCTGGTTTCATTGATCTGTTCCACTTTGGGTTTTTTTGATCTTTTTTGTTTTGTTTTAGTTCCTGTTTCATTTATTTCTGCTCTAGTCTGTGTTATTTCCTTGTTTCTACTGGCTATTTGTTTATTTATTTATTTAATTTTTTAGTCATCTTTTTCTAGCTCCTTTAGGTATAAGGTTAGGTTGCTTATTTGAGATTTTCCTTGCTTCTTGAGGTAGGTCTGTGTTACTATAAATGTCCCTCTTAGAACAGCTTTATCCCAAAAGATTTGGACCATTGTGTTACAATTTTCATTTATCTCCAAGTATTTTTGGATTTCCTCTTTGATGCCTTAGGTGACCCATTCATTGTTTAGCATCATGTTATTTAACCTCCATGTATTTGTGTTCTTTCCAGGTTTTTTTCTCATGATTGATTTCTAGTTTCATAGTGTTGGGATCAGAAAAGATGTGTGGTATGACTTGTCTTTTTGAATTTGTTGATACTTTTTTTGTGGCCTAATGTGTGATCTATTGTAGAGGATGTTCCATGTGCAATAGAAAAGAATGTGTATTCTGCTGTTTCATGGTGGAATGTTCTGAATGTATCTGTTGGATCCATCTGGTCCAATGTGTCATTCAAAGCCACTGTTCCTTGTTGATTTTATGTTTGAATGATCTATCCATTGATGTAAGTGTGGGGCTTACTATTTTGTATTACTACAAAGTCCCCTACTATTTTGTATTACTATTGATTACTTCCCTTATGTTTGTTATTAGCTGCTTTCTGCATTTAGGTGCTCCCCTGTAGGGTGCATAAATATTTACGATTGTTATATCTTCTTATTGAATTATTCCCTTTATGATTATATAGTGTCCTTCTTTGTCTCTTATTACATACAGTCTTTTTTGAAAGTCTGTTTTGTTTGATTTAAGTATTGCTACCCTGGCTTTCTTTTTTACTTCCATTTGCATGATAAATGCTTTTCCATCCCTTTACTTTCCATCTGCATGTGTCTTTAAGTCTTAAATGAATCTTTTGTAGGCTGCATATTGATGGGTCTTGCTTTTTTATCCATTCTGTCACCCTGTGTCTTTTGATTAGAGTGTTTAGTGCATTTACATTCAAAGTAATAATTGATAGGCATGTACTTACTGACATTTTGTGACTTGTTTTATGGTTGTGCTTATAGTTCTTCTCTATTCCTATCTTTTCTTGCTCTCTTCTCTCATGGTTCATTGACTTTCTTTAGTGATATACTTGGATTCCTTTCTCTTTGTTTTTTTCATAACTCTCCCTGGTTTTTGATTTGTGGTTACTATTAGGTACATATATAACATCTTATGCATACAGCAGTCTATATTAAGTTGATGGTCACTTAAGTTTGAATGTATTTTTTTACCGCCCCCTCCATGTTTTAGGTATGTATATGGTGTCATACTTTACATCCTTTTATTCTGTGAATCCCTTGACTGATTTTTTAAAAAGATTTATTTATTTATTTTAGAGAGAGAGACAGAGAACACAAGCAGGAGAGGCAGACGGAGAGAGAATGTGAAGCAGACTCCATCTCAAGCCGGGAGCCTGACCCAGGGCTTGATCTCAGGACCCTAAGATCGGACCTGAGCCAAAACCAAGAGTCAGACAGTTAACCAACTGTACCACCCAGGCGCCCCATCTTGACTGATTTTTTTAAAAGATTTATTTACTTATTTGAAAGAGAGAGTGTGTGTGTGCAAGTGGGACGGGAGGGGCAGAGGGAGAGGGAGACAAACAGACTCCCTGCTGAGTGGGGACCCTGATAGGACCCTGAGATCATGACCTGAGCTGAAATCAAGAGTCGGAGACTTAACTGACTGAGCCACCCAGGCACCCCCTCCTTGACTGATTTTTATAGATATACTTAATTTTATTGCTTTTGTGTTTCCTGCTTTTCTTACTCTTACTTATGCTCTTTCCTTTCCCCTCAAAAAGTCCTCTTTCACATTTCTTGTAGGGCTGGTTTAATAGTCATGAGTTCCTTTAACTTTTGTTTGTCTGGGAAACTCTTTATATCTCTTTCTATTCTGAATGATAGCCTTACTGGACAGAATATTCTTGCCTTCAGGATTTTTTCCCTTCAGCACTCTGAATATATCATGCCACTCCCTTCTGACCTGCAAAGTTTGTGCTGAAAAATCAGCTGATAGCCCTGTGGCATTTCCCTTGTATGTAACCATTTTCTTTTCTCTTGCTGCTTTTAAAATTCTCTGTTTATTACTACTTTCTGCCATTTTAATTACTATGTGTCTTGGTGTGTACCTCCTTGGGTTGAATTTGTTGGGGGCTCTCTGTGGCTCCTGGATCTGGATTTCTCTTTTCTTCCCCAGATTCAGGAAGTTTTCAGCTAATATTTCTTCAAATAAATTCTCTGCCCCCTTTTCTCCCTCTTCTCCTTCTGGGATCCCTATAATATGAATGTTATTATGCTTCATGGTATTTTAGTTGCCTAAGTCTATTTTCATTTATTATTATTTTTTTCTCTCCTGTTCAGCTTGATTGCTTTCCATTATTCAGTCCTTTAGGTCACTGATCTGTTCTTCTGCTTCCTCTAGTGTACTATTTATTCCATCTAGTATACATTTAATTACAGTTATCAAGTCCTTTATCTCTGATGGGTTCTTTTTATTGTTTCCTATCTCTTTGTTAAGGGTCTCACTGAGCTCCTCTTCTTTTTTCTCTAGTCAAGTGAGTATTTTTAGGACCATTACTTTAAATTCTCTCAGACATATTACTTATCTCTGTTTTGTTTATATCTTTTGCTGTGATTTTGTCCTGTTCTTTCATTTTGTACATATTCTCCTGTCTCCTCCTTTTGTGTAACTCTCGTGTCTGTTTCTATGTGTGAGAAAAGTCAGCTACGTCTGCTGCTCTTGAAAGTAGTGGCCTTATGAAGAACATGTCCTGTAGTGCCCTGCAGTGCAATGTCTGCTCTTCACCAGAACCTGGCACGTCAGGGGTGTCTTGAATGTGTATTGTGTATACCCTGCTCTTGTGGTTGAGCTGCATTTGCCTTTCGTCCAGTCATCTGCAATGGCTCTCTTTGCCTACTGCGGTCAGTGCTTGGTCCTTGCGTTGTTAGTGAGCCAGGGTGGGGCCGCCTTTGGATTAAGTTGAGTCAGACCAGGTATTTGCCAGAGATGTAGTATCACTGAACTGCAGGAGAATGTGGGGATGGGGTGTGTGGTGCCAGCAAGGTTTGTGTTGGTGAGAGGGGACTTGCAGCTGCCTCCGCCAAGGCAGGCCAGGGATGGAGGAGATCGACCCAAAGACGCATTCAGGGGCAGGTCCAGTGGTGTTAGCAAGGTTTGTGTGGTTCTGCTGTGGGAGGGGATCTGGAGAGGCCTGGCTGGTGGGGGGTGTGTCTGCAAGACAACACGGGGTGGGTGCTTTTAGCAAGTTAGGTGCTGTGCTGGTTCCAGCAGGTGTCCATGTATCTAGGCTGGGGTGGGGGAGGGAAATGGTGCCCACCAGCTGTTTTCTTCCTGGCAAAATCTCCCAGTGATCCCTGTCCCTCCAGCATGCACTCTGAGATTAATAAACAAATTACCCCCCTGTATGTCCCAGGTGTTTTTCAAGCTGCTGCTTCTATGCTGTATCTATGTGGGACTGTTTGTTGTGCTTTCTCTTTAAAGGTGGGGAATCAATAGAATAAAAAAAAAAAACCCACAAAAAAAAAATAAAAAAATAAAGGTGGGGAATCAGTTTCCTCTCACCCTCCTAGCCCACAAGACTGCTGATTTTTTAAAGTTCCAGGTTTTAAACCCCTCTGATTGTAAGATCTTATGAATTTTGTCCCCTCTGCTTTTCAAAAACAAATGCTATGGGGATTCATCTTCCCTGTGAGGCTTCCTGGTGTGAGAGTCTTTTCTTTCCCCTCTGTGGGCTGCTGACAGTCCTAGAGGTCCATTTAGCTCTTGACTGCGCCTCTGCCCTTCTTACCCTCTTTGATGTAGCCTCTTCTCTACATTTAGTTGTGGAGAGTCTGTTCTGCCATCTTAGGGTCATATTTTGTGTTATTTATGCTGAGGTGGTTGTTATCTAGTTGTATCTGCAAGACAAGGTGAGCTTAGGTTCCTCCTGCTCTGCCATCTTCTTCAGAAGTCCTGATCATACAGTTTTTATTTTTTGTTTTGTTAATGTGATGTATCATGTTGATTGATTTGTGGATATTGAACTGTCATCCTAGGAATAAATCCCACTTGATTATGGTGAATGATCCCAGTGTATTGTTAGATTTAGTTTGCTCATCTTTTGTTGAGGAATTTTACATCTATGTTCATCAGGGATATTGGCCTGTAGTTTTATTTTTTTTGTAGTGTTTTCATCTGGTTTTGGGTGATGCTAGCCTCACAGAATGAATTTGGAAGCTTCCCTTCCTCTTCTATTTTTTGGAATAGTTTGAGAAGAATAGGTATTAACTCTTCTTTAAATGTTTGGTAGAATTCACCTGTGAAGCTGTCTGGTCCTAGACTTTTGTTTGTTGGGAGTTTTTGATAACCAGTTCAATTTTGTTACTAGCAGTTTGTCTGTTTGGATTTTCCATTTCTTCCTGGATTCAGTTTTGGAAGATTATATGTTTCTAGGAATTTATCAGTTTTTTTCTAGTTTGTTCAATCTGTGGACATAAAATTTTTCATAGATGGGGTGCCTGGGTGGCTCAGTTGGTTAAGCTTCCAACTCTTGGTTTTGGCTCAGGTCATGATCTCAGGGTTTTGAGATTGAGCCCTGCGTTAGGCTCCATGCTCAACACAGGGTCTGCTTGGGATTCTTTCCCTCTTCCTCTTCCTACCTCCTGCCACTACCCCCCACTCACGCTATCTCTCTCTCTGTCTCAAATATATAAATATATATTTATATATATTTATATATATTTATATATATAAATATATAAAATCTTAAAATTTTTCATAATTGTTCAATTCTTTGTATTTTGGTGATGTTTGTTGTTACTTCTCCATGTTCATTTCTGATTTTATTTCTTTGAGTCCTCTTCTCTTCTTGATGAGTCAGTCTAAAGGTTTATCAGTTTTGTTTATCTTTTAGAAGAACCATCTCCTGGTTCCACTGATCTTGTCTGTTGTTTTTTTATTCTCTGTTTCAGTTACTTTCACTCTGAACTTTATTGTTTTCTTCTTTCTACTAACCTTGGGCTTTGTTTGTTCTTATCTTTCTAGTGCTTTTAGGTGTAAGGTTAAGTTGTTTATTTGAAATTTTTTGTTACTTGAGGTACGCCTGTATCACTGTAAACTTCCCTCTTAGATCTGCTTTTGCTGCATGCCAAAGATTTTCGACCATTGTGTTTTCATTTTCATTTGTCTCCGTGTATTATTTCATTTCCTCTTTGATTTCTTCATTGGCCCATTTTTTTGTTCATTTAATAGCATGTTGTTTAGCCTTCATGTGTTTGTGTTTTTTCCATTTTTTCTTCTTCTAATTGATTTCTGGTTTTGTACATTTATGGTCAGAAAAGGTACTTGATATGGTTTTAATCTTCTTAAATTTATTGAGACTTGTTTTGTTGCCTAACATGTGATCTCTCTTGGGGAATGTCCCATGTGCACTTGAAAATACTTTATATTCTGCTGTTTTGGGTTGGAATGTTTTGTATATATCTGTTAAGTCCATCTGGTTTAATGTGTCATTGAAAGACACTGTTCCCTTATTGATTTTCTGTCTGGATTATTTATCCATTGATATAAGTGGGAGAAGCAATCACCTTTAAGTAAATCTTGAGGACTTCTCAGCTTTCTTCAATAATCTTCTCTAGTTGTTTAACATCTGCTCTGACAAAATTCTCCCTTGCATTTAAATTAAATTCATTTGTATTCTGCCCATTTTTCCTTCTGCTGTCCTCAATAACCAGGGAGATAGCCATAGTCTTGGCTTCTCAGGATAATGCCTCAATTATTGACAGTTCATTGATTTTCATTAAAGAAACGTAGCTCATGTCAGGATTTAAGTGCTCCATAATTAATGAATGAAGTTAAGAATTGGATTAAGGAAGAGGACAAATGAGATGGATCCAATAAATTGCTGGTCTTACATACCAAATAAACATTAGATATGAGTGTGAACATTTGTATACGCAGATATATTTAGATAAAAACTTCATTTATCTTTTGTTTAAATATATATTTCAATATTTAAGAAAACAACCACCAGGACTATGTCTTGTTGGTTTTGCTGAAGAAATTTCAAACTTGGGTACAAATAAACCTTTGCTAATAGAAGGAACAGATCTGTGCTTGACTTGGGCAACAAAACAATAATGGGTTAATAAAATCAATGTAATTTATATTCTCTTCCAACTTACATTCCTTCCATTGATTCATTTAGTTTTCATTTGTTGTTAATGCATTCCCAAATTTGCTTTACATTTCTAAATTTTATGTGAATTTCTCATAAATCTTTTAAGAAATATTTTCTATTTTCTTACTATAAAACTAGCTTCAAAAAAAAATGCTGCAGTTTCCCTTACATATTCTTAAAGATATGACTACTTAACCTCTTCTTTAGTGAGGCCTTAGAAAAACACAGAAGACTGTCCTAGACTGGCTAGATCTATCATTCTGGTATCAAGCTGATTTCTCTTTCAATACAGAGGTCTGTATGTTTCCTTTTCCATTTTATTAAATGTATCAACTTATTATAGATCTTATTGCTCTATCACTTTGTTTTTTCCCCCACTGTGAAAGGAAATACATTTTCTTTGTTCTTCTTTTGCACTAATGTATGCTGCCTGTGTTAACCATACTTAATGAAAACAATCACAACTTTCTCAGGTTTGTTTCTCCCTACTGTGTACTTGAGATGAAAAACTCACTTCCCTGTGTACAGTACAATACCTTTAATTGGAAAGAAAAGGAAATCACCAGTGACATTTCTAATACCTTCAGTAGTCTGCCTCTTTCCTCAGGACCAGCTTATAATAAATCAATTATGAATCTAACCATGGATGGGGAGGGGTACTAGATTTGCTAATGGCCCCCTTAAAAAACACAAGGCAGGTATATGTCACCCTATTATTGATTTAGAAGTGTTACCCAGCTTTGTTGTTGCAAATAAAAATATTTGAGGCTATTCCTTATCCTTTACCAAGTAATCAAGTATTTCCAATTTAATTGATGGGGACTTGGGTCATTGGCATACTTCTGGTAGTTTGCAAGCTTTGCCTGAGGTGAAGGAAGTAAAGATTTTAGAATGTGGATTTTAGGAGCTTATTTATGTTCCATAAAACACAAAGTGAATGTTTCTTTAGAGATTCAATATTTCTGGCATGTTCACTGCCTCTGCATACTCCCTCCCTTTTCTCTGTCCATTTTGGGGTCAGGACACCTTGAAACATGTCCATGGTTTTTAAAATGAGACAAGCAGAGATGAATTCAGAAAATCAGGCTGTATGGATATGCCCATTAGCATTTAATTTAAGATGTTAGAGATAGTCAAATTTTACAGGCTCCTGTAGCATTTGACACTGTGACCCAATTCACAAATGCTCCACATCATTTCTACTTGAAATTCACAATACTGAAGCAAAAGAAGCATTAAATATCCTGCAGTTGTGCTTTAAAAGGTATGCTCTCCATTGTGAGATATTGTTTGTGAACTACTAAAAAGATGCGTTTTTGTGAGTGAAAATTAATCCTGAGCTCATCTTGCAGAACTTACCTTTTCATTTTTGTCAAATGGCACCAAAGTAATGGGAAGCTAACCACAAAATTAGTGCTTTAAAACTATTAAAAAAAGACAAATGGTACTACATTTATTCAAAAGCAGTATTTAGTGCTTTCTTGATTCTCTTGGTGAATGCTACATCCTTATTAAGTCTTGTGCTGGTTCATAGATAAATGAGATTAGTTCAGCAAACACACTTTCTACCCTCTAGGAGCTGACAATCAAAGAACTTTTCAGATATTTCATTAATGAAAGAACATTTGTTAAAGCTTCTTTAACTCCTTAGAAGATATGTTTATTTTCATCTTGATTAAATTTATATGAAGCTTGCATTGCCCCATTTTAAATAACTTTAATTTATTCAAACCTACTAGAGGGACTTTGGCTTTTCCAGTATTCATTAAAATTAGAACAATGTAAAATTTCATAAACATTTTTTAAATGCTGTGGCCTTAGCTTTTCTCTATCTGGTAAATATTATTTTACTTGCATCTAAAAAATTACATACAAAACACTGGTAATTAACAGGGAGTGCAGTGGAGGCTGGCTTGTGGTAACCTGAGGTCACAGAGCATGTGAAACTTGCTCCGCTTCTCACCACCCAGGAGATGCTGAGCAAGTTTCCTAACCTCCCTTAGTCTTCTTCCAGGCTAGTGTGGAGTGACAAAGAAGAGTAAGACATATGTCCTGAATTGGGACTCACAGTATGGTAGAGGGAACAAACTCTTCAACAGATGATTATGGTATCCTGTGTGATACATGTGAGGGTCAAAGTCTTTCCCAGGGACAGTAGTGCAAAGCAAGGAGCACTTCATATGGGTTTCACAAAGGTTCATAACACCTTCATCCTAACTTGGCCTTAGGTCCACTGGCTGCTTCCCATGTACTCATTAACTCCTCCCTGTCCTCATGAGTGGGCTTCACAGTCCAATCATTTCAATAATTCTCCTGCCCTCTAGCAAGCACTTGCTCTTGGACAAACCTCATGGTCCATTTTGTCTGTGCCTGTGCCCGGGCAGCTGAACCCTGTGGGAAGAGGCCAGTTGACAGGAGGGCTTGGTATGGGATCCACTCAGCTCCCCAACCCCTCTCTGCACCCTACATTAGTGTCCTTCCACACACCCCTCCACTGTAGCCTCCTCAGCCACCCTTCACTGGCTAGGACTTCCTCAAAACCGTGGCCCTCAGACTCAGAGACAGGACCCTTTCTTGTTTTTCAGAGCAAATATCAGAGAGGAGGGGCTCACAGCAAGTCAGGTGAGATGAGATGAGGCAATGGAGAGTGGAAGGAGACAGACGGGCAGGAGGTGGACTGGAAAGGGGCCAACGCGGAAGTTTGGGAACTATTAGCAAGGAGGGTGCGGGGAGGGGGTAGGTGTGGGGAGGGGGGGTCTGAGGAAGGAGCCTGAGAATGTGGGATGGGCAAGGTTGGAGGAGGAGAGTTAAAGGAAATCAAAACCAAAAAGGAAAGGGCATGGTGAGAGATGTCCAATACTGCTGAGACATCAAGGTCCAGAATATTTATTTTCTCTGCCAGTTTTGATCAGGAACCCCTTGGTAACTTCAGTGAAAGTAGCTATAGGGGAGTGGAAGAAAGTAGAAGTGAGAATGCAGTGGTTTAGGGTGTGAAAAAAAGGTGAGGAAGTAGAAAGTGCAGGTATAGCCTAGAAGCCTGGATACCATCTAAACTTCACTCCCTGAATCCCAGCTTACAGACAACTTTCTGATTATTATGCTTTGCCTACCAGGAGAGGATGTGCTGTTTCTAGGTACACACATACTTCAGCCCATGTGACAGCCACATTTTTTCATTGTAAATTAATAAATAGCATTTTGGCTTTAGGAAGAAAAAAGGAGAGTAGGAAGGAAAGAAAAAGGTGGAAGTTTGGCTGAGAGAGGAGAGAGTAAGTAGCTGGAGGAGGAAATCAGAGTCAAAGGAGGGAACTTTTTTAAAGGATGCAAGTTCGTTAAGCAAATTGGTAGATAAGGGAAAGGAGAGAGCAAAATTGAAGGTGAGGCATTTGAGGCATTCTTTGGTTGGTAAAGGCTGAGAGCATCCTCCTAGGTACAAGGAATGGTGCTAAGCCCACGGGACACCAGAATGACAATAGGCATAGGGTCTCAAACAGTCAGGGGGGATTTGGGGAGGGGTTCAGTCTTGGGACAGAGAAGGGGAGACCCATCAAGCGCTAAGCCTGGAGGGCAGGAGACGATGCTAGATGTGGACCTAGGTAAGCTCCCCAATGAGGGTCAGGAACCTGAGGAGGTTCCTTGTCCATGGAGTCAAATGAGAGACAGGGTTGTCTGTTGAGGTTGTGCTATATATGTTCAGGACTAGGTAGAGGGTCTGAGGGAGGTGGCCTTGGGGAAGAAAAAAGCCTCTGAGAGAAAGCAGAGAGAACCGACATGTTTTTAAAAATTAAGTGTCAGACCTCATACTGAGGTTGGAAACAGCAAAATTGTGGTGGCCCAGGTTGTAAATTTCTGTCCTATTTTTTTTAGTGGTACTCACCAAAGAATTGGAGAGGGCAGATCCTTGGATTCACTCAAGATGGAAGGTTTTTAGGCTGTGAATAGTCCAAAGGACCCTATTGGAAGGGGTTCAGCTTGTTGGGTTAGGTGAGTGTCAAGGGCTTAAGGTTTGCTTGAGGGAGAACAAAGTGTGTTCCTCAGGTAAGTCCATGAGAGAATGTCTGTTTGTTGCCCCTGGAGGCAGCCACCTTGTGAGGAAGCCACCTGCCTGCTAGAGGTTTGGAGCTTGATAATGTGGCATGTCCACTTAAAAGTTCTTAGTGATCTGGAGTGCCCCCTAAGAATGAAATCCTTGTTGCTTTAGATTCTTACAACCAGCTGTCTCCAGCAGTTACTTTTTGCTCCTTTCTTTTCACTTCTGCCCCAACCTTTACTATTCCCCATCTGAAAAAGATTAAAACAAAACCACTACAGTAGTGTACTGAGATGAAGCCAAATAGAAATGACCATTCTACAATGCTTTTAAAAGAGCCAAATGGAGCACTGGGTGTTATCTGCAAACAATGAATCATGGAACACTACATCAAATAAATAAATAAATAAATAAATAGGAAAAAACAAAAAAATAAAAAAAGAGCCAAATGGCTAAATAAATAAATAAAAATTAAAAATAAAAGAGCTAAGTGGCTTGAAGAAAGCAATCAGATCACCTATATTCTCCAAAATAATTAACAAAGGTTTCATTCTAAACAGACTTCCCTTTATTCTGAAGAAGTAGCACTTTGTTTACCCTCACATTGCTGCTCACTAGATGAGGCTTAAAGGTGTTATATGATGTTCATAGATCACACAGCTGGTATTTGACAAAGTCGGAATTTGATCTCTTCTGTCTCTGGTTTTTGAAAACCATGCTTTTCCCACAAAACTGTACAATCCAATTGTTTATCGCTCCAACAAAGGGCTCAAAAACAGATGCTTACATTGTAAAAAGAATTCCGACTGAAAGTCAAAGATACACTGAAGAATAATCATACCTGGAGACTTGTTTAGATCAATGACCATTTGATTTTTTCTAATTGTTTAACTGGCCACTTTTCTCAGGGCACAGAGTTGAGCCACATAAAGTCTTCCTTTTTGTGGAGAGAACAGCCTTTGTTTAATGATCCATTTGTGTCTGACCAGATGGATCTAAAAAGAGGTAGAATAAGGAGGGAGCTGAATTACTTTACCTAAGAATATGGGAAATATGTCATTTTCTTTGTTCCCAAGAGGAGAGAAGTTTAAAGCTACATCATGGAAATGGGCAATGGCTGAAGAATTTGGTTGATGGCAGGAGGGAGATAAAAGATCCAATAAGAATGCAGCAAGCCAGGACTCTAGAGACAGGTAGAGGTGACCTTGAGAGCTTAACCCTGCTTGGAATGTGCAGAAATCTTTGGAGGCAGGATTTCAGCTTTCTATAGAATGAGGAATGGGAGAGAGAATTTTATTGAGATTTTAAAGGGCAGATGACATCTGCATTGTGGTGGATTTTACCTTCATTTATCATTGCACTTATTTCAAATAACACATGGCGCATTCTTTACATGTTTTGCATCACAAGTTTGTATCTGTTCACTCTAGGTGGCATAAATATAATTTATAAATTTACATTTTCAAGTGCATCACCCTTTCTTTATAGGTATTCTGTAAATCTGAGACTTTCTTTACAGATTTTGAGTCTATTAATTACCCATCCATTTGTGTGGTCTCCTCAAGTGTGACAGAAATAATATGGATAATAGTTTTAATTTAATGCATGGATTAAGTATGTTTCTATCCAAGATGCTAATTCAGAAGAAGGAGTCCTGGCTTTAATTGTTTATGTAGTATTATAAACATTAAAAATATGGACAGTCTAAATGTGTAAAAATAGATAATGAAAAAGTTTATTTTTTATTGTGAATTTTATTTATTGTAAATATTCCCATGGTGTCCCTTTTATTGAGGACTAGTCATGAGTTTGGTGGCTTTATTTAAAAAATGACTAATGTGGGGGCACCTGAGTGGCTTAGTCGTTAAGCGTCTGCCTTCAGCTCAGGTCATGATCCCAGGGTCCTGGGATCGAGCCCCGCATTAGGCTCCCTGCTCAGCGGGAAGCCTGCTTCTCCCTCTCCCAATCCCCCTGCTTGTGTTCCTGCTCTCGCTATGTCTTTCTCTGTCAAATAGGTAAATAAAATCTTTTAAAAAAATGACTAATGTAACTCACACCTAATGCCAATAATTCTTTTGATAATTAGACAGTAAGTGTTAAGTTTTAGTTTTTTGAGAATTAGAAAGCATTCTTATGGAGGAGAAGCTTTAAACTATTAAAGAAAAAAGCCTTCGATACCTTATAAACCAGCCAGTAATTCTAGTTATTAGAAAAAAATAAGAAATCTAATTCAGACTACAAAATTCATTCATTAATTCAAAATTCTATACTTTGTTAGATTTGTTATATTTTTAATATCCCATACATGCTCATTTGTACTTTTTATGGAAATGGTAAAAAATTTCCATAGATAAACTAGTATAGTACTGTAGTAAACTTCCTCTATGGGTCACTTCTAATGCTCTGCACTCTAGGTTTTCTAAAACCTGGAAGAGAGATGCTGTCATCTCTAGTTTGCTTATAAGGAACCTGAGCGGGGCTGTGTTAGATGCTCCCGCAAGGACAGAGTCGTAAAGGAGCCTGTGTGGGGTGATGCCACAGCCTGTCCTGAAGCTCGCCTCTGAGCCTAGCATACAGCTGGCCACTGCAGGCCTCCAGGAGAGCTGCCGAGAACATGAGATGGTTTTCCACAATCCTGAATTGGTGGCAGAGTTCCAGCCCAGAGTGTCTTCCCTGAGAGCCTGGACACGTTCGGTTCTTTGCACCCCGCTCCATCCTTCAAAGCGTACTAGCGCTGTATTCCATACACAGGTTTTTACTAAAGAAGGTAGTATAGGACTGTCTATCAACAGATGTATTGTCTGTCCTCAAAAAAAACAAAACAAAACAAAACAGCAGAGCCACCAGACTTGACCTACCCTGACGAATGGATATTGAGAGCTGTTTTCCTAAACACACTATTATGTAGACCTTGTCAGCATTGACCAGTGGTTGGTTGCTTTTGAGCACAATGAGTTTGGGAGTCAGTGAATTCCCGTAGTGGAGACAAAAGTCACTTGTTTGGCAGTCACCTGTCATCCTTTCTCCCATATGCATTCATCCATTTGTCACCACGTTTTGTGAAGAGTGGAACAGGGAAGCTTAAGAAAAATGCTTTATTCTTGTCTGGGTGATAGAAAGCATTTCTCATTGCTGGCAGCATGGTGGTAACTTTTCATTCCTTCTGGCAGTTTTTAAAGACTTATTTGACTTGGGGGGAACCTGCAGTATATCTTAAAGTCATAGTTCAAAAGTATAAGACAGGGTTGTTCATTTTCAATTTTGGCTGAAAAGTCTTAACTTAAACAGTGGCACTTCAAAGTTAGGGAAAACTTGGCTTTAAAAATGGATGCTGATAGGAGATGGCATATTTAATGACAAATGTATCTATAGAAAGCTGTTAAGATGCAGATTATCCCCCCCTGGGGTGGGGGAGGGAGATCAAAACTGCCAATCTATAAAATGTACTCGATAGAGGGAGGCAAAGAATCTATCTTTGCAAGTGCTTTGATTGCAGGGGACAGTGTAGCAGCATGTGGGCATCATAACCCAGAGCAGGCAAATCAGCCTGATGACTTTCAAAGCCAGGAATACTGCTGCAGGCAAGGGCACTCCAGTCTAGGAGAAATTAAAACATATAGAGACTGTTATTAATTCCATATCTATTTTTGTATAGTCAAATCTGTATGCAAATCCTTAGCATCTCATTTCAGCAGATTAATCTAAAAGTGAAGAGTGTTATGTGAAGAGAATGTAATGATAAAGCTCTGCAAATAACACTGCTAAAGAAATGTGGGCTGCAAACTTGGATGCTTTTTTAAAATTTATTTTTTTGTACTGAGAACAAATGGTTTTTATTTATATGATCGTTTGTAAATTATTTCAAAGGGGGAAGCAATAGAACCAATTTCTAAGGTTTTTCCCTTGCAATCCTGACTTGTCAAAAGTTACACCACTAGGTTTTTTAGGCACCTCCTGTGGTTTAACATTCCAGAAGTAATCAACCAAATAACTAACTAGGATTTTTATTTTTACTTCCACCTACTAACCCAGTATCTCATTTTTAAATGGTGTCATGTGAGTGAAAATTTGTGTGTAAGGGTAAGGAATCTAATTACAGTGTGCAGATTAAGGGGTGGGGGAAACTATTACAAATGCATCTGTAGAAGAGAGTAAATAATAATTCTGGTTCCTCCCAAGAGATATCAAGATATCACCCTGCCTAAGAGAGAGGATGTAATAGCTATATTCTAATCCATTGGTTGTACATTTAATCTATAATGGGCAGAGTCTGATACATTTAGTAGTGTAAATATTTTCAAATAGTGTCATAAACAGATAGTTTACTGCAGTAGATATTAATTCTGTCCCATATTTCTAAAACAAGGAGAGAAACTGTCAAAGCTTTGAAATAATGGGTGGGAGCTTTACCCTCTGCTACCTCTCATTTGGAGAAATGATTATAGGTGAGCTGGACGTTAATCTGGTGTTTATGGCCCAGATCAAAAGCACTTGGCAATCATTTTAACCCTGAAGACTTGTGAGGTCTCAATAGATTTGATTATTCTTGTGTAGTTATGCTGAGAAAGAATGATTGGATGTTCAATTTTTGATCAGATAAAAGAAAAGGAAGGTTGGGAGGAAGAAGCAAACATACTTCTGTGTTTATTTGGGTGTACATTCTGACTCTATATAGGCATTTCAGCCTCAGCTTGCTTAAGTGTATTTTCTTTTCCTTTGATTTTATTTTAAAATGAGACATTCAAAAGAAATGCAGAGAAGACTTTCTTTGAGGGCAGGAAGCTCGTTTCTCTCTGTCCTTTGTGGATTTACGCTGCAGATAAAGCTTTCATTGATCTTAAAAGTAGTTGCAGGCTTCAGAGAGAATATATATATAAAAAAAGCCCTCCAGTTAATAAAAGCCATAGTCAATTATATGAAAGAAATAATCTCCTTATTGGGGTTACACGAGAGAGTAATGATTGGCCTGGACAGACTTCCTTCCCTTTATGTTGCCATTAGTATTGATTGATTATTCAGCTCAGTTAAGGATTGTGCAGGAATCCTCTGGATTCTTGTTGACTTGATTCCTGGCCACGGAATTGATGGTGGTGACCTATTCAAAGTATTGGAAGTGTCAAAGCAAAAAGTATACTGGACAAAGTTGAGCAGATAAGGAAGACTTTGTTCAAGACTATTGCAGTAGGGGAGGGAGACCAGAAGGCAATCTGAAATCAACTCCTCTGAAGAAGAAGCAGGAGAGTTTGTTTTTTTTTTTAAAGATTTTATTTATTTATTTGAGAGAGAGAGAATGAGAGAGTGAGTGAGCATGAGAGGGGAGAGGGTCAGAGGGAGAAGCAGACTCCCCGCGGAGCAGCGAGCCTGATGCGGGACTCGATCCCGGGACTCCAGGATCATGACCTGAGCCGAAGGCAGTCGCTTAACCAACTGAGCCACCCAGGCGCCCCAGCAGGAGGGTTTTTAAACACTGAGCTTTTCTCAGTGAGAAAAGTACTGAAGGAGTTTTGGAGGAAGGTTGATCAATGTGATGTATTGAGCACATTCAGTTACCCCTGATTTTGTAAATGTTTTTCTCTGTGATTAGGCCATGTGTGTTTGCTGTTTGGCACCCAACAAAGTGAGGCTCCTACTCTCTTCCATAGGAACTGGGAGATAGGGACATTATATTCCGTGATGATTGCATTTCAATGGGATGGCTTCTGGGGCTTTGAGGAAGTTATTCCTGGGTTGTAAAACTTGAAAGAAGCTTCTTAAATGATTCCTATCTCAAGGAGGCGGAGAAAGAATTTACAGATTTTCTAAAGTAAGTGCTCTAAGAAAAGGGATGTCAGGGGCCTAGAGACAGAAAGAGGCCTGCCTAAAGTTGAGTCAAACTGAGAAAAATGTTAAGGCTGTATTGTAACAGTACACACTTTTTGAATTCAAAAAATTTCAACAGGAAACACTTTTAGTCTGGCTCAGTTTTAGATCTTTATTGAAAAATTGGCTGCTTTTTTGTGATACTTATTCAAATGTTACTCATTTTAAATGAGCATCTAGAACTATGTATAAGGCACTATTTCTAAAGAGATTTTTCGGGGGGTTGCTCTCATTTCTTGTTATCTTATTACCTAACATTTAATATCTCCTAGTGTTATTTTCTGTAATGCTGTTTTATGTTTTTTAGTTCTCCCATTTGATGGTAAAAATTAAAGGAGAATCAGTAATTTCTGGGTTTTACAGGGCTCAGTGTATACCTGGGACGTGAAAATAAGTATGAGGACAGACAGGAAAACTTTGTTAGAAATGTGATGATTTTTAGTGGTTCTTGATTAAGCAGAAGTCTTTGGATCTAAGCAGCTGTTGAGAGGCTTTAGAAAAGTTGATAACAACATCGACTGTGTGCAGTGCTGTCCAACATGGTCACCCTCAGTCACATGTGGCTTATTGGGCACTTGAAATGTAGCTAATCTGGATTGAGATGTGCTGTATCAAATATACATTGGATTCTGAAGACCATATGAAAAAAGGAATATAAAATACCTCCATAATTTTTATATTAATTTCACATTGAAATGATAATATTTGGGCTATGTTGAGTTAAATAAAATCTACATTAAGTTTACCTTCACTGTTTCTTTTTAGTTTTTAATGTGGCTACTGGAAAATTTAAAATCGCATATGTGACTCACATTGGGGGGCTCTTGTTATATTCTTTTGGATGGCTCTGGCTCTAGATTTCTTTTGATAAATCATGTCTTAGAAATGGTTCCTCTCTAGAGATATCAAGATATCACTGTGTTGGCGTGCAGAAGGTTAGAGCTGTAAAATTGCCAGTTTAGCTAAGGACAAGAATTTTCCATATAATTCTGTCCCGGGCATGAATTGCGTGGAGATTTGTCTATGTGTACGGTGTTCGTTCCCACTTTCTGCCATACGTCGCCCCTCATTCTGGCCATGCAGAGCAGCTTGCCAGGATTGGGGCCTCTTGGTAATTTCAGCACACTTGTTGCTTGCTCTCAAATGGATTGCTTCTGAAATGTTTCTTGAAAATGAAACTGCTTCAACAATAAGCTTCTTAATTATGTCATGGGTTCACCACGAGGGTATACAAACAGATCCTCAGCAGTAGCTAATTTTCCTTTAATTGTATCTCATTCTTATGTTGGAATATCCTATTTTGTAGTCATGAAAGCTCTAACACATGTTAATCCATTACAGGTGGAGTAACTAACACAGCACAATATCAGAACAGACTAATGGTATATGAACCTAACCAGGTAAGAATCATATAAGAAAAACTCATTACCTTAATTAAAATGAATTTTAAAAGATTTCCACAGTAATTAGTAGTTGAAATGCCAAGTCTATACACACACATGCATCTTAAACTTGTAGAGAGAAAAGGAAGCATCTGGATAAACTGCCTTTTTTTTTTCCTCCTCTCACAAAATTTCAGCTCCTTTAGTTTTATGCAATACAGGATGCTTAACTCTTTCAGAGTTTTGCATAATGTAGAAAAAAGGGGAGATACATTGATGGGTTAAATGCCCTTTATTTCCGTTATCTCAAATGGCTATTCATATTCAGAGGCATCCAAAGAAAGGATTTTGATTGACCTGTTGTATGTCCTTTTAGAAGGCGCCTCAGTCCAAAAGGGGAACATGCTTATTGTTTCATTACTCCCAAACAAAATAATAACTTTTATTTAACTCAGCGTAGCCAAAAGGTCTGAGAGCAGTGTCAAGGACAAGTCTGAAGTAGAAGTATCTGAAAAGTAGAAGGATGTTTTTCATCTAACAGCTGGTGCCTGAACTGGAAGCATTTTGATGGTGTCTTTCCCTTCTGCCCACTTGCCATCCACACTCGATGAGTTTTTGGTCCCCAAAAGAAGAACAATTTTTATTCTCTTTTCCTTCTACCAAAATGTCTGTGGCCTTGGCACATGTGTTCAGGATTTCACCATTTCTATGATTTGGGTAATGTAAATATTTTTCATGATTATGACAGTATCCCAAAATGATTTGATCTGGGGATTTAATATTCATCAGCTGGAGATAATGGAACATGAAACAACAGGTTGGCTTTGGCAGCCTGGGTCATTATCGGCCACCAAATGTGTGTCCTGAATGACCTCAGTCGATTTGGTGTCTTTTTATTTCAACATTATTTGATTCTGAATTTAACGTGTTTCTCTCTTTGCAAGTGTGTTTCCTGATGTCTTTAGAAGCTGTAGATTTCAGAGACCACATGTCCATAGGCCAGATGTCTCAAGAGGGATCATTAATTACAGTTGCTTGAGTTCGGTGCACATGTGGTTAAAGAGGAAGAAGGTGTTAACATTTCTCAAATGAGTTCTGTTTCATGTTTGTACACACATGCTCTTTTTAAAAATTCTGCTGGCATATTGTTTATGGTGGATACTGGCAAACATCACATCTGCTTGCATCTTGCTCAGAATCTCAATAACTATCATTCAGCCCTGGTGCTTATTTTTCTTCTAGGCCTTTGCGGAGAGTCGATAATGCCTGCCATCTGCCACAGAGCACATCGCTACCTGCCAACAGGCAGGCTGGGGTGACCTCTGCTTCCCCACCACTGATTAGTATTCACACGCTAGCTTATTAGGAATGACCCCACTAGGCCTCTCTGTTTCTTTGCCTTTGCAGTGGTTGGCGGCTCACCTGGCAGGCACGGTAGTGAAGGAAGCTAAAGATATAATCAGGGGATGCAGGCAGACTTTACAAACCAGATGGCGTCCACAGTCCTGTGGCAGGGGATTGGACTGCTAATGCAAACGTTGATTCCTAATACTGGAATGGGTTGCCTCATAGAAAGCACCTAAGGAAGGCATCATCAGAGTTTTGAGTTAAATCCACTCATGTGAAATGTATTGATGATATTTCTTCACAGAATATCTGAAAGAAAGGTTTGGCTATCTTATTAAAAGAAGACATTTGATTGGAAAGAGTCTTATGACACAAATGGGGGAGCAGATAAATGCAAGCCTTTCAAACTGTTCAAACCACTCTTCTTTTTAAGTCTATCTTTAAAAAAGAAATTATATGCAATGAATCATGGAACACTACATCAAAAACTAATGATGTATGGTGATTAACATAATAAAAAAAGAAATTAGAAATGAGCTAGTAGATAGGCCTTTAGTGAATGGACCAATATTTATATAAACTTTTTTTTTTTTTTGGCTTATTCCTTTACAGCTTTGTGAACTGGTGAAATTCTATGTATTAAAGACATCATATGATCTTTCTATCAAAATTCAAATTTTTCTTGGCAAAAGGAATCTGGGTTCTTCCTGTAGGTTAGTGTTTATGTGCAAAGGAAATGGTTAGGTTTACTTACCTGTCCATTGCTCAGTTAAGATTTAAAATTAAGGTCGTATTTGATTTTCATCTAATTTTGCCTTTTACATTAGATTTTTGAAAGGAGCCATATTGAAGAGGAGTTGAGCATGTCTTTCTCATTACTGAGTGACCTAGAACCAAATAGTCGAGGTTTCACCATTCCTGAAGTTGTATAAAATTTGGCCTTCTATCAAAACAAATGTATGCCTAGAAATAACTTTTCCCTGTTTGGTAGACGATATGATTATAAATATGTTAAAAGGGGCTAATACAAAGGCAGCAATGGGACTTTGTTGTGAAACCAGATCTTTGCTCTTCCATTGATCTTGGGAGGTTAATTTTGGAAAGAACGTCTCAGTCACCCTAGCCCTAGCTTATGTAGAAGCCTTGGGTAGCCAGCGATTACTATCAGAATAATTTTTGAAAGTGTACATTTATTGGACATTATGTGGCACTCTTCTAGATGTTTTGTATTAACTAATTTAATCTTCACAACAAGCTTGTCAGGTATGGTATGACTCTCCCCACTTTACAGGTGAGGAAATAGGCACAGAGAGGTTAAGTACATTGCTCAAGGTCACACAGAGGTTATAAACTCAAGCATTCTGGATCCAGAGCCTGTTTTCTTAAATCATTATACCTAGCCATGTGCTTTCACTCTTAAGCAATTTACATGAGTAAGTTCTCTCAACTGGGGGAGAGAACCATCATGAAAATTTCTATATTCTCATGTGCTCCCCTTATAAAATGCAAATGCCCTATAAAATGCAACCCAAACAAGAGGAAATGGATTTGTACATTGCAAAATAAAGTTTTGGCATACATGGTTCTTCTCTACTTGTTCTCAGGTAAGAAGCCCATACCTTTCAGAGTATGTAAGCAGCACTCCAGTGGAATGTGATAGATAAAGCAGAGTCCCAGCTACTAATGAGGCACTGCTGTTTTCTGCCGTGGAGGTCTCTTATTAACAGAATCCACCTGAATTTCTTTTTTTTGTTTTCAGAATAAATGGATAAGCCGCAGTCCCATGCTGCAGAGAAGGGTCTACCATTCCATGGCTGCTGTTCAAAGAAAGCTTTATGTTCTTGGAGGCAACGACTTGGACTACAATAACGACCGGATCCTTGTGCGCCATATAGATTCTTATAACATAGACACTGACCAGTGGACGCGTTGTAATTTCAGCCTGTTGACTGGCAAGTACCTTTGACTAAGTAAATCAGGAAAAGCAGAGATTCAAGAAATTGCCACACTTGTTTTCTTATACCTCTTCAGTGCATCCCTAAATATCAAGTGCATCATGGCAGAACAACTTGTGTTTATTAACCAGAAAGGTGCACATTATTTATCTCACAAAACGTGACTCAGTCAAGTGGCTGAGCTAGTTTCTCAGGGCCTCTGTTACCTTCATGCATCTTGGCTGAGAGAGGTATGTCAAATACTTTCTTGTCAATAAATATTCACATAGGAACTCTGAGGCAATTAGGAGGAACCGGAGAATTAATAACGCTTTACAGAAGCAATTTATTTTTTTTGCTTTTTGCTTTTAGTCTTATTAATTTTGAGGTCAGGAGTCTGGTCTTCATTATTTGTTACTGTCAGGTACGGTTTCTGGCTGTAGTCTCCCAACAGCTAAATCTTGGAGTTCTGTGCATAGGGGTTTGGTGGTGTTTCCAGCCACATAGGGGTTCAAGCATTACCCAGGGCAACACTAGGTATGGACCCTCCTCATCCCAAAAGGGAATAAAAGGAAAGCAGTGAACAGTTTACCCCTAATGTTTCTTTACAGACTTGAAACCTTTCTATCCCTTGTCAGCTTGCATTATAAACATGCGCAGGTGATCAGGTCCCTTCCAGGCTGCTCTACTAAATAGGAAAATCACAAACTCAAAATGGTGGGTTGGACTAGCACCTGAAGACCTCTTAATATGCTGAGGGGACACTCCAACCCTAACAGCTGCTGCCGGGGAGGCAACAGCAAGTGCGGAACCAGTGTGAGGGGGTTAGATGCCTTGTATGGAGTTCCTGTTTTTGTGACCATGATGTTTGAGGCCCACCTACAAGTACTTAACCCTCTCTGAGTTGCTGTAGTGGCACCTTAGCCCCTCGGTCCCTGGATCTGTGATTCTGGCTGCTATAGAATCCAACTTATTTATTACCGCAGTCAATCTGGTGTCAGCCCATCAATAAAGAGAAACTCTCACTCTGATGGCCTCTAGGGAAGATTAGGTGGTAGTGAGTTATTCTGTCTTCTTTTTTTAAAATGGGAGAGGAAGCTTTCATCATTTTGGCGTGTCAGTATCTGGTCCCAGATCGGGAACTTTAATATAGTCCTAAAACTGTTGTGTATGTCAAGAAAGGAAGGGTAGTTGGGGCGCCTGGGTGGCTCAGTCGTTAAGCGTCTGCCTTCGGCTCAGGTCGTGATCCCAGGGTCCTGGGATCGAGCCCCACATCGGGCTCCCTGCTCCGCGGGGAAGCCTGCTTCTCCCTTCCTTCTCCCCCTGCTTGTGTTCCCTCCTTCGCTATGTCTCTCTCTGTCAAATAAATAAATAAAATCTTTAAAAAAAAGAAAAAGGGAGGGTAGTAACTTTATCAATTTTTTCTGTCATTTGTCTTCATTTGGGGGACACTCGGGGCATGGCTCTGTTTTATTGGCTTCTTGGGGTTGCAGCTGTTACCTTACAAATGTAAGCACTTACTTTAAAAGCATTTATAGAGGTGTTTTGCATTTTGAAAATACATCTTGTTTCCACCGCTGTAATACGACATAGTAATAGAACTCTTATTTTGTTATTGCTTATTATTGCTGTATTTAATGCTGTATTTATCCACTTGGCTGGCAAATAAGTGTTTTGGCTTGGTTCTGACCTGACACAGATTCATTCTCTGTGAAAGAGTGGTTAATTCTTCCCTCTGAGTACTGGGAGGCGGTGATTAGTTGCTGCAAAAATCCTGTGGAGCATACAAGAGTGCCACAGGGGGAAATTGTATCCCTCAGTGGCAAAAGGGTTAATTAAGACATGCAAGGAAATGGATTTATTTTTTCTTTCTATTCAATTCTCTTTACTTTAGGCCAAAATGAATCTGGAGTTGCTGTCCATAATGAGAGAATATATTTAGTTGGTGGATATTCGATTTGGACAAATGAGCCTCTGGCTTGTATCCAGGTGAGTGGTTGAAGTTCCTTTTGAAGTTTGTTTGGCTCAGTGAGGTTACTTTTTGCAGTGCTGCTACTGAAGGAAGAGATACGTACACGTAGAAGGAGGTTTGAGCTAACTTTGTGCATCTAGTTTTGCCAGTAAACTTCATCCTGCTTCCTAAAAATGATGCCTAAGAAATGATGGAGCCCTAGTGAAAATAAAGATGGGGGTGAGCTTTGAAAATATGTATAATAATATCCTGGAAATGGGGAAAGTGGGATACCTTTCTCTTTCTCATAAACCAAAAAAAAAAAAAAAAAAAATCTAGAAATTTTTGGCAGTAGTACTATCACGCTCCCAAAACTTTACAAATGCCTCCTTTCCACTCAAATGCTTTATTTTCTGTATCGGAATTGGTTCATTCCAATAAATCCCACCTACAAAGGTGTTCTTCCTTCCTGGCAGAAGTTGTGAGCAGTAGTGGTTGATGATTAGTCTGATGGAGAGAGCCTCTGCCTCCAAACAACAGGCCTGGCCCATCAGCCAGTGAACAGCCCAGGTGAGGCAAGTTGCCAGCTGAGCTTTTTAGAGCAGCAATAGCTTTTGTTGATATACATATTCAAGGTCATCTTATTTTATCTTTTACGATTGTTATCATAGTTGTTTCTCTGTTTTACGTGCTCTCTGATAATGTATTGGCATGTATTAGGCCTGATTTATCTCTTGATCTCCAGAAAAATATATCCTTAAAATTATTCTTATTATCTAACCTCACCTTTGGGGAAAGATTTTTTAACCACTGCATAGTCACAGGACTATTCAAGATTTTAATTTTTTTTTCAGTCACATCTCATAAGGTATCAAGAAACTCTTCCATGTTGTCTCAGTTTTCAAAATGGTTAGCATATAGTTGTTTTGTTACCACTTAGTCATATCCCCCATTACATTCATAATATTGATTTTTTTTTTTCTCCTCTTCTCTTGATTTATCTTGCCAGAGGTTTGTCTGGGTGTTTTACATACTTAAGTAGATCTAAATCTGCAAGGATAGCATAAGTATGAACAACATAATGAACAAGCTGGTCCTAATGGATGTGAGTTCTGGATTCAATGGTTAGGATAGAGTGTTTTTTTTTTCAGTTTATTGAGATATTATTAACATTTAATATTGTATTAGTTCAAGGTATACAAAAAATGTTATATACGTATATATTGACAAATGATCACCAAAATAAGTTTAGTTGACATCCATAGCCCTGCATAGTTACAAAAGTTTTTTCTGTTTGTGATGAGAACTTTTAAAATCTATTTGCCTAGCAACTTCCAAATATTTAATACAGTATTGGTAATTGTAGTCACCATGGTGTACATTACATCCCCAAGATTTATTTATCTTATAAGTTTAAGTTTGTATCTTTTTTATTGAATTATATATGACATACAAGGTTACAGTAGCTTCAGGTGTCTAGCATAGTGATTCAACAAGTCTATACATTATGCTGTGCTCACCACAAGTGCTAACTACCATGTGTCACCATACACACAATGTTATTACAATATCATTGACCATATTCCCTATGCTGTGCCTTTTATTCCTGTGACTTATCCATTCCATAACTGGAAGACTGTATGTCCCACTTCCCTTTACCCATTTTGCCCATTCCACACATCCACCTTTCCCCTGGAAACCACCAATTTGTTCTTTGTATTTATAGTTCTCTTTCTGCTTCATATGTTTGCTTTGATTTTTTTTTTTTAGATTCCACATATAAGTGAAATTATATGGTATATGTCTTTGTCTGACATTTCATTTAGCATAATATTTTCTAGGTCTATCCATGTTGTTACAAATGGCAAGATCTCATTTTTTATGACTAATATTCCACATATATATATATAAAATCTTCTTTATCCATTTGTTAATGGGCATTTAGTTTGCTTCCATATCTTGGCTATTATTATAAATAATGCTGCAGTAAACATCATAGGGTTATCTTTTTGAATTAGCATTTTTGTATTCTTTGGGTAAATACCCAGTAGTAGAATTTTTGGGTCATATGGTATTTCTATTTTTAATTTTTTTGAGGAACCTCCATACTGTTTCCACAGTGTTCACACCAACTTAACATTCCCTACCATCAGTGTATAAGGATTCCCTTTTCTCCACATCCTCAACGGTCATATTTCTTGTCTTTTTGTTGCTAGCGATTCTCATTGGTGTGAGGTGATAGCTCATTGTGGTTCTGACATTTATCTGATGATTAGTGATGTTGAGAGTCTTTTCATGTGTCTGGTTGGCCATCTGTACGTCTTTGTTGGAAAAATGTCTTTCAGGTTCTTTGCCCCTTCATTTTTTAGTCAAATTTTTGGGGGTTTTTTGGTGTTGAGTTGTGTAAGTTCTTTACATATTTTGCCTCTTAAATCCTTAT
>NC_138376.1:72882336-72923198 GCF_054177405.1 Leptonychotes weddellii
GGCTGGGTGATAGACATTGGGGAGGGTATGTGCTATGGTGAGTGCTGTGAATTGTGTAAGACTGTTGAATCACAGACCTGTACCTCTGAAACAAGTAATACATTATATGTTAAAAAAAAAGAAAAGAAGAAGATAGCAGGAAGGGAAAATCAAGGGGGGGAAATTGGAGGGGGAGACGAACCATGAGAGACTGTGGATTCTGAGAAACAAACTGAGGGTTTTAGAGGGGAGGGGGTTAGCCTGGTGATGGGTATTAAGGAGGGCACATACTGAATGGAGCAGTGGGTGTTATACGCAAACAGTGAATCATGGAACAGTACATCAAAAACTAATGATGTAATGTATGGTGATTAACATAACATAATAAAAAAAAAAAAAGAAAAAGGAAATTCTTCAGAATGAAAGTCAAGTGACCCCACACAGGACAAACAAACACCACCAGTAAGGCAATTATGTAATTGTAAAAGACAGCATAAGTACGTACCTTTATTCTCTTAATGGGCTTAAAAAGCAGTTGTATAAAATGATATATATAAAAAAGGGATATGTACATAATGTATGATTGGGCCTATAGCATAGATATGTAATGTGTTTATCAATATTGGTTCAAAGGAGGTGGTGGGAGCAAAGCTGTATTGGGCTAAGGAAATGACTCCAGATAATAACTCAGACAGACAGGAACAATTATGAGAGAACCAGAAATGATCAATAAGGTTAGTGTCACAAAAGCGAAAATATAGACTTGCTGTCCTTCTCTTTTTCTTTAGCTTCTTTGAAAGACATAAAATTATATAAAATAAAAATAACTAGGTATTGCTGGGTTTGTAACATTTGCTAAGGTAATATGTATAAAAATAATAGCACAAAAAAGGGAAAGGGGAATAGAGTTATGTAAGAGTAGTGTTTCTGGATTGCACTGGAATTAAATTCATATAAATCTGAAACTCTGATAAGATGTACATGGTAAGCCTAGAGCAACTCCTAAGAAAATAATTCAAAACCAGTGAAAAATCATTTAAGAAATTAAAATGCTATGTTTTAAAATATGCACGTAATGCAAAACGAAAGCAGTAAAGGAGATGAGAGGAACAAAAAACACAAGACATTTAGAAAACAAAAGGTAAAAGGATGTAAATCCATCTGTATCAACAGTAACAATAGTTGGTAACAATAGTTGTGAAAGGACTGAACAAACTAATCAAAAGTAGAGATCATTGGAACGGATCAAAATGAAAAGATCTAACTATATTCTATATGCAGGAAACACTTTGGATTCATAGATTAAAATAGTAAAAGCAAAGAAAAACTACATCATGGAAGCTATAACCATAGAAAGCTGGAGTAGCTATACTAATATCAGACAAAATAGACATTAGACCAAAAAAATTGTTAACTAGAAATAGTGGTGTTTTATAATGATAAAAGGGTCACTATATTTAACAACTGTAAAGGTGCATCTAACAAGAAAGTACCAAAATATAAGAAAAAAAAAAAAAAACGGAGAGAAATGAAGGGAGAAAGAGACAGTTCAGTGGTAATAGTTGGAGCATTTTTGGTTTCCACTTAAACATGTAAAGAGCTTGAAAGTCCTCACTCTTACCCTCACAACAAGAAAACAAATCTGAACAGACTGAAAAACAGCTCTTCTTAAGTGCATTAGGGAATTGAAGTCATAGAGCAAACTGCTGCCCCCAAAACTTTGTATAGAGCAATTTATCAAATTCAGTGTAAATATTTCTACCAGTATCAGCTCCTGCTCCTGGTAAGCTGTGATTCTCTGAATCTACCCGTCTCTCCACTTTTAATTGATCTAATAGCTTTTTTTTTTTTTTTTTTCAAAATCATAATAGCAACAATGTATTTGGTGATTATACCTCATGGATAAGTAAAGTGAATGACAGCAATGAGGACTGGGAGAAAGGAATTGGAAATGCTGGTCTAAGGCACCTGTGCCACCCCTGAAGGAATGTAGTGCTATTTGAGAGTAGACTGGGATTGGTTATAAATGTAACTACGAACTCTGGGGCAACCACTAAACAAAAATGTTGAAGAAGTATATTTGATGTACTAAGAGAGGAGAGAGAATGGAAACAAAATGCTCAATTAAAACCTTTGGAGAGGCGCCTGGGTGGCTCAGTTAGTTAAGCATCCGACTCTTGATCTTAGCTCGGGTGTTGATCTCAGGGTGGTGAGTTCAAGCCCCACATTGGGCTCCACACTGTGTGTGGAGCCTACTTAAACAAAACAAAACCTTTGGAGAAGGCAGACAAAAAGCAGATAATTAGAAAAAAAGAGCAGGAGCAATGAATAGAAAAGTTACATGTATGGTAGATATTAATCCAGCAATATCAGTAATCACTTTATTTTTTTTTAAAGATTTTATTTATTTATTTGAGAGAGAGAATGAGAGAGAGACAGCATGAGATGGGTGAGGGTCAGAGGGAGAAGCAGACTCCCTGCTGAGCAGGGAGCCCAATGCGGGACTCGATCCCGGGACTCCAGGATCATGACCTGAGCCGAAGGCAGTCGCTTAACCAACTGAACTACCCAGGCGCCCCAGTAATCACTTTAAATGTGAATGATTTACATAAGCCAGTTAAATGACTGAGACTGACAGTGGATAAAAAACAGAGCCCAACTGTATGTTACCCACAAGAAACCTACTTTGAATATGAAGACACAGATAAATTAAAAGTAAAGGGATAAGAAAAATGCTTAGCACAATTCAAAACAAAGCTGTAGTAACTGTATTAATTTCAAACAAAGCAGACTTCAGAATAAGTAGAATTATCAGGAATAAAGAGGAGGGACATTACATAATGACAGACTGGGAATAGAGAGAACTGCTTCAAGTCTGATGAAGGACATCTATGAAAATCCTATAGCATCATACTTAATGGTGAAAGATTAGATGCTTTTCCCCTAAGATTAGCAATGAGACAAGGATGTCCACTCTTGCCACTTCTATTCAACATTGTACTAGAAGTCCTACTGAGGGCAGGAAAACTAAGTAAAAATCATCTAGATTGAAAAGGGGGTAAAACTATCCCCATCTGTAGATGATCTGATCTTGTATATACAAAATCCTAAGCACTCCAATAAAAGGTATTAGAACTAATAAACAAGGTCAGCAAGGTTACAGGATACAAAAACAAGACACAAAAATCAATTGCATTCCTATATACTTTAAATGAAAATCTGAAAATGAAATTAAAATGATTCCGTTTACAATAGCATCTTTTAAAAACCCAAGTAGGAATAAATTTAAGAAAAGAGAAATACAAGCTTAAGATCTGAAAACTACCAAACATTATTGAAAGAAATTAGAGAATATATAAATAAATGGAAAAACATTCCATTTCATGGATCAGAAGTAATATTGTTAAGGTAGTGGCACTCCCCAGACTGACCTACAAATACAGTGTAACTCCAGAAGAGCCGAACCAATCTTGAAAAAGAGCAGGGGTGCCCTGGGTGGCCCAGTTGGCTGAGCATCTGACTCTTGGTTTCGGCTCAGGGCATCATCTCAGGATCAGGAGATAAGTCCTACATTGGGCTCCATGCTCAGCAAAGAGTCTGTTTGAGATTCTCTCCCTCTCCCTCTGCCCTTGCACATGCTCTCTCTCTCTCTCTCAAATAAATAAGTCTTAAAAAAAAAAAACAACAACAAAGTTGGAAGACACACTTTCCAATTTCAAAACTTAGTACAAAGCAACTGTAATCAAGACAGTGTGGTACTGGCAGAAAGATAGACATAGATCAATGGATTAGAATTGAGAGTCCAGAAATAAACCCATATGTCTGTAGTCAACAGACTTTTTTTGACAAGGGTGCCAAAATGATTCAGTGGTGAGAAAATAGTATTTCAACAAATTATGCCAGGTCAAACGGATATCCACATGCAAAGGAATGAAGTTATACCTTTACTTCACACCATATGCAAAAATTAACTCAATATAGATCGTAGACCTAAATGTCTGAGATTAAACTATAAAACTCATAGAAAAAAGCATGGTAGTAAATCTTCATAACCTTGGATTTGTCAATGAATTCTTAGATACAACACCAAAAGCATAAAGCAGGAGAGAGAGATAAATTAGACTAATCCAAATTAAAAACTCTTGTGCTTCAAAGGACAATCAAGAAAGTAAGAAATAACCCACAGAATGGAAGAATACATTTGCAAATCATTTATATGATAAGGAAGTTATACCTGGAATAAGTAAACTGTTATAATTCAGTAATTTAAAAAAAAAAACAAATTTAAAAATAGGCAAAGAATTTGAATAGACATTTCTCCAAAGAATAAAACAAATGGCTAATAAGCACCCTTTGAAAAGGTGCTCAGCGTCATTAGTCATTAGGGAAATGCAAATCAAAACCACAGTGAGATACCGCTTCATACTCACTAGGTTGGCTCTTATGGAAAAGCCAGATAATAACAAGTTTTGGCAAAAACATGAAGACTTTAGAACCCTCAATTACTGCCAGTGGGAATGTAAAATAGTATAGACACTTGGGGAAATAGTCTGGTCATTCCTCAGATGTTTTAAACAGAGTTACTCTGTGACCTAGCAGTGTCTCTCCTAGGTACATACCCAAGATTAATGAAAACACATGTCCACACAGAAATTTGTTTATTCATGTTTATAGCAGTATTATTCATAGAGCCAAAAGGTAGACTGTCCACCAGCTGACAGATGGATTTTTTTAAATGTGATAGCTCCATACAATGGAATATTATTTGGCCGTAAAAAGGAATTAAGTACTGCTACATGCTACTCAACATGGATGAACCTTGAAAACTTTATTCTATGTGAAAAAAGCCAGTTACAAAAGACCACGTATTATATGATTCCATTTATATGAAATGTCCAGAATATGAAATCTGTAGAGATGGAAAGTAGATTGGGGGTTGCTTTTAGGGTGTATCAGAAAATAAGGAGTGATAGCAAAAGACTATCAGGTTTCTTTGCAAAGTAAAGAAAATACTCTAAAATTGGCTGTAGTGATGGTTCCACAATTCTGTGACTATACTAAAAATCATGGAATTGTACATGTTAAATGGGTGAATTGTATAGAATGTGAACTATATGACACTAAAGCTGTTAATGTAAAGAAAAACTAAAAAAACAAAAACTCAATTTTTAAAAAAGTTCAGTTCACTTAAATAAAGATTGCAAATAGTTTTTTTTTTAAAAAACACCTGTAACACTGATCCATAGCATCCTGGTTCATAATAGCTTCCAAATGGAAACAACTCAGATGTCCATCCACCAATGAATGGATAAACAACATGGGGTATATCTATACAGTGGAATATTATTAGGCCTTCAAAAGTAAGTCCTGATACCTTCTACAGCATGGATGAACCTTAAAACATTATGCTAAGTAAAAAGAAGACAGTCACAGAAGAACCACATGGAGGGGTGCCTGGGTGCCTCAGCTGGTTGATAATCCGACTCTTGGTTTTGGCTCAGGTCATGATATCATGGTCATGAGATCAAGCCCCACGTCAGGCACCACTCTTAGTGCCCAGTCTGCTTGACATTCTCTTTCCCTCTCTCCCTCTGCCCCTCCCCCCACTCACACGCATTCTCTCTCAAATAAAATCTTAAAAAAAAAAAAAAAAGACCACATGGTGTATGGTTCTATTTATTTATAAGACATTTCCAGAAGACTTAAATCCGTAGAGACAAAACAAAGATTAGTGGTTGTCAGGGGCTGGGGGATTAAGAAAGTGGAGAATGATTGTTAATGAGGTTTTTTTGGAGAGGTAATGAAATTGCTCTGAAATTAGTGGTGATGCCTTCTCAACTCTGTGAATATTCTAAAAACCAGTGAATTGTACACTTTAAAAGATTGGTTTTTATGATATGTGAATTATACCTCAATAAAACTTATAAAAACCCAATGCTTACTATTAATTCTCTGTGAAGGCTATTTCTTCATATTCTGGTACTTTTTCCACAGAGGAGCTTTTGAAGTTTTTCAAGGAAATGTCTTTTAAGAACCAATTATACTGACTTCAGAACTATTATCTAATATGAGGAGTTATTAGTTCAATAAAGACAAGTATGCTACATCTTCTTTATCCACCATCCTCATGCCGTAGAGAACATTACTAAGTACATATTAATTAATTGCAGTTCATATGTATCCTGTTTTATTCTGGTATAATGGATTAGAGTTTCTGAATTATTTTTTATTCTTAGACAAAGCACTTTCTCCCCAGCTACTTACATTTAATGTGCCAAAAACAACATAACAAAAATTCAGTAGCATTTGGAACATAGGGAATTTTCTATTTTCCTTCTTGATATTATTCCATTTTTTTGGAGAAATGCACAATTTTAAATGACTTAGTTAAATATTTAAAGAATACAAATGTTCTTTATGTAACTTTGCTGTCTTTTTTGAAAAGATAGCATCACCAATAGTTGATTTATGTGTGTGTGTGTATATATATGTATATTTGACTAATTTTGAGCGAAGGTAAATTGTTGGTGGTTTCTAATTTGTTAGAGAGTGGGAAGAATATGCCTATGAATTTTAAAAAATCTATCTGCTTATCTGTAAATCAGCTGAATGATTAAAGGCTATCTTTTGTCAGTATGTAACTGCTTGCAGGATCAGGATGATAAAATATTTTTGAATATGGGTTCTTTCTAAGAGACCTATCTTCAAATGTATTTTTTCAGTTATCAGCTTGTAAAAAATACTCAAGCTTTTTATATTTTCTTAAAATGGGAGATAAGGAGATAGATGCACTTCAGTACAAAACAAAAACTCATAACTATTTCATTTTGAAAAATAATTAAAAAGCTGTATAAACTTTAAGAAAACAACATATTTTTCTAAATTAAGAGTGTTCATAAAAATGAGGATCCAGATGGTCAATTCAGACACAGTGTGTAATGCTATAATTTTTCCTCCTAGTTAAAAGGCTGGCCACAGAGAACCTGCAATACATGGTTAAAGCCTGCCAAGTGGGGTCAGAGGGAGAACCTGCCACCCAGCTGACTTCTGTGTTTAGGTAACTGGAAAATGTGCCAACTGGCAAGGGGACTCTTGCCAGCCATTTGACAGCCAACATGTTTTTTAAATAACTAATTATCCAAAACATAATGTGTTACTACTTGTTATACTATTTCAATTATTATATTTTTTGGCCATAGTTTTGTTACATTGTGCTGTTTTATTAAAAAAGACAAAAGTGCCAGGGAGGAATATGAGCGAGCTGACTTAAAATCACCTGAGAATTTGGTGATGAAGACTCCTGTGTGTATTGAAGAGAAAAATGGGGGTGTGTGGGTCATGATGACAGGTGCACAGGCCCTCAGAACTGCTAAACATGTTACTCAGGATCCAGAAGTACATGTCACTGGTTTTCTTACCTGCTTTAGATACTGTAGACCCAGAAGGCTTCATTGTATTTCATCCATGAAGCATAGACTGTATAGGAGTAGATGTGGTGTTGGTTCCCAAGAATAATAATGCAACTGGAGTAATGTTTTCTGTGTTTTGGGTTTTGTTGTCATTTCCTGCCTTGCCTCCTCTAGACTCTTGTGCTTTCTGTTAGGGCAGTGTTTTTAAATATGTCTCACGATTTCTATCAGTTCACTTTTATTACGCGTATCTATGCCCTAGCCCTACTGTGATAAATAACACAGGTCCATTTTCTTCTGTGTTGGATCTTTGATTCCTCACTTTGTTTTCTTATCATTGGCACTTGTCCATTGATTACAATTTATTTAAATTATGATCACATGAAATACATAGTGGATTTGTAAGAACTATAAAATCCCCCAAAAAGAAAAAAAGAAAAAAAAAAAACCTGTAAAACCCTAAGAGGGGAGAAAGGATTTTATACAAATGAAGATTGCCTGTTTGTTATGTACAATTTATTAAGCTAGGTGGCTTTTATTTTGTTGGGGGAGAGAGTGGAAATTGTAGGGTTAAAACATACAATTCTTATTATGAAGGCCTCTTGTGGGTCTAAAATCTCCTATTCAGTTAAGGAATATAAAACTATGTATTATGAATAACTTGCTTTTCTCATAAAAATATTGTTTGATTTATCCAGAAATACGAAGAACTAAGAAATACCTAGGAAACTGGACTCCCTTTTTTTTTAAAGATTTTATTTATTTATTCATGAGAGACAGAGAGAGAGAGAGGCAGAGGGAGAAGCATGCTCCCAAGGAGCAGGGAGCCCGATGCGGGACTCGATCCCAGGACCCTGGGATCATGACCTGAGCCGAAGGCAGACGCTTAACCATCTGAGCCACCCAGGCGCCCTGGACTCCCTTTTTCCACATTCTTCCTGCTAAGATTTTGACATGCAAAGAATAGCAGCGAAGTCCCTGGAACTGGATTTTCCTTCTTATTCGCCCTCCTGGGATTCCAACTCTTCCCTTTCCCTACCAATGCCATCATTCTGGTCACACTGAAATAAACCATTTCTGTCCTTTATGTGTTGTAAATTGTCTTCATAGGGCATCTGGATTCTTCAGGTAATCTTACATGAAATGATCTTTCTTGAGTTCAGGTTCCAGCTGATCGTCGTCGTATAGATACCAGCCCAAGGAACTTCCCCAGAAGTAATCCTGTGTAACTTGATTTACTTTCAGGCATTTTATCCAGGATTATGCTATGAGATACGATTATCAGATTTACGGCATTTTAGAAATAGTAGCAGCATTGGACCAGCAAGTTGTTATCGACTTGCTTTCTACGCTCACTCAGTCTCTGAAGGATTCAGAGCGGAAATGGGGCCTTGGCAGAAATACTGCACAAAGGTATGTTTGGATCATTTGATTACATTCTTTGGGCAATGATTATAAAAATCTAGATTCGTTTTCTGGAGATGGTTTATTTTCCCATTCCTAAAAATTTGGGGTGTGTTCTTTGAATTGATGAACGTTTCCATACTATGACTGACATATCCATTCACATGCTGTTCTTTTCAAAGTGAGCACCTTAGAAAGCTATGTTTTTCAGCAGTTCCACTATTGCTCAAAACACATTCAGTGTTCATCACTGGGAAGGGGACTTTAGAGCCTCAGGTATCTTGTTTTTGTATAAAATCCATGGTGGCATATCTACCCTTTGAGGGATGCTTGATGTACTGAATCAACTATATCATGTGTATCCAGTGAGTAAGAAGAGTGACCCAATTAGATAATATGGATTTGGGTCAAAAATAGTAGTGGGGCTTTTTTTCATTTTGGGTCAAAAATAGTAGTGGGGCTTACAACCTAATTTCAGATTGTGCTGGTCTGTGTGAAATAATGCAACACCATGGAAATAAACCTGTAATTCCTAAAGAGGTTGTTTTGGAGGAGTCAGCACTCATGAGAATTCATATATTCCAAGTTTGTTAAAGAATCAAAGTACTTTAATCATATAGTTTGGGTGTGGGTACACATGTGTGTAGACAGACATTCAGGTGTGTAGACAGACTTAATTTGTAAATACTTAAATGAAAAATTATGGAAAAGTTAATAAATATACCTACCTTCTTTTCTTTTTTCTTAGGGAGGCCTATAGCAAACTTTTATCTCACCTAGGACAAGTTGGACAAGATGAAATGCAAAGACTGGAGAGTGATAATACCTAATATATTTTGTGCTTTGCCCTCTCTATTCATTATAACTATCTAAAGCCACTTTGCACAGCAATGGTATAATGTTCTGTTAAAAATACCTTCTAGGATTTTTTTCCTTACATCCCTGTAAGTATAAAGTATATAAATAAGGAAATAAAAGTTAAATAAGTGTATTATAGGATCTTTGAAAGTTGGCAAAATTGCATTCTCTTTTGAAGAGTTTTTAGTTAAACTGATTTAATTTTTTTTTTCTAACTTGGGAGTGTCTCTGTGTATGTCTGTGAAGCAGGTCTGTACTGGGTGATCCAGGGACTTGTCACTATAATGTGACTCTTTGACTTGTGAGTGATTTGTGTTTGTTTTGTTTCTTACAAGTCATGTTTTAATATGTTTTTGGGTTGTTGTGGGGTTTTTTTGTTTGTTTTTGTTTTTTGTTTTCTGTTTTTCAAATTATCTGGCTATTCTATGCTGGTTTTTGTGAAAGGGCAGTTCAGAAGATAGGATGTATGTTTGTCATCTTTTGTTAGACCATGTGTGAGGCAAGTTAATAAATACCCAGCACACTTAACTCTGAGGAAAGAGGCTGAGTCTGGCTAAATGAATATACAGATAGTACGTAAAATGTTTTAAAAACTTAAGCCAACAGTGGTTCCAACAGTTGCCAGATTTTTTTTTTTCTCTAGTCATCCTTTTTGGAAGTTTATGAAAAGACATATCAGGAGGAGGATAAGTAAGAACTTTTAAGAAAAGACCAATAATATTCTGAAAAATCTTGAGATTACAAAATAACAGAAGAGGACTGAGAAGTCAGCTGATTTAATCTCCTTGCTCTTCAGTTAGAGCCTCTTATAATTTAGCATCTTATATGTATACAGGGAACCAGTTTAGTTCCTTTAGTAGCTCTTGTGTCTCAACTCTTTAAGTAGTTCATCAGATTTTTATTTTACCAGTTGGGCTCTTGTCCTTGACTCCTTTTTGTGGTGAGCATTATTTGGTAAAAGAACTCCAGTCCTAGTGTTGGGAACCCATGTAGGTCTCAAACCCAGCTCTGCTTTGTAAACTTCAGCAAGTTACTTAACCTTCTTGTTGAGCCTCAGTTTCTCCATGGAGAAAAAAGAATAATATTCCTTTTTCTATTTCACAGTGTTCTGGTAAGAATCAGTAGAATAATGTATGTGAAAATATATTGGTGACATGTGTTCTATTTGAGGCATACAGACATGATTACTAATTATTCATGCACAAACGTAAAGAACACCTCTCAATGTTGTTCCTCTGTCTCTACTATGTCCTAGATAAATGATTCGCGTTTTTTGAAATTGTGTCTTACATGTCATGTTTGTTAACTTTGAAATATCTCTTTTCTTCTTGGGACTCTAGTCTTTATCATGCTTCTTCTGGTTCCTTCCTTTTCTGACTCAAGAAGTATCTTCCAACATGAAATATATTACAATCAGTGAACTCTAGTTAATAGTCCTAACTTTTATCTGTGAATTCTAAAGAAGTATCTGTTGTTTTTATGACATACAGATAGTCTGTCCCTTCCAACCCCAGGTCAACTGTCATATGTCAACAAATAGAATAAATAAAAGCCTCTTTAAGGTTATTTAACAGACTTCATAGCAATGAGCTTCTTTTCATTATGATAGTGACTGATTAAACTTAAATCTCTTTGCAAGTTTCAGCAAATGAAGTTTGATCTGTTTAAGGTAATGCTTTTAAAGGAGTTATTTATGTGTATATATGTATATATATATTTTTTTTATTTTCTAAGTGGGATTGATAAAATTATCTTTGAGAGTCTCACTCCTTAGAATATGAAATGTTTAAGGCTGAGAAAAGCTGCTTCTGAATCATGCATTGGGATATATATGTGTAGACGCTAAGAATAAACAGTTTGTACTTTAAAAATCAGTAACAAAAATCTGTGACAATACTTATATATGTGTATATACATGTGTGTTTATTTATATGTAAGTAAAATTTTAAAGATGCTGTTTTTTTAATTGAAGAAAAAAAATTGTTTGACTCCGTTCATTTCCAGGAAAATCTTCACGACCCATCACTTATTCCCCTAAATAACCTGTCATCTCTAGGGCCCCTGCTTCTCCCACTGTAATGTCAGCCATTCTCTTTTGCTGAAATCTCAGACTACGTTCTCCTTTCTTCTGTTCTTTGGTCTGACATTTGCATTTTTCTTTATCTTCTCAGCCCTTCCTCAGTGATACTGCTCCTTCCTACATACTGTACTTTGAAAGCACCTTCACGTTCTTTCTTGTCCCCAGTGGTAAGATCTGGCCCTTCACTCGCTCTGTCTTCTAGTAGTGAATTGATAACAACAGTAGGTCATAATTTTATCTCTAAAATCTATCTCTACTGCTAATTTCTCTCTTAACCCCTCTAGTTGGATCCTCCTGAAATCTCAAGGCAACATGTCGAGCTGCACTTGTCACCTATTTTAAACTAGCTCCTGCCTTTCTTTTCCACCCGGGGAAGACACTATTTTCCCAAGTCAGTTAGCCTTGAAACTTCAGAAGCAACTTGGATTCTTACTTGTTCCCCACTTTCAGTTGATCACCAGTATGGGCTTTTTGCTTTTCTTTTCACCATCCCGTGCATCCCAACCATCTTTTCTGTTGGGTGCTGTCAATCTCTCTTATCTCTGATCTCCTTTCCTGCAATTTAATCTCACACAGTTCTGACATTAGTGTTCCTAAAATATTACTTTCCTCTTGTTACTTTTCTACTCAAGGACATCCACTTCAGTCAGGAGACTTTCTGCCATCTGACTCTACCTTTTCTGTGCAAACCTAAGCAGGAGACTAGCTGCCTTCGAATATCTGAATGCCATGTTCATTCTACGCTCTAAGCCTCATTCAGTTTGCCAGCCTAAAATACCACCCTTTCTCTAGACACCTAACCTTAACACACTGAAATAGGAAGATACTTAAAATATATTTTAGATACGTGAGTATTCCAGTCAAATAATTTCTGTAAAATATACAGATGGAATGTAAAAGAGATGATTGAAGGACAACAGGGTGATAGAAGGACTTTATTAGACATTCAGATTTGGTTGGTTATGATTTAAATTTTAATTGAACATTTAATTAGGTTTTCATGGGGGAGTAAAAAACATGGAATATGATCTTTGTACAAAAATCATCCAGTATTGAATTCATTTGCATTAGAAGAGTTTCATACTTTAAAACTTTTATATCTTTATCTAAACCTAGCATATTTTTTCTTAAGCATATTTGACTTTTACTAGCTGGGCATCTATATATATAAAAAAATATGTATCTGTAGATTGTGTGTTCTTTACCCATTATCTTCTTCCATGCTTCATCACAAATTTTTAAAAGTACTTTCTTCTTAAAGAATTACATGTACTTTAACAGAACCTTTGACAGTTTTTATTTTTACTTCCCCTTTGTTAAGATTATCTGTTATATAAAAACTTGACAAGCTTCTGCAATTGGGAAAAGCCTCTAGGAAACCTGTCTTCCCTAAATCCTATAGACTTTATGTAAACCTTACATTTTCCAAAAACTGATCTCCTGCCTACTCCTTCTAGGGTTAAAAATACTGCCTTGTCAGTCAAGTGTATAGTATGCCAATATAAATACCATGCTTTGCTTAAAACAGTTGGTTTGGGAAGCTAGCAAAGTTAGCATATTTTTCACATATTTAATAAGATTTGTGTTTTGATTCTGTGATAATCTATATTGCTAAGGTTACCAAAGTAAGTACCTCATGATTAGAACTGAATAATATGCTTATTAAAGTTTTTGGTGTGCTAATAGTTATTCAACTTATTGCATTTGTGAATTGTGCTTTCAGAAAAATTCTGGGCGTTATTATATATTCATGTTTATAATTATGCCTATAATATATAATTTTTTAATGTATATAATTTACACTGCATCCATGATTATTCCACTTCCTTTATGACAGATTGACTATTTGAAAACCAAAATAAAAGTGAACCATGTTACCTGGAGGAATATTTCTATCTATCTTATTCCTGTTTTTATACTCTGGGGTAAAACAATAGAGAGTTTTTCAGTTATTACAATAGCTGAAAGGGATACAATATACATGTGGTTAAACTGTGAGGAAAATATGAAGCGAAAAAGCAGGAAAAATGTCCTAATCATAACCTAATAGGTATTTTGTTATGAAGGATCTAAGGAATTTCATTTCACTTTACAAAGACATTGTTTTCGAGATTAAGGTTTTGCTGGCTTTTCCTCCTACACTAAGGAACATTCTGCTATTATCTATGTGGTGCTGTGTCTTCTCTTATAAAGTCAACTCTTGAAGTGCTGTCTAAGGTGTTAGAAGTTTCATGATCTTCCAATGGAAATTCAAATTAGATACGGTCTATAATTTTAAAGAGTAAAAATGGAAGATGAATTACTATAGGATAGCCCACTTAAATGGAAAATATATATTTGAATAGTTTCAATGGAATTTGGTTTATATGACCAAACATAGCTTTCTAGAATGTTTATTAGCTCTTATTAATTTCAGGAAAATGATCTAATCATAAGTGTTCTGTATTTTATTTTTCCTTGGAGAGGAATGTTGCACTTTGGATTCTATTCTCTGGCTACAGCATAAAAGAGGTTTTCAAAAACTAAAATTTTCTGAGTTCAGTTCTGTAATATTAGTGAATAACACATTATCACCAAGAAGGGGTTTGCTAATATGCCAATTTGTTTTAAATGAATACTTAGAAATCTATATAGAAAATATCAGTAATCTCAGGTTGCCTTTTCATGATCAGTCAGGCAAGCTTATTTTTAGACCATTTCCCTTTCATTCATTGGATATAGGATCTGGGATTACAAGTGTAATGGTTTTTATAAGGTAAAAACAGCTGGAAGTAAATTCATTTGTCAAGTAGAAATTTTAGTAAATCTGATACTTCTTGCTTAGGTTCTTGTTGAAAGCTATCTCAAATACTGGAGTCATTTTCTTGACTTGGTAAGGCATTTAAAATGTTTAGTTTACATGATTTATACCCTTTAAAGAGACTCTTTCTTTGATATCAATGATCAGTATCAATTTGCACTTTTCAGAACTGTAAAATTAAGATTTTTTTGGCTAAATCTCTGGGAGGTTTTTTATTTTTTTCCTTACCTCCGTCTCTCCTCCTGTTCTTTAATCTGAATAACCAGATTATTTGGAAATTAAAATTTTTAGGTATAACAGTGTATAAAGTTAGTGAATTTTGTATTTAGGATTAAAAAGGGTTTATGTTTTTATTCACTTCTGATTACTGAAAGTGGTTCCATGAATAAAATGACAGTTTCCTATAAAATAAAGATTGCTGAATAATTAAACTATGCTGAAGGAAAAAAAGTGTATAGTCTCCCTTTTAGTAAAGGTGACTTAGATCCTAACAAGATTCAGAAAAGGGAAAAACTCATGTTACACTTCTTGAATTTATGTTCAAATGTGATTTTTATTTTATATATATTTTTTTGCTATAGACAAAGCAAATCCAAAAATCTCACCTATATAAGAATTCTTATGCATTATTAAAAGTTTGTAATAATAAAATATGTATTGGTGCTGGAAAAGAATCCCACAAGTGCTCAAGATTGACATAACCTTTAACAAAGTGGAAAAAACTTTTATTAGAATTACTAAGTCTAGGTTCAGATTTATGTCAGAGCACTTTATGGTGCCAAAATTAGTACCACTAATTTTTCTTGAGCTTAAATGTCATTTTTCACTAAATGAGTTTAAACGAGAGGTTTAAATTATTTGAAGCAAGAATTTGTACAGACTTGGGAATCTTTGGCTTTGGTAAACTCCCCTTTTCCTAATTAGCATATCTTTCACATGCTTTTCAGAATCATTTATCCCATAGTATGTGTTTCAAGTTCTATTTAGTAATTATTTAATTTCAAAAATAACCTCCCTTTCAGTTACAAGGTTCTTAAACACAGTAAAATACCTTGTAATTTGAGTAATTTTTTTTCTTCTTAAGCAAAGTACTTAGCATTTGCCTAATTTTCACAAAATTCTTCTGAATTAATATGGAAACCAATAATTATACTCCTTAAAAATTAGTGGGAAAACAAGTACTGAAAGGTAAGCACCTAACACAGGGTCACAGATTAACCAAGCCAAAAAATATGGGTATTCTAACTGCTCTTCTGGTGTACTTCTATTATTTGTATTACCTTGAATAAAATATGGCATTGAAAATTTTATAATGTCATAATGCTGAGTCTATACCGAGTGGGGTGGCATGTTAAATTTTTAAAAGAAAAATTACAAACCCAGGTTTAAGTAGTAATGGAATTAACTACTGAATATTTTTTTTAAAGACCATTGACGACAGTACTTGTGAAATAAATTCCTTACTAACATTGTCCTGTTTTCCTAGACAGCACTGATTTAGAAAAAGTATACAAGAAGACTCTAAAGACCCATGGAACAATTAGGGACCATTAAGTTGGTACTAAGCTACACCACAGTAAAAGTCCTATATATTGTATATTGACACACAAAGAGAAAGGTGACAGGAGTTTTCAGTAATGTATTTTAGAAAACTGTTCGTTTTTTGCTAATGTTTATCTGAATATAAGACATACAAAACAAGGAAGCATTGACCACTGAGTCTTTTCATGCCCAGTATCCAAAAGTGAAGCTTTTCTTTCCCTTCTGTTCATGATAGTTATTAACAAAGCATTGCCTTTCAGATGGTCCCGATTCTGTGATGAGGCACTTGAAGAGTCTGAAGGTTAGGGCATGTGAAATAGGGAGCTGGAAGAAAGCATGCAGCTATTCCATTGGAAGCAAAAGGGAGTGTAGGCCCATAGAATACTTCTTCTTTGCCTTCTCTACTTACATCCACTACCTACAAAAGAAGAGAAGCCTGTATGTCAAAGATTATTGTTCAATATAATATGAGCAAAAATATATAAGTATATACATAAAAGGAGGCCTACAGTTGAATTCAGTTATGCCACCATGACCATACGTACCTTAGGCATTGGGTTTTTTCCCCCTCACAGTATGGTACCAGAAATATGTCTGAAGGTCCAGGTGCTACTATATGCATTTGTATATTTGGGTGTCTACATATATACATAGATATATGTTTATAATTAATCTTAACAGTGATGAGGTAGGTAGCTTTATCCTCCTTTAATATAAAGGTCTTGTGGCTTTAAACACATTACACCAGATGGACCTAACTTATCCATCCCAAAACAGTGGAATACACATTATTTAAGTGTACATGGAATATTCTCCAGGATAGATCATATATTACGCCACAAACAAATCTCAATAAATTTAAGAAGACTTTCTGAAATCGTATCAAGCATCTTTTCTAACCACAACAGTACCTAGAAATAAGTTACAAGGACTGGAAAACAAAAATAAAACACAAATACAGAGGCTCAACAACATGGTATTAAGCCAATGAGTCAATGAAAAAAAAAAGTCAAAAAACTTCATGGAGAAAAATGTAAATGAAAACATTATGGTACAAAATCTTTGGGACACAGCAAAAGCAGTTCTAACAGGGAAGTTTATAGCAATCAAGCAACAAGAGAAATCTCAACCTAACCTTACACCTAAAGGATCTAGAAAAAGAAAGCCCAAAGCTAGTAGAAGGAAGCAAAGAATAAAGATTAGAGTGGAAATAAACTAAAAAAAAAAACAGTAAAAGCAAGAGCTGATTAATGAAAAGATAAGCAAAACTGATAAACCTTTACCCAGACACATCAAGACCTAAATAAATCTGGAATGAAGAAAAATAACAAACACCACAGATATACAAAGGATTGCAAGAAACTACTATGAAAAATATTACGCCAACAAATTGGACAACATGGAAGAAATGGATAAATTCCTAGAGACATACAATCTTCTAAAACTAAGGGAGAAAACATGAACTGACTGATTACCCATTCAATTTCATTATTAGTAATCAACTACCAACAAAAACCCAGGACCAGATGGCTTTATAAGTGAATTCAACAAACATTTAAACAAGAGTTAACACCTGTTCTCAAACTATTCCACAAATAAAGAGGAAGGAAAATACCCAATGTATTCTGTGAGGCAAGTATTAGCCTGATACCAAAACCAAAGACATTACAAAAAAAAAAAAACTACAGAACAACATATCTGATGAACATAGATGCAAAAAAATGCTGAATATTAGCAAACTGAATCCACCAATACATTAAAAAATGACCATGATCAAGTGGGATTTATTCTAGGAATAAAGTGTTTCAATACTCACAAGTAAATCAATGTGATATATCACATTAAGAGGAAAGACTAAAAACCATATGATCACCTCAAGAGATGCAGAAAAAGCATTTGACAAAATGCAACATCCATTCACGATAACAAATTGGGTTTAGAGAGAACATACCTCAACATGATAAACCAAATATGAAAAACCCACAACCAACATCATACTGAAAAGTGAAAAACTGAAAGCTTTCCCCTTAAGACCAGGAACAAGATGAGGATCCACTCTTGCCACTTTTCAACATAATACTGGACATCCTAGCTGTAGCAATCAGAAAAGAAAAAGGGAAGGCCTCCAAATTAGTAAGAAGATAAACTATCATAATTTGCAGATATATATTTTCTAATTATAGAAAACCCAAAAGACTCCACCAAAGAACAGATAAATTAATTCAGTAAAGTTGCAGTGTACAAAATTAATATACAGAAATGTGTTACATTTCTATATACTAATAATGCAGTAGCAGAAAGAGAAATTTAAAAATCCCATTGGAGAGTAGTGCAAGATGATGGCTTAGGAAGACTATGAACTCACCTCCTTCACAGACACACCAAATATAAACCTATTTGTGGAGCAATTCCTCCTGAAGGAGAAGTGAGAGCTGACTGAACAGCTTCTGCACAAAAGATAGACCACATAACTGCAAGAGAGATGGAAACATATTAATGAAGATAACCCAGTCCCAACAGTGCGAATAGCAATGGGGAGGGATAGTACTAAGGAACTGTGAGCGGAGGCATCTGCGCTGGGGCACAGAAAAAAAGCCACAAATTAAAAGCAACTAGCCTATAAAGGATCCAGCCCTACCACCACCAAATAGGAGAGCAGCAAGAATTCTGCACTGGAGGTGCTTGTAAGCACCACTGTTTACTTTCCCTCTCCACCTTATTAGCATGGACAGGAATAGGGTCCAGGCACCCTAGCTAGCCTGTTGACTCCATGATCCCCTGGCCTCTAGCCCACACAAGACCAAGCCATGCAAATAAGGCAGCCTCCAGCATGCCACACACCAAGACACCCCTGCTCAGCACTCACTACACCTACCCATCCTGCCAAGGTGACACAGGCACAAAACATTGTGGAACACTCCAGGCACATGCTTTTTTATCTAATTCTTGCTATGTTTGATACCCGCAGCTCAAGAGAGTTTCAGGACTTACCTGCACAGAGCATCCCAGGAACCCCCGGTCTGTACCCTGCCTCAGCTGTAGCCACCTGACCAGGGCAAACCCTGCACCAAATGCTCTGAGACAACCTAACCCACACCAGCCAGAGCTCTAGTTGCCCTGCCAGAGCATCCCATGAACTAAGCATTCCAGGATACCCCAGCATGCATGCAGTTCAGATACAGCTCTCCTGTCAGGGCACCCACTGTATGGAGCACCCCAGGATGCCCCAGACTATGCTACACCATGACTCCAGCCACCCCACTAGGGCAGCCCCTGCACAGGGTGCTCAGGACACCCCAGCCTGCACCTCTCTTTGCCTCCACCTAACCCACTAGGTGCCTTCCATGCAGAGAACCCCAGCACACAGTTTGCACCAACTTTGGCTTTAGCTATCCTGCCAGGGCACCCTCTGCATGAGAGTTACAGGAATACCCTGGCCTATGCCCACTACAGCTCTAGTCATCCCATTAGGGAAGCCCCAGCATGAGTGCCCCAGGACCACCAAGTTCATGCCAGCCACAACTCTAACCAGCCAGTCACTGACACAGTCTACATAGATGACCATACACAAGACCATTCCTTCAATGTTAGAAGTAGCTGTGCTGCCTAATTCATAGGAATAAACACAAGGGCAATGGGAGGAGACAAAGGGATATGCTCCAAATAAAATAAGACAAAAGCTCAGAAAATGAACTAGATGAAATGGAGATAACCAATCTACCTGATAAAGAATTAAAAGTAATGGTCAGAAAGAAGCTCACCAGACTACAGAGGAGCGGGAAAGAACTCAGTGAAAATGTCAACAGAGAAACTATAAAAAAAGCATCAGAGTTAGGAATATAATAAGTGAGTGATTTATTCATTTATTTTAGAGACAGAGCACACGAGCAGGAGCAGAGGGAGAATCTCAAGCAAACTCCCTACTGAGCGTGGAACCCAACAAGGGGCTTGATCTCACAACCATGCCCTGAGCTGAAATCAAGAGTCAGATGCTCAACTGACTGAGCCACTCAGGTGCTCCAACAGTGTCTTTAAAATGACATGTTAGACCAGTTGGACATAATACAGAACATTCCATCCAAAAACAAGATTACAGAGTCCTTTCAAGTGCACATGGGACATTCTGCAGAATAGATCATAGGCTAAACCACAATGCAAGGCTCAATAATTTTAAGAATGAAATAATATGCATCTTTTCTGACCACAATGGTATGAAACTAGAAATCAATAACAAGAAACAAAAATGGAAAACACAAATACCTGGAGGTTAAATAAAACACTACTACATGACCAATGGGTCAATGAAGTATTCACAGAGAAAATTTTAAAAATACTTGGAGACTAATGTAAATGAAAACACAACAGTTAAAAATCTTAGAATAGCTTTCACTGTGTCCCAAAGAGGGAAATTTATAATGATACAGGACTACTTCCAGAAACAAAAATCTCAATCTAATTTATATCTAAATGAACTAGAAAAAGAGCGAACAAAACCCAATGTTAGAAGGAAGGGAATAATAATGATCAGAACAGAAATAAATGGAATAGAGACTAAAATAGATCAAAACCAAGAGCTAGTTCTTGAAAAGATAAAATTGATAGAAAATTAGACTTATCAAGAAAAAAGAGGACACAAAAATAGAATAAGAAATGAAAGAGAAGTAACAACTGACACCACAGAAATAAAAAGAATTATAAGAATACTATGAAAAACTGTATGCCAAAAAAGTAGACAACTTGGAAGAAATGGATAAATTCCTAGAAACCTAGAATCTTCCAAAACCAAATCTGGAAGAAAGAAAATCTGTCAGACCAATTACTAGTAAGGAAACTGAATTGGTAATGGAAAAAACAAAAACAAAAAAAACAAAAGTCCAGGACCAGACAGATTCACAAATGAATTCCACCAAACATTTAAAGAAGAGTGAATACCTATTGTTCGCAAACTATTCCAAAAAATAAAAGAGGAAAGTTCACAAATACATTCTATGGAACTAGCATTGCCCTGATATCAAAATCAGACACTATTAAAAAAAAGAAAAAAAAGCTTTTCAGCCAGTATCCCTGATGAACAAAAATACAAAAATCATCAACAAAAGATTAGCCAGCTGCATTCAACAATACATTAAAAGAACCATTCACCGCAATCAACTGAGATTTATTTGGAGGATACAAGAACAGTTCAATCTTTGTAAATCAATCAACACAATATGTCACATTAACAAATGATAAGTATTGTGATCATCTCAATAGATACAGAAAAAGCATTTGACAAAATTTATATGTTTCTGATAAAAATTCTTAATATTAGTGGATTTAGAGGGAACATATCTCAGTTTAATAAAGGAAAACATGGAAACCCACAGCTAAGATCTTAGTCAATGAGGATAAACAGAGCTTTTCCTCTGAGCCGGAATAAGAAGGATGGATGTTCACTCTTGCCTCTTTTATTCAACATAATACTGAAAGGCCTAGCCACAGCAATCAGAGAGGAAAAAGAAATAAAAGGCCTACAAATTGGTAAGGAAGAAATTAAGTTGTCACCGTCTGCAGATGATGTAATGCTATACATATAAAACCCTAAAGACTCCACCTAAAAATATGAACAATATTCAAAGAATTCACTAAAGTTGCAGGATATAAAATTAATACTCAAAAATGAGTTGCATATCTGTACACTAATGAAGTGGCAGAAAGAGAAATCATTCAAGTTACAATTATACCAAAAGGAATAAAATACCTAGTAGTGAACTTAACCAAGGATTTAAAAGACCTGTATGCTGAAGACTATGCAACAGTGATGAAAGAGAATAAAGAAAACACAAGTGGAAACAAGTGGAAAGATATACTGTGTTCATGTATTGGGAGAATTAATATCATTAAAACATCAATAAGACCAAAGCAATCTATCAATTCAGTGTATTCTCTATCAAAATACCAACAGCATTTTTGGAAGAACTAGACCAAATAATCCTAAAGTGCTTAAAAAACCATAAAAGACCCTGAATAGCCAAGGAAACTTGACACTGAAGAACTAAGCAGGTGGTATCACAATGCAAGATTTCAAGATATACTACAAATCTCTAGTAATCAAAACAGTATGGTACTGGCACAAAAATAGACATATAAATCAGTGGAAGAGAACAGAGAGCCCAGATATAAGCCCACACTTATATGGTCAATTAATCCACAATAAAAGATGCAAAATATATGGCTGGAAGAAGACAGTCTATTCAATAAATGGTGTTGAGACAACTGGACAGCTACATGCAAAAGAATGAAACAGGACCCCTTCTTACACCACACACAAAAATAAACACAAAATGCATTAAAGACCTACATGGGAGACATGAAACTGTAAAACATCTAGAAGAAACATAGGCAGGAATCTCTCTGTGGCCTTTGCAACATTTTTCTAGGTATGTTTCCTGAGGCAAGGGAAACAAAACCAAAACAAACAAAAACAAAAAAACCTTTTGTACAGCAAAGTAAACCATCAACAAAGCAAAAAGGCAACCTACTGAATGAGAGAAGATATTTGTAAATGATATACCTCTTAAGGTATTAATGTCAAGAATATGTAAAGAATTTGTACATCTCAACCCCAAAAGAACCAAACAATCTGATTAAAACAATGGTCAAAGGACCTGAACAGACCCTTTTCCTAAGAAGACCTATAGATGGCAAGCACATGAAAAGATGCTCAACACCACTAATCATCAGAGAAACACAAATCAAAACCACAATGGGGTATCACTTCACACCAATTAGAATGGCTAGTATCAAAAAGAGGAGAACTTGTGGAGAAAAGGGAACCCTCATGCACTGCTGGTGGGAATGTAAATTGGTGCAGGCACTGTGGAAAACAGTAGAGAGGTTCCTCAAAAAATTAAATACCATAAGATCTGTAATTCCAATACTAGGTATTTACTGAATAAATACAAAAACACTAATTTAAAAAGATATATGCACCCATGTTTATTGCAGCATTATTTACAATAGCCAAGATATGGAAGCAATACAGTGTCTCATTGATAGATAAATGAAGAAGTGGTATATATACACAATGAAATATTACTCAGCCATAAAAAAGAAAGATAGTCCCATTTGGGACAACATGGATGAACCAAGAGAGTATTATGCTAAGTGAAATAAGTCAGAGAAACACAAATATAGTATGATTTCACTTATATGTGGGATCTAAGAAATAAAAAGCAGAAACAGACTCATAAATACTGAGAAAAAATTGGATGGTTATCAGAGGGGAGAGAGTGGGACATGAGCTAAATGGGTAAAGTGGAGTGAGAGATATAGGCTTCCAGTTTGGGAATAAATAAATCACAGGGATAAAATGTACATCATAGGGAATACAGTCAATGGTATTATAATAGCAATGTAGGGTGACAGGTAGTAGCTACATGCATGGTGACCATAGCATAATGTATAAACTTGTTGAATCACTCTCTTGTACATCTGAAACTAATTTAACTGTGAGTTAACAATACTTAAATTTAAAAAAAAATTATAATTGCACCAAAAAGGATAAAATAACCTAGGAATACATTTACGAAGGTGAAAGACCTGTACTCTGTATTCATATATGAAACACTGATGAAAGAAATTGAAGATGAGACAAATGGATAGATACACCATATTCATGGTTTGGAAGAACACTGTTAAAATGTCCATAATATCCCATACTATCCAAAGTAACCTACAGATTCAATGCAATCCAACAATATAGATACATCAATGGAAAGGAATTGAAAATTCAGAAACAAACCCATGCTTAACTGGTCAATTAACCTACAGCAAAGGGGACAAGATACACAAAGAGGAAGACAGTCTATATAATAAATGATGCTGGGAAAACTGGACAGCTACATGCAAAAGAATGAAACTGGATCACTTTTTTTTTTGAAATTTTTAAATGCAATTAATTAACACATAGTGTATTATTAGTTTCAGAGGTAGAAGTCAGTGATTCATCAGTCTTACATAATACCCAGTGCTCATTACATCACATGCCCTCCTTAATGTCCATCACTCAGTTACCCATCCATTCTCCCACCGCCCTCCCTTCAGCAAACACTCAGTTTGTTTCCTATGATTAGGAGTCTCTTATGGTTTGTCTCCCTCTCTGATTTCATCTTGTTTTATTTTTTCCTCTCTTCCCCTTTGATCCTCTGTTTTGTTTCTTAAATTCCACATATGAGTAAAATCGTATGATAATTGTCTTTCTCTGATTGACTTATTTTGCTTAGCATAGTACCCTCTAGTTCCATCCATGTCCTTGCAAATGGCAAGATTTCATTTTTTTGATAGCTGAGTAGTATTCCATTGTGTATATATACCACATCTTCTTTATCCATTCATCCGTCAATGGATATCTGGCTCTTTCCATAGCTTGGCTATTGTGGACGCTGCTATTACAAACATTGGGATACAGGTGCCTCTTTGGATCACTACATTTGTATCTTTAGGATAAATACCTAGTAGTGCAATTGCTGGGTCATAGGATAGTTCTATTTTCAACTTTTTGAGGAACCTCCATACTGTTTTTCAGAATGGCTGCACCAGCTTGCATTCCCACCAACAGTGTTAGAGAGTTCCCCTTTCTCCACATCCTTGCCAACATCTGTCATTTCCTGACTTGTTAATTTTAGCCATTCTGACCGGTGTGAGGTAGTATTTCATTGTGCTTTTGATTTGTATTTCCCTGATGCCGAGTGATGGTGAACACTTTTTCATGTGTCTATTGGTCATTTGGATGTCTTCTTTGGAGAAATGTCTGTTCAGGTCTTCTGGCCATTTCTTGACTGAATTATTTGTTCTTTGGGTGTTGACTTTAATAAGAAAGGGTCTTGGATACTAGCCCTTTATCTGATATGTCATTTGCAAATACCTTCTCCCATTCTGTCAGTTGTCTTTTGGTTTTGTTGACTGTTTCCTTTGTTGTTCATAAGCTTTTTATCTTGAAGAAGTCCCAATAGTTCATTTTTGCCTTTGTTTCCCTTGCCTTTGGAGACACATCTAGCAAGAAGTTGCTGTGGCCGAGGTCACAGAGGTGGCTGCTTGTGTTCTCCTCTAGGATTTTGATAGGTGTCTGTCTCACATTTAGGTTTTTCATCCATTTTGAATCTATTTTTGTGTATGGTGTAAGAAAATGGTTCAGTTTCATTCTTTTGCATATGGCTGTCCAATTTTCCCAACACCATTTGTTGAAGAGACTTTTTTCCATTGGATATTCTTCCCTGCTTTGTCAAAGATTAGTGGACCATAGAGTTGAGGGTCCATTTCTGGGCTCTCTATTCTGTTCCATTGATCTATGTGTCTGTTTTTGTGCCAGTACCAAACTGTCTTGATGATTACAACTTTGTAATAGAGCTAGAAGTCAGGAATTGCGATGCCATTAGCTTTGGTTTTCTTTTTCAACATTCCTCTTTTGTGGTTCCATACAAATTTTAGGATTATTTGTTCTAGTTCTGTGAAAAAAGTTGATGATTTTGATAGGAATTGCATTGAATGTGTAGATTGCTCTAGGTAGCATAGACATTTTAATAATATTTGTTCTTCCAATCCATGAGCATGGAAAGTTTTTCCATTTCTTTGTGTCTTCCTCAATTTCTTTCATGCGTGTTCTCTAGTCTTTAGAGTACAGATCCTTTGCCTCTTTGGTTAGGTTTATTCCTAGATATCTTATGGTTTTTGGTGCAATTGTAAATGGGATCAATTCCTTAATTTCTCTTTATTCTGTTTGTTAAAGAAATGCAACTGATTTCTGTGCATTGATTTTATATCCTGACACTTAGCTGAATTTCTGTATGAGTTTTAGTAATTTTGGGGTCGGGTCTTTTGGGTTCTCCACATAGAATATCATGTCATCTGCGAAGAGTGAGAGTTTGACTTCTTTGCTGATTTGGATGCCTTTTACTTCTTTTTGTTGTCTGATTACTGAAGCTAGGACTTCTAGTACTATATTGAACAACAGTGGTGATGGTGGACATCCCTGCCATGTTCCTGACCTCAGGGAAAAAAACTGTTTATCTCAGTTTTTCCCCATTGAGAATGATATTCACTGCGGGCTTTTTGTAGATAGCTTTTATGATACTGAGGTATGTTCCCTCTGTCCCTACACTGTGAAGAGTTTTAATCCAGAAAGGATGCTGTACTTTGTCAAATGCTTTTTCTGCATCTATTGAGAGGAGCATATAGTTCTTGTCCTTTCTTTTATTAATGTAGTGTTTTACACTGATTGAAATGCAGATGTTGAACCACTCTTGCAGCCCAGGAATAAATCCCACTTGGTCGTGGTAAATAATCCTCTTAATGGGGCGCCTGGGTGGCTCAGTTGGTTGGGCGACTGCCTTCGGCTCAGGTCATGATCCTGGAGTCCCGGGATCGAGTCCCACATCGGGCTCCCTGCTCGGCAGGGAGTCTGCTTCTCCCTCTGACCCTCCTCCCTCTCATGCTCTCTGTATCTCATTCTCTCTGTCTCAAATAAATAAATAAAATCTAAAAAAAAAATAATAATAATAATCCTCTTAATGTACTGCTGGATTCTATTGGCTAGTATCTTGGTGAGAATTTTGGCATCTATGTTCATCAGGTATAGTGCTCTGTAATTCTTTTTGGTGGGGTCTTTATGGTTTTGGGATCAAGGTAATGTTGGCTTCATACAAAGAGTTTGGAAATTTTCCTTCCATTTCTATTTTCTGAAACAGCTTCAGAGAATAGGTATTAATTCTTTAAATGTTTGGTAGAATTCCCCTGGAAAGCCATCTGACCCTGGGCTCTTGTTTGTTGGGAGATTTTTGATACTGCTTCAGTTTCCTTGCTGGTTATGGGTCTGTTCAGGTTTTCTATTTCTTCCTGTTTCAGTTTTGGTAGTTTATATGTCTCTAGGAATGCATCCATTTCTTCCAGATTGCCTAATTTGTTGGCATATAGTTGCTCATAGTATGTTCTTATAATTGTATTTCTTCAGTGTTGGTTGTAATCTCATCTTTCATTCATGATTTTATTTATTTGGGTTCTTTCTCTTTTCTTTTTGATAAGTCTGGCCAGGGGGTTATCAATCTTATTAATTCTTTCAAAGAACCAGCTCCTGATTTTGTTGATCTGTTCTACTGTTCTTTTGGTTTCTATTTCATTGATTTCTGCGCTAATCTTTATTAATTCTCTTCTCCTGGGTTTAGGCTTTATTTCCTATGCTTTCTCCAGCTCCTTTAGGTGTAAGGTTAGGTTGTATATTTGAGACATTTCTTGTTTCTTGAGAAAGGCTGTATTGCTATGTACTTCCCTCTTAGGACTGCCTTTGCTGCATCCCAAAGGTTTTGAACAGTTGTGTTTTCATTTTCATTTGTTTCCATAAATTTTTTTTTAATTCTTTATTAATTTCCTTGTTGACCCATTTATTCTTTAGGAGGATGCTCCATGTATTAGTCTCCATGTATCTGAGTTCCTTCCAAATTTCCTCTTGTGATTGAGTTCAAGTTTCAAAGCACTGTGGTCTGAAAATATGCAGGGAATGATCCCAGTCTTTTGGTACTGGTTGAGACCTGATTTGTGACCCATAAAACTGGATCGCTTTCTTATACCACACGTAAAAATACACTCAAAATGCATTAAAGACCTAACTACAAGGCCTGAGATAAAAATGGTAAAAGAAAATACAGGAGTAATTTCGTGGACATCAGTCTCAGCCATATATTTATGAATAAGTGGTCTCAAGCAAGGAAAACAAAAGCAAAAATAAACTATTGGAATTATATCAAAATAAAAAGCTCTTGCACAGCAAAGGAAACTATCAACAAAACAAAAAGCTAACCTACCAAATGGGAGAAGATATTTGCAAATGATATATCTGATAAAGGGTTGATATCCAACATATATAAAGAACTGATAAAACTCGACACAGAAAGAACAATCAGATATAAAAATGGTCAGAGGACCTAAACAGACTTTTTTCCCAAAGAACACAGAGGGAGTGCCAACACACACCCTGAAGAGGCTCAACATCATTAATCATTAGGGAAATACAAATCAAAACCACAATTTTGGTTTTATGAAACCCAAATTTATGAGACATCACCTTATACCGGTCAAAATGGCTAGTATTAAAAAAAGATCTAAGAAGTTTTGGTGAGCATGTGCAGAATCAGGAACACTCCTGCACTACTGGTAGGAATAACAATTGGTGCAGCCACTGTGGAGAACATTATAGAGGTTCCTCAAAAAATGAACAATAGAAATACCAAGTGATCCTGTAATTCCACTACTGGCTATTGACCCAAAGAATATGAAAACACTAATTTGAAAAGATATATGCACTCCTACCTTTATTGCAGCATAGTTTATAATAGCCAAAATATGGAACCATCTAGGTATCCGTCGACACAGGAATGGATAAAAATGTGATTATACACACACACACTGGAATATTACACAGACATAAAAATAAAAGTAAATGAGATCTTGCCATTTGGGACAACATGAGTGGACCAAGAGGGTATTATTCTAAGTGAAATAAGTCAGAGAAACACAAATACTATATGATTTCACTTATATGTGGAATCTAAAAACAAACACACACACAAATTAACAGACAAGAAAAGCAGACTTTTAAGTACAAAGAACAAAGTGGTGGTTGCCAGAGGGGGAAGTAGGCTAGTGGAAAAGGCAAAATAGATAAAGGGGATTAAGAGGCACAAACTTCCAGTTGTAAAATAAATCCTGAAGCTGCAAAGTACAGAATAGGGCATATAATTAATAATATTATAGTAACCTTATATGGTGATAGATGGTAAGTATGGTCCTCATGGTGAGCACTGAGTAATGGATAAAATTTCAAATCAATATGCTTTATAGCTGAAATTAATATAACATTGTATGTCAATTTAAATTTAAAAATTTTAAGTCTTACACTACTTAAATAACTTGCCAAAACTAGTTAGTAAGTGTTGTGATATGTTGGTTTACAAATCCTCATCTGTAAAATGAAGAAAAAAACATCAACCTTGCAGCTTTATTCTGAGAATTGGTGACATCTAGCATAGTGTCTAGGACACAGAATATTATAGCACCACTTAGTAGCAGATTCAAAATCAGTTCAGTTGAGTCTGGATATTTTCCCCCTGTTATTTCCCCTTTAAGCTGGAATTCATCTCTTTTGTTATATGGAAGAGTCTCTTTGTTAGTCTGGATCTGCTGTCACCTCACTGAATCCTGCTTAGTTTTAATATAAGTCTTCAACTTACAATGGGGTTATGTTCCAAGAAACCCATCATAAATTGCAAATATCAAAAGTCAAAAATGTGTTTAATACACCTAACCTACCAAACATCATAGTGTAGACAAGCTTGACTTAAATGTGCTCAAAGCACTCACACTAGCCTATAGTTGGGCAAAATTATTTAACATAAAGCCTAATTTATAATAAAGTGTTGAGTAGGGGTGCCTGAGTGGCTCAGGTGGTTAAGTGTCAACTCTTGGTTTCAGCTCAGGTCATGATCTCATGGGTCGTGGGATTCAGCCCCATGTCAGGCTACACACTCAGCGAGGAGTCTGCTTGAAGATTCTCTCCCTCTGCCCCCCCCCCACTTGTGCACGCTTGCTCTCTAAAATAAATAAATCTTTAAAACATACTAATAAAGCATTGAGTATCTATGTAATTTTATTGAATATTATACTGAAAGTGAAAACAACGGTTGTGTGGGTACAGAATAGTGGTGAGTATATTTGTTGTTTACCCTCATGATTGCATGGCTGCCTAGGAGCTGTGGCTCACTGCCATTGTTCAGCATCATTAGCATATTGTACTGTATATCACTAGCCTTGGAAAAGATCAAAATCCAAAGTATGGTTTCTGCTGAGTGTGTATTGCTTTTGCACTACTGTAAAGCTGAAAAATCATAAGTCAAGCCATCATAAGTCAGGGACCATATGTGTATTACAAAAATTCTTTCTTAAAGAACTGGTCATATCCTACTTGTTGAACCCATCAGGCCCTTTCCAGTCCTCAATCTTCTTAATCTCTCTTCGTTTGACCTTCCTCTAACCTCATTTGAAACCTTTCATCTCTTGGGTTCCATAATTTAAAAAAAAAAAAATGTTCATAATTGACATTGTCCTGTTGCTATCCACCTTTGGTCCCCTTTTTTCTACCTGCATCCTAAGTGTACACATGCCTTAATATCCCAACCACAGACCTCTTGGCACTCTTCTTTAATGATTTTGTCCACTCCTACCTTTATCTATCACTTAGGTGAATAACTGTTAAGGCTTTAATGACAAAAATGCATTTTTTTTTTTTTTTAAAGATTTTATTTATTTGACAGAGAGAGACAGCAAGAGCAGGAACACAAGCAGGGGGAGTGGGAGAGGGAGAAGCAGGCCTCCCGCCGAGCAGGGAGCCCGATGTGGGACTTGATCCCGGGACCCCAGGATCATGACCTGAGCCGAAGGCAGATGCTTAACGACTGAGCCACCCAGGCGCCCACACAAAAATGCATTCTTTAGATGAAAGGCACCCTTGAGATTTGGGGATCCAAGCTCATAAAGGGGGAAATCACTACAGCCTAAAATAAAAGCTCAAACTTTTTTTTCCCCAAATGGACATTTAGCTATTCCATCCCATTTGTTGAACAAAATACACTAGCTCTACCAATTTAAAATATTTTTATTACATGCTACAAACTTTTTTGTTGTTCTCTTTTGTTAATTTGTACATCATCCTACAGTATCACATTTATAGTTTGTTTTTTTGTTGTTTTTTTTTTTTAACTGGGTAGGGCAAGTCTTCCTCATTCAATGTTCAAAAACTTCTTATTTTTATACATTCAACTTTCCTAGAGAAACTTTAAGATCAATTTGACAAGTATTATCTCCCCATCCTGGGAGAAAAAGGAAAATCCCAATGGGATTTTGATTAGTATTTCATTAAATATAGAAAGCAGAGACCTTTTACTATTTGCCTCAATTATATAAGGGTAAGTGTTGTCTTCAATGTATACAGAAGAAAATTTAGATATTGATAACATTAAGTGACTTGCTCAAAGTCATACAGTAAGTGGTAGAGCCAATAGGTGAGCTCACAGTTGCAACCAAAGAGAGAACAAAGATTTTGTGCCATTCACAGTATTCCCTCCCCAACTGAATACATTTTTAGAAGACAAAATATCAGTTGAGGTCATCATCCAGAGAGCTTTTGTCTGGCTCCCTGGGCCAACGGAGACTGCATATGTTAAGCAGATGTAATTTATTTAATCTGCGAGAAGGGAAAAGAAGTTTTGGCAGTATTTCTCCAAAACACTCCCCTGTAAACTGGCAGAAAGAAGGCGTTTGGGAGAATGAGGTGCCAGCTCGGCAGCATATCCTCCAGCCAAAAGGAAGTAATTGTAAATGAAGAGCAGTGGAGGTGATCTGGAAATACAGACTAATCACTTGCACACTTGTGCAGCTGCTCCCTTATGTGCTGCTCATCATCCACAGCACATCAGGTTAGAGTCAACCCCTGTGCCAGACAATTCTTACACACCCACTAATTAACAAGAGCATTTTCTTATGAATCTATCCTTAGCTTTTTCCATGAGTTATTAATACTAACAAGTCCAAATCTCAGTCTTTCAACAAGCATTAATTTAAGAGCATCTCAGCTTTTCTCTTGTTTGGGTTGCTCTTGTAATGATCAAGTCATCTATGCTCTCTTGTAATGATCAAGTCGTCTATGCTAAGTAGTATAAGGAACTATACTTAGTCTATACTAAGTAGTATAAGTAGTAGAAGGAAATAAAATAGTATACTTTCCCAAGTCTGAAATGCTTCATCCCTATGTGGCTGAATCCAAGTGACAAAGAAGCTTTGATTGAAGTTCAGAAGGGGCAGCCTAAAGAAACTGGTTATTCTCTGGTATTTTCAAGAGCCAAAAAATGACTTTGGTCCTTCTGGATGTTAAAGGACCAATATCTCTGAACTATTTAAGTATGATCTTCATTAAACTTAGTCAGCCATGTCCTTAGAATCCAAGGATTATATATATGTGTGACTAATCAAATTTTTAAACTTTAACATTTTTACCATATGTACTATTTTCTCCACCACATTTTCCTGTGCTTTCAATCTGTAGTTCGGAATTTCTACTGTCTAATCACCATTTTCTTAGAAACACTATTCTACTGTCTCGTCTAGCTTCTCTGATGGATATTCTTCCTGCAAGCAGTAAAGAAGCAGCTTGCCTCTGAACATATAAGTAGTCTCTCCAACCATCAATATATCACTGTTATTTAACCAAAATAAATAGTTCCTTAGTCATGCATAAAGTAAACAAGTATTTGATTCTGCAACTACAGTTCAGAATGAATAATACAACCTATAAGCACTTGTCAATAACTAAAATGAAACATGATCTATGACGAGTGTATAATCCATGAAGACTTCCATTCCAAACATCTATTTAAGTCACGATCCAAATGCTTATATGGACACTTATTACCCATAAACAGTAAAGGCTCCTAAAAGCCTTTCTCAAATTTATATGTTCAGTGTAGGACCACTGTGCCAGCCATGGGAATAAACACATTTTCAAAATGATTGATTTTGTACATCAAAATGGCTGTTGGAACACAGATCTAACCATAATTCTGGCTAAGAAAGCAAATATATTAAGCCTTTGGGGAAGATTGCAGACTAAGAGGATCCTAGGTTCACCTTGTCCCATGGATACACCTAGATAATAACCACATCAGTGTAAATAACCCAGAAAATGACTGAAGATTCTCAACAGGTAAATGTAGACAAAAAGCCACATGGAAGAGGGAAGGAAGGGTGGAGATGTGGTTGAGAACAAAACTAACATGCAGGACTGTCTGTGGGTAGAAGCAATGCTGTAGGCACAAGAGGGGAAAGTAGCAGACCCCACACCAGGTAACCTAGGCATAGTGGACCTGCACTGGGAAGTCAAATCCCCATAACATTTGGCTTTGAAAGCTAGAGGGGTTCCACTTCTTGAGTTCTTAAAATTAGTAGGGCTTAACACCTAGAACTTTGAAAAACAGTGGGATCAGCTCTGGGAGAACAGGATGGCAATAGGAAATGGAGTCTCCACCCTTAAAGATACAGCATAACAGCCCCACTGAGATACAGCATAGAAACAGCAGTTTGAAAGATGTCTGGGGTATATGAGATAGAGATGTGTTTATTAATATCAGAGCAGGTGCTGGAGGGGCAGAGATCTTGGAGAGATTTCTCTAGGAACAAAAGAGCTGGCAGGTGCCATTAACCTCCCCTGCCCCCCAGCCTAGATACATAGACACCTGGCAAGAATCATCCCAGCACAGAGTCTCCATCTAGCTTGTTAAGATCTCTCCCCACCACTGTACTCTCCTGCAGCCCCAGCCCCTGCATCTTGGCTTCAGCAGGAGTTTTCCAAAGTGGCTACAGACTTCCTCCCAAAGCAGAACAGTGCAAACCTTGCTAACATCACATGCACCACCACCACGCCCACCCCCGCATTCTCCTGTGGATGCACTCCCCCCAACACGCCCTTAGCAAAAGTCCAACCAAAGTGGGGCCACAAGTGTGGCAGTATGCAAGCAGCCCCAACAGGGGTCAGCACGACCCCAGCACCTTCTCAGCGCCACCACTCCTGCCCTCGGGAGAGGGGAAGAAAACCACACAAACCAGTTCAACTATGGCCCCAGCAGTGGGCTCGGATTGGACATCTCGTCTGACTGCATACCCCAACCACCAACAAAAGCTTCTCAGGAAGCAACACAAGAAGAGCACCCTGAAGTCCAGTGATTCTGTGCTCTGACAAAAGCCTGACCTGACCCACCTCAAACTCAAGGTGGCCCCTGACAGGCCCAGTAACAACACAGGGACCAAACACGGCCTACAACAGATAAAGAGAGCCATGAAGGACCGGGCTAAAGGTAAATGTAGCTCAGCCACAAGAGTAGGGCATACACAACACACACATGAGACACCCCATGAAGTGCCAGGTTCTGAGGAACAGGCAACATTACACTACAGAGCCTCTTCTTCAGAAGGCCACTACTATTAGGAGCAGGACACATAGCTGACTTGCCGAACACAAAGAAACAGACACAGAGTTAGACAAAATGGAGACAGAACAACATGTCCCAAATGAAAGAACAAGACAAAACCACAGCAAGAGACCTAAGTGAAACAGATATAATATGCCTCATAGAGAATTTAAAGTAATGTCATAAAGATACTTGACTTGAGAAGAGTGGAGGACCTCAGTGAGACCCTCAATAAAGAGAAAACGTAAATAAACAACCAGAGTTGAAGAACTCAATTAACTCACATTAAAACACATACTAGATGGAATAAAAAGTAGACTACAGGAATCAAAAGAACAGTTCAGTGACCTGGGGGACAGAGATGGAAAGCAATCAAACTGAACAAGAGAGAGAAAAAATAATAAAAAATGAGAATAGATTAAGGAAACTCAGGAGCACCATCAAGCTTAATAACATTCACATTAAAGGGATCCCAGAAGGAGAAGGGAGAAAAAAGGGGACAGAAAATTTATTTTAAGAAATAATAGCTGAAAACTTCCCACATCTGGGGAAGGAAACAGAAATCCAGATCCAGGAGCCACAGATAGCCCCCAACAAATTCAACCAGAGGAGGTACATGCCAAAACACATAGTAATTAAAATGGCAAAAAGTAGTGATAGAGAATTTTAAAAGCAAGCAAGAGAAAAGAGAACAGTTACAAGAAAAACCCCATAAGGCGATCAGCTGATTTTCCAGCACAAACTTTGCAGGCCAGAAGAGAGTGGCATGATATATCTGAAGTGCTAAAAGAAAAAAACCTGCAGCCAAGAATACTCTCTCCAGTAAGGCTATCATTCAGAATAGAAGGAGAGATAAAGAGTTCCCCAAACAAACAAAAGTTAAAGGAATTCATGACCACTTAATCAGCTTTACAAGAAATGTTGAAAGGGACTATATGATTAGAAAGGAAAGACCATAAGCAAGAGTAAAAAGTAGGAAACACAAAAGAAGTAAAATTAAGTTTATCTATAAAAATCAGTCAAGGGATTCACAAAGTTAAAGGAGAATGTGGAGGAGGACACCATGTACCTAAAATGTAGGGGAGAGAGAGGTAAAAACTTTGTGCTTTTAAAGTAGGTTAAAACTTAAGTGACCATCAAATTAATATAGACCACTATATGCATAAGATGTTATATATAAACATAATGGTGACCACAAACAAAAACCAGTAATAGATATGCAAAAAATAAAGAGAAAGGAATCCAAGTATATCACTAAAGAAAGCCAACAAATCATGAGAGAAGAGAGCAAAAGAAAGGAACAGGGAAGAACTACAAAAACAATAAAATAAGTAACAAAATGGCAACAAGTACTTACCTGTCCATAATTACTTTGAATGTGAATGGACTAAACCCTCCAATCAAAAGACATAGGTGATGAAGTGGATAAAAAAAAATACCCCTACAAAGGACTCATTTCACACCTAAAGACACATGCAGACTGAGGTAAAGGGATGGAAAAGCATTATCATGCAAATGGAAGTGAAAAGAAAGCCAGAGTAGCAATACTTATGTCAGGCAAAATAAACTTGAAAACAAACTCTGTAACAAGAGATGAAGAATGACTTCACATAATCATAAAGGAAACAGAATTTACAACAATTATAAATATTGATGCACCCAAATACATAAAGCAGCTAATAACAAATATAAAGGAAGCAATTGACAACAATACAATAATAGTAGGGGACTTTAACACCCCACTTATGCCAATCTACAGATCACCCAAAAAAAGTCAATAAGGAAACAGTGGCTTTGAATGACACATTGGACGAATTGGGTCTAACAGATACATTCAAAACATTCTGTCATAAAACAACAGAATACACATTCTTTTTAAGTGCACATGGAGCATTCTACAGAACAGATATGTTAAGCCACAAAATAAGTCTCAACAAATTCAAAAGATTGAAATCATACCATGCATTTTTTTTCTGAGTAGAACACTGTAATATTAGAAATCAACCACAAGAAAAAAATTTGGGAAGAACATAAATACATGGGTCTTAAATAACATGTTACTAAACAATGAATGGGACAAGCAGAACTCAAAGAAAAAATCAAAAAATACATGGAGGGATGCATGGCTGGCTTAGTAAAACATGCAACTCTTGGTCTTGGGGTCATGAGTTTAAGCCCCACATTGGGTGTAGAGCTTACTTAAAAAAAGAAATACATGGAAACAAATGAAAATAACAAAATGGTCCAAAATCTCTGGGATGCAGCAAATGCTGTGCTAAGAAGGAAGTTTATAGCAATATAGGCCCACCTCATGAAGTGAAAAAAACTTCAAATAAACAACCTAACCTTACACCCAAAGGAGCTAGAAGAACAAACAAAACTCAAAACCAGTACAAGGGGGGAGGAGGCAAGATGGTGGAAGAGTGGGGGACTCCATTTCAACCGGTCCCCTGAATTTAGCTAGATATCTACCAAGCCATTCTGAACACCCACGAAATCAGCCTAAGATGTAAGATTATACCTCTGGATGTCTACCGGGGCAGAAGATCATCAGTCGAGAGGTAGGAAAGACAGAGTTGGGCTTGCCTGGACAGATGGAAGATAAACAGAAGGGGGAAGGGACCATCAAAACCTAGCCTTTGGAAAGTAATACCCCAATGCAAAAGCGTCCTGTGCCTGGAGACCAGCAATGGCCTGGAGACGGAAAGGGACTGATAACAGCGCTCAAACAGAACACAGGGGCTTAAGGGGCAAACACTGGACCCCTGCCCCAGCACTGCTAGCTGCTGCCTGCGCCCGCCCCTACACTGGAGGGGACCTGTCCCGGACTCCAGAGGCCACCGCTGCCGCAGGTGCCCGAGAGGACCCGGCATGGACCTGGGCCTGCAGACTGGGGCATCCACCACCGCCGCCTACACGAGAGGACCCAAGGCAGACCTGAGCCATGGAAATGGGGTTGGAGGCGGCCGCCGTCAAGGCCTCTGCTGCTGCCCCCCACCTCCCACGCCAGAGAGGACCCAGCTTGGAACTGCGCCCATGGCCCCAGGGGCCAGCCACTGCTACAGCCAGAGCCCAGGCCCGCCCAGACCGGGATCGCTCACGGTGTTGGTGGCACAGGGGGCAGAGACAAGTGGGGGCCAGAGTCCATGCTGAGAGGATCACTGGGGGCGTGCACTGCCTGTGGGAGGCTGTGGTTTTCAGCGGGGCTCACAGAGCAGGAGACAGTGTGCTCTGGAGGGTTCAGAGAGGAGCAGACTGTAGCTTCTCTCCCCTGGGACGGAGGTCTGGGTGCAGACGTTTTCCTTTGCTCTGACCCTCCAAAAAGGCGGGAAAAGCCGGGAAAAGATGCCAGAGAACAAAAGCCAAAAAAAAAAGGTTTTCATGAGCGGAACCCCTTGGTAGGGGGCAGGGCAACTCCGCCCAAGCAGGATTGACTGGAAAAACACCCCGGCAGTCCCCTCCTGCAGAAGACAAGCAGGAAGAACAAGAGGACAACAACCCCAGGGTCCCCATAAAACTATAAAACCCCAACACCAGGGGAAAGTTAGTATATTAATCTCTTAGTGTTGCCTCATGGCCTGTATATTTCTTAGATACTTTTCTCTCTTTTTTTTTTAATTATTTCTCATGCTTTTTTTTTTACCTACTTATCATTTCAACCAGATGTTTAATACAACATATTCCATAGTAACTTTTTAACTTGAGCTTTTTCACACATATACTTTTTTTTTCTTTTTTATATATATATAGATATAAGCTTCAATGTAGACCTTTTTTCTCTACTCAATACTACCAGTTTTAATTTCCCTGTATCTCTGGGAAGTACTGTTCTCTAACAAAGAGAACAAAATACACCCAGGAAGAGCTGAAACACTCTACCTCGCCCACATAAAGGGATTATAGCCACCTTCCCTGCACCACTCCTTTTTTTGTTGTTTTCTGGGGGGTTTTTTTGTTTGTTTGTTGTACTTTATAAATCTTATTCTTGGGTTTCATTTTGGCTGGGGTTTTTTTTGGTGGTGGCTTCCGAATGCTCCTAACCCTCCCAGGGTGCACCTTGCCTGGATTGTGGTTGACGTTTTTGACTGTACATCCCCTCAACCACAACTCAACAGAATGACTAAGAGGAGGAACTCCCAACAAAGCAAAGACCCAGAGACAATGGCCTCTCCCACAGACCTAATGGATAGTGATATAAGCAAGATGTTAGTAGACTTCAGGGTAACAGTTATGAAGACATAGCTAGGCTGGAGAAAAACATTAATGGCAACATAGATTGTCTAAGGGCAGATATGAGAGCTAATCAGGCCGAACTTAAAAATGCTATAAATGAGATGCAGTGTAAACTAGATTTTCTAACACCTAGGGTAAACAAAGCAGAAGAATGTATTAGTGATCTAGAAGACAAACTGATAGAAAAGAAGGAAAAGGGGGAGGCCTGGAACAAACAGCTTAATATCCATGAAAACAGATTTAGAGAAATAAGTGACCCCATGAAACGTTCCAATGTCAGAATTATTGGGATCCTTGAGGGGGTGGAGAGAGAGGACTAGAAGATACATTCGTAGCTGAGAACTTCCCTAATCTGGGGAATGAAATAAGCATTTGTGTCCTATAGGCAGAGAGGACCCCCTCCCAAGATCAAGGAGAACAGACCAATGCCCTAGCATGTAATAGTAAAACTCGCAAACCTTAGAACCAAGGAAACCATCTTAAGGGCAGTTGGGGGAAGAGATTCCTTACGTACAGAGGGAAGAACATCAGAATAACGTCAGACCTATCCACAAAGACCTGGCAAGCCAGAAAGGCCTGGCAAGACACATTCAGGGTACTAAATGAGAACATGCAGCCAAGAATACTTTATCTGGCAAGGCTGTCATTTAAAATGGATGGAGAGATACAGAGCTTCCAGGACCAGCAGACTGAAAGAATATGTGACCACTAAGCCGGCCCTGCAAGAATTATTAAGGGGGGGGGGTTCCTATAAAAGGAGAAAGACCCCAAGAGTGATATAGAACAGAAATTTACAGAGACAATCTATAAAAACAAGGACTTCACAGGCAACATGATAAAAAAAATAATATCTATCAATAATCACTCTCAACGTGAACAGCCTAAATGCTCCCATAAAACGGCAAGAGTTGCAGATTGGATAAAAAGAGAGGACCTATCCATGTGCTGTCTACAAGAGACTCATTTTGAACCTAAAGATACATCCAGACTAAAAGTGAAGGGATGGAGATCCATCTTTCATGCCATCGGACCTCAAAAGAAAGCTGGGGTAGCAATTCTCATATCAGATAAATTAGATTTTAAGCTAAACACTGTAGTTAGAGACACAGAAGGACACTACATCATTCTTAAAGGGTCTATCCAACAAGAAGATTTAACAATTGTAAATATCTATGCCCCCAACATGATAAGTTATATAAGATATAACTTATATCAGTTATAAGCCAACTGTTAACCAAAATAAAGAGACATATTGATAATAATATGTTAATTATAGGAGGCCTCAACACTCCACTCTCAGCAATAGACAGATCATCTAAGTGGAAAATCAACAAAGAAACAAGAGCTTTGAATGACACACTGGACCAGAGGCCCCTCATAGATATATACAGAACATTCCACCCTAAAACAACAGAATACTCCTTTTTCTCAAGCACACATGGAACTTTCTCCAGAATAGACCACATACTGGGTCACAAATCAGGTGTCAACTGATACCAAAAGACTGAGATTACTCCCTTCATATTCTCAGACCATAATGCTTTAAAACGGAACTCAATCACAGGAAAAAAAATTTGGAAGAAATTCAAACACTTGGAAGCTAAAGACCACTCCCTGCTTAAGAATGCTTGTGTCAACCAGGAAATCAAAGAACAACTTAAACAATTCATGGAAACCAATGAGAATGAAAACACATTGGTTGAAAACCTATGGGATACTGCACAGGCGGTTCTAAGGGAGAAATACAGAGCCAACCAAGCCTCACTCAAAAAAATAGAAAAATCCCGAATTCACCAAACTTTACACCTTAAAGAACTGGAGAAAAAAACAACAAATGATGCCTAAGTTACACATTAGAAGAGAAATAATTAAGATTAGAGCAGAAATCAATGAATTAGAAACCAGAAATACAGTAGAGCAGATCAACAAAACTAGAAACTGGTTCTTTGAAAGAATTAATTGGTAAAGAAAGAAAAGATTGATAAACCACTGGCCAGACTTATCCAAAAGAAAAGAGAATGGACCCAAATTAATAAAATTATGAATGAAAGGGGAGAGATCACAACTAACACCAAGGAAATAGAAACAGTTATTAGATATTATTATCAACAACTATATGCCAATAAATTAAGCAACCTGGAAGAAATGGATGCCTTCCAGGAAACCTATAAACTACCAAGACTGAAACAGGAAGAAATTGACAACCTGAATAGAGCAATAACCAGTAACGAGACTGAAGCAGTAATCAAAAACCTCCCAAAAAACAAGAGTCCAGGGCCTGATGGATTCCCTAGGGAATTCTACCAAACATTCAAAGAAGAAATAATACCTATCCTCCTGAAGCTGTTTCAAAAAACAGAAACAGAAGGAAAGCTTCCAGACTCATTCTATGAGGCCAGTATTACCTTGATCCTCAAACCAGGCAAAGACCCCATCAAAAAGGAGAATTTCAGACTGATATCCCTGATGAATATGGATGCCAAAATTCTCAACAAAATCCTAGCTAATAGAAT
>NC_138376.1:72923698-72956351 GCF_054177405.1 Leptonychotes weddellii
ACTCCACATTTACTTTTTTGATACCTTTATCTTACATAAAATTTTATAGGCTGTTTCAACCCAGTTTGCAATACAAAAAGATATAACGAAATTTAATTGTTAAAGTAGGAAAAAAGGATTAACTGTAACCTTGAAGCAATCACTTAACCGCTCTGCATTTCACTTTTTGCAACTTTCATTTGTTTAATATACCCAGTGAGTTTCAATTTTGATCCTGAAAGAAGAGAAGCAGACATCTTCACTACATAAAATATATTATGTTTTCCTTCATGCTGGGAGTCAGTTGCTACATTTGATGAGAGTGGAGCTAAAAATGAACACCCTTTGTTTAGTAAAGTAATTAAGAGGAGATATCTCCTTCCCATTAGAGTCTATTTCTGCTACTGAGGTCTTTTTTTATTGAAACAACAAATTTAAAAGGAGATCATTAAGCACTTGCCCAAATTGCATAGTGGTACATGTACTGCATGAACTTTTGTATTTTATTCCATCTTAGAATGCAGAAGATATGATAAAATTCAAAGCCATTTCCATAGGAAAAAAAGTTTAAAATTCAAGCTCTGAAGGAAAACAAAAATATGCTTATAGAAGAGTATATTGATGTTACAAGAAAAAAGCCCAACCAATAATCACTTCTAAGAACAACAAACAGCAACATTAATCTTCCGTTGTAAAAGGAAATACAATAATCAATCATAAAGAAACACAATGCTCACTTGGCAGTATTTTAAATAACGCTGGCTCGCTCCTCATTTTTCCAGTAGGTGGAAAACTGGTGAATGACAGCAATGTAAGAAGAACTCACATCCTAACTAACATTAATGTACCTGTAAAGGGAATTGCCATCACCACTGACATTTGAAATGATTCATATCACTCTTAGGTGTCACACAGGAATGGACTTATAAAGAGCAAGGGCCTTCCAACCAAAAATGCTATCATCTACCCTTGTATTTCATCTTTTGCAATGGTTAAAACACTTTGCTGAAGATCTTAAAGTTTTAGGAGTTCATAGAAGGCAGAGGCAATCCATTTGTTTCACTGCCACATCAGAACCCTAATTTTTTTTTTTTTTAAGATTTATTTGAGAGAGGGGGAAGGGGGAGAGAGAGAGAAAGACGGAGATAGCGTGAGCATGTGTGCAAGCACAGGGTGAGGGGGCAGACGGAGAGAGAGAATCTCAAGCAGACTCCTTGCTGAGTGTGGAGCCTGATGTGGGGCTTGATCCCAAGACCCTGAGATCATGACCTGAACTGAAATTAAGAGTCAGATTCTCAACTGATTGAGCCACCCAGGTGCTTCCAGAACCCTAGTTTTTTTAAGTTTCAGTGAAGAACATTTAAATGTGTGGTATTAAAAACGCAAAGACAGGGGCGCCTAGGTGGCTCAGTTTGTTGGGTGTCTGCCTGCGGCTCAGGTCATAATCCCAGGGTCCTGGGATCAAGCCCCACATTGGGCTCTCTGCTCAGCAGGGAGTCTGCTTCTCCCTCTGTCCCTCCACCTGCTTGTGCTCTCTCTCAAATAAATAAATAAATCTTTAAAAAAATGCAAAGAGAAAGAATTTTTTAAGTAAAAAACTTTGAGAAAGGTTTAAATATATAGTATAGCTTTGTAAAAAAAAAAACATCTTTTTCCTGGCTACAAACAAATTATGTAACTGGTGATGCTGAAAATATAGAAAAATTGTGGGGAACATACTTGTACAACTGGAAGAGAACTGTACTATAAGAGTTCTTATGTGTTTACTTATCTTCTATTCTATGCATATACTATGCATTAAAAAGAAAAAGAGGAGGATTGGGATCATTACAATAGGCATTTAAAAATGTATTTATAGTTAGAAAGTAACTTTGCTCATTTAGGAACATTAAAAGATACATTATGTACTATTTTTTTTTTTTTTAAGATTTTGTTTATTTATTTGAGAGAGACACAGCGAGAGAGGGAACACAAGCAGGGGGAGTGGGAGAGGGAGAAGCAGGCTTCCCACCGAGCAGGGAGTCTGATGCAGGGCTCGATCCTAGGACCCCAGGATCATGACTTGAGCTGAAGGCAGACGCTTAACGACTGAGCCACCCAGGTGCCCCGATACATTATGTACTATTAGCTAGGTTTATAAAATCATTATATTCCAGAAACATTTATTTAGTATATGACATCTTCCACATTGGTGAAGCTCTTCAACTGATGTATCCCCAGTTCCCAATGCAGGCTGAATATATAACTCAGGAAACATTTTTATTTGTTCAAAATACAACATGACAACAGGAATAGGAAGTTCAAAAGATACGGCTACTATCATGAGTGAGTTTAAAATTTAGTAGGGGCGTGCCAAGTACACAAATAATTATAAAAGCTGGCAAGCTATGAAAAATGTCATAAGAGATGGACAGATGAAGCATAATCAGGGAGACCAAATCTACCTGGGAGCATGGAATATTTGGGTTGGGCACTGAGGGTCATTTCAATTACAAAGACAAAGGAAGAATGAAGAGAGAATGACCAACAGAAAAACATGGGATGGAAAAATAAGAGATATAAATAGAAAAACCACAAAAAATAATATAAAGAGGAGGAAAGTTGAAGATACTACTCATGAATCAATCCTTTTTCAGAAATTACTGAGTTACAGTTAAGACCCCAGATGCCTTAATCTTAAGTGTGATTTTATGAATGGTTTGCACCTTTCACTAGCACTCTTGTAAGTAGACAACAGAGGTATCCCCAGTTAGGAACTGGCCAGGTAAATAAAACAGTTTTTCTGTGGTTAATTCTTTCCCTCAAGTGAATATGATATCCCCAACCCATACACTTAAAGAAGGTTTGAACCCTCAAAAGTTTTACTTGCTCTTCCTCCATTTTTTTCTGAGCCTTTTACATACAGAAGACCGTAAATTATCTGTTCTTAATTTTTAACGCATAAATGAGGAACATTGTACCAATATATTCTAGTCCCAGTCTCTGAGATTTAGACAAAAGGAAAGAATACAGATCTACCTTCCAGGAAGTCAAAACTCAACCATGTAAGAAAACAAAGAAGGTCCTCAATTCTTCATAAGGAGAATTTTATCCTGGGTCTACATATCACCAATCTGAATATGATTTTGGAGTTATGACTATCATATATTTTATAAAATAAAGATATATCCTGAAATCATACATTTAGCTTGGCAAAAATCTAACAGAGACTAATAAATTATAAGCCTGAATGCTGAAATACTTATTCATCTACATCTTACTATGTTAAATTTATAATAAATTATCACATATGTTTTTCTCTAAAATTAAGATGCTTTTATTGCTACTATGGCTTTCACTACATTCTACATCATCCATATTTACGCATTTTTGCATTCTCCTTTATCTTTCACAACAAAGATAAAAGGTTTCAGACAGCCCAAATCAGGTTTATTCATATGTTCACAAGATCAAAGGGAGCAGATATAAGGTTTAGGCCACAGAGAAATTAAAAAAACAAATCCAAACAAACAAAAAAACCCAAAAAAAACCCCAACAAACTAAAAAAACAAACAAAACCCCCCCTCCTTAAATTCTGTATAAAAACTTCTAAGGAAATACTTCTCATTTCCCTTTATCCAGTTCCTATTTTTCGTTAGTAACATGGCTTTAGTGAACAAAGGTATTCAAATTACTGACTTCCTCAAGGATGAACTGTGTTGTTATAGCACAAACACAGAAAAAGATTTCTTTCTGAAAGGAGAAAACATAGTATTGTGAGAAGCAAGATTTGAAGCATAAATATCTCTAGTGCTGTAATAAATTCTTTCCTGACCTCCTTCATACAGAGCAGACCAGAAAAATAGAAGGGAGTGATGGTTTCCTGATATTTTAAATTCTAACAAAGCACAGATAAACTTTAAAAAAAAAAGTCCATTTTAATTATCCAGGTATTCACAATGTGAGTGATTCACAACAGACTACTGACAGCAAATTGGTATCAGGATATTTTGTTTTGGTCATAATTAATTCTAATATTAACGCAAGCATAACAAGAAGAGGTCTGAAAGGAGGCGGGGCAAGATAGGATACACTAGTAGAAAGCCAACATGAATTACTGTAAGCTAAATCATTGTCTTTCAAATTATTCTTATGATTGTATGGAGAACAGTGATTTAGCCAGTGTATTAGTACATTCCTATCTATCATGATACTATAGGTTCAACCTAAAGAAGTTTTAATAATGTCAGGAATACATACCCATCATCCTATAAGTCAGTTGCAGCCCTGCACTGGAAATTTTTTTTCCCAAATAAGGTTTTATATATTTTAATATTTCACCAAGGTATTCTAAGGACTTTGTGACCATGGCAGATTTATCAGAAAGGTTCTGCAGATTCCCGTAAGTAATACCAACAGCCTATAAAAAAAAAAAAAAAAAAGGAAAAACATGATTTAGATTTCCAAGTTTTACACAATACTGACTTTGAGAAATGAAGAAAATTTCTCTCCCCACACACACCCCTTACATTCTTAAGTGTACCTCCTTACCTTTCCAATAAATGTTCACAGCAATTAAAAAATGCCAGTGGAAAGAATTAAGTCTTGCCTTTTGTAATTAAAATAAAAGGTTAAAAGAATAAAAAAATCAATGGAACCAATATAAGAAGTTTTATCAAATCATGTCAAGCCTTCCAAATATCCTAGTATACAACTGGCAATTACAATCCCCAAATTCCTATAAGGAAAACCTGCAAGCAAGGTTACCAAATTCTTACATGTAAGACCTCTATGATGTTCAGTTCTGTGATATGATTTTCCCCCCAGAATTTTCTTTATAAGCTGTTAATTAGATTCTAGCTTATATTTCTCAGAGGAAAAATGATGAGGTGCAATGGGCACAGATGAAAAAATGGTGAGAGGTGGTAGGGAGAAATGGTGAGGTGAGGCAGTGAGAGAAGATAAAATGGGAAGAACAAAGGAAATAAAAGAAAGAATAAGTTGAGGAAAAGTGAGACTAAGCAAGAGGTGAGCAGTCACAAAAAGAATCAAGAGCAGACTGGCTAGAGATGGGTCGGGAGGTTTGAGAAGAGAAGCAAAGTTTTCAAACCATTACTGGGAACTGACTTACAGTGGATTTCAATGACCTAAATTGGACCTAATAGCACCAATATACAGTTATGTGATTTTGCTCCTGCAGCTCTCAGCAGATAAGACAAAGAAGAGAAAGCAAGTGGTTGCACCAATCCAAGGTTGAAGGTTTGTAGGCAGAACCAAAAGAACCAAGATGGAAGACTATAGGGATGATGGTAAGAGTACAGCTGCAGTGAGGCCCCCTAAGGGGTCTAATTAAGGTGGAGAGAAGTAAGGGAAGGGAAGAAGTAAGACCTTGAGAGGACGTCACACTTGGAGAAAAGGAAGTGGAAGGTCATGTGAGGTCACTTGGAGAATTGGAGGCACAGGTGGTGATAGTCAAAGAGCTCTCAGATAATCCACATGATGCCGTAGGTTCACTTAGGTTTGTCATGGGAGTGGGTCGATGAAGTAGAGCAGGAGTGAAGATCACCAGAAGACTTGTGGAGGAGCTTTGAAATGAGGGATTAGGATAAGTTATTCAAGGTGATATTAAAGTTAGTCATGTCGATAATAAAATGTAGAATGGAGGAAAAGATAAGGAATCTATGACCTGGAGTGACTATGAGGTGGATGATGAAAATAGCAACAAAAGATAGATCTGATGAATCTTTTTTTCGATTTAGCTTTCTGCCCTTGGTTCTCTACATTTCTTTTCCTAGACCGGAAGTTCTCAAACTTCTCAGTTCCCTTTTATCCATGTAAAAGCTGAGGATCTTAAGGTGCTTATTATTATTTGGGTTATATCTATTGATATTTACCATATAAAATGAAAAGAGAACACTTAAATTATTTATTAGTTCATTTAAAAATAATAAGCATTATATGTTAACAGAGTAAAATCTTTTTACAGAAAACAGCTTTATTTTCCAAAACAAACAAAAAAAAACAGTGATAATTTTTACATTTTTGCAAATCTTTTTAATGTCTGGCTGAATAGAAGACAGCTAGATTCCCATATCTGTTTCTGCATAAAATCTGTTGCAATATGTTGCAGATGAAAACAATTTAATCTCACACACATACGCAAATGGAAGAGAAAGAAATATTTTAGTAGATTTTTTAGATAATTCCTCTCTGATACTACACCAAAACTTGACAAGTGGTATTTCTTAAAGGTTAATTGTATTATGGAATTCAGAACCCATGTCAATGAATATTCTTTACTCTTTAAAAGCCACTGATCTATTTTGCTCTTTGAATGATTGTGTAATACCCATGCATGGTTTTAAAAAGCCCGTTTGGTTATCTGGAAAATTCTGGCTCACTGAGTTATACAACTTCCCAATGTGGACACATTTCATTATTCATTAAAAAAAGTTCTGTTTGTTAATACTAGCACCAGTGTCATCAGAAAAGTCTTTAAGTATCATGATGCTCTCAAGCTCATAATGGCAAATACAAGTTTTCCAAAATTCTAATTTTCTTAAAAGCTCAAATTATGTCATTAGCAACAAACACTGTCAGTTGTTGTTGTTGTTTTTTTTTCTGAAGTGATACTCATTTCATACATTTCTGAGAAAATGTCTGCCAAATACCGAAGTCTGAATAACCATACTTTGTTAGTTTTTCTTTCAAGATAAAAGCAGTCAGGTCAGCTTGTAACTCAAATTACCACACAAGTGCTGTTTATTTATAGACAGCCACCTTGCTTTATATGCAGCAGACATGCTTTAAGTACACTTCCCATTGTCATTCAGAGGGCGTTAAAGGACACTGTACTTAAGGGTCAAAATTCAGTAAAATTAATAATTTTACTACTTCATTAAGGATGTTCTTAAATGAAACTGGATTCTTTTTTTTTTTTTTTTTTCTGTGATTGCATGGCAGTGAAAATGATAATGACCACCAATATAATCTTGGGCCATGGTACTGATTTGTGTTAAAGTTTTTGCACTATTTGTGCAAATGTCAATACACTTTTGAGCTTGTAAAATTCCTGGAAAGGTATCAGTAACCCCCAGAGGTCTATGAAACACTTTTGAGATCTACACACTGTTCTAGAGCTCAGTATTTCTTCTGTGTTTAGCCTTCATTTCCTTAGACTATAAGACATGTATTTCTCAGACTATCTCAGGGACTTCTCCATTCTCATTATTTACATGTCATACTATCATTTCTGTGCAGGAAAGAGTTAACACAGTAGGCCTAGACTTGCTATCTTTAAAAACGCCTACTTGTAAGTCTGGCCCTTGGCTGGCGAATGAGGCCTCAGGTTTTTCCCACCATTTCCTGGTAAGAATGGCTCACTGAGCCTAAACTATTTAGGGAAACAATGCAGTTTATGCTGAATATCTGCCTCCATTCTGGGGGTCTGGAATTTTCAAAGAGCTACGTGACCAGTCCCCATTGAAAACCTCAGGCACTGAGTCACTAATGAGTTTTCCCGGGAGACAGCATTGCACATGTGTTGTCACAATCCCTCTCAGGAAGAACTAATCATGCCCAGCGCAGCTCTAGGAGAAGACCATTGGAAGCCGTACCTGGTGTCTCCAGACTTCAGCCCATGTACCTTTTTCCTTTGCTGGCTGTGCTCTCGATCTTTCACTCTAATAAGGGATAGTTGTGAGTAAAATTATATGCTGAGTTCTGAGTCCTCCCAGCAAATCACACAGCACTTGGGAATGATCTTGGTGACTCCTCACACAATCTCAAACTAAACCAGTTTAAAATTGGACTCCTCACCTACGTCTCCCTCACCCTAAATCATGATGCTCCTATTTCTCCTTAAGGTATCATTCTTCTGGTTAAACACAGTGTTTATCTCAGATCCTTTCAAAAATCCCATAATTCAATTTTCAACTCCTTCTAAATCTAACTAGTTTCTGGCCAACAGTTCTTCTGCACCTTTAATCTACCGTTACTAATTTTCTTAAAAAGTCATTTGATCAAATCAGACCTACTTAAAAATTTATAAAGCCTTCATACTGTTCACAGGAGAAAATCCAAACTTCTTAGACCAAGATGCTCTGAATTATTAACCTACTGAATGATCTAACAACTAACTGGCACTTAGCATACACTGTCTTATTATTTTAACCTTTGTGTTTATCTTGTATTCTCAGACAAGTAAAAAGTTCTCGAAATCAAGGACTACTTTTTCTGGTTTCTCAAATCCCTAAGAAATCCTAGCATAATACTATCTAGCATTTAGCAAACAACTATTATTTACTGTGTGGTGAAAGAACAATTAATTCAGACTGGCTTAAATTAGTAGAGTTTCTGAAAACTATTAGTGAAATAAATGACTTCTACCTCCCTTTCTGGTCCAGTATGGTTCCCAGCATAAGTGTTTAAGTACAGGTTAAGATTCAGTCAATACTAAATAAAAGGCTAAATAAAAGCAATGTCTGTTTTATAGCTGCATAAACAATTACTAAATATTTTTAGGATTTATATGATATCACTAATCGTCATACGATTGTACTTTTAACTTAATGGAAACCAATGGAAGAATTCACATTTATGGAAAGAGCTTATAGGTTGTATTTTTTTCATTGACGTTAATACCAAACACTTTGAGGGAAAATAAACCAACTTTTATTGTGAATAGCTTACAAAAACACTAATCCAAACATGTTAACAACTTCAACAAGGCTGTAAAGCAAAGAATACCACATAATAGAAATTCTTGCAAAATTAATAATTAAAAGTCAAATGTTGAAAGGGACTATTTATTATGGAGACAAAACTAAACAAATGGATTGGATTTTAAAGCCCCAACCAAAATGATATGAAGCAGTTGGTGCTTATGCTAAATACAATAAAATTTTACTGTAAAATTTACTGTTTGCTACAGGGTGGTAAACATGAAGTTGGAACTATTATGGGACCATGGACAAGGCAATCTAGTTCCCAAGTATCTGGAGAATATTGCTATCTAGCAGTTTTAGCAATAAGATATTCCTACAACTGACAGAAGCCTTAGTGTGAGGGTATTATGTAGCATTCTTTTTTTTTTTTTTTAAGATTTATTTATTTTCTTAGAGAGAGAAAGCGAGCATGAGCATGGGGGGTGGGGAAAGGGAGAGAAAGAATCTCAAGCAGACTCTTGGTGAGCTCAATCTCACCACCCTGAGATCATGACCTGAGCTGAAATCACGAGCTGGACACTTCATGGACTGAGCCACCCAGGTGCCCCTATTACGTAGCATTCTTCAGTCATTATTTTTCATTAAATGTAATTCTTCTGGCTGTCCTTAAGAGTGAATTGTACTAAATCACAGAATCACATTTTTATTCCTCCAGAATTTTATAATAGCAGGCAAACAATAATGATTCAATTTAAAATAATTCATTTTATAGAAAAACTTCATAAACACTTGAAGTTTTTGTGAAAAAATAATTATAATGGATTTGGACAATTATACTAATAAATGAAAAATACCTCAAAAAATAGAACAAGTGCTTTTGTAGGGTCTTCTGGACTGGATAAATATTCAACTTGAGCCTTTGAGAAAATATTCTTTACTTCTGAGAGTTTAAATAGCAACCTTGTCAGTTCAGCCAACTGTTCCAAGTACTCTTTTTCTGTTGAGATAAAAACAACATAATAATATTTATGTTTATTATATACATTTATATTACACATATATATAGATGAGAGTATGGAATGCAGCATTCATTTATAACATCCTTTTTTTAAAAAAATTCAAATTTCCACATAATTGAAAACTTTCAATTAAGTCTCTAAGGAAAGGTTTTATTTAAAACCAAACAAACATATACTTATGAATGTCCTAGCCCCAAAAGTTTATTCACGTAAAGCTAAATGATGCAATAAGATATCAAAGTAAATTTGGAGCATTTTTTTCGGGCCAGCCTTTGGGTGATTTATAAATGGCCATAAAGAACAGCTTTATGAAAAGGCATGCCCTATAGACAACCAAAACTGTATGGATATTTTAAAAATAAATAAAGTACAAGTATCACTTTGTGACTAATAATAGTAGAGCAGAACAGAGGTAAAATATCTAATATAAAATGGGAGAGAATTATTCGTAATTGGATACTTTTCTTTTTAAGGTGTTAACGGTGTGATATCTGGTTATTTACTTTATAGTTCTACTTTTTTTGTGTGATCAGTTTCTTCAAGGTAAAAAAATAGCTTGTCACTGGAGAGCAAGTTTTTGTTCCCGGCTTCCAAGGAAACAAGTTCTTTTATCTTTATCGGAGAGAAATTCGTCATACATGGTAACAGGAAAATATCAAGAAAAAGAAACAGGCTGCAGAAAGAAATGTTATTATTTATACATATTACAAACATTTTATATAATATTACAAATATATTTTGTATCTTTTTCTATTAATTTACGTAACAAAACAGGAAATTTTAAACATACTTAGATATCTAGAAAGCAAAATGCCTGACATACTTACCAACTGCCTGTCCAGGATTTATATCAATGAACAAATCATCAGGCACATAGAGGTTGTTTATGTACATTTGCAAAACGCAACGAATCCATGATCTTACAGTTAAGGCTTGAAAAGATACACAGCCTGTATGAGAAAGTGCTTCACATAACATGCTGTAAAAATAAGATGATGGATATTAAAAACCAAAACCTGACAATATGTTCCCTGAGTACAGAGACTAAGAAATGAAGGAAAACATTCTAACATACCCCACTTCTTGGCCTCCTTTATTTTACACATTAATGCAGATAGGCACTGTTGAAAATAAATACTACAGATACACCTAAAAAGAAATTTTACATAAATATTCTTGCTTTCATCTGTAATCTTCTAATTTTTAATTCTCCTCTTTCCACTGATGGCACACATATAAGGTTATGCCAAGGGGAAGAAGGAAGAGAGAATAAGGTTAAAATGGGAAAATCGAGAAAGGGGCTAATAACTTGCAAGGTGAGATGATCATGAAGTGGAAAGTAGGAAAAAAAATAGTGGCCCTTAGAGTAAATAAAAAGAACAGAAGTCATGACCATTTATATAAGAAAAAGTTAAAGACAAAGTATATTTCTATGTGAGTCTTCTAAACAATCCCATTCCCATTCCTTTCTTTCCTGCTACCCCACCCCATGGGCGGTCATTATTAAAGAATTCCAAAGTAACAACTGAAAATAAAATCTTTCTATGAAGCCAAAGGCCTGGCTAAATCTGATATCTACCCATTTTATAATCGGGGGTTAGAAAGGATGAGGGTGGTCTTAAACTAACTATAAAGTGCTAGGTAAAGTCAGAAATTTAAATAATACATATAAGTCATAACTCTAAGAATACTGTTTTGTGGAATGCCTAGGTGGCTCAGTAGGTTGCATCTACCTTTGGCTCAGGTCATGATCTCAGGGTCCCGAGACTGAGTCCCACATCGGGTTCCCTGCTCTCCCTCTGCCCCCCCCCCCACTTGTACGCTCTCATGTTCTCTCTCTCAAATAAATAAAATCTTAAAAAAAAAATACTGTTTTGAAAAACTTTGAAAATAAGTTGCCACAAAGAGTACACAGTGTAGAACGCAGGTTCATCATGTATTACCTATACGACCTTCCTAAAATTATTTAACATCTTTACATCTCAGTTTCTTCAACTGTTATTATATACCAAATATTATTTTTTTTAAAGATTTTATTTATTTATTTGAGAGAGAAAATGAGATAGAGAGAGCATGAGAGGGGGGAGGGTCAGAGGGAGAAGCAGACTCCCTGCTGAGCAGGGAGCCCGATGTGGGACTCGATCCCAGGACTCCAGGATCGTGACCTGAGCCGAAGGCAGTCGCTTAACCAACTGAGCCACCCAGGTGCCCCCAAATATTATTTTTTAAACTAAATAAGTTAGTTTCAGTAAAATAGTTTCAGCAACTAAACAAAAGAATTAGTTTCAGCAGGTAGTTTTAACAAAAGTATTTAATAAATACTAATAATGTTTGTTACTACAGAATTCTCAAGCTAGACGAGATTCTAAAAATAATCCAAACGAAGTTGAACTCCCTTACTTTTTGACTGAAAGCCAATGAGAAGGTGACTTAATATCTGCTTGGTGAGCTTGTCTATGAGGAGAACACCTCACCGACTGCATCCCCCTTCTCACTGACTGGCAGCTTGGACAGGAGCTGCAGGGGTCTCTTGAGTATTCATTTTATTTTCCGTCATCTTGATATTCTTATTCAAATTTTCCTGATTACACTATTTCTATTTTAATTTTATTTATTGTGTGTTTTTTTCTATTGGGGTTCCTCAGATCTGTTATGTAACAGAGCAGGAGACACAGATAAGCAAACCAATGTTCAGGGCGATGAAGTGTCTTGTTCATAATTGTACAAGTTAAGAGACAAGTCTTTAAAAATCTAACTGTGAAAGGGAAAGCTATCATTGAATCTAAAAATACCATAATATACTAGTATCTTACAGAACCAGCAATATTAATTGCATAATTTCTTTCACAAAGGTGAGTATAGAAAGGCCATTTCAGGATGGAATAAGGCAGTCCTACAAAAAAGTTTTGAAAGGGTGCTTAAGCAGCAAGTTTTTTGTTTTGTTTTGTTTTTTAAGCAGGCTACTGCCACTGTCAAACGCTGATCTGTCCAAAAGCAAAAAACCACCCAAGTGAGAGTGTATGTAGTAAGATCAGTTTTTATTTGTGAAGATTCTTACTTTCCTAGTGTACTGATCAATCATGAGTTTCTATTAACGTGCATACCTGATATCAGGTCACTTACCTATTTTGTAGGCAATGACTTAAATATCTTGCTACAACTTGGGGCCAGATGATATCATCCCAACCAAAAAGTTGCATCACTGATATAACTGGCTGAGGCTGAAGATCTGATGGAGCTGTGCTGGGCATGTCCATTGCAAGCAAAGTAAAATCTAGATTTAAAATGAAAGATATTTGTGGTGAAGAATTTTTAAAAAACTATTCCCCTTCCCCAAATTATATCAATAGTGATAAAAAGAATTCAGCCACTCAATAATAAAATGTCACATTTAGAAATGCAGAACTAACAAAAAGACAAAAACTGAACTAAATTCATGTTGCCAAAGAAATTTCTGTAGCGATCATCTAGATCTCCAAGAATGGGTCTAGAATAACCCATTTTAGCGTTACCATGATCAAATCTATAATGGCTTCCTCAAATTCCAAATTCTACACCCAATGTTTCTCTCATTCAAAAAACCCATTTAAAAAAATATTTCTAGCATCTGCTTTTCTCCAATCAAGCTAATGTACTTGCCACCTGCCACAGAGAAGACTTCAGTCTTACCTTAGACACTGGACAGTCGTCTATTAAACGGCAACCTCCTATAATCAGTGGCACTCCACTTCCTTCAGAACCACTAAGCCTAGGAACTAGAATTTCTTCGTTAACCATGTTAAACAAATATCGTTTATTTTGTGATTTCCTGGGAATTCCCCAACTTAATTTGTATTATATTAATTTATGTTTGTCAATAAATTGCTTCTGAAGCACTGGTTCCTATGCAGCTCTCTCAAATGGTGGCTGTGAATTCTCCCACCCCTCTCCTACATTTGAGCTACAGATAGGAGAGTTTGTTCCTTGGTCCCATGGCTGCTTCTAGAGCATTCTACCTTTCCTCCTCCTCAAAACCTCCAGCTTTGACTCTCATGTCATCAGATACCAGCCACTAACTCTCCTGTTGCGTTGGCCTCGTGCTGCCTAGTTCACGTCCCCTCATTCCTCACTAACAACATCTTCTCTAGCAGCACTCCTGTCATAATCCTTGATGGCTTTTCTTCTAATATCCTGGCCTCTCAGTTCCTTGAACTCCCCTTCTTAGTGAATCTATCTTCCATTCTATTTCAGTCATTCACTCCCATGTTGATACTGAGAGATTTTGCCATTACCGGTAAATATGTTCTCTCCGTGATTTCCACTTCCAGGACCCCATTTTCTGGCTCCAGGTCCCCAACTTCCAACAACTATCTGATTTCACCAGGACCTATACAATTCATTGATCCTACAACTTTTCCCCTGTCTCTCGCTACCTTCATGCCTCATCTTTCCCTTTTTAGGCAGCTTGACTGCATGGTCCACTGTTACACTCATTTGTGTATACTGTCAACTCCCTTGCTTCTTACTTGATTCGTTGTACTTCTCTGGTAAAAAGCATCTGTTTCATTCCAACTCTTGGTCTGCTCTCCACACGCACCTACGCCAGTATAAATGGCTGGTGAGCAACCCGGCTGACTGATCTCACTTTAGATTTATGACTACAAACTTTAAGTTGGCCAGCATTCCTGCCACATTACTCCAGTCCATTCAGATTTTTATTCTCCTGGAGGACTACCGCATACCTTCCTTCCTCTCTCCGTCATCAGCTAGCACCTCCTCCCCGTCCTTACTTTCCGCTGATGGCCTTACTTACTACTTCACAGAGAAATGAGAAACATCAGCAGAGAACTTCCGCAAGATCCTGCCACATCTGCCCAGACGCCTCTACCTGGGCCATATCCTCTGCCTTCTCTTCTGCTACTACAGATGATCTGAGGCCAAATCCTCTATGGGATCCCATTTCTATTGGGCATTAAAACACAAGAGACTCTCTTTCATCATCAAGTTTTCCCTCACTCCAGAACATTCCTGTCAGGATTATAAATATGCTGAAATTTCTCCTGTGCTATTAAAAAAAAAATCTCTTTGACCCCACACCTCCCTCTAGCTAATAACCCCCCTTTTCTACTTCTCTTAAATAGTGATAAAAAGATTTATCTACATTTCCCATCTGCAATTCATTTTCTCTTGACTCATCTTCAATCAGGCCTTTGCTTCTAGCACTACACCAAAACTCCTTTTCAACGTTACCAGTGACCTCCCTTCTTGCTATATCCAATGACCAATCTCACACCTCATCTTACTTGATCCATGAACAGCATTTGAGCAGTTGACTTTCCCCTTCCTTGAAATGTTCTGTCAGTTGATTTCCAGGGCACCACACTTGGTTTTCCTCTTGCTTCCCTGGCATTCCTTTTTATCCTACAAATCTGGACATGGGAATATCCTGGAGCCCAGTCCTTAAACTTCTCTTTTCACCAACTTACTCAATCAGCAATCCCATCCACTACATAGCTTTACTATTTATACATAGTTTCCTAATTTAATCTCTTCCCTGAACCCTCCACTCATTATCCAAGTGCTTGTGCAACATTTTTTCGATTTTATTGGATATCTAAAAGAAAAAAAAGTCCAATATCGAAGTCCTAGTCTTCCCTCATAAAAATCTGCTCCTGCCACAATTTTCCTCATCTCGGAATATGGGGGATTCTCTCTTTATTCTGCTTACCATATCCTACCCACTTGGAAATTCTGTCAGCTCTATCTTCAAAATACTTTCTCTACCTTCAGACTGGAAATGGGACCACTTCTCACCACCCTGAGCTATCGTGTTAGCCCAAGCTGCTCATTTTTGAGTTGTTGCAGTCGTTCCCTAACTGGCCTCCTTACTGTCTGTTCTCATTCTCACAGCCAGAAGGATGCTCCTCACTCCTCTGCTCAAAACTCTTCCAACAGCTTCTAACCTCGGAGTAAAAGCCAGTCTTTACAACTACACACAAGGCAGAACACAAGGTAGCTCTCCATTACCTTTTGATCATATCTCTTGACTATTCTCTCTCCCTTTCTTATGCCTCATGACCTTTCATGGCTTCCCTGTGGTTCGGCAAACACACCAGACATGCTCTTGCCTGTGGACTTGTGCAGAGCCTTCGTCTCTCACTTCCTTCAGGTTTTTGCTTAAATGGTACTTACTGAGGCCTTTCTGACTATTTAAAATTACGATCTGCCTCTGGCCTTCCCTATCCCTACCCTCTTTGATATATTTTTATATGTATCCATAGCACTTATCACCAGATATTACACATCTTGCTTACTTACTTATTGTTCTCTCCCCCGCACTATAAGCTCCATAAGAACATGTAACTTATATGTGAGAAAATAAATTGCAGTCCTTTTCCCCACTGGTATATCCACCATGGCAATAAAAGTGGGTGTTTGAGGACTTTTTGAATGCAGGAAATTTTTCTCTCCTAACCTATCAAGTCTTTATTTCAAAACAAACCCCAAACCCACACATATTTTACTTTATATGTATATACCATTTACTTTTAGCACCTAGGACAGCCGTGACTAAACTTGTGTGGTATCATTTTTGTTCGCTGACTGAGAGTCAGGATGATGAATGGAAGAAAGATAAGTCATATTGGCTTCTAATGTCTGCTTTGGTTAAACTGATTGAATATCAATATTTATTTTCATAGACATTATAGTAGTTGGAAAACTGTTGTCCTGTCACAATTCTTCAATCTGTCATTGTAATGTTTTAATTATGGAAATGCTAGCAGAATTCAAGATCTTTCACAATTTATATCATCCAGTCTTTTATGTAGTGCTTTTAGCTCAGTTTTCCATCATTCACACCAGGGTAAAACAAACCATGGTTTAGATTTTAGGTTTTAAAAAGCATTACATTCAAATGTATTACATACTTTTTTTTTTTTAAGAATTTATTTATTTGAGAGAGAGAGAGCAAGAGAGCACAAGCAAGGGGAAAGAGAGAAGCAGACTCCTCGCTGAGCAAGGAGCCCGATATGGGGCTCGATCCCAGGACCCAGGGATCATGACCTGAGCCAAAGACAGATGTTTAACTGAGCCACCCAGGTGCCCCTCAAAATGTATTATATACTTTTACACAAATTGCAATTAAATACATGTAGTTATCATACTGATTTCTGTCTATCCAAGTGCTTCTGCACATATTTTAGGTAAAATATCCCTTTAAGAAACATAATGATCTCTTCTTAGAAAACTGTATATGTGCTCATATATTCAAATTCTTGTCTATGACATCATGTGATTCAGATTCCCTTAAAGCCTAAGGACATGACCTTAGGCTGAGTCAAATTCATGAAAAATTACAACCCAAAATAGAATCTAGTAGAAGTCAAACAACATTCTACATATTTGATGTTTATTCTGATCTCATCTGCTTGGTGTGAAGTGGAATTCACACTCAGTTCTTTTGTTCTTCATACAAGTAGCTTCATCTTATACCTAGACACCTTCACACACAATGTGAACATAAAGTCCTTGAACTAGAAGAAATCAAATGCTACTTTGCTTTCCAAATATTGTGTGCATAAAAAAAGTTTATGTATATTCAATATTTTTAAGATTGAAAGTTGTATTTTGTTTTTAGCAAACAAAAACTTAATTTTTACCTTTACTGAGCAGAAAATAATCAACAAGCCAAAGGAACTTAATTTAACATATGTAATTCTTTTCATCTTTCTGGTTGTCCAAGTATTTATTAGACTGTAATAAAAGAGTTTGTTATCAAGCAAACAGAAGAAAAAATTGACAGAATCTGCACGAGAAGCTAATTAGCCAGTTAACAACGCTGACCTGCAGCTGCGTCCGCAAGTTCTGAGAGAGGCACTATCTGTGACATTCTCTGACTCTTCAAAAATGAAAAGAAATGTCTCCACAGTGCATTGGCAACTGCAGCAAGGTGGCGCTCTTTAGCCGATAATGAAGACTGCACAATTAGGTCCACACTCTCCTTTTGAAGTTCCTGACACAATTGTTGATGCATACTCCTAAAAAGAAATAAAAATATAGCTAACACCCAACAAATGCTTATAAAAATCTTCTTTAAATACATTTTGGGCTTTTAACATTTATATCATAGGAAAACTGAAGGACCGTTTTATATAATTAAAACCTTTATGCCAAGACATTATGCATTTCTGGTTATTTGATGGATGAATGATGGCATATTAAGCACCATAAAGTTAATGTTAATTACTAATGTCAACCATTAATTATATGCTTTTTAATATGTCAGATCCAAATGAGAAAGAGGCAGCTTCAGAATGAAGGTCTGCATTTTGCAACTCACTATGACAAGTGATTTTACTTACAATCTAGACATGAAAACAATTTTTTAAACCATTATCTTCCGAGAGCTTTAAGGACATGGATGTACCAAACAGAAAGTAAGTACATCTAGCTTGCTTATGTGTAGCATTTTAAATTGAAATATTTTCCTACATAAACTCTGCCAGATACAATCTTGGTACTTTGGTCTAAAAAGATCCATAATCACTTTCACATAGCAGACAATAAAAAGTCATTGTTCTTTATAAAATATTAAAATATGAATTCAATACTGCCTAAAATTTTGATTCAAGGTTTACTTACCTATTTGCTTAATTCAAATGAAAATTTAGACATTTCTTGCAAATCAAAACTATAATGAGATATCACCTCATACCTGTGGGAATGGCTAAAATCAACAACACAAGAAACCACAAATGTTGGTGAGGATGTGGAGAAAAAGGAACCCTCATACACTGATGATGGGAATGCAAACTGGTGCAGCCGCTGTGGAACACAGTGTGGAGGTTCTTCAAAAAATTAAAAATAGAACTACCAAATGATCCAGTAATTGTACTACTGGATATTTACCCAAAGAATACAAGAACACTAATTCAAAGGGATACATGCACCCCTATGTTTACAGCAACATTATTTACAATAGCCAAGATATGGAAGCAGCCCAAATGTCCATCGACGGATGAATGGATAAAGAAGATATATACACACACACGCAAACACAAGGGAATATTATTGGCCATATACAATATACAATGGAATATTATTTGGCCATAAAAAAGAATGAAATCTTGCCATTTGCAATGATATGGGTGGAACTAGAGTATAATGCTAAGCAAAATAAGTCAGGGAAAGACAAACATCATATGATTTCACTTATATGTGGAATTTAAGAAACAAAACAAGGAAAAAAATAGACAAATCAAGAAACAGACTCTTAATTATAGAGAACTGAAGGAGGGAGAAGGGTTAAACCGGTAATAGGGATTAAGGAGTGCACTTGTGATGAGCACAGGGTGATGTATGGAAGTGTTGAATCACTGTATTTTATACCTGAAACTGATATAACACTGTATGTTAATTAACTGTAATTAAAATAAAAACCTAAAAAAGAGAAATTTAGACATTTCTAGATTTTAACAGAAATATAAGAGGGGAAGGAAACACTAAGAGATTTTTTTAGTGATCTGGAATAGGAGGTGTTTTTGCAATATGCCCAGCCATTAATAATTTGATTACTCAAAACTAAATGTACAACCATAATATTATTCCTGTTTTTATTACTGTCACATCAATTGTGAGTAGATACAAATGCATGGACACCATCCTGAGATAGATTTGCTTTCTTCAATTAAAGACAAAGCAGTGAAAACCGTAGAGTTGAGGCAGAGACTTCCTCTGATAGTAGTATTCTACTAAGAAAATAATTAGTACTAAAAAAAGAGAAATATTACATTAATTCTAACATTCCTGATGTTTTAAATTAATTTAGCTAGGGGAAGTGGATATTCAAAATACCTGTAACAAAATACAGAACTTAGTACATGTCCCTAAAGCAATTCCACCGAAATATCAAACTGGATCTAAGACCACATAGGTAAGTAAAAATTGTTAAGTTACATAACATGAGGATACTGTGCCCCTTGACACTGGAATTCTTGGATAATCATGAGGCACTACTTCCTACTCCTTGAGGTATTGGGAAAAAAAAAAAAAAGTATACAAATGCCTGGGGAAAAAGATCATAGCAAGCAATTCTCATAAAAGCTAACCAAATATCTGCTATATCCTCTCTTGTAAAAACCCGCCTGAGATGCTCTCAACTTGAACTAGTGGCTAGAGAACCATTTCAGGTCCTTTCGCTTCGAGTAAATTGAGTATCAAACCACTAAAATCCATTTGGCACCTAACTTAACTGCCTACATCAACATAGAAAATTCATGACCACACATCAACACGCTGGAGTCCAAGTAAAATAGAACCACCATTGGCACAACCTACTTACAGCTTTTCTAAAGTGTACTGGTTTCAAAGAGTAATAAATACCTTACTGTATTTGGGTAGGATGAATTGTGCTATTTTTACATAAACAATCCATTTTTTCCACTAACTAAAACCTAGTCCCTAGGGAGGGATATCATTTTTGATCATCTTCTTTGTGCTAGAAATTCTTTAAGAGGAGAACAATTCTATGAGATAGGTATCAGTAATCCTCTTTATAGATGATGAAGATGATAGTGAGAAAGTTAAATATATCCAAAGGTCACATGGTGAGGAAGGGCTGGCCCCATAATCTGAACTTAAAACTGACTCTGAAGCCCATACTTTCCTCTTACACCCTAAGACGCACACACTTACTCACTAATACCCACATACTTTAAACACCGGCCAATTTTCTTCTCCTCCTACCTGGGTTGAAGAAATTTCAATAAGCCTAAGAAAAGGACCTAGAAAAGCCACATGTAGCTTTGCCTTGTGAAGAGGCAGGGGCAACACCAGAATTCTATATTGGCAAAAACTGTAAGCGATACCAAGAAAAATGTATTCAAGGCAATACTGAAAAAGGCCAACAAATCTGAATCACTTTTGACCTCTCCAGACCAAAATGCTGAGGTGCCAGGGTGTACAACTAGGAGTTACCACAGGGATCTGACTCAGAGGTCTGAAAAAAACCAAACCACTAGGTTAAAAAGTTAAATTTAGAGATTACATCCTCCAAAGTGAGAGTTAACACAGCAAAAAGAAGTTCCAATTAAGTGTAAGACATTGACCCAAAATCCGACTTGCTTTGGAAATGTGCATCCGCTTTGCATTTTGGTTCGAAAGAAGCTTTATATCCTGGGAATATGCAAAACACTTTCTGCTTGATGGTTTGAATGTTTAAGCAATATCAGTTTGAATAAGAATGATAATCTGCTATTTTACCACAAAACAAAGTTGTTTAAGACCTTATAATAATTTATGTAAACTTGAACAAATCAGAGAGGGACAGATGCAGGAAATGTCCAGGATATACTGTATTATGAGTCTGAGGGGAGAATCCAATTTCTGCACTATAGCCAAAATAGCTGGAATGACCCCTTGCAGTCACAGGTGATTTTTTTTTTTTAATTACATTTTCTGGATGAGAAAACTAAGTACACAAAGACCAGAGAAAAATAAATTTATTATATTACATGTGACTGCATATCTGATGAAGGCACATTTACAGAAATGCACATATCTGCAGCAGCTCTGTCACTACAGGTAACAACATAAATAAAACCCAAAACGTATATGAAATACATAAAGAATATGACACATTCTAGTTGTCACGGCTATTTTATGAAATATTTTCTACCTTCTTCAATAAATAGTAGAAAAATCTGAAAGTAAATTTATTGCACAGAAAGTAAAATGTAATTTCGGGTCAAAGCCAAAAAGAAATATCACAATAGTTATAGAACCTCCCAACACTTGGCAAATATTTTGAGTAAAGACAAACTTAATATGGGTTAAAATCATTTTGGAAATATACACATGTGGAAACAGACATGCATAACCATCCCACTTACATTCTAAAAGATGCAATATAGTATAGTAGAAAATAAAATTTGCTGAACGTTAAGTTATTCAAATTGTAGCTCTCATAGAAAAAACAGCAATGCCTAGCACTCATTGGTATTTACCATGTGCCAAGCACCATGTTAAGTGTTTTATAAGCATTATTTCTTACCTTATGAGTTAGGTACAGTTATGATTATAATCTTATAAATGGGGAAATTAAGACAAAAGAAGTAACATGTTGAGTAACATAGCTGGTTATTAGCAAAGCTACTCAGAGCAGTGTAACCTTGAAAAAAGTGAGTAACCTCCCAATTTTTATTTTCTTAAGAGTGAAGAAGAGGAACAATCATTTGCTATATCCACGGTTAGGTTTATTGTGAAGACCGCATGAAATAACATCCCTGAAAATGTTTAGAAACCTATCACTGCACCAAGTAAATACCCAAAGTTTACCTACCTAGTTACCAGCTCCTCTTAGGCTTTTATTTTAGCTCTGGTATCCTGCCCCCTTTGGCTTACCCCTCATTATGTTCAAGCACTTTCCTGATTCCTGCATCTGACTATTCTTTTGCCCCATTTTCCGAGACCTGCTTTCCTGTTTTTTATCGTTCCACTTCTTCTTGCTGTGATTACACATATTCAATTATCCATCGAAGCCCCCACAGTCCCATCCCTATGTAGTCGTGCAAATATACTGAGGCATCTATCACCTGAGAGGCACTGAGGCCTGCACTTGACCGCCGCCGCGTGCCAGCCTAGTTTCTGTAGCACACACCTTCCTAACAGTGTAGGCAGGCTTCTGCAGATACTTCCTGGACTACTCTGTCTAGGTTCTACTTCTAATCTCCCTTTGCTCGGGTTTCTACTGTAACTGATAATTACAAAACAAGGTATGACCTCCTGTACATCACTTTCCTAGTAGTCACTGTTGCATATGTAGTATTTCTAATATTATTATGCCTCAAAAGTTAAAGAAAATTTGTCCAGTGATGGACCTGTGACCACAGAAAAAGCATAATATAATAAATGCAACTGATAAGAGCTAACAGCAAGGGATTAACAATGATTAATAGCTGAATTCCTTTTTTAGTTCTACTCCAAACCTGGCAACTTTCTTCAATCAGTATTAGTGAAAAATAAAATGGTAAGTTCTAAGTTAAAAAGTTGTTTCTAAACCACTACAGATAATTATTCCAAGTATCTGATTTAACTAATAGGAAACTGGATGGGAATCAGATTACTCTATGACCATTCTTAGTTTCAGCTAAACTCCCTAAAAAACCTTAGTATTTTGGATCCTCTTGTCGTTCTTGTTCCCCTCTAAAAAAACAGGGCTCTAATCTGCTTTACTACCCAGAAAGAATATAACATAATCAAAGTAATAACATTACGAGAAAAAAAACCCTAGGTTTTAAAGGTAGAAGTTACCCTAAAAATCATCCAATCCAATCCTGTCTTCAAAAGATAAGAAAAAAAAAAAAAATACAGCCTCCCACTGCAAAGAGACTTCTGCAGCTTCGAGCTTGAGTCCTGACCCCCAATTCTGCGCATGCCCCCAGTCATCAGGGAGGGGTGATGAGTCAGAAACCAGGAGAGCAAATAGCAAGCAGCCTGGGTATGCCTTGCAATGCTTCCCTGTAATAGCTCAATGTGTTTGCGTGTACGTGGAAGAGTGAATGGATAGTGATGACTAAGTGAATATGTGAGATCAAGGCTGTTTTGACTACTGAGGGACTATGACAAATAGCGCAGCACTGGCGAAGATGCTTCCAGACACATACAATGCACTATTAAAAGGGTTTCTCAAGATGTAAGGAAAATTGTCCACATGAACACCTGTCCAGGAGAAAGAAGCCCGGCTTGTGATCCCAGAAAACTTCTGAGACTTAGTTTTTCATCTGTTAAATGGAAATAATGCCCTATTATCTTCCATCGAACTCTTAAACTATCAAATCACACTACTTAGGTAATAACAATCTGTAGCCTGTAAGGCAAGATAATATGTATTTTAGTCACATTTCTACTGCTTCTAAATCCTAATGACCATGTTCATGATGCAGCACAGCATTATCTAGGGAGACATGGGCTTTAGAGACAGACATACCAGAGTATAAATCCTACTCTGTCAACCACTAGTTATGTGGTCATTTCCTCATCTGTTCCAAGAATTCTTAGTAAGACACTTTCCATAAATAGAACATTTTTATTGTTGGCCAGAGAATCAAAGATTGCTTATTGAGAATACACATGCGAGCCTTATTCTGTTTTTGGCCTTTACTAATTTAATCCTGTAGGTACTATTATTATCCCCATTTTATAGACAAGAAATCTAAGTACAGAGAGGATAAATAATTTAACTGGGTCATACTGTTAGTAAGCAGCAAGCTAGAATTTGAACACAGGCAGTCAATCTAATATCCATGCAACTATGTTACAACTACCTCAAATACCATTTTGCCACCCATACAAATAGTACATGTTTTAAATGTCACATTGCTACATTCACTCATTCATATGCTAAGTTCCTAATAAAGGTAGCTACAAACTAGTATTAACACCCAATCCCAGGTGGCAAACCAGTTGCACAAACATTAAAGGCTTAACAATTCTGGGGAGTGGAGGTCATTCTCTAAGGATCCCAAAAATCAACAAACATGTGATAATTCAAAAAATTTCCTGTTGCCCATAATTAACTAATTTGCAAGACTGGGAAGGAGAAAAATCAGGAATCCAGTGTTGAGTCTGGCAAACCAAGCATGCTCATAGCAATGCTGCCTTATGGTTTTACAGAATAATACTGGTAAAGTACTTAAAATGAGTTGCTTGCCACTATCTGCAAAATATGGTATAGCACGAAAATATGCTAATAAAACACAATTATTTTTAGGAATTACTCTTACAATTTTATTAGTCACATTTATAGATGATTATGGGTCTCAAGTCAGTTAAGTTTTCCAAGTGTTATTTCACTTCATTTTATTGCATACCAATAAAAAGGATCTACCTTGGTCGTTCTTAATCTTGACTATCATCAAAATGATCTGCAGAGCTTTCTAAAACTACTAATGTCCTAATCTTACTAAAGATCTCCCTGCATCTTCAAGTTTGGGACCTAAACATATTGTTTTAAAATTCTGAATCAGTAGGTCTGGGGAGGGACCAGAGAGTTTACATTTCTATTAGGTAGATGCTGCCAGCCCTGGTCCACACTGAAAGCTCTCACCTTCCTCACTTTCCTTGTCTATGTAATGGGAGCAAAAATAGTACCTACAGGACTAAATTAGTTAAAATCAAATATTTAGAATAGGACTGATACCTATATTCTCAATAAACAGTCTTTGATTTTTTGGTCAACAATAAAAGTTACTTCATTTATTGCAATATGTCCTATTTAATTCTAATAACAGACAAGGATATGGCCATGCAACTAGTAGCCCATGGACCACACTGAGTAGCAAGACCATATACAATTCTGTACTAGAGAAGGGTTAAAAACCATTCCTCTACTCTGTAGGCAGAAGTGTAAAACAAACTGTGGGTTTTATACCAACTCAGAGAAGAAAGATCATTGAGGGCAGTGGGAGAAAATGGGCATGGAAATGATTCTCCAAGAACAGGTTAAGAACTGCATATGTGAAAAGGAGTAAAGTGAAAGCACAAAGGTATACAAAATCCATTCATTTACTCTTTAATTCCACACATATTATATATGTTCTAGGCGGTACGGATAAAAGGTTGTTACAAAGTCTCTGTCTTTCTGCCTCTCATTCTATTTTAATGAGATATATAATGAAAGGAACATTATGTGTTAACATTTTAGGTTGTGGTAAGCTTTGTAGATAAAAAGTAATCAAGGTATGAAGATGATGAATGATGGAAACTAATATTTCAACTAGGATGATAAGGAAACATCTACTGAGGAGGTGACATCTGAACAAAAACCTAAATAAGGGAGGGACTTGTGGGGGGCGGGGAGAGAGCATTCTAGGGAGAAGAAACAGAAAATATAAAGGTGCCAAGGCTGGCAGTTTCATAGGTTCAAGGAAAAACAATTAGGAAGCTGGCTGTCTGCAGCACAACTGGTGATAGAAGGAACAGCAGATGAATTCAAAGAGGTAGCTGGGCTCCAGATTTTGCAGGGCTTTGTAAGCCATGGTAAGGAATTTGGATAAGATCAAGGTAGGTAACAAGACACAAAAGCAGAAGAGTAACATAATGTATATCTTAAAAAGAAAAATATAAAGGAAAAAGGTGATTGGGGAGGAAAGAAAAAGCGGCTACTCTGACTATAATGGAGAATTTTTATAGTAACATTAGAAGGCAATACATTTAAGAATGGAAAACATGGCCACATTTGTTCATTCACATGCTTTCCTCATTCACTTCACAAAAAGTTACTCAGCACCACTCACTGCATCTGATGCCAGGAACACAAAAACAATTAAGGCAGATTCTGCTGTTAAAAAAAATTAAATAAAAAATAATTTAAAAAAAAATCAAGATTTCATTTTAAAGGTAGTAAGGAGCCACTGAAGGATTCTGAACTGAGGAATAGCATAATGAAAATAGTGCTTTGGGAAAAATTAATCTGGTAATGGCAAACAGAATGGGTTAGAATAAGAACTGACTAGAGACCAGAGAGACCAATTATGAAGCTTCTGTAAACATCTAGGTATGAGCTAATACACAATTTGAACTACTTATGAAGGAAAAAGAAAGCTCACGGTAATTATTTGGCGTTTTGTGAGGGAGAGGAAAAAGCAGTCTTTGTTTTTTGCTAAGTTTTTGGGGAGGGAAAATGAAAGTCAGGAGGAGCAATTAATTAGTAGAGGAGAGTATAATTTGATTTGAAAACAGAAAACTTGCGTAACAAATTCCAAAAAGTTTTTGGAAATCTGGACCTAGAGTCCAAGAGTACAATTAGACTCAGGAATCACTCCACCTGGTAGTTCAGCTCATTTTAATGAACATTTCAGTGTCTACTAATTACATGACGTACTACATTAGATGCTATCAAATATGGTCCTTGATCTCAAAGAATATGCAATCAAGTGCTGAGAAAGAGGTATGTACAGAGTATTGCACAAAAAAGGGAACATTTGGCCCAAGTGGGCGTTTGACAAAGACTTCTTGAAGTAAAAAGCCATTATAAGGTCATGGAAGTTGTGTTAGCTAAATGAAAAAATAATACAAGAAAGTTTCAGGAAATTGAAATAATATGAGTAAAGCAGAGGGACATGATATTGCATGGTGTATGAGAGGACTCACAAACAATTTAGTATTGCCAGAAGATGAAAGGTCAAGGGGCAGAATGATGGAAAAATGAAACTAGAGTATTGATGGAGACCAGGTCAAGAAGGGCCATGCCACCTAAAAAGTTAGACCTAGAAGTGAACAATTCTTTAAAGGAGAGAGAATCAACAGAGACAAAACGAGCTTATTATACACCTAACATTTATCTGCCCAACAGTTTGTTCCCAATATAACCTAGAGCTTATAAGGACTACCCTATACAGTTACACATTTAAACACCCTGTGTGAAAATGCACAAAGCTAACGTTATAATGCTATTTGTCTTTGAAATGTTTTCATTAAAAAAAAACCCCAACCTGGTAAGTATGAGCATATGTGACTTGGTACATATACAATTCATCACAACATACTGTAAATATATATCTTTTGCAAATGCTTAAGTGCTGTTTTTATATTCCCATCGAATAAAAGTGAGCACAACAGAACCACCGAGGTCTGACTTACAAACATTAGCAGTATTAGCATATTATAGTGCAAGTGCTCTTAGCAAATGGGTGCTCTATTGCGCTATCCTAAGTTGAATATGTTTACTTTGCTCTGGTGTCTGTTTCTGCCATATATTCTGTATTTGGGAGAAGAGTTAATCCTATAATCAACAAGTAATAGTCCTGAATTGGACACAAAGAATCAAAGAAAAAGTATTATGCTGGATATTAAGATTTAAGCTTTACAGCACCGTAAGATGCCTTTAAAGAAACTGTTAGGGGAAAGAGACCGCATCAAGGTTTGGTTGAAGTCCTTTGACATTTTAACTATGATAAACCATAGGCAGATGGATGCCATGACTTACGGATTTCTAAAAGAACAAGAAAGCAATCACCAACTGACCATGGCAACTCATTTCCAAAGGAGTAATGGTACAATAACCTTGTACTGCTTGTATTCAGTTAGGGCCCTCATTTCTAGGAACTCATCCTCTAAATTTAATACCAAGTATGTGGGTCCAAGGAATGGATGAAAGCAAGAGAGGGAAAGATTATGGGCTCAATATAAAACTAGTCAGTTTCCAAGTTTGCCTGCTACCAGAACATCACCTGGGTTAAGACCATGAGTTATGATTCAGGATCTTTTGTTTTTGATGTTAGAGGCACTGAGAGGGGAGATCATCCCTGTAAGAAGTCTCACAATAGAATATACACATCTTTGATAAAATATCTAAAGCTGCCATACTGGTCTTTTGGGAATTTAAATATGATTCTCTTCCTCTTTAACTGTAAACAGACAGGTATAATTGAGCAATCATACATGCACTGGATCTTATCTAAAATGGTGAGTTACGCATAGAATTCTCATACAAGAAAAAGGAGGGGGAAAAAACGCCATAGGAATTGGTGGCTAAAAAAGGAAATCAGATTACAAATAGTTATTTGTAATACAGGTAGGCAATGATGTAAACAAAATATTTATGGAAAATGCCTTCATTTTGGAACAGAAATCATCAATCTATCAAACTTAGCAACACCAGAGCCAATAATATCTGATATTAAACACATCTCAGAGTCTTTAATCTTCTTCTTCTTGTGTGTCCCATCTCTGCTCCGCTGCCCTTGAGCTATTACATCATATATTGAATACCGTAATAGTTTTAAAACATGGCCATCAATTCTTTGGCACTCCTAGGGCCTGGGAGATCTGTTACTGCTTTGACCAACAGAGTGTAGCAGATATGACACCATGTGAGTCCAAAGTTTGTTAATAGAAGGCCATGTTTCTGCTTTGGGAAAACAATCTTGGAGCCCTGAAATGCCAGGCATGAGTTACAGTTACCCTGAGAACACTCTTTGGAGAGGCTACTCAAGTAGCACTTGAGTCAACAGTCCTAGGTTGGCCTGGCCTTCAGCCATACTAGCTCAGACACTGGACATGTTAGTGAACAAGTCATTGGGAACTGGATCCTATAGCTTCGGGTGGTACAGTCCCAAGCCTTTTGTATTACCCCCAGAAAGAATCATCCTAGCTAATGCCTCAGACATGGTGGAGCAGAGAAAAGCTGTCCTTGGCTTTCCAAATTTCTGACCTACAGAATCCATGAGCATAATAAAGGGGTTGTTGTAGCGTTTCATGCCACTATACTTTGGCATGGTTTAGTATGCTCTAAAGAACAGGTGCCCACTATATACGAAGGATTATGTAGGAATTAGGGATCCAAAGATGAAAAGATACAGACCTGACCTCAAGGAATTCACACATGGGGAAGGGGAAACAAAGATTTCTTTTTATTAAAAGTATAATCAAGGGGTGGTATCTGCAACAGTGCCAAAGGCAGACTTAAGATCAAATAGCTTTTTACCCTCCTAAGAACCATCTTCAATAATCTCAGAAATTCTAGACTTGGTTAGGACAAATGAGATGCAAATATAAGGGTCATCCAAAGAAAAGCTACTTCAGTTTTCTACCTGTCCAGTACATCTATATTAAGGGTGTACTGGGACATCTTATGTATACTATCATATTTACTCTCCATACATTTTATTCAGTTCTGTTCCTTTCACATTTCATTAATAATTGACAGCTCTTTTTTTGAACCAAGTTTCATTTTAATTTTCCCTAGATATAGGGTAGTATATTTGCAAACCTATGGAGAACATCTTTAAAAGCTAATTAATCAAACCATTCTCCAAAAACTAGCCTCTCACCATCTCAGCAGTCTTTTCTGAAAACAACAGTAGACAGCTCTAACTAACTATAGCTGGAATCACGATACTGCGTCTTATTACATGTGTTTAGTTGCTACATGGGGGAATGTGGCTTTGCTTCAAAAGAATTCAATCATTTTGTTAAAGGTAAAGAAAGACCCAAACATTTTTGAGGTCAGATGTTCCACAACAAGTAAGCTGGGACTAAATTCCATTTGTGAGCACTTTTTCCTAATTGGTGGTAATAAATTCCTAAAAAGAAAGGATCTAATGGTAATGTTGACTGATTCTTAACTACATTAACCCAAATGTTCCTGTCACAGTGAAATTTGCTCTGTAATTTACTTTAATGGACTAGGTGTATCAATAAATATTGAAAATGTCCAGTCTTTTTCCCTTCCATTTAAATCAAATCCAACTCTATGTCAACAGATTATACCAATGTATAATTACAATAGCTAATGCATTGGGAAAAGCAGTGTTCTTTGATGAATAATTTTCTAAAACCTCTTAAGTATTCTGCATCCTCAATATTTCTTTTACACTCAAGAAATGCAGTAAATTACACAACCAGACACTACCGACCACTGCCAATTGTGATAATGGACCTAAAAACCTAATCATCAGCTCCAACAGTGACTGTGTTTTCGGATTTCAATCAGTCAAGCAAAAGAATCAAAAAGTATCTAGGGATGTTTTAGGAAGAATTTTCTTCAATAAAAATATAACCAAACTCTAAAAGAAATAATAGCTTAGTCACCATTTAATATCATGCTAAACCTGGGATATATAAGCCTTAGAAGTCTGTAAACTCCTTGAAATTATATGTGATGTTTTGTGTATATGTAAATGTATATGTTTATGACAAGAGAGACTATAGCTTTCATGAGAGTCTCAAAAGGGTCTGCCTCAGCTGAATGAAATCTACAAATTAGATCCTGTCTATAATATACTAACTTAAAAAGAAAAGCTTTACCTGAATTCTGTATAGAAAAAGCTGTTACTAGTCAATGTATAAGATCAATCACCAAAATCATCAAAAAGAAATAAGAGCATAAACTTGTTTAGAACAAATCTGTATTTAAGTCAGTAATTTTCTTAATTTTAACTTATAGTTATCCCAGATACTTATACACATTTCTCTCTAGAGATACCGTTTGCCGCGTTTCCTGTAGTTCTTTGAAAGGGACGAAAAGATAGAGGGGGGAAAAGTTTTCCTAAAAGATTACCCCATTGAAGTCAAGGATCTGTGGGGTTATTATGAAGCTCCATTATTAGGGCTGAGAGTCTCAAAGGCTTTTGTTATGTCACTAATTTCTTTTTGTAAGGCTTCAGCAAATGAGCTGATTTATCTAGTTCTGCATGCTTGGGGCTTGATACATGCTATTTGTACATGACAGGTTTCATCTGCGTAGCACCATTGATATCATTTATCTGCACATCAAAAAAGCTCCTCTCCTGATGTAAAAAAATTTATGCATATACTGGGGTTCTTACCAGTTAAAGAGGCGAGTAAAAAACCTGTGATATCTCATAAAATGAAACCAAACTACAGGAAGATCACCAATTGAGTATGAACGCGCAACAGGGCTATGGGAGCAGATACAACACCAAGAAAAGGAAAAACTGGAAAGATCCTTGCTTACAGTGATAAAGTAGTAGGGCTTTGTTAGTATCCTGTGAATTTTAACTAGAAATGGGAAAAACAAATTTACCTCAAAAGAGAAAAAATGAAGTTTTATGACCAAAGCTTCATAAAGCGTTATGACCAAAGAAGAAATCTTTCAAAATAAATTTTAAAACAGTTCCCATTATTTATAATAGAAGAAAATTGACTTCTAGAATTTATTCTTATGGGAACAGATGTTTAGATTGACTGTTGCAGTGGTTCACAATGAAAAAGCCTGTGATATAGCTTAAAGTGTTAGAGGAACGTAACTAGAGAACACAGGGAGAAAGAGAAAGGTAACCAAATGTGAAACGGCTTTGAGTTTAAAAATGAGAATCAGCTTAAAAGCATCTGTGTAAAAGATTCTGAAAGGAGGGCACAGCCTACATGTTTGAATAACAAGGTAATAACGTTATTTCTAGATTTCCAATAGATGATATATAACACATTCTATTGAGAAAAATCAGCATTTTTCTTTGTGAAGAAGGTACGCATTGAGTTGAAGAGTTTGTTCCTGTAATTCATCATCTTTCAGAACATGAAGTTATATTAGGCTCCAATCACCCCCTACTCCAACTCTTCTCAGCATTTGGTAACACAGACAGTAGAGCTAATTTTCTGTCATTCAGGACGAACTGTTGGATCACTAAACTTGCATCATCATCACCTCTGAAGCACAGTAAAAATCACTGTTGGAACCGATGGTTTATTAGATCGCACCCACCATCAACAATGTCAACTCTGCCTGGTCATGTTAACAGGAAAATGTTTTACGAGTTCCACTGGCCACTGGGCATCAATTTAACTTCCAGCAGCAGCTATGCTGTAAAACCGTGAACGTAATTTATATGGTGACCTGCGTGTGTGGGAAGCAATGTCTAGGTGAAACTTCTCACAGTCTGACAAAATGCTTTGATTTGCACCATTCAGATGATTGAGCAAAAAGAGTTTAAGCAATCACCACCAATAGCCTTTATCTCCAAATGCACTAAAAATTTATTACTCTATGAGTGCAACCTATTGCTTTAGAGCCAGGCTTGATAGAATAGAAATGACTGGATAAATATTACATTTTCAACTGGTACACATCTTGTCCATTAGGTTTAAATACTGGACAAGCTACGTGTTTAAGATAAACATCAGTCTTAGCTGATTCCATCACATAGCACATTTAGAAAGCCTCCAAATGTTTCCATAGTAATATTTTGTGCTTACATATAACTGAGGATACGTGTTCATTGCCAATTAGGAGAAAGTAAACCGAGAGACCACTGAACTCTTCTTAAAGAATCTACCTTTGTCTTTTAGTTAGCACTTAATACAGTTGACAGTATTTACACATCTATTGCTATGTATGAAGCAACCAAGTAATCAATCACTCAAGCAGGAAGGGACATAAATACATGGCTCGCCCACCTATCCTAAATAACAGTTTATTATTCAGGCCTTCCTAGAAATTAAAAACTAGGCTAGATTCATACTCATGGCTTTCTGAAGAGCTGCTGCTGTGAGCTAAGGGAAGAATATTTA
>NC_138376.1:72956851-72979281 GCF_054177405.1 Leptonychotes weddellii
GTGAATTGTGCAAGACTGTTGAATCACAGATCTGTACCTCTGAAACAAATAATGCAATATATGTTAAGAAAAAAAAAAGATAGCAGGAGGGGAAGAATGAAGGGGGGGGAATCGGAGGGGGAGATGAACCATGAGAGACGATGGACTCTGAAAAACAAACTGAGGGTTCTAGAGGGGAGGGGGGTGGGAGGATGGGTTAGCCTGGGGATGGGTATTAAAGAGGGCACGTTCTGCATGGAGCACTGGGTGTTATGCACAAACAATGAATCATGGAACACTACATCAAAAACTAATGATGTAATGTATGGTGATTAACATAACAATTAAAAAACCCACATAGGATTATTTATAACAGGTATATCTTTATAATACTCTTAATCACCAGTCTTTCTTCATTAAAGAAATAGACTACTAATCAAGGGATCATCAGACAAAATGAGTATTGGTCATTAACCTTGACAGTGAGTTCTTTTCTTTAATTAAGGTTTCTAGCCATGTTTTCATGCATTTGTTTGTCACACTGAAAAAATAATTGCAGTGTGCAAAATGGATATAAAGCAAAAACTTGCTATTTAGAAACAAATCATCCTATATTCCATTCACAAAGCCATTTGTTATAGTACTACTAGAAGAGACTTAAGCATTTAACTTGGAATGCCTTAGCAAGATCTTTTAAGCTGTTTTTCTTATCTTGTTCTTCAAAATTTGAAACTAGAAAATCCCACTTGACTAGAAAGGAAAAAAAAAAAAAAGAAAGAAGAGGTTGTCCCTTCTAGGGTTAACAGATGCTTTTTGTAAGATTTTAGGTAAGATTAACCTTTTGCTCACAATAGGACTGGTTATTAGTTTTATTTTTTTTTAACTCAGGTAAAAATCAATATAGAGCGAGACAAAGGGCTCTAGAGGGTCTGGCTACAACAGCTTTTGGGTTGGCTCCTGCACAATTCCACAACATGCTGAGGCTGGGAAGGATTAGCCTGCTTGTGCTGAGTAAACCGATGATACTCAATAAACAGTTTCTGTTGTAAACCCCTTAGGACGTGCAAAGCCACACTAGTTGGCAATAGACCAGTTAAGCGGCAGAACCATTTGTAATCTCATTTAGACCTGAGCTGATCCTCCTGTCCTTTCATTCCACGGGATCAAAGCAAACCACTGAGGAGGCAGCTGTATTATAGCGGCTCTGCTTGCCGGATGCAGCAAACATTTCATAAATTCCACTCCTTGAAGCAAGTCTCTACCTAATCTACCCAGAGTTGGGACAATCAATGAATTTCTGAATTCATTAGACTGATTATTAGAGGGCAACCATTTTCTCTTTGGAGATATGTGATGACTGCATGTCAACTTTACAAAGCAGCTTCTATTTCTGACCATCTTTTTTTTTCTCGAAAGACCCAAAATTTCCCCCACAGTATCACATAAAAATGGTTTAAAATTACTTAGCTCATTACCTTTAATGCAAATTAACTAGCAAACACTATATGATGCCGAATTTCTCCATATTTAGCAGGTGGTTGCCTCTCAAATGCATTCAAGCTTTAACAGTGGCCCACATTTCCATGTTCAATGACACAGAGTGGAGTGCCAAACCTCACTGTGCTACAAATCCATATGTTGGCCAAAAGTGATATTCAAAAAAATGTATAGAAAAGTTTTCCAATGTTTGTTAGAGAGTATTATTTAACATTTATTTTTAAGTTTTCCATAAAACAGATCACAACTTTTAAAAAAGTGTCCCAAAGTGAGAATGTTAAGCGTTTCTTCCCCACCCACCTTTCAGTAGAATTGACACTTTACTACCTCATTTTACTGAAAATTTCCTTTAATTGAAATCTAAATTTCAAGAAAGCAGGAACTACTTTTAGAAATTTTTAATTTTTTTAATTTTAATTTTAATTTTTAAATTTTTTGGCACTACTCCCACCAAATTTAAGAGAATACGAACTGGATGTATCATGGGCACTGAAGAGGCAGGTAGTAGGTGTCATACCACAGATGACTTTAAACAGTAAACATGGAAGACGTGAAACCCAAAACAGATGTGTAGGGCTATGTATAAAACAGAGCATTCAAAAAAGAATCAACGGGGTGACTGGGTGGCTCAGTCAGTTATGTGTCTGCCTTCGGCTCAGGTCATGATCCTGGAGTCCTGGGATGGAGTCGGGCTCCCTGCTCAGTGGGGAGCCTGCTTCTCCCTCTCCCCCTAAGCCCCCCGCTCATGTTCTCTCTCGCTATTTCTCCCTCTCTAATAAATAAATAAAATCTTTAAAAAATTAAAACTAAAAAGAATCAACAGATAAGTTTTTTTTTGAGAGAGTGTGTGCACGAGTAAGCATGAGTGTGGGGAGGGGCAGAGGGAGAGAATCTTCAAGCAGACTCCCTGCTGAGCTTGGAGGTTGACACAGGGCCTGATCTCATGACCTGAGCCGAAATCAAGAGTGGGATGCTTCACCAATGGAGCCACCCAGGTGCTCCCAAAAAGAATCAGTGGTAATTTAATGCTGAATGCCAACAGCGCAGAGAACTCTATGGAACACCTAGTCAGGGGGTTGGCAAATTTTTAAATAAATATTTAGGCTTTGCAGGTCACATACAGCATCATATATTTTTGCTATTTTACAAATATTTAAATACATAAAAACCATTCTTAGCTCAATGGCTGTACAAAAACAGGCCATGAGCCAGAGTTGACCTGCCAACCCCTTCTAGTCCAAACTACTCATTTCACAGATGAGGACACAGAGCCTCAGGCACATGAGTTCTTTTGCATAACTAAGCAGCAAGTGTCAGCCTAAGAATTCAGAACTACTGAGTCTCACTCAGGCGTTTTTCTACTGCTTCCCAACATTTACCCAACATTACTTCTGAAAGAAAATGGTGTGAAGAACCTACTGCACTTCAAAAGCATTTGCAAAAGGTAAGCAAGGATGCCTGGGATTTGACAATCTAGACAGCATCCCAAAGTGGCCACACATTAACTGACCCAATCACTTCCAAGCTAACAAATGCTACATGTAATGATTCACCTCTCTCTGATCTGTTCTTCAGACATAAAAGGGCCCCATTTAACATAATCACTTAATAACAGCAAAAGTGATAAATATCGAAACCTTAACTCTTCTAATATTTGCAAAATCCAGATCTTTGTAATAATAACACCACGATCGGTAACTGCAAAACTGTGTAATTATACTTTAATTGTATTGTGAGGCATGCATTAATCACAAAGTTTAAGTACCAAGGATAGAATTATAATAATTCTGTAAAACAAATTTAAGCTAGCTAAGTAGGTCAGAACCACTAACATGCAACAGGAGACCTCTGGGAATTTATCAGTTAATGGCTATTTATGTGCAAATGAGTGCCCTCCAACGCTCCAAAATCCTGTGTAGCTGAAGGGTATTTCTGTTAACCAGGAGCACTGCTTAACTGCAGAGGCATAAATTAAACCATTTTATTGGAATGATTTTTAATTCCTCTACTTTCCTCTTACCACATTCCCCCCCTACCTTTCTAGAAGCACAATTTATAGAACATATTTAACTGAAGGAAAAAAAAACAGCTGGCTGGAGAAATCTTCAAAACTGGTCTCTCCCTACCTCCACATGTATACGCATACTACACCTTCAGTCAAATTAAAGGAAAACATTTTTTACACTTCAGAAAACATTTTTATACTTCACATCCTCCAAAGGGGACTTACATTGTTAAAAAATGAAAATCTTCAATGTAAGCACTGCATTAACATACTTTTTAGAACGGACTATAACAAAATAAAATTTTGTTTTATATCCTTATATTCTTATCTTACACAAGACAAAAAAATTCAATAGAGTTTGCAGATATCATGATCTTTGTAATAGTGGTCAGATTATACACCGATCAAAATATACTCTCAGAAGGGGAAAAAAACGAAGTGTGTCATTTCTAACTTGCCTCAAAAGAAAATGAAGTATTTGGGGGTTTTCTAAAAAGGCGGGGGGGTGGTGATAAGCAGAATAAAATGTTCCAATGACATAAACACAGCTAAAAGATACCACTAAACATCCACTATCAGGACTATGCCAAACTTTCTCAAGTACAGGGGTGGCATAAGATTTGATACTGTCTCACTTTTAGATTTTAGGTGGAATAACAGGTATCTAAAATTACTCTTTTTAATGATTTAACATGGGGCTACTTAAAAGTTTTAAATTGTGCTAACATCCCCTGGAGTTCTTTCTTTCCCATTATTAGGTGAAAATAAAATATAACCTAATGCTGAGTTAAAGACAAACACCAAAGTAAGATACACAGTATCTTTTAAATCAGAGTATTTTATAGTGCAGGTGAAACCTCAGCACTTTAAGCTAGAATAAAAAAATGTAACATTTGTGGAAATTCTCTTATTTTTTAAAAAAATTTATTTAGCGGTGCCTGGGTGGCTCAGGGCTCTGGGATCCAGACAACAAGAACCAGGAGTTGGGGCAGTTGGGATGAATCTCAAGCAGACTCCCCACTGAGCGTGGAGCCCACATGGGCTCAATCTCAAGATCCTGAGATCATGACCTTAGCCAAAACCTCTCGGTTTGAGCATCAGATGCTCAACTGACTGAGGCACCCAGGCACCCGGGAAACTCTCTATTTTAAACATTCAGGTAAGAGGGATGCCTGGGTGGCTCAGTCAGTTAAGTGCCTGCCTTCGCCTTGGGTCATGATCCCAGGTTCCTGAGATCGAGTCCCGCATTGGGCTCCCTGCTCCGTGGGGAGCCTGCTTCTCCCTCTGCCTGCCACTTCCCCAGCTTGTGTTCTCTCGCTCTCTCTCTGACAAATAAATAAACATTCAGGTAAGAAAACTTTGTGGCAAACTCCTTCAAAAATCTAAGAAAAAATGTTCCGCTCACCTTTCCATAGTTGAAATTTCCAGAGTTTTAAGTAAATTGTAGCAGAACAGATGATTATATCAAGTTTGCTTCTGATTAGTGTGCTTTGGTAACATATCACTTCTGGATTGAGAGAGTGCTCATTAAAGGTATCAAGTACTCCACTGGACAATTATGTTTGCATATGAAATAGGGAATGAAGGTCTCCAATCTAATGCCATGTGTTATACTTAAATATATAATACATAAGTCATAGAAATTTAGATGTATTTATAGCCTGAAAACATAACTTCATTACAACTATCTATATGTAAGAAGAAAAGTATTAACTACAAAAGATAAATTCTCACACAACTATAACCATCTGTTAAAGGTCACTGCCCTATTTCAAAAGGGTAGTCTCAGAAGCTATGAAGTAAGGGCTCACTTGAGCTCCCTCTCCACCACCTGTTGATAAGGGGCAACAGAGGGCTTATGCCAGTTTTCCAATCACAGGCAGATTCTCAGTCAGATCTGTGTACCAAACACTGCCCTAAGGCTTAATTAATCCTGCACAGAGACAAACAGGACCTTCTTTCTTTGAAGAGACAACAGATATACAGCTGACTTAAGGAGTACCAAAATTAAGAGGTAGGCCTCATATATGGAATATCCCCTCCAAAACTGCGTAACAACATTACACAAGGAACAGAACTCTACAGGTATATGAAAGTTGTGGAAAGTTACCAACTTCTGCATTTATAGGCTGAAATAGCAAACAGAATAACATGAAACTGAAGTTTTTTGACATCTTTAGAGAAATAAGGTCAATAGCACCAATGAGAGAAATCCTAGATCACAGGATTAATGAAAATTTTATCAGTCTGGAAGCAGACCAAACAAACATGAAATGCCCAGAATTGCTTAGAATTGCTTAAAACATTATTGCCTGACTATACAGCACCAGCCTGGGTCATCAGATGTTCCCTTTCCTTTACTCCTTCTATCAGTCAGTCCTGACTTCAAAACTTCAAAACTAATGCGCTTTCCCATCATATTGTATTTTACTGGATTATTTTTAGTTTTTCAAATATGTTTTCGTGTCACTAGTCTTTTTTTTTTTTTTTTACCACAGTGGCTTTGTACCTAGTTTCCTTGTCTAAGTTCCCTTTCAATTTATCATGAATATTACTGCCAGAACCATTTATATAATTATCATTCATTCATTCAAGAAAAACTTACTAAGCAACACTGTATGTCAGGCACTTTAGCTGGATATGTAGTGCTGAAGATAAAAATATGAATAAGACAAATTCCCTGCCCTCAAAGCGTATTTTAGTGAAGGAGAAGGACAAAGACAGATGATGACATTTCAAGTGATAAATGCTCTGGGTGATACAAATCAGGGTGTGCAAGGGAGGAAGCCCCTTGCTCGGCCTGGGAAGCTGGAAAACTCTTCACAGGGGAAACTGCCTATTTCATTTACACCTGAAAGGAAATAAGCTTTCCAGGCAGAGAAGGAATCAAGGAATATTTCAGGCAGGGGGATTACGAAGAGAGGACCAGATGAGATCTTTTGCTTAAGGAGCTTATGATTCAGTACAGGGAGAAGAGCACATGCTGTGTTTAAAGAGCTGCTCTGGTGTTGTCCCTCTACTTAAAACTAGACCCTGATTTCCTCCTCAGCCAGGTCTATAATCTTGCCCGAATTTCAAAGCCCTTCATAATTTGGTCATCTTTCTGCTAAAGCATATACCCTCCTCTTTTAACAGACTAGTTTCTTCATCGGTTCCAAAACACATTGAACTCACTCCAATTTCCAGTTCTCAGATCACTCTCCATTGTAGCATTTTCTTCTCCCTTCCCTCCGTTGAGTTATATGATTGTCATTTTTATATCCCACCTCTTTCAAGAGGTCTTTGCTAGTCTTCCTCCTGCAGTCTCCTTCCTTATTACAAGTGCAAATTCTACTTCTCCTTCAATTTCCAGTTCAAATGCCACCTGTTTCAAAATCTTTCCTAATCCTCCCATTCCATCTATTTTCTTCCTTCTTTCTCTTACTGATGATGAATTACCATAATATAGCATTCATCACTTACTTTCACTTTGAATGACACTACAGTTATATACATGTATTGCTTACTAAAAAATAATTTCCTGAAGAATAGTCTGTATGTTTTTGCACACAAGTATTTTGCACTAGTAGAGCTCAATAGAAGTTACTGAATGTTCCATTTACTGAATTACTGAAATGTCCCATTTTTTTTTTTTTTATTGTGTGCAGTATTATGTATCTCCAACTAGAGAAAATCTGGTGCCTCTCTCCTGTCCTACCTACAGTGGGTAAGAGGGCAAGTCCATATAAAGCATCCAAAAATATTTGCCTCGTTATTCATCTACCCTTCACCTACTCAACCTACTTAGTTACAATTTATTTGTAATTCTTCAAATCTTTTTTCCCCATGAAAGCATTGGAAAATGAGAACTCAAACTGTCCCTGACGTACAAGAAGCCCCACCAAATATGCTGTTTAGTAATGAACTATGACTTGCTTTTTATACCTCTTTCTAAAAATATACCATATGCAAAGTAGCCACCTCAACATTTACTGACTGAATTATTTCTTTTAGGATGTAACTAAAAATCACCAACTACTGGCCAAAGTCAAAATAATTGATATTTGCAGCACTGTAAGCTGTAAACTTAAGAAAAGTCTTCCCCTCATGTCATTCTGTTTTGTATTTTTTTACTTTGTGCATGCTACATAAAATGGGAAGAAGCTAAGTAAAAGACAAAATAAAGCTAATTAAATAAAATTTAGTTTTATCATTCTGGCAGTGTAAATCATATTCCCATTTCATTTATCAACTTTAAAAAGAAAAGCTATTTTACCTCAAAATATCAAAGCATTCTAATTCTAAAGACAGAATTAGAAACACTGAGGTAATCTAATCCAATCCTTTATCTTAGAGATAAAAGAACCCAAAAAGAGGGCCACGCTGAGGTCCCAAAGGACGTAGGGTTGACTTAGGCACCAAAAGATCTTTCAATCACTTCACATCCAACCTCAATTTGCTTCTTCATATAAATTTAGTTTATTCTTTAACCAGTGGTCTCTCCTAAAATAAACGTAAATACTGTATTAATGAATACCTGAGGAGATACAGAACATATTTAATATGCAAGATCATAGGCTAACATAAACATGTAGCAATTTTAACCTATTTCCTTAACTTTGGACCTCTGTATTTAACATACATAGAAGAACTGAAAGAAACAACAGAATGAATAAAGGATTCTCTAACTTCAGTGATCCCAAAAGCATAAAAGACAAAAAGAGAAAAGATATATATGAAAATTTAACCTGACTTCTTTGCCCCCACCCCCGGTCACCATTCCAATAGGAATAAATAAATCTATATGAACTGAATTGTCCCAACATCATATGTTGAAGCCCTAACCCCCAGTATAGCTGTATGAGGACTCTAAAGGAATTATGGTTAAAACAGGCCATAAGGGTGGGGTCCTGATCCAATAGGATTAATGTCCTTCTAGGACACCAAAGTGCCTCCTTTCCCCACTTCAGGCACAAAGAAAGGTCATGTGAGCACACAGGGAGAAGGCAGCCCTCTGCAAGCTAGGAACAGAGTTTTCACTAGAAATCAACCATGTTTGGCACCTCAGTCTCAAACTTCAGAACTGTGAGAGAATAAATTTCTGTTGTTTAAGTGACCCAATCAGTCTGTAGTATTCTGTTATGGCAGCCTGAACAGACTAAGACATCATCTGCCCAAAGTTTTAAAAAGTTTATATATTTAAATGAAATGAGCTCTTAGTGCCTACTAGTAGTACTACGCTAAATGGTAAATGCAGAACAGCATTCCAAAAGATAAGACATGACTGTATCAGTCCATAAGGAAATAATGGAAAGATTGAACCATGTTTAATATCTCTACATTAGGCAAAATGCACTTGCCTTCTGGGAAATTAGATATGATTATATCTTATCACAAAACCTCCACTGTAATGTAATTCTGAAAAGGCTGGACCATTAGTTTGACCCAAGATGTGGAATTTCTTGTATTTTGGAGACCACTTACCATTTTACATGAATGGTCTTCAGAATATAAGAAATTCCATACATACATTGGATCAAACTAATAATCCAGGCCTTTTAGAATTTAGAAAAGAATGCAGAAATATAAAAATTCAGAGTCTATACCATATGCTCTCTGCATACTCATACATACTTACTAGGACAGTCCTAAGACACAGAAAGTATTAATAAAAAAAATGCTGGGGGTCTCTGGGTGGCTCAGATGGTTAAGCGTTTGCTTTGAGCTCGGGTCATGATCCCGGGGTTCTGGGATCGAGCCCCATGTTTGGGATCCCTGCTGAGCGGGGAGCCTGCTTCTTCCTCTCCCTGCCGCTCTCCCTGCTTGTACGCTTTCTCTAATAAAAAAAATAAAATCTTAAAAAAAAAATGCTGAATTACATTGGGATTCCTCCTAGGAAACCAAACCAAACCAAAACTAAAACCTACTGTTAATTGTGTGTGTGTGTATGTATACACATACATACATACGTAACATTGTTTTAAAGATTATGGCACTTATATACATAAAACTCTTACTTCTAGACATCCAAATAGAAATGTAAAATGCAAGTTTCAATATATTTGAAACATACATGAGGCTCATAAAGTTGGTATGTTTCGTATATAATTTGCTATGGCAAATTAATATTAAAAGACAAACAAGGTTACTTAGTGAGAGGTCATTAGAACAATTCCCATTCAGGGTTGTAGGCTCTTCAAGGAAAAAGTCATTTTATAATGAAATTGCTTTACTCTCCTCCGGAACTAGAAAAATCATTTTTCTTTCCGTACTTTTTCCTGGAGGCCTTCCTCCCACAGCTTGTCATCATTCTATTTCAGTCTGGAATGGTGGTTGCCTGGCCCAGGTGTATGACTGTCTTCTGTACCTTCACTACTCTGTGCTGAATTCTCCATTTCCTGAACCCAAAATATTTATTGTTCTTGGTAAATCCTTCATTTCCCTGAAGCACGTTCTCTGGCAGTATATCTCAAAAGCATAAAACTAAAAGAAAAAAGCAAGAGGCATCTTGCTACTGTATGTAGCATCTCTGGTATGATGGTTTTTACGTAAACTTTTAAAAACGTACAATGCAATACTACATGTTGGTTTTGTTTACTATTTTGTCACTTTAAATTATCAAAGTACACTGCCCTCAAAAAGTTCACAGGTTTATATTTTAGGGCACACACATTAAACAAGTGGGGAACAAAAGGAGCATTAAGGTTTCAGAGAATGGGAATAGAAGAAAAATAGGTGTCAGGAGAAAGAAATGTAGAAAAATACATCAATGATATAATGCTGTAATTAACAAATCACTAAAGGCTTCACATACATTTATAAGTGGCTTATTATTTTTATTATTGATAGCAGAAATAGATTAAAGATGTCAGAAACAACTTTAAAAGCTTTTGAACTGCTATCTACATAAGCACAACCTACCAAAGACTTACCTCCCTTCTAATACATCTGCCCCCAATTAGCGATGTGGCAAAGTGTGTAAATGACTTACGCCATATACTTTATTTCGTATTGGGCAATCTCAGAGAAAATTCTGTAAGCGATGTAGAAGAGTTTTAAGAAGAGGCTCTTCAACATCTGTCTGTTGATCACAGTGTATTTATTTGTTTGTATATCTGCCTTACTATACCATGGGGCACTTGAGGGCAATGAACTGATTTTATGCATCTCTCTTTTGCCCCAACATCAGCACGAAGTCCATCCTAGCAGGTCCTTGCTGGGCACTCAGTAAAGGAGGACTGACAGGAAAAGGCGGTCATTTCTCGCACAGGCACAAATTCAATACAGCCAAAATTCTTTAAGTCGTAAGAAAAGAAAAGGTGTATGTGGGGAAGAAACATGACTAAGAAAGTAATTTATGCTTTTATTGCAAGTAAGTTGTATTCTTTTCATAGAATACCACTGAGCTGATTGAGAGTGGAGCTCTAAAAATTTTAATTTAGAGTGGGAAACTTACTTGTAATATACATTTGTTCACTTCACTTCTATGAAATCTATGGACAAGCAGTAATGATAACAAAAGTAATCATTATTAGGTACTCTGTTAGACACTTGAGATAAATATTATCTCTTATTCTTCAAACCAGCTCTTCAATATCTATTATTATGCACATTTTACAGATTAGAAAAATTGAGGTTCAAAGAAATTACATGACTTGTTGAAGATTAAAGTGAAAGAAAATAGCATAGGCAGGATTTAAATTTGTGCTTGCAACCTTTTGAAAAATACAGTAACTTTTTTACTACAAGCAAAAGATATTAATTATTCCAAATATGATTCACACATATTAAATAACTGATGTGGAGGTTTGCTCTGCTGGTTTTGAGGCTGGATGTGTTAATAACTCACAAAATTGAACTACAGTGAATACCCTGGTTAAATAAACTAAACCACCCAAATTTTCAAACAAGATCTTGGAAAAATTATATAGGTACAAGAGCCAAGCTAACTTAAAATCATGTGTAGTTCCTAAATGTTCACTGGGGTTAAACAAAGTAAGGTCTACTACACAAGATACTCTGCAGCCTTATACAGGGTGTGTATGTGTGAGTGTGCGTAGAGAGATGTCTTTGATACCTCTTTCAGCAAAAACTGAAGTTGCAGAAATTTCTAAGGTATAATTCCCACCTTAAATTAAAGGAGGTGGTGAAAGAGGCAGTGTGCATAAAAGGAGAAGCAACAGTTTAACAGTTGAGAAGAATATCCTCTGAAGGGTTAATAGTGGTTCCCTTTGTGGCACCAAGGGTTAGGAAGGGAATGACTTTTATTTTCCACGGGACACGATTCTGTATCGTTTATATTCTTTACAGGATACATGGATTTTAATAATAAAAAAATAAAAAAAAGAGAGGCATTACAAACTATCTCTGTAGGGGCTTCAAATGCTTTAGATTTACAATGAAAACTTTATTTTAGATTTGATATTAATAGTATAAAAGGGGGAGGACACTTATAGGAAATAGTAGGAAACCTATACTGACAAATGCAGGAAAATTCTTTTTTTAAATCCTGGGAGATGAAAGTTAGTTAGCTCTTTTATCTGTCATTTAACTCCGAACTCTAAAAGCTTTCTATCTATATGTTTTCAACATATAGAACTACAGTTTTGTTCTACTGGGGGGAAAAAGTTGATTTTTCTTGTTTCAGGTTTTCTACTAGTTAAAAATTTGTTTCTGTAGGAAGTGTTTTAATTATGTGTGTGTCTATAAACCTTGAATATAATTAAACCTTGAATATAAAGCTCCCGACTTTTTAAAAAAGAACTGCGTCTCAGGTTTTATATATTAAACCAAATCATTTAGGAAAATATCTTCCACATATAATCAAACATGTCCATGAAGATCAAAGCCTCATTTATAATGTGAATGGCACCTGTGGAGTTGAGCAATACACAATTTATACAGTAATACCCAAGAGCCCTGCCAAGATACACATAAAGGATATTCATCACAGCTTTGTATATAATGGTAAAAAATTCAAAATAGTATAAATCTTCACCAATAAGAAATGGTTGGGTAAACTACTATATGTCCACACAATGGAATATTATAAAACCACCAAAAATAATGTTGTATATGTCACTGATATGGAAAGCAATCGATGATACATGGAGCAAAAAAAGCAAGTCACTGCACAGTATTTAACCCCATTTTTAGCTTAAAAAATGTATATGAATAGGAAAAATCTGGAAGGATATAACGATAACAGTAGTTCTCTCAGCATGGTGAGATAAGTAACTTTTAAAAAAACTTGTCTGCATTTTCTAAGTTTTACATCACAAACATATAATAGCCTGATACTCATTTTTAAAAAAATTACAACTGCAGGAATAAAATGAAGCAAAAGAGATCTTACAGGGTTTTGCTGGGGTTTGTTTTTTTAAATCAACTGACTTATGGGAGAAGCTTGTTCCTTCCTCCTCAACCCCGAAGGGGGAGATTTATGCAGCATAAGCTACATAATCAGGGGTGGTCTTCACTTTGTGTTTTTATCAGGTATCTTTCAAACTGTGCCAACACTGTGGTTGGTAGTCTGTTGTTAGATTTTGAAGATTAGTTGTTAGTAAAGTGCTGTTATTGATAAAAATACATAATTGAGAGATCAACCAGCCCAACTGCGGCCCTCTGAAAGAACACTGTGCCAGGAAGAGTACACTGGGGTTTCTTGCCCTGGGTAGATTCCCTTGATAAATGGATTAACTCTTGGTTAACTAGAAAATTCTGGAACAACCAACTTCCCAATAATGGTGTTTTTTTTAAGCAACTTACTACTTATTTAGTATGCTCTAAAATACCCTTTTCTTTGCATTCTACCCCTGGCAGCTTTTCACCACCAAGAGTCCCAAATTCCTGGAAATCGAATTCAGAGGAGCCTCTTTTCTTCCTGGTTTCCAGGAAAACTGCCAGTAGGAGGCAGCGATGACTGGCTGTGGCAACTGCAGAGTCTCTACTCTGCACAGTAGTTAGCTGCTGGCTTCATTCTTCTGTCATTATATAAGCAAGATGACACTGTTCTCTAATCCAGCCAAAGCTGATAAGTACCATCAACCTGTCACTTCCTACATTTCAAATTCTAATATCACAGCATCAAAGAGTTTTTACATTTCGATTTCTTTTGCTGGCAGCCGCCGGTAGCCTCTCGTTCTCCCACGGTGTTCTAATGCTGCATTTGCACACCGGGGTTACTCCCAGACTGAATAGCAGGTCATCCCCTGCTCACTGAGCTCATCTGTGGCCCATGTGCTAGGCAATTTAGATCCAATCAGCCCTTATTTAGCTCAAGAGTAATGAGCAGCATAGTGACACAGACTTAAGCCTGACCCTCAGGACACTGCTCATCAAGCAGTAAAACTGTGACAAAATCATTCATCTTCCACCCGCTGGCAAGAAATAATACTCGCACTCACTGTATTACTTTTCAAGATTAAAAAAAAAAAAGTCCTGAATTTTCATGATGTGAGACATTAATTTGCAGAGAGCTGAATTCCCTTAAACCCCCCTGTTGCTATGAGCTCACCAGGGGGAAATAGGCCTTAGGAGACTGAAATGGAATAAAGAAAATTGCTCCAGCTTTCTTTTCATTTTAAATAAGGCTTAAATCTGACAAGAGCTATCCTAAAGAGAGAAAAATATATATCTTGTAAGGTAAAGAAGAAACAATTGAAATTAAGAGTTCCAAATGCTAGTTACACTCCTTATATTTGTTCTCAATTTTGTTAAAATATAAATATATTTTGAAGCAGAGCAATTACTCACCCTTCTCCACAGGTAGATGGAGAAAGGTTAGGAACTGTTCTTTATAGTCCAGATGGTGGCAAAAGTAAATTCATATCATAAAACAAAAATGTACTCTGACATTTTCTAAGAAACACATCTTAAGGAAAATAACTTTAGGGTAATTACCAGAAGATGGTGAGGATAGCTAAGAATATTTAAAAACTATAATGAATCTACTTTTTCCACAATTTATAGTGCTGTCTCAGGTCTTATTAATCCAAAAATAATTAAAGGGATAATTAAGAGATCAGTTTCTTTCCTTCCCTGACACATCACATCATTAAAAAACAGGTCTGGTAGCTTATTGTACTATACTTATTGGATGTAAATGCTTAATTTATTACTTCCTTCCTCTGAGTACCTCCCTTTTATAACCTAAAGCCACAATGGCAGTTTATCTCACTGACTTTTTTTAGACTGGGTCCACTTACTAAAAACACAATTTCAGGTATTTTTACCCATTCCACAGTTGGAAAAGAGTTGACTTTAGCAAACCTATCACGAATGGGATTTACCGGTCTTCCATACATTTATTATGGCAGCATGTCTTTGGTTTAAGAACAGAGCACTGTGCGGTACCACAGAAGAGCCCAGTAGCAACATCTTCCTACAAACTCACTGCCAAATTTCATCGAAAGCTTCAAGGATCTGGGTGGTCTCAATACCTACAGTGAACCGCGGGGTTCAGACAAGGAACCACAGTGACATAAATAAGATTGGGGAAAGTAGCTTTCGCCTCACCCAACACCTTTTGATGTGTTACCATTTGCTAAAGAGAAATGTTCCAGTGCTTGGTACAGAAAATAATCAGGGCACTTCTATTCCCTAAACAACTGAGCTGATCCATTTTCAAAAGAATGAAATGTTTCCTTTGCAGAGTATATTTCTTTTGTCCTTGTGCTTTTATCCCAATATTCTTCATCACAGTTTCTGTTTCACAGTGTTACTTTCCCACTCTACCTTCCCTCATTTTCTCTCTAATTATGAGAGGTGGATTTACTGTTTCATCCCAGAAGAACAGATTTTTAGAACTCCACACTTTGAGAACTATGAATCAGAAAAGAAGTCATAAAGCTCCATTCATCTACTTTCTCAAAGTAGAAATAATTTTGGGGAAAAAAAATCTAATATAAAGCTCTATTTACCCCTCACTTTTTAAAAAATTTTTTAAAGATTTTATTTATTTGAGAGAGCACTAGAGAGAGCGAGCAAGCAAGCATGAGTGGGGGTCAGAGGGAGAGGGAGAAGCAGTCTCCCCACTGAGCAGGGAGCCCGACATGGGGCTTGATCCCAGAACCCCGGGATCATGACCTGAGCCAAAGGCAGATGCTTAACCGATTGAGCCACCCCTTATTTTTCTTTAGTTTTATAATTCTTGGTAATGGAATTTAAATATTAAATCTGACCTAGACTATAACTGGAGATTACAAGACACAGCAAATACAAAAAATAGAAGACTAAGAAAGGTGGGTAAGACTAAGAAGTCACGGAAACTTTGGGACCTTTTCTTTGCACCCAGCATTCTGAATTTCATACAGATGTGCTTTGCTATGAGCATTTTTTTTTTATGTTGTGCTGGGGTCACTCAATAGGCCCTTTCAGCCAGGAATCTTCCATCCTGGGGAATTGTCTTAAATTATTTTCTTGATCACTTCTTCACTCCATTATTTCAGTGTCCTCTTCCAAATGCCTTTCTTCTGACTGAATCCAAATACAGATAATATCTACTTTTAGATTCAAAGTGTCCCTGTGGGCCTAGACTCAATGGAAAGTTCTCAGAATTTTCAAAAGCGAGGTAAACAAACCTCAAAGGCCCACTTATACCATCTGTTTCCATATTTCAGGGGGAGAACAGTTTGGTGATAACTATTGAATTGGCAAAATAAAATAATAAAAGTGGTCCAAAAATTTTAGCTACTGTAGACACAAATTTTATTTTTCAGTAAGACTAAAACCCTTTCAATTAACTGAGAAGAATGGACTCTTGACATCCCCCTGGAGGTCCCTTCTGCCCACTGGTGGTTAGGGAGCAATAAAAATGGAGGTGAAATACAGACTATGCATTACATCCATAGCCTGGCTGCACAATTACCGCTGTCTACTTTCAAGTGGATACTGGCAAGAATTGTTAGATAAGCAAGTAAAAACTGGGAACAAGTATAAATCATTATCAAATAATGCTGAATGACTATAATAGTAAAATATGAAAAAAAAAAAAAAAAGGTGATGGCTTCCATAAACACTTACCCAAGTACCGTTCTCTCTATTCTCCCAGTCTTTCATGTAATAAATACATGAGTACATGCTGCCATACATGTGTATTTAAGTCATTTACTGATGTACCCCAAGTGCCTGTAATAATGTCTGCTACCATAGCGGGCACTCATAAACATTAGCTGGATTTCTTGAATAATGTGTTTAATGAGTATATATCCTCTGTTAAAAATAATTACAGCACAAGGTAGAAAGCACTAAAGGATATTAGAGATAACATGTTAAGAAGTTCAAAGGGGAGAGAAATTATTCAAGATTAGGGACACGTGGACAAGCATACATTTCAAGAGAAGCTTGCTGGAAAAGATAATACCATTCACCCAAAAAGAAAAGGTAAATAAAGAAAACAAACATGTACTGAGAGACTATTATGGCCCATGTTCTGAATAGGTGCAGCATCGAAGTCAGTGCTGTCCACTATAGTAGCCGCTATGTATAGTCCTCAGTGGCTATAGACCTCCTAGTGTGATGGAGGAGCTGAGTTTTTCATATTATATTCACTGACTTAAATTGTCACATAAAGTTAGTGTGTACGGACAGCAGAGATCTAAGCAAATATTCACAGAAATCCTATAATGTATTATTTTGCAAAGATGCAGCTGAAGTTTACAAAAGGTTAAGTAACTTCCTAAAATTTCCTAAGTTTGCACACTTGGTAAGTGGAGGAGGGGTGATTTGAACTCAGGTTTACTGACTCTACAACCCCTGCTTTTTACACTGTGCTGCAACAACAGTAGCAACTCTCAGACGCTACTAGGGCTTCCTTAAGAAGCAGAAAAGCACAGGGGAACCTGGCTGTCTCAGTTGGTAGAGCATATGACTCTTGATCTTACGGTCATGAATTCAAACCCCACATTGGGTGTAGAAGATCACTTAAATAAATAAATATTTTTTTAAAAAGCAGCAGAAAAGTACAACTTGTTGTTGCAGAACTATCTTCTACTGCCTGGACTTTGGCTTCTCCCATATATGATGCTCATGAATGATGCTTTCTGATTCCATTTGTAGTTCTGATCACTTACTAATAACTTCTGAAACCACGTTTCCCCTCCCCCAAATCCCTCTAAATAAATCATTTGTTTTTCTTTTCCTGTACTCTGCTACTCCACCTCAATGCATACTGTGACCAGCACCAACCATTTCTGACTTCTGACCTTGACAATTCCTTTCATTCCCTGGATTTAACCCTTTCCTTATTGTTGTTTATCACCTCACTTCAGCTTATTTAGTCCTGAGATATGGCTCTGCTGTCCTACCATGTTCTGGCCTGAACCCTCAACCGGTTCTGACAGGAAAATATAAACAAAAGTAAGCAAGATTTGGAGATTTCTTCAGAATTAGTAGTTCCATCTGAATGAAGTAAAAGGGAATCACAAGAAAAAGCTGCAAACACAAGAAAGCCAGCCTATGGAAGACTTTGAAGTCCATGATAAGGAATGTGAAGTGTTCTGTGTTCATTGGGATGTCACTAACGGTGTTAAAACACAGAATGATGTAAGTAGACTTCTCTGAGAAGATAAATGTGGAAGAGAATAGGAGATGAGCACAAGCAACATAAAGACAAAAAATAAATACGACTTAATTAAAATTAAAAAAAAATATGCTGCAAAGGACAACATCAAGAATGAGAGAAAATATCTGCAAGCCATGTATCTGATGAAGGGCTTGTATCTAGAACATATAAAGAATTCTTTACAGTTCACTAACAAAAAGACAACCTAATTTAAAAATGAGCAGATGATCCAAATAGATATTTCTCCAAAGAAGACATACTAGTCAATAGGCACATGAAAAATACATAATCAACATCATTAGCCACCAGAAACGCAAATCAAAACCACAATGAGATACTACCTCACATCCACTAAGATCACTTTGATCAGAAAGACACTTTGCAACAAGTGTTGGTGCAGATGTGGAGAAATTTCAATCCTTAAACCCTATAGGAGGTAATGTAAAATGGTACACTGGAAAATAGTTTAGTATTTCCTCAAATGAGTTACCATATTACCCAGTAATTTTACTCCTAAGTTTATACACTCAAGAGAAATAAAAACATGCCCACACAAAAACTTGTATATGAGCATTCATAGCAACATTATCCATAAAAACCAAAAAGTGGGAACAACCCAATGTCCATCAACAGATGAATGGATAAATAAATGTGGATACAATGGATTATTTGGCAATAAAAGGGAATAAGGTACTAATACATGTGACAATATGGATATACCTTAAAATCATTATTCTAAGTGAAAGAAACTAGTCACAAAGATTAGGTGTTGGATGGTTCCATTTATATGAAAGGTCCAGAGTAAGCAAATCTATAGAGACATACAGTAGATTAATGGTTGCTAGGGATGGGGGTTGGGTAGGGGAAAATGGGAGAGTTACTGCTACTGGGTATAGTGCTTCCTTTTGAGGTGACAAATTGTTCTAAAACTGTGGTAATGACTGTACAACTCTATGAATATACTAAAACCATTAACATTTTTAAAAATATTTTATTTATTTATTCGACAGAAAGACACACAGGGAGAGGGAACACAAGCAGGGGGAGTGGGAGAAGGAGAAGCAGGCTTCCTGCTGAGCAGAGAGCCCGATGCGGGGCTCGATCCGAGGACCCTGAGATCATGACCCAAGCCGAAGGCAGACGCCCAATGACTGAGCCACCCAGGCGCCCCTAAAACCATTATTGTATGGTATGCGAATTATATCTTAATAAAGCTGGCCAATAAGTGAATTATATGATAAGTAATATATCTCAATAAAGTTGTTTAAAAAAAAAAGATGGTCTGAAGAGGGAAGGCGCCAGAGGCAGGGAGAGTAGGCAAACATTAATAATGGTCTAAAAATGGAGGAAATGGTAGTGAGAATAAAGAAGGAATGATATAAAAGAGATCATCTAAAGAAAACATTAAAAAAATTCAATCAACTGGATATATAGAGAAAAGAAAGACATACTTATATATTACATTTCTATCTTAAAAAATTACTTTTCTTTTTCTACAGCAGATCCTTAGCATCTCAGATTTATAGGATCACAATTTCCAACAGCTCTAAAATGTGAGGCAATGTTTGTGTTCCCTATAATCTGGACTTTGTTTTTAAAATGATCTGATTCATTCACACATCCAAAAGCATTTACTGAATGGCCACTATGTTAAAGGTACAATGTTAGGAATGAGTTAAGAACTATCCAAGATAAGTGTACACACACACACACACCTACTGAGGTTGTCAGGCTTAAAGTATAGCACAAAGAAATGATTATGGGTTCTTTTGAAAATAATAGTAACGACAATAATAGCAACTTCTAACATTTACTGAACACTTAATGATATGCCAGCCACTATGCCAACAACTTTATATAATTATTGCATTTAATCCTCAAAAAAACCTAGTAAAGTATGTGCTATTACCCTCATTCTACCAATAAAGCTGAGATTTGGACACATAAGTTTTCCCTTAAAATATTTCAAAATTATTTTATACTTATGTAAGGAGAATTCATGTGTATGTAATAGAACTAGTTGGAAACTAAATGACCCAAATATTAATTCCTATATATGAAAAATTAGGTAGATAACCTCTGTTTTTAGAAAAATACAAAAAAAGTGCACAAACATTTCCAAGTTAATAAAGTGTGTAGTTTATATAACTGAATGAACTTATAAAATATGTAATATGGAAAGGCTCTAGTAAACATATATGTTTTGCAAAATTCAAGCCTAGTAAATAGTAAATAAGATCAAAATAATAATTCATAGTATACATGTAAAATCTCAGTTGAAAGAGAAATAAAATATTTAATAACAAAAAAATCTTTAACATTTTATATATTCTCAAAATACTAAGATTTACACTACTTTCCCTTAGAGGTGCTTATGCTGTCTCTGAAGCAACCAAAACTGGTAGATGGATCACTTTTATTTTATTTATTTTTTTTAAGATTTTATTTTTTATTTATTTGACAGAGACACAGCAAGAGAGGGAGCACGAGCAGGGGGAGTGGGAGAGGGACAAGCAGGCTTCCCGCTGAGCAGAGAGCCCGATGTGGGGTCGATCCCAGAACCCTGGGATCATGACCTGAGCCGAAGGCAGACGCTTAACAACTGAGCCACCCAGAAGCCCTGATAGATCACTTTTAGTGAGCAATATAACTATTTGATTTCTCAAATAAAAACTGGAAATACAGTTTGCCATGAAACATACTCATGTGCTCCCTCTCCCAAATTATTAGAACACTGCCAAAAATTTGCATCAAATCAAATCGCATCAAATCATATATACAAGTTGTAACCTATTCATACTAACAGAACACCCAATCACAAAAGGAGGAAAAGGCCTGCATGCTATCAAAAGCATCCTTTCTATTTTTCCTGAAAAACCATGTAAAGTTTTTGGCCTACAGCCGTCCCTCATGAGAACATTTCCTCTCATACTACCCCCTTCTCTATCTAGAAAACCCTCAATTCTCTCACTGAAGATTTAAAAAAAATTTTGTTTAGTATAAATGATAACTACACTAATAAAAGTTAAAATAACTAGAACTATTCAGCAAGAAGAATATTTGAGGGGAATAATAAACACAGTTCCATGCATGTGCATGCACACACAACCCCCCCATCCCAAATGTCAAAACTGATATATAATAAATGGATGAACGTCTAGGCTCATTGGAAAAGAAAAGGAATTTAAAAATACGTGTATTTTCAAAATGTATTTTGAAGCCAGGAAAAAGGAGTCTTAATCTTTTAAGGAGTTGTACTTCAGCACACAGGATATCAAAAAGAAGCCAATCATTCCTTCTGAATTATTTCATAGTCTCAATATTTAACATTTTAGGCAAGTTTTCAACTGCCTTTTAGACTCCTTTTGAAACCAGGCTCTTGTTTAATACAAAATAGGATGTCAGTTGATCAATATCCATTTGGCTTAAATTCATAAGTCCACAACCTCCCTTAAGTGGTAGAACAAACAGGTACAAAGCCTGAAAATTTATTGTTTCTTTTTAAACTCCAAATGATATTTGCAGATGCCAAAAGGCATTTTGAAATCACTCACCCTTACTTCAGTAAAAATGAAAAAGGGGGATGGGAGGAGGGAGAATCTCATGAGGCCTTGTATGTCAAGTTTTTGCCCAGAGCTAATTTTCATAGCTGTGTTATAAAACCCTGAAAATGGAGGTTTATAATGGAAATGCTGACAGACCCTTAACTATAGCAGCATGAATGGATATAATTAAAGAAAAGCTTTTGGCTACACCTAACTCCACAAATGAAAGCTGCCATTTTTATATTAACCTCCAATAACAGCAAGTGAGAACTAGAAATGTGATTCCAGAAAGGTAATGTGAAATGTTAAAGATGACTGCTAAAACTGTTTGACATTCGAAGTTTTAAACATGGAGGCATTTAGTTAACATAACCAAGTCAGTATTTTCATAATGCTACTTAATCAGCAATAAAGAATGCTCTGGTGGGCCATTAGCTCTAGTTAGCAGAAAGTGGCATATGAAGTTATTATTTCTTAACAGCCTAGGGGGAGCTGCTTCTCCCTTTAATCAGTGATCTTAGTTCCTTCCTACCTATAATTTCTCTGTCATACAGTTATAAAACTATTACCCAGTTCAACAGACACACTCACACATTTATGCAAGGACTGGTACCTTATTCCCACCTGAATTTGAACACAGAAGAGATTGCTAAGGTAAAGTATTTCATTCTTTTTCTTGTCAGGGATGCAGCCAGGAATAAATATCATCAATCTATGTAACCCATCTTCCTTATCTAAACTAAAATTCAAAGAATTTAGCTTTGGGGGCGCCTGGGTGGCTCAGTCGTTAAGCGTCTGCCTTCGGCTCAGGTCATAATCCCAGGGTCCTGGGATCGAGCCCCGCATCGGGCTCCCTGCTCGG
>NC_138376.1:72979381-73002975 GCF_054177405.1 Leptonychotes weddellii
GCTCAGTTGGTTAAGCGACTGCCTTCGGCTCAGGTCATGATCCTGGAGTCCCGGGATCGAGTCCCGCATCGGGCTCCCTGCTCAGCAGGGAGTCTGCTTCTCCCTCTGACCCTCCCCCCTCTCATACTCTTTCTCTCTGTCTCATTCTTTATCTCAAATAAATAAATAAAATCTTAAAAAAAAAAAAAAAAAAAGAAGTTCCAGATTTGGGGTTAAGGAATTAGGAACACATCTCTATGATCAAATATCGAAAGGACTTTTTCTTGTGTTTCCCCTCTCTGCTTTCCTTCCTTCTTTCTTTCTTTTTAAGGTAATAATCCTGAATGATCTCTGGGGTTCTCCCCCAAAAGATCCCAAACTAACAGCCCATCTGTCTTGATAGTATCTGCCTTGGAAGCCCCAAGACTGATGAAATAAAACAAAACCGTCCAAGTCTCAGTCCCTCTTATTATATATTGTAATCAGTCTCACTGAAAAACTGTGTGCAAATTACTATGCAAGCTTCAGAAATTTAAGAGATGGTAGTGCCTACATGAGGACAGCATTAATGAAGACCCCCCCACACTACTGCACCATTCTGATTCACACACTGACCTCATACTTCTGTTAAAAATGCTCTATAAGGGACGCTTGGGTGGCTCAGTCGGTTAAATGTCTGTCTTCGGCTCAGGTCATGATCCTAGGGTCCTGGGATTGAGTCCCGAATTGGTCTCCTTGCTCAGCAGGAAGCCTGCTGCTCCCCCTGCTTGTGCTTTCTCTCTCTCTCTAATAAATAAATAAAATCTTAAAAAAAAAATGCTCTATAATTATGGCAACAGAAATGATACGTGATTAGACATTCACTTATACCAACTGTTTTTAATCACAGTTGAGCAGTATAAAACAAAACTAAAACTAACCATTTGTGCAAGGAATTAAATGTTATCAACACAAACATTTGTGTCCTTTCTTCCCCCATAGCTTAGTCCTACAGATCAATAACACACTCCTTGGCCCTGCTCCAGATGACAGCAAACTACAAACCCATGTGAAATCTAGTTAAAAGAAATTTCCAATATAAATGTAAACTTGCTTTTACCTTATATAATCGATAATCTTAATATGCCCTCTTGATTCCTACCTCTGTACTTCTGATTAGTGATGCCCATGATTAACAGAGATGTGTTATGATTTACAAGATAGTTGCAAGCAGAATTTTTCCAACATTTTGAAATAGCTTTGGCTTTAATGCTGAAGGACTTTTACTAAATTGAATTTTAAAAACAAAAATTTATATTTATTACAAGTGAAATTTAGATGGTTGAAATAATGCTGATAATAAATCAAAGATAAATTACTGTAAATAAAACATGACTTGTCTCCACACCTCTTTGTGATTCATTTTTTCCAACTGATGACTTACTAAAAAAAATGTTAACTTGTAAAATAAATAACAAAGTAATCAGAAAGCAACTACCCTTTGTTTTTTGTAGCAAAAATAAAGGGTAAAAGCACACAGAAGTATATGAATAGGGGTAACACTTTCAGGTTAACAAACAGTTTGCAGATGTCATTCATTTAATTGCCTGTTGATTTATACAAAATATAGTGGTATGGTTAGTTTCTGTTTAGTTATTTGTAAACTATTTCAAAAATAGCATAAGAAGGTAGCTCTGGTTGGTTAGAGCCTGAGTGGTGATACTGAAACTTATATTAGTAAGTCATAAAAAGTCTCCATGTTTCCAGTTCTTCATCTCTGAACAGGTATGACAAGGTAGGCAAAGAAGTAAATGAGATAGTATTAGTAAACTCTAAGTCTTTTAAGAATACAAGAGTTATTCTTGTGTTTCTAGTTACCATTTTTGAAGAATGACCAAAACAGTTTTTGGTAGGAGCTTAAGGATAAAAAGAAGTTAGTAAATGAATAGGAAAAAAAAAATTCTTACTTTATTACTTTTATTTCCATTTTTAAAGCCTCTCCATCTTTCAAAATAAATCCCATTCTCCTAATACCATGTTTCCATGGGCATTTTTAACAAATTTCTGCATTTAATTTCTTACCTGAGAATGTATATTTTCTAAATATACTCCATACACTAATCTAAACATGAGAAAGGAGGCTTTCTCATATACTATTAGGGAGAGTAAAAACTGGCACAAAAATTTTTTTTGGTAGGAAATCTGGTAATATCTATCCATATTTAAATGCACATACACCAATTCATTTTTAAGAAATTAAAGATACACTTCTAAAGCACACAGAGAAGGCACATATGAAGATGTTAAGTAAAACTGTGTTTACAATAACATAAAATGGTAAACAATATAAATTCCCATTATTAGGGTATTGGTTAAATAAAGTTTGGTACAACCATATAATGAAATGCTAAGTAGCCATTAAAAGGAATTAGATAGGTTTCCATATACTAACATGGAAAGTTGCCTAGGAAATATTAAGTGAAAAAAAGAAATTGCAGAACAAAAATCATCTATTTTGTTTTCAGCCTATATATGAGAAAAAAATCTGGAAGATTCTATGAGAAACCATTGTACTTCTGTGGACTAAAACTAAAGCAATGTCTTTCTTTTTAAAGATTTATTTATTTATTTTTGAGAGAGAGAGGGAAAGAGAGAGAAAGTGTTCACACACAGGTGCACACGCATGGGGGGAGGGGCAGAGAGAGAGAGGGAGAGACTCTCAGACTCCCTGCTGCGCACTGATCGGGACTGGGGCTTGGTCCTAGGACCCATGAGATAATGACCTGAGCCAAAATTGTGAGCCAGATCCTTAACTGACTGAGCCACCCCGGCACCCCTAAAGCAATGTTTTCAACCTCAGCACCGAAGAGATTGGACCAGATAATTCTTTGTGTGTAGGCTGTCCTGTACATTGTAAGATGTTTAGCAGTAGATGCCAGTAGCACTCCCTGACCAGGTTGTTAGAATCAAAAACTTCTCCATACACTGCCAAATGTCCCCTGGGAGAGAAACTCATCCCTAGTTGAGAACCACTGAACTAGAGAATAAAGGAGTCAAGGTGGGGAAAGGAACTTTTACTTATCACCTTCTACCTTATTTGTAATTTTTAACCATGAAAATATATAGCACTTGCAATTAAATAAAACAAAACTCTAGGTAAGAAGCAATAAGATCATTAAGGTGTTTGAAAGGAAATGTGCATTTCAATGGAATAGGCAGAAAAATATATGGATTCTGCCACTTTGTTTCCATGGCTAACTCTTCCCACGATGCCCACAATCCCGGCTTCATCATTTTCTACCCCCTTGCCCATAAATCTTGGGGGCTGTAGCTCCTTATTACCAGCATTGTTTAGACTAGGTCCCTCCTTCCTTCTTGTTTTGTATATTCAGATAAATATAAATAAACAAACAAAAAATGGTCCCAGAATATGGAAATTTCTAATTTTGCCCAAGAAACATGGAGAAATACTATTATCATTTATTTAAAACTGAAATGGATTTAGCACTTGGGAAAGTATAATATCTGCTAATAAACTCTACTAGACCAAAAACAAATGTGGTTCACAGAGAAGATCCAGAATTTGTAGAAGTATCTTCTAATGATGTTGGTTATTCATTTACTTATCTATCTATCCATCTACCCCAAAATTTGAGATCTTTAAAATTCTTGCTTTTATATAGCTCACACTGGGGGATTAAGGGATGATTATCTGATCAAGAACTCTGGCTAAACATTTATTTTTTATTTTATTTTATTTTATTTATTTATTTTTTTGGCTAAATCTTTAGAACTTAAACTGATGGGGAGCAGGCGAATATTAAAAACGACACAATATCTAATGAGGAGCGAAAACCTACAGATTAATCAGTATGAATGCACAGCCCAACATAAAGCAAATTAAGTAAACTAGTAATAATTAAAATTAGTAATGGATAAATTCCCCAAATTTGAAAAATTTGTCAAGCTTACTACCTTTGATAACCAGATACTACTTTTTTGTAAAGTGGTATTAGGAAGAGGGAAGCAGTCTCTTCATTAACTTTAGACGTGGTTTCAAAAAAATCCTATTTCCACACATAACTTTTACACAGCTTTACAGTGAAAGTGACTAACTACACTGAGTGGTAGTATCTAACTTCTTAAGAACATGTACTTCAAAGATAAAACTTACGTGAAAGGGGCCTTAAAACCATGAATATCATAACCACTATTCTTATCCCTTATTACTTGGGTCTGAGTATATCTGCACATTTGCATAATTAAATGGATCTAAAAACATTAAGTTTTATATGGGTGATTGGTGTTATAAATAGAACAATCTTATTTTTCTCTCAGAATACATTGTTTCAGCTGGAAGTATTTCAGGCAGTTGAGGCTACAACTCTGCAGCAAAATAATTTAAAGAAACTTACTTTTTTAAAAATGGTAGTGTGGTCAAAATCTCCTTAAGGGCACAAAATGCATATGTTTCAGTAAAAGCCACCACAGATTTGAGCTCATGGGCTTGCTTTAGAATATCTGAAACATTCCTCCGGATAATCATACTCTTTTAGGAGAGGTAGGAAGGGAAGGCGGGGTGAAGAGGCATTGTCCTGGGACTGCACCAGAGGTGCTCTGCATTTAGTTTTATGTGTTTGCACACGAGCTTTCTTTTTAAAGAACTACTGTTGGAAAGAATAGTTTGAGAAGTACTGATTTATGCCATTGTAGCAGTAAAACCAACTCCTCTCTCTTCATTTGGATTTCATGAGTACGTCAAAAGGAAAACTTTAATATAGAATCAACGTAGGTGATGACATAAAATAAATCAATGAATTAGTATATTATTGGAAAACATACCTGATTCTGGCCAGAACAGCTTGTAGAAAGCTCAGTACTGTCCTAAGTTCAGATTCTTGACAAGCTCGCAGAAGCATACTAAATCCATCATTAAGCAGTTTTTCATGTGAAGGATACAGGCAATGGCTAGTCTCAAACACTTCTTGAACACCATCAATATAGATGGAAAGAAGTGTCCAGAGAGTCTGTCTTTGTCCCATTTCATCATTCTTGGATACCAAGAATTCCTTCGCTTTCTCTCGGAAAGCACCTGAACATTTCTCAGCCAGAACACCAATGTCCAGATTTTTCTGGGTATACATCAAGAGGAAGGCCACTTGACCCTTCCAAATGATGGAAGATGTTACCAAGGAAGCCTTGAGGAAATTTAGGAGGTCTAAAACATGACTTGCTACATCTTCCACCTCTGCGACAGCTGCTAACAGTAGAAAAAGGTTGAAGAAGTTCTGAAGACCAACTTCTGTGAGTTCTTCCATTCTTTTTTGATGGAATTTAGAATATATCCTGCAAAACATAAAAAAATTACTTGTATAAAATTTTCATTCACAAATATCAATCTTTTAGAATAACATTTCACTCAATACTCATGACAGTTTCATTACTTTAAGTTTAGCTATTTTTTCTTATGATGCGGCCATGTCACTTTTTCTACTTTGAAAACAGACTCACGGAATGCCCATACCTTCAAATTTCTCAGTGATGCAGCAACCACCTATGATTAAATAAAAGGACTGAGTGGTCTTCCCCAAAGGACAGCAGAAGTGTTCTTTTCATACATTACGTGGCTTATCCTATTATTTTAGAACTCTTAATCACCTTTCTTTTTTAATTTTTATTGACAAATAAAGAATATATACTCCCTTCAGTACAATTTGATGTGCTTTAAAGAAATCTTAACAGGACAATTTTATACAATTTTCCTTAAACTCTTTCTTCCTCTACCCCTCACAAAGATCTGCTCTTGCTATAATTATACCTAAGACAATTCAAAATGCTGGAAAAAATTATTTTTACCTACTCATAAAGAAAAACGGTTAGTGTTTAAATGTCCAAGACTAACCATTTAAAAGTCTCTTGTGTTAATATAATTTAACAGTTGACGTACTTTTCTCTCACCAATTAAGGAATCAGAATTGGAATAAATAGAATTGTTACTGAATACATTCCAGTGATTTGTTTTAGATAAAGTTCTGAGTATCAGGTCTTCCACATAATGATTTAAGATTCAAAAACAAACTGGCAAACGGGACCAAAGAAAAAACTGTTTGAGCTGCATAATTTTTGGAGGTTTAACAAAGAAGCTACCATTAAAAAAAAGTATACTCTAAAAACAGTCCTACTGTTATCACTATAACCTTGCAAGCAGTATATGGGAATCAAATAGGAACTTCATTTAGTGATTCCTGAGAAGTCCCTACCTAGAATATGAAGGTATTCTTACTCTGATGCAAGAGCTCCCATCACATAAGCAAGTGGTAGAAAGAGGGCTAGAAAAGGGCTAATGAAGAAGAACAAGGGAAGACAAAATTCATACCCACATAACAAGCAAAACTCTGGGAAAAAAAAAAAAAAAAAGAACAGATGAATATGACCAAAAGTTTATTTTACTACGCCAGAAATGAAAACTGGGCATACTCCCCAAATGAGAACAATCAAGTTATTTCGTCCTATTATCCTCTGGTTAGTTTTCATTCAAGGGAGCAGGGACTATGGGACTGCTAGACTCAAAAACACCAAGTTTTATAGGTTGACTCCATTACCTGCCAATGTATGATTTGGAGATGTTTTCTATTTCTATAACTTTGAATACACTTTATGCATTGAATTTATATAATAACATTACAATTAATTTTGGCAAGAAAAACATTCTCTAATAGCCCTGACTTTAATATATGGAATTTCAATCTTCAGGACAGATGAGACAAACTAAAATCCTCTACAAGTTATAGATATTAAATTTGTTCCTGTTACAAATTGGCAGGATCAAAAGGCTACATGTTTTGTTGTCCTGTATACACTAAGGGATACATTTTAAATGTATAAACCACAAAGACTTCCAAGCACAAGTTAACTAAAAAAATACAAACAGTAAGTAATGCTTCTCTACAGTGAACATTCATGACAAAGAAAGATATGGCACATACCTTCCTTTGATTTGTTTCCAAGGATGAGGACCATTGTTCTTCATTGCTTTCTTAACAACTTTTGCCAAAATGCAAAGGAAAATGGTGTAACTACTGCTGGATTTATAAAGGTCATTATCTTGTTTATCACAACAGCAGGTCTTCACCATTTCTAGCATTGACAAGGGTGACTTAATGATATATGTAAGGCCTTTCAAAGGAAGCCAAGAGATGCTGAAAGAACTATTCTAAAAGCAAATAAATAAATAAATAAATAAATAAATAAATAAATAAATAAATAAATAAAAGAAGTATTAAGTCTGAGTAAATAAGAATTCTTTAATCTCTTCTATTCTTGAAGTTTCCCAGCGTTTATGTCATACCATTTATTTTTATATCAGGTCATTTATTGTGTAGAATTTTCTCCAATCTGGATTTAGCTGCTTGTATCTCCCTAGTGTCATGTAATGTATTTTTTTATCCCCTCTCTTTTCTGTAAATTGGTAGCTGTATCTAGAGGACTGATCAGATTCATGCAAGTGGAGTTTTCTGATAAGAATCTTCCATTGATGGTACTGGGCACTTCCTATTGTAATTTAGGAAAGAGAGACATAAGTTGTGTCATTCCTTTTGTAATGTTAAGATTGGGTGTGTTGTCAACCTGATCTATTCATTTGAGTGATCCCCACCAGACTTTCACTAAACAGTTTTAGCAGCCACTGATGATCACTGCCCAGATACCTTACTTCATCAGGTGTACAAATAGTAATTTTCTAATTCTATCATTACTTCTCAATTAGCTCCTTAGAAATTTGGTTACTCTAAAATATAGTTTATATTTTCCCTTATTTACAGTTTTCAGAATGATGTTTTTTTTCCCAGAATAATGAGGGTTTTTTTTTTTTTTTCAGAATAGTAACTTTTCTAAAGGCATCATACACTCAAGGATTTAAATGTATTTGATAAGTTTTAATCCACAGCAGTCATTATTCTTTCTTATGCTCAAAATCTACCCAGCATCAGGGCAACAGGAGCTCCTTCAATTTGGCTCCTGTGTCATTTTGACAGGACTCCATCTTACTTTGATATTCCCTGCTTTCAAATACAACAAGACACTAGAGACTCATATTATACATGTTACCTCAGAACTAGAATGGGTCATTTCTCCAATCAGCCTGAAATTATGCTTCAAAGAAAAGTATTTTTCTCATTTTTCATAAGCTCCATTATGTATAAACTAGTAATTTACTTGTAAATCTCCTATTTCCATTTTCTATCTTGACTGAGGGGTTCACTATTTCCCAGAAACCCAAACATTCCAAATCTTCTCTTCACCCCACACATAAAAGGTAACTAAATCCTATAAATCTACCTTTAAAATTTTTATTTTCCTAATTTATCCTCTCCTTTCTAAACCCTATTTTACTCACCACATTATTAGCATGTATTTTTACATTGGACTACTAATTGGCACCCAATTCATCTATACCATTTTCAGAAAAAAACCTTCTCACATACATATCTAAAATGTCACGTCCTTGGTATCCTATGTCTCCAGAATAAATCATAACTCAACATGCACATAATCTAGCCACTGACTACCTTGTCTACCTACTTTCCTTATCTGCTGTCTCTCTCCACAGTTATCTCAAACCTATCATTCAGAACTATTTATTTAACACGGTAGGAAAAGATCATGTTTTTATGTGTTCATACATTTGTTCATAATATTCCTTTTGCCTGAATGCTCTTTTCTTCTGTACTTGTAAACTCCATGCATTCCTCAGTTAAAAAATTACAACGTCTTAAAGTCTTCCACAAGTCTATACACTGGGTCAGATACTCGGTCCTTTGGCATTCCACAGTACTGTAACTTTTTCCCCCACAATGTATGTGTATCTGCCCACTAGCCTATAAGCAACTCAAATGCCAAGACTATGTCTCATTCGGGATAGTATTAACTGTTCAGTGTGTTGCAATCAGTAATTGTTAGAAAATATGAATAAATGAGGATTAAAAAAATATCTTTCTGGTACAATTTTGGCTACTTTGCTTAGTCTCCCTCTTAAGAGAAAAGGGACGCAAATGCTCATTCCCTTTTGTCAATGCTCTATAGATAACTATTCTTAATTAAACCATAAAAACATTCCTCACATATGTACAAATTCTTCAAATTCCTGGAACAAATTCATATTCTATTTACTTACCAGGTTCTTACTATAATATTCCCATAGAATGGTGACGATTGCAATGTTTGGCTCCCAGAAATCACAAAGTGTCAAACAACAGTGAAGATGCATTCGTAATTGTTCTTCTAGTATACCATCCTAAAAAATAAACTGAAATTGTGGGAAAGTAAATGGGCTCTGGAAACATGAGTATTATTACTTGATATTGCACTGGATAACCTGCTTCTAAAAGAATATGAATATGTATCACCAAATCATACCCACTCTCATCTTCAGACCAGAAGTTCTAAATCAGCATGAGGTATACTTCTAAAAATTTGCTTTAGAGACTACTCACATACTCAGATAATAGGAATTACATAACTCAACATGACTTTTAACACAATTACTTAAAGGTTCCAATAGGTGTGGGGTGCCTGGCTGGCCTAGTCAGAAAAGCATGCAACTCTTTATCTCGGGGTCATAAGTTTGAGCCCTGTGTCAGGTGTAGAGATTACTTAAAAAAAAAACAAAAACAAAAAAAACAAAAACAAAAAAAACACTTAAAAAAATTACATAATTGTTTCATAACTGAATGGTGTAGGAAACCCAGAGAATGTAAAAGAAACCCAAACTAGAATGAAGTAGCAAAAATGAACTAATAATTAAATGTACACAAATTCAGAGGACTTGGTCATCCTTAAGCACTAGGTCAAATTCTTTGTAGGAATAGGAGAGACTCAGATTAGCAGAGTACATGCATTTTAACCTCTTAGGAAATGGCAACAGGAGTAAGAAGTGAAAATAATGCAGTCAGTAATCAAACTTCTATGATGAAATAATCATGCATGTTTGTTTAAAAGTCGCACCACTGAAGGGCACCTGGGTGTCTCAGTCGTTAGACGTCTGTCTTCGGCTCAGGTCATGGTCCTGGGGTCCTGGGATGGAGCCCAGCATTGGGCTCCCTGCTCAGCGGGAAGCCTGTTTCTCCCTCTCCCGCTCCCCCTGCTTGTGTTCCCTCTCTTGCTATCTCTCTCTCTCTGACAAATAAATAAATAAAATTAAAAAAAAAATAAAAGTCCCACCACTGAATCACTCAACAATTACTTATTTAAAGCTTACTATATGTGCTATGGTGAGCGCTGTGAATTGTGCAAGACTGTTGAATCACAGATCTGTACCTCTGAAACAAATAATGCAATATATGTTAAGAAAAAAAAAAAGAAGATAGCAGGAGGGGAAGAATGAAGGGGGGGAATTCAGAAGGGGAGACAAACCATGAGAGATGATGGACTCTGAGAAACAAATTGAGGGTTCTAGAGGGGAGGGGGGTGGGGGGATGGGTTAGCCTGGTGATGGGTATTAAAGAGGGCACGTACTGCATGGAGCACTGGGTGTTATATGCAAACAATGAATCATGGAACACTACATCTAAAACTAATGATGTAATGTATGGTGATTAACATAACAATAAAAAATTAAAAAAAAATAAAGCTTACTATACAAACCAGGCACTATTCTAAGGTATTAGGCATAGAGCAAAGGATAAGTCAGACATGGTACAAGCACTAATAGAAGTTACACTTTGGAGGAGAATGGGAAAAGAGGACACTGAAACAAACAAGATAAATGTAAACAGTTGTGACTGCTGTGCAAAGCAAAACAAAGCAGGGTAATCTGGCAGTTAGTGGCAGAGGATGTGGATTATTAGTATATCAGAAGCTATGAATGAAAAGACCTTTTTGAGGGTTGGCTGATAGAATGAAAAAGAGCCAGCCATTAAAGGCCTGAACAAAAGCACTCATGGCAGAGAAAACACATGGAAATTAGCAGTAAGCTTGGTTATTATTAAGTCAGAGATATCCATGGACCATGTTTCCTTTGGGCTTTGGTAGTCTTGATAGGAAGTATGGGTTTTATTTTACATATGCTGGGAAACCACTAGAAGACTGTAAGCACAGGAGTAATGTGATTGTTTCGAAAATACTGCTCTTGATCATGCATGGAGAATGAATTCATTAAGAATAGAAGCAGGAAGACTGGTTAGAAAGTAAATAGTGAGACTTGCAATATAACAGAAAAACAGACTGTGAGTTCAAATACAAAGCAGACACACTGGGAGATCTGAAGGTGTGTGGTTATATAGTAAGCTTTAAATAACTGTTGAATGACTGGGGTTGAGTGGTGTGTCACTTTTTAACAAACATGCATGGTTATTCCATCACAGAAAATTGAAGTGTCTACTTTTTTTTACTTCTACTTCTGTCTCCTCCTGCCACCTCAAAGTTTAGAAGACAGTTATGTGAAACTGTAAGACTAAGATAAGCACACAACTTTAAAGATATTTTTAGAAACAGAGGCAATGGTATTTTTTTGATGAGTTATATGAACGTATGAAAGTAAGAGAGCAATTAACAATTACAGAGAACTCCCAGGTTTTGGCTTAAGAAAATGAGTTGATGGTACCATTTCTTGAGATGGCAAAGGCTAGGGGAGGAACAGATGGGAGAGTGCACAAGGGTAACCAAGTGGAGATATTATGTAGATAATGTGATATATAGGCCTAGGGCTCAAGGGAAAAACCAGAGCTGTTGATAGTTATTCAGATGTTACTTTCATACTGATGGTTTTTAGAGCTAAGAGGCTAGATAAGATCAACCAAGGAAAGAGTATACATGGAAATGAGTAAAGGATCCAGAACTGTGAGCCTTTTGCTATTCCAACATTTAGGTATCGAAAGGAGAGGAATTATCAGCCAATGAAGTAGGAAGGGAACCAGATATCATGGAAACCAAAAGAAATATTTTGGAAAAGGGAAGTAGTCAACAGAGTTGAATGCTGAGAGGTTAAAATGAGAAGAAGAAAGAATTTTTGGATTTGACAACACAGAAGTTACTGATGGCCTTGACAGAGTAGTTTCAGAGATGGCACAGACAGAAGCTTAACTATGGCAAGCCGAGGATATAATATAGGAGGTGAGGAAATAGAGATATTTAAGTTAAGATATATAAAGTCCTTGAATAGTTAAGAAGAGACAAGATCCAGTACACAGGGAAAGGAATTAGCTTTTGATAGAAATAGTAACACTTTCAGTAAGACAGAAGAACAAATTGAGAGGTAGAGTACAAAGCGGACATGTTGGGAGATTTGAAGGTACAAAAAGGTGTTCTCAAATGACTGGTTCTATTTACTCAATGATTTAAAAGGTAAGATTCTTGGCTAAGTTAACTGGGGCAAAGCATGCATTGAATTGTGTGTTAAAAAGAAATTCTCAAATAAGTAATTTTGGAGAGTCGAAAAGCAAAGACTCTAGAGCTGACTGCCATTTGAGATCTATGATCAAGAATTTAGAGTCAGAGCAGTCCATAAAAAAAGATCATTTGACTTTAGCAATATTCAGCTGGGGAGGGAGGTTGGCAGGGGTGTAGGAAAGGACTAGGTTTTACCAAGTTAAAACAGCTGAGGACTATGGAATTAAAGGTGTTTGTGATGGAATGACTATATTAAGGAGGTGTATAATCTAAATCGTTTAAGGAGGAAAGTTTGGACATGGAAGAACAGAAAATGGAAAAAAATCAATAGTGACAGGCAGAATGAAAATGAAAAGAAAAATGAAAAAATGTAAAGCATAACTATGGAAAGTGGGTGAGATAAGTCAGAGAAAATCTGATTAGATGTGAGGATATTAAGAAACTTAGAGGACAGGGTGATACACACAATAACGTTGGGGTCACTAATAAAAGTAATTCTTTGAAAGAGAGTGAACCAAACATGATATTTTTTTTTTGATAAGGCATTAACTCATCTAATTATTCCCCTCTCACAACTCTTTTAATTATTAATCCTTTAGAATATATTCAGGCTTCAAGTCCTTAAGGAAACTTATTAAATTCCACACTGACAGTGACCTTCTTTTACGCTCCTTGGCATCCTACGCACACCTATATCACAGCACTTACCTTGTTAAATTTAGTGTTTATTGGCTTTCAAGTGTCTATAAGCTCTCTGAGAATTAGGATAATTCTCCAGGGTCTAGCACACTGCCCGGTTTGCCAAAGAAACTCCACAAATATTTCATGAATTAAACTGAGATCTAGGTTCGGGTGCCTCTTTTTACCAAGTAGCTGTATGGCTTAGGGAAAGATACTTAGCTTCTCTAATAGACAAGTAAACTCATTTAACCAAAGAAGAGAAGTTTCTGTCCATCGCTAACATTCTTTGATTTTATTATGAAAATATTAAACAAAACCCAGGCTCATTCCTGTGGCACACTACTCATAAATTAAAGCATGCTAATTTTATTATACTTTAAGATTAAAAAGTAGGTTATATTTTTAAAGTGGGTTCGTTTTGAAGAGTTTGTTTTGTTTTACTGGGTATCTGAAACTCATTTCACATGCAATGTAAAACCCACAAAAAGATATTTAAATTATAAAATATACGAGGTTTGGGAAAAACAATTGTCAGGCATCATGTGACATTTTACATATGTTAGTTCATGTAGGTCTCATACCATCTCAGTTTCTTTTCTTTTTTTTAAAGATTTTATTTATTTATTTGAGAGAGCGAGAATGAGAGAGAGTACATGAGAGGGGGGAGGGTCAGAGGGAGAAGCAGGCTCCTCGCTGAGCAGGGAGCCCGATGCAGGACTCGATCCCGGGACTCCAGGATCATGACCTGAGCCGAAGGCAGTCGCTTAACCAACTGAGCCACCCAGGCACCCCCATCTCAGTTTCATTACCTTCATTTCACAGAAAAGAAGGTTGGGGTTCAGAAGTTATAAATAGCTTATGCACATCCACTTGGGAAGGAGCTAGGATTTATGATTCCAAAGCCTATTATACATACCATTCTATGCCCTTTTCCAAAAACAGAAAGGAAATGAACATTTAATGCACACCAGATTTGATCAAGATTGCTTTTAGTGGCCACCAAGATTTGAAGCAAAGTTTGTGAGGCCAGAGCCCATGTTCTTTACACTGTGCCCAATCAGGAAGAAATTAAATATCATATCCTGGGGGATTTTTTATTTTTTTAAAGGTCAGGAGATAAATTTTCCTTCCTTTTCCTGATAGTGGCTACAGATTACAATGAAAAGCAATGGCTTAGAAAATACCATTTTCTCCACAGTTCTGGCAGGATAGGTGTGACTTAAAAAGTAAGTCTGTTTAGCCCTTAATTAATTACAGATAGTATTTATTATAAAATACATTTTCATGTTCTGTATATTCAACGATTGCTTTGTTTTGAACCATTTTCCCTTAATTTTTTCTTAAAAATTTCTAAAAATGTGTGTCTGTGCACATCAGTTGAATAAGGAGAGAAAGAATTTGGCCATCTTCAAGTCCAGATACTCGGAGATAGGAATACAAAATAGTCAGGAGTAGAGGAGCAAACAGACATCTTAGCTCAAATTCATAATGAGAAAAAAGAGCTGAAATACAGTGAGGAAGAGTACTGGAGAATGCTTGAGGATATTTTCCTACTGTACATTTTCCCAACACACACTTACTGGAGAGAAAAAAAACAAAACAAAACACAAAAAACAAATAAACAAACAAAAATATGGAAAAATTGAGATGCCTTCCACAAGTATCACCAAAACAGGTCTAGAAACCAAAATGGATTATTAATTAAACACATAGCATCAAAGAAGACTTAAAATAGAAATAATGAAAAAAATAGTTTTTATTAAGAATCCTACAGTGGCACCTGGATAGCTCAGTCAAGTGCCAGCTCTTGATTTTGGCTCATGTCATGATCTCAGGGTTCTGGGATCAAGCCCTGCGTCTGGCTCCATGCCCAGCATGGAGCTTAAGATTCTCTCTCTCCCTCTTCCCCTCTCCATCCTGCCCCTCTGGAAAAAAAAAAAAAAAATTCTACAAAGTCAAATGCATTGAGAGAGCACACTATGAATAAAGCACATATGAAGACTCAAATCCCAGCTTTGCCACTTCTCCGTTATCTATATGAACCTGGACAAACTCCTTAACCTGGCCAAGGCCCTCGTTTCTTAATGTATAAAATGGAACTTCACAAGATTGTCATAAACATTAAGTGAAAGAATGTACATTAAGTGCTAAGTACAGTGCTTGCATAGGGATAGCTATCACTTTGTTGTCCACAAGAGAGATGTATTTTTTTAGGCCCAATGTTGACTCTTTTGATGATCATATAATGAATGTAACAGGTTCTCAGTATCGTACCCTAAGCTGATATATTTCAATTTTGTGAGTGTTAAGGTCAAACTCTACCTAAACCAAGAGGTTTGAATGACTACATCTAAATCCGTGCCCTCTGATTAAAGATTTTTTAATAAACCAGAAGGTCTATGGGCCCCTCTTTTCTACACAGCCTTAAACCTGCCTGCCTCAATCCCAGAGGCTATGCTCCTCAGCTTTTGCATTTTTCACAAGACCCTGTGGGCTCTCTGTGTCTCATCTCAGCTGTGTGAGTGTGCATAGACTATTTAATGAGAAAGCTACCCCAGAATATTCCATAGTGCCTGCTCCTGATCTCTGCTTTAGTCCTTTTTAATTTTAAATTTTTTTAAAGATTTTATTTATTTGAGAGAGAGGAGAAAGAGAGAGCACAAGTAGGGGGAGGGACAGAGGGAGAAGCAGACTCCCTGTTAAGTGGGGAGCTCAACGTGGAGCTCCATCCTAGGACCCTCTGATCATGACCTGAGCCGAAGGCAGACGCATAACCGACTGAGCCACCCAGGTGCCCCACTTGTTAAAGAATGCCTTCCTATCTTTATTTTGAAAGATCAAATTTAGGCATATTAAATTCAAGTATATTCCATGCATGAAATTCTTTTATTGAACTAAAAATGGAAACATTTACTCTTTTATGGCTAACATACACATGAAAGGATGCTCAACATCACTAATCATCCGGGCAATGCAAATCAAAACCATATTGAGATATCCCCTCACACCTGTCAGAAGGGCTAAAATCAAAAACACTAAAGAAACAAGCGCTGACGAGAATGTGGAGAAAAAGAAACCCTCTTTCCACTGTTGATGGGAATGTAAACTGGTGCAGCCACTCTGCAAAACAGTATGGAGCTTCCTCAAAAAGTTAAAAAAAGAATTACCATTTGATCTAGTACTCATACTACTAGGTATTTACCCAAAGAATACAAAAATACTAATTTGAAAGGATATATGCAGCCCTATGTTTATAGCAGCATTACTTACAATAGCTAAATTATGGAAGCAGCCCAAGTGTCCATCGATAGATGAATGGATAAAGAATGGTGTATATATGTTTGTGTGTGTATATATGTGTATATATATATACACACACACACACACAATGGAATATTACTCAGCCATAAAAAAAAAAAGAATGAAATCTTGCCATTTGCAAAAACATGGATGGAGCTGGAGAGTATAATGCTAAGTAAAATAAGCCTGTCAGAGAGAGGCAAATACCATATCATTTCACTTATATATGAAATTTAAGAAACAAAACAAACAAGGGGGAAAAAGACAAAACCAAAAAAACGGACTTTTATTTATAGAGAACAAACATGGCTACCAGAGGGGAGGTGGGCGGGGGAATGGTGGAATAGGTGTAGGGGATCAAGAGTACACTTATTGTGATGACTACTGAGTAATATATGGAATTGTTGAATCACTATATTGTATACCTAAAACGAATATAACGCTATTTTAACTATACTGGGATCAAAAAAAAGTACTTTTAGCTTATTTTATAAAAATAGCAATTTAATAATTGGGGGTTTATTTCTTTATGCATAACAAACCTACCTAGAAGAAATCATCAGAAGAATAAAATTTATTTGCAAGCTAAATAATGACTGTCAGTCTGTCTGATTGGACTTAGTTTTAGGACTGGATAAAGTAAATTGAACTTCGGGGCACCTGGGTGCTCAGTCGTTAAGCGTCTGCCTTCGGCTCAGGTCACGATCCCAGGGTCCTGGGATCAAGCCCCGCATCAGGCTCCCTGCTCGGTGGGAAGCCTGCTTCTCCCTCTCCCACTCCCCCTGCTTGTGTTCCCTCTCTTGCTGTGTCTCTCTCCGTCAAATAAATAAAATCTTAAAAAAAAAAAAAGTAAATTGAACTTCAATATCCCAGTCAAGATCCGTCTGTCCAAGAAACACAATGATTCTGAATTAATAATTAGAAGATTACTGTCCCAGGTGTGCCTGGGTGGCTCAGTCAGTTGAACATCTGACTTGGTTTCAACTCAGGTCATGATCTCAGGGTTGTGAGATGGTCCTGCACTGGATTCCATGCTCAGCAGGGAGTCTGCTTGAGATTCTCTCCCTCTCCTCTGCCCCTCCCCCTGCTCTCTCTCTTCCCCCCAAATAAATAAAGTCTTAAAAAAAAAAAAAGGTTACAGTGCCACATCATTCAAATCTAATCACATTCTAAGTTGTTTTTAGCCTTGGACTCCTCAGACTCCTTGGCAAATGAAAATAATTTTTAAAGAATATTACACTTGTTTAGGATTTCTTTTTATACCCACCCATAGCCTTTAGTAGGAAATTGTTTTTGTGATGTCAGAAAATGAGGCTTTAAAAAGCAGGTAGTATAAAAGGAAATATCTCCCTTTTCATATGAAAACAATAATGCTGTTTTAAAGGTAGAACAATACTGTCAGCATACACAAATATTAAATAGTACTGCCTCTAAAAAACTGTTTTTAAGGTAAGAACTATTCAATCATACCTAGAGAAGCAAAATTAAACAATATATGTTCTTTTTACTAACAAAGTACAATGTCTGTTTCTAGAAAATTCTTTCTGGCTAGAAAAAGATTTGGAACATTATTTGCTTAATTAAAATTACAGTGGCATGCCTACCAATTAAATTTGACGACTGCTCTATATGTGGAATGTATGTTTTTTAAATACTGCAAATGGATTCTTTCACTGTTGGAGATAAAGTCAAAGCACATGAGCATGGTCAGATTTTAATTTACCTCAATGGGGGAAAACAGATATAATCAAACTGATGGCTCTATTCAAACATATTACTTATTCTTTATGACCACCTACTGCACCCACAAAATTGATTTCAAGAACTCCAGCAAGTAGTACTATACTACTTATAAAATCTAATTTGATACAATCAAGGCATGACAAAATTGAAAGATCACTAGAGAAAATGGACTACTTCTTTCTAAATATTATAATGACTTCTCTCACAGGAAAAATGATTTTGACTTTACACTACGTCTAAATTCCCAGAGAAAGTTTCTTGTATTAGCTATACTCTCTCTACTTCTAAGATGACTGGCTTCTCAGTTTGCTCAGGACTTTTCTGGTTGTAGCACTGAAAGTCCCACATTCTTGGGAAACCACAAGCCAGGAAAATTCTGATGGTCATACTACCTACTTCCAAGAATTACTTATTTATTCTCAAAACAGGTTTAGCTAACACCATTAAAATACTAGTTATATTGTAAACATATATTATGCAGTATCAGAATAACTTTTATCACATTATGAGTAAGACATTCCAAAGTTTTTTTTTCTCAAGTAAATGAGTTAACTTCATTTAACATCAAAATTAGAGTGAGTCATAAATCCAAAGAAAAAAAGAATTAATTTTCAAGCAACTAAAAGGGTTGAAGGAGGGTTTTCAATCTCTTGGTCAAAGAGCAAACTTTTCTATGGAAGAGATATGATGATGAATTCTTTCTCCTGTTTGTCCCAGACCATTATAAGTATATGGGTACTTACCCATATGAACCTTTAGAGCCTCCTAAGAAATATTCTGTAATTTAAAACCTACCTGAACAAAACCATAAATTCATACACTGTTAAAGCCTAAAGGAAGTATAACTAAGAGGTTTTTAAGCTATGTTATGTTAAGGCATTGAGATTGGATTAATAGCTAATTCAAAGAACAATAAACACTTTTTAGTGATTCCCTACATTCTTAAAGAAAAAAAATATATGTAAGAGACTTTCTGAATTACTAAATCAATATGTTCTCAAAAAGAATGATGAAGGAGAAAGCCAATTAAAATGACATAGAAAAAAACAAAAATAAAAAATTTTACAATGGTTGAAATAATCTTTTGTTTTTCATACAACTTATATGTGCACAAATCTTTGGAATTCTATCCTAGAATCTTTACTGAATTAGAAGATTCATATTATAAACTAAATGTACTTACTTATTATATGCTTCACCTAAGGAAATTAAGTTAATATAGATAACAGGGAAAAGACAATTTCAGTCTATTTAAATGAGTTTTAAAGATATCGCTACAAAATAAATGAGTATGTGTGTGTTTGTATGTACAAATGGGTACGTATGTACATGTGATATATATGTATCAATCTTGTACTATCATATTTCTTGTTTATTCCTCTACAAGTTTTTAACAATCTTTATTTCCTAACAGAAAAGTAATCTACCTCCCAAATTTAATAATATTCTTTACTAAAATTTCCCCTTAAATTCTTACATAAATAACTTTTATTACAAAACTTTACAGGACTACAATACAGTAGGTTTAAAGATGTGATGAAGAGCACATTTAAAACTATTTTAAAAGGAGGTCAGATCTGACCTCTGGGCCATGAAGCACTACATTAACAGCTCTGCAGAAAGAAAAATGATAACGTATGAAATGAGGGCTCAGAAACTAGGACCTTATCAGTTAGAGTATGATTCGAGCCTGTAAGACAAATTGCTCAGCAAGGCAAGTCACCTTCCTGCTGTGATGAGGATATAGCTGAATTTCCAATGCTACTATCTCCCTCATCATGTCTCCTAGACTTGATACCATACAGTCAAGGAATGGCTTATAGTTTTGAAACATCTACTACTTATTCTGAATACATTTTGTCAAAGTCACCAACTCGGATAATTTTATTTGTCCTTCAACTGGCAACTCAGTGTTTCAAATAAAAATCTTCAAAGGATAGTCACTCATAGCAATGATCTCATGCTGACCCTTCATTAACAAAGAATGAGGATTTTACCTCAGGTTTTTAATAAGTAAACGAAGTTTGTTATTTAAATCATTTTAAGAGTTTGCTTGGTTCTTATAAAATCTGGAACGTTAAAAATTTAGCAAAGCCCACAAATTGTGTCACTTTAAAAGCATACCTGAACACTGATGGACTTTTTAAGCAGTTCTTCTACAAAATTCCAATTTGATTCCATTTGTCTCTAGAAAGGGAGAATATTGCACCAAAATTATTGCTCTTAATTATGCATTCAAATTATAGTACAGCAAGCTAGGAAGTACAAACATCTTCTCTATCATCAGACATCATTACAATTTCTTGAATGTCTAAAATTACTTGGACAAAGAGTTATGTGACAGACTTGGTAGAAAAAAAGCTTATAACTATTCCAATCCAATATAAACCTTATCAGGAGTTGTTTTATTAAACAATGGGATTTCTATAAAATTATAAATGTTTTAACAAATATTTAATTTTTGCTGTCATATATAATCTAACAGGAAAAACCACAAAAAAACTTCATGTAGTTTGTGGAGTTTTTATGCCTTGAGTGTTTTTCCTTATTCGGTACTTACCAGAGATTTTTTTCATTTTATGCATAATAATGTTAAGAGAGTCTACTCTAGTAAACAAGTAACTAAAAATTTTATACAGAAAATTAAAAAAATATATACACAGTGCTACCTCATTTAATCAATGGTCACTTATCTGGCAACCCCAACTATCTGGAAAACTCCTCACAATAAGGAAGAAAGCTGAAAACAACAACCTCACAAAAGCTAGGCACTAAAAACGACTTCACCTTCCCACAGGAAAGCCTGGAGGACTTTCTCATAGGATACACAGTTCACTTGATACTCAGTTTCTTAAAGCTTTGGATATATGTGCATATTGGTCAAAACCAGAAGCAAAGAAAATGCCTCTGAGAGGAAGCAAGGAACAACTAGTTTCTGACAGAGAGTGAAGAAGGTACAAAAGGTAAGACCTCAAAAGGCAAAGCCAGAGGCCTTAAAGAATAGAAGCAAAGAGCCTTTGCATATCCTACCATCCCTATTGTTGTTCAGAAGGATGAACCCAAATGACCAATAAAGGATTAAAGCATGTTCAATATTCTTGATTTTAAATGGCTGGATAATGTTCATGTAAGATGCTAACTACATAGGGTGCCTGGGTGGCTCAGATGGTTAAGCGTCTGCCTTCGGCTCGGGTCATGATCTCAGGGTCCTGGGATCGAGTCCCACATCGGGCTCCCTGCTCCTTGGGAGCCTGCTTCTCTCTCTGCCTCTCTCTCTCTCTCTGTCTCTCATGAATAAATAAATAAAATTTAAAAAAAAAAAAAAAAAAAAGATGCTAACTACATAAAATCACTAAATAAACATTTCCTTAATAAAGGTACTCAGTGACTGGTAGCCACTCTCTAAAAATGGCCCCAAATGACCCCTGTCTTCCAGTATTCACACATTTATTTAACTCATCACCCCCACCCCACACTGTACCAGAGTTGGTCTGTCACCAACAGAATATCAACACTAATAGGAGTGATAGTATGTCACTTCCAAGATTAGGTTAGAAGACACTGAAGCTTCCATCTTAATGAAAATCTCTCTCTTGTTGACTCCGTCAGGGAAAAACCATAGTGTGAACAGGCCTGCAGAGGCCTATGTGATCAGTAGTAACCAAAGTCTCCTCACAACATGAGAAAGACTGGCAGTGAATCCTCCAGCTCCAGTCAAGTCTTCAGAGCCTGAAGCACCTGCTAATGGCTAACCACAACCTCATGAAGGATCCTGGGCCAGAACCATCCAGCTAAGCTCCTGCTGTATACCTGACACTCAGGAACTGTGTGAGATAATCACTGTTTATTGTTTTAAGCTGCCAAGTTTTGTTACACAGTAATAGATAACTCACGCAACGACTTGGTTATTTTTAGCAGAAGAATTTTTGACTTTTTAAAATACATTTATGTAAGCAAAGTGAAAGCAAAACATTTATGAGAGAATGTGTAGTAAAGCATTTGGCTTTGCCCAAAGAGAGTCTGGCCTTTACTGAAGCCAAGGATTCAGGTAAGTAATCTCTAGGCCCTTGGAATGTTATACCTGATAAGGAGTATCTTTGTTTGCCTGGGGGCCTAGAGTTCTACTGCATAGTCTAATAGTATAGTTGAAGGTGGAGGCTGGCCATGCCCAAAACCCAACAATGTGACTTACACTAAGGGCTATGGAGACGGGGACAGTTGATTTGAAGACTGAGATCAACCATGCAGGCAATCAATCCATCATGCCTATGCAAAGGAGCTCCAATAAAAACTGAACACTGCAGTTTAGGCAAGCTTTCCTGGTTGGAAATACTCCCCACATACTGTCACACACTGATGCCAGAAGACTAACGGATCTTGACTACATGGGGAGAAAACAAAAGGAGCTCCACATCTGGTACTTCTCCTGGACTCTGCACTATACACTTTTCCTTAGCTAATCTTAATTTTCATCCTTTCCCTGTAATAAACCATAACCCTGAGTATAAGAGTTTTCAGTGAGTTCTGTAAGTCTAAGTAAATTATATCGTTTTGGGAATTCTTGGGCTTGCAATTGGTGTCAGAAATGAGAGCAGTCTTGAGATTGTGCCCTAAAACTTGGTAATTAGCCCTAAAACTCTTCCAAAAGGAGACCATTTTAGGGAAACCTGGGTGGTTCAGTCACTCGAGTATCCAACTCTTGATTTTGGCTCAGGTCATATCAAGGTTGTGGGATCCAGCCCTGCACTGGACTCTGTGCTTGGCAGAAGTCGGCTTAAGATTCTCTTCCTCTGCCCCTCCCCGCACTTGCACAAGCCCAGGGCCCAGGCATTCTCACGTGCTCTCTCTCTAAATAAATAAATACATCTTAAAAAAAAAAAGATGATTTTGTCCCATAATACTATATGTACACTGTGTTAATGTCTTTACATTATTACTTCCTCAAAAGAAAATTTTTCCATTTCACAGATAACACAATTAAGTCTCAGAGAGGTCATGTATATACAAGTCAGAGCAAGGATTTTGCTCCAAAGCCAGTATTCCTTCCATTTTCTAACAAGCCTTCCCTCAGCTTTGAGTAATTCACTTTTATATTGCTCTTTACTAAGAAAACATCACCACTAGTCCCAAATAAGCAGGAATATGACAGGATTGGTGTATTTAGCCTTATAATTTGATAGTGTTAATGAGTATATTTTAATTTCTGTTCTATCTAGGCATTTTGAATCACATGAATCATAGAGAAGTAACATAATTTTTGTCCAAGGAATTTCAACTCTGTGGATCAATACTGTGGCTATAATCTAAAACAAAAATAAACCATCATTCTTGGGGCGCCTGGGTGGCTCAGTCGGTTAAGCGACTGCCTTCGGCTCAGGTCATGATCCTGGAGTCCCGGGATCGAGTCCCGCATCGGGCTCCCTGCTCAGCGGGGAGTCTGCTTCTCCCTCTCACCCTCCTCCCTCTCGTGCTCTCTGTCTCTCATTCTCTCTCTCGCAAATAAATAAAATCTTTAAAAAAAAAAAAAA
>NC_138376.1:73003075-73041248 GCF_054177405.1 Leptonychotes weddellii
AACCATCATTCAGATTAAAGAATGGCAACTAAATCATGCCCAAATCAAGTCTGAGTAAGAGACTATGTATCAAAGGATATTTTTTTTCCCACAGCAAAATTGAACCTCGAGCATCTACATTTTTTTTCTACATACTAAGTTATACATAATTCCTCTGATAGAAAGGAAATAGGAAGTCATCAATTTTGGGCTATGTTTTATATTTCTTATCCCACCATCAAAGCTAAGACACCCACTTAAGCCTCAGGATAGTGGTGTCTCCATCACAAATATAAAGTAGATCCCTTATACTGCACTTCCAGCAGACTAGGTAACCTAATACAACTTTCACTTCAGACCTTTTATCTAGTCACCATTTCAGATGTTTCAAAGACGAGCAACAGCTGGCCTGACTGATTGCACTATGTTCTGAGCAGGGAAAATACTGTTAAACTGATCCCTGCAATGCCCCAAAATATCTTTTCTCTTTAAAGGATATTTGCTTTTAAAGTAGATGACAGGGATTGTGAGAGGATAACACACTCTTATCTAGGTTGAAAGAAAAGCATTAAATAGAAATACATGAAAATCTAAAGCCTCTGGCATGAGAAATGAGATACCAAATTTTCCTTATAAGCCTATATTAAGCAATTGGCAAGTTTCGTGATTTAAATATACATATAGCCAAAGTTCAATTCACACAAAACTTTTAAAATAAAATTAAAAAATTAAGCATATCTGAAACCTATTTAAAATGTAAAGATTTCATGCTAACTTTCAGGGCAAAGCAGTTCACATTTAAAAACTGAAACATCTCTATGGTTTTTACAACACTAGAGAGATTCTCCACTGAAGAATGTAGGCCTAACCATTATCACTTCCTATCATCCTCTCACACCAGATTACTTGCTAGTGAAATAAAGTATGCTTAACACATGGCCATTATCTTTTTTTTAAAGGTTATTTATTTATTTGACAGAGAGAGAGAGTGTGTGCGCACAAGCAGGGGCAAAGGCGGGGGGGGGGGTGGGGGCGGGGAAGCAGGCTCCCAGCTGAGCAAGGAGCCCAATGTGGGGCTCGATAACAGGACCCTGGGATCATGACCTGAGCCAAAGGCAGACGCTTAAGGGACTGAGCCACCCATATGCCCCTGCATGGCCATTTTCTATATGGCAGTTGGCTATGATACTATATCATAAGGAGAAAAATGAATTCAGATAATTTTCAAAAGTCTGATCTAAATATATCACAGACCCAAATTAACATCCTATATAATCTCTCTGAAAGGATGAGTCAATATGCCTTTACGTTTCATAGATTAGAATGATTATATGACTTTAAGAACCAAATTGACACAGTTCTGAGAGTAAAAGGGAAAACTAACCAGATACGATAAGGGGATCATAGGCATAATTGGGACTGTCCACGGCAAACTGGTACACATCGTTACCCTACCAAAGGCCTATTCATAAAAGGCAGTCTTTAGGAGGACCTTAATATCAAGTTTATCTAAGTGATAAAAACAGGCTGATTTAAGTACTGTGTACCTCAGTTTTGTTACCCATAAAATGGACATATTATCCTCTCATCTGCTTCACAATACTTCACTGAGATGAAAACTGACAGTGAGATATTAAACACTTTGCAAATGCAATATGCTGAAGGTATCACCCCTAATGAAAACTAGTAATAACTAGAGAGCTTGCATTTTTCTTTAAAAGCTATTATAGAGTCCAGAAACATTTGAAACTCTTTGAGGACTCATGAATACAGGCAAAGTCTATTTTACATATACACATACACATATATATTATACATCTTTATTATTTTTATCATATGAAAGGTTCTTTTTCAAATATCATAGCTTTTTCCTCCTAAAACCTCCTACATAATTTAAAGAATTAAGATTTTTTTTTTTTTAAGATTTTATTTATTTGACAGAGAGAGAGACACAGTGAGAGAGGGAACACAAGCAGGGGGAGTGGGAGAGGGAGAAGCAGGCTCCCAGCTGAGCCAGGAGCCCTACGCGGGGCTCGATCCCAGGACCCTAGGATCATGACCTGAGCTGAAGGCAGACGCTTAACGACTGAGCCACCCAGGCACCCCGTAAAGAATTAAGATTTTTGGGGCAACTGGGTGGCTCAGTCATTAAGCATCTGCCTTCGGCTAGGGTCATGATCCCAGGGTCCTGGGATCGAGCCCCGTGTCAGGCTCCCTGCTCAGTGGGAAGCCTGCTTCTCCCTCTCCCACTCCCTCTGCTTGTGTTCCCTCTCTAGCTGTCTCTCTCTCTGTCAAATAAATAAATAAACTCTTAAAAAAAAAAGAATTAAGATTTTTAAAAATATATGTATCTTGGCAAAAGATAATCACACAGGAACTGTTGACATTAAAAGACATAGGTTAAGCTATTTTAAATAGACAATTCAATTACTATCTTGATTCAGAACTAATAAAAGCACTAATTTCCTATGGAGTTCTCTGTATGAAATAGAAGAGTGATTTCAGGAATGCAACTGTGGGTGGTTGTACCAGTACAACTCAACATTACAACAGTAATAGTAATGATATATATTAATGTAGCTAGATTATGTACCACACTAGGAGTACGTGGAGGTCAATATCAACCACTACTGAAATACACCACTCATTCACGCAAGTGTTAATGGCAATTCCAGCAAGCATTAATAATCTGAAATCATGTTCCTTGAAGCAAGAGGCAGTACAATCTGTTTCATGTATATCCTATCATTGGTACCTATTATTATGATAGCCACTCAGTGGGAACTCAGAAGTGCTTAACTAATTACCATATTTATTTACACTGATTAAAATCAGAAATGTGTACTTGGGGGGAATTAAAACGGGAAGAGAAATAAAATGTTTATGTAAAGACATTAGAATTATAGGTTAATTTTTGAGTTCTTTTAATGTTGTTCTAGTATCCTATTAAAAGATGTTAAACTATTAACTTCACAAAAATATTCAATAAAAGGGTTATTACAATAATAATGACAATCTGCTAAGATTTATTGAGTATTTACTATGTATCAGCATTGTAAAAACTCATGTATAGAAACAAAAGACATACAATCCTTTTCTCTGGGAAGTTCATTCTATCGATCCCTCTCAATAAAATAAATTCAATTGATCCTTCTCAATTAAAACAATGCTTAAATGCGTTAATACTGAGCTGTGGGTGAGTGTCTCAGAGTACTTTCTGACTTTATTGGTTTACTTTATCTTGCGATCTCCTGAAAAACCTTATTATTATTAGGGAGACTATTTAGAGGACCTTTTGAGGCCCTTTTCATTTCTATGACGCTACTGTCAATGTTAACTGATCTTCAGATTCCATGCATGATTTCTGAGCTGACTCTGTCCAGTATTTCAAAGAGAGAAAAATCTGTCAAGGAACAGGCTTCATAAGCAATGATCCCTATACCTGGTAGATGATGAGAACCAAGAAACTTTTTAAAAATAAGAATTCCCAAACTCCAAACCAGATTACTAAATCAGGATCTCCAGAGCTGAGATCTGGAAATCTGAATTTTTTAGAAACTCGTGGGTAGGTCTGATGATCAAAAAAAAGAGACCAATATTGAAAATACAGACACCCTGGCTTCAAGATTCTAGACATTTATTTTATGGAGCTGATGGGCTGACAGAATAGTATGCTACTGACTTCTAAACATGGAAGAAATTATACACAAATAGGGCTTCAAATAAATATGTATACCAGCCAGTTTTATTCATAGGGGTTTTTAAATAACACTGTAAAAAATGTTTCTAACTAGAAATTAATATAATAATTAAAATCTATTTGAAGTAAACCTCATGGTTAACAGATTATCTTTATAAAAAGCTTCCCTAAAGAAGTATTATTCTGAGGAAATAATTTTATGAAATTATTCACAGAAACTACTAATTCACTACTGGAGATATAAGCTTTCCCGTCAGCAGTCTTACAGATGTTAGAACTAGAAGACATATTCTGAACAACTCAATTCCTAGATTTCTGGATGGGGGAATAGAGGCCCAGAAAGGCTGAAGTAATTTACTGAAGGTCAAGCAACTACTTAGTAGCAGAGCCAGGATTAGATCCTAAGTCTTCTACAAGGTGTTTTTCCTTAAACAAACAATAAAAACATAAAGATTATCATTTTTCTAGATGTTTACAGAAAGGTCTAAAACTTCTAGATTCAAAAGCTGAATTTATCTCTGTAGGATTGTGATCTAATTTTTGTTGTGTTTCTGTGCTCACTTACTTTCTAATTTGTCTACAAAAAATACATATTAATTAATAATATAAGGCAATTTAAAAAAATAAAATCTTACCATTTCGTCTGGTGTTCCATGGCGATCAAACTGGTAAAGTGATGCTACATGAGTGACGATCCACCAACTAAAACCTAATGGATCCCTGGGCTGGATTACAGGCACAGAAGGTCGTCTTCGGTCACTTGATTTTTCAAAGAGTGTTTTAAGTAGTTTATTCAACCAGTTCCAAAATGACTATAGAAAGAGAGGTAGTATGATTCAATTAAATAAAGAACATAACCTTTGGTTTGGGCTTTTTCCACCATTTGCACAAATATACACACAAAAAAAGAAAACAGAACACGTTTATAAAACTTAAATAATAATAAAAACACAAGAACTAGAGCCTAATTAGTACTTTACAAAGATTCTACATGTTCCACAATCACATCTTCTGCTGTCCAGGGGTAGCCATTATCCTGACCTTCATAATAAATCATCCCCCCTCCCTTTTTTGTTTTGTCACACAGGTATATAAGCCTAAATCATATATCGTTTGGCTTTCCACCACTACTTTTTTTAATGCGTTTGTATTCTTAAGTGGTCTAATTCTATTCTTTCATAACTTGCTTCTTTTCCTCAACATGTGTTTCTGAGATTCATCCACTTTAATGAGTATAGCCCCAGCTCATCAGAGTATTCTAATATATGACTATATGGTAAACCATTTACCTGATATACTGTTGTTGAATATTTGATGAGTTTTTAGTAAATTTTTTTTTCTAGGTATTTGTCCATTTCATAAACCTATTCAAGTTATTAGGCATACAGTTGATGACAATACCTCAACTTTTAAAATATCTGCAGAATCTGAAGTCATGTTTCTTTTTAAATTTCTAGTATTGACTGTAATAATTTCAGGAAAAATTAGCCAATTTTAGTAATCTTTTTGAAGAGCCAACTTTTGACTGTTTTGATCATTTTCATTGATTTGATCATCTTTGTTATTTTCAATTTCATAAATCTGTGTTAGTTTTATTTGCTACCTTTTACTTTCTTTGGGTTTATAATGCAGGGATTTTCTTCCCTAACTTTGTGTGTGATGAATTCTTAGCTCATTGATTTTCAACTTTTTTTCCCCCTCTAACATCTGTATTTAAAGTTATAAATTTCCCTCTGTATCATTAGCTACAGTCCCAAAGCTTTAACTAGTATGTTAGTTATCATTTACTTTGAAATATTTTACAATTTCAATTATATCTTCTTTCACCTATCTCAGTATTTCTATGCATATGTATATCTCTCCTTGTAGTTCAGGCAATTTTTACTTTCTACATTTACTACTTTGTTCTTAGCCACATAAAAATGTTAATTTACTTTACCTTCCTGATAAGTTGAACCTTTTATCAGTACACAATGACTTAATGCTTTTGTTGGTTTTAAAGTCTAATTTTCTCCAATATTAGTGTAATACGTTACCTTTCTCACATCTTTTCCTATCAATTCTGAGCCCTTCTGCATTTTTTTAGATTACCCCTTGTAAACAGCTTACATTCTGTTCTGACAGTGTATCTTTTAAATGAGCATTTCAGTAGTCCACTTGCAGTTAATGACTCATACATTTAGTTTTAAATCTACCATCTTATTCTGTATTTGTTTGTATACCTATGTTTTCCACAAACACCCCTTTCTTGAGTTCTTTTGGGTTAAATATTTCTTTTCTTCCCCCTCTACTAGCTTGTAAGTTAAAGTCTACTTTCTCTTCTTTCAGTAATTACCTTAGAAATAATAGCATACATCCAAATGTCTTGATAATATATATCTTTGCTCTTCTCTTAGACAAAATAAGGACCTTAAATTCATTTATTACCTATCCAATTTCTAGGCCAGTATTACTGTGTACTTTAACTCTCTTTTTTAAATTCCAGTAGATTATATTACTGACTTATACAAAACATTTACTACTTTCTTTGTGCTTTATTCCTTCATACATCACACCACCTCCTCCCTTCCCCAATTCAGGCATCATTCTTCTAAAATATATCTTCTAGAATTCCCTTCAATTCTGCTTCATTGACAATAGCTTTGTTTCACCTCACTCTTGAAAGATTTTGTTGGTAAAAAATTTTAGGTTGACAACTACTTTGCTTTAATACAATGAAGGTACCAGTCCACTGGCCTCCTTTGCTTTTGAGAAGTCAGTTTACAGTCTAATTGTCACTCTTTTGAAGGTAACATAATTTTCTGTCTGAATGCTTTTAGCTCTTCTCTTTGTCTTTGATGTTCTGCAGTTTCACCATGATGTATCTAGGTCTGCTTTTCTTTTTTTATTCACCCTGCGTAGAACTGATTGGGTTTCTTAATATGGTAACTTTCATTAACACTGGAAAAATTTCTGCCATTTTCTCTTCAAGTATTTGCTCTGTTCCACTCTCTACTTCCTCTCCTTTGGGACTACAGATAAAAGCATTATCAGACTTCCTCTGTATTCTCACATGCTGCATTTAGCTACCAGGTCTCTTCTATTTCCTTTCATCTGTAACAGTTCTTCAGTAATTATCTTTCATAATTTCATAATTAGATTCACAGTATACATTTTTCGCAAGAATACCAAAGAAACATTTTTCTTCTTTCATTGCATCATATTGAGGGTACATAATATCAATTTGTCCTATTATTGGTTAACTTTGATCACATGGCTAAGATGGTATCTGCCAGATTTTCTACACCATAAAGTTATGGCTCCCCTTGTAATTGGTATTGTATAGATACAGCAAGCTGTGCAATTATTCTGTTTTTCATCATACTTTTGGCAGCCACTAAGGATTCATGCCTGAAACAATTACTAAGGAGGTTGTCAACTGGTGATTTTCTAATTCCATCAACATCTACATTTATTAGGAAGAACTCACCTTCCCTCTATTTATTTATTTATTATTTATTTATTTGTTTATTTATTTATATCAGTATGGAACCATAAACACTTATTGTATAGATCACAATCCTTTGTTATCTTTTGTTTCTCAAATTATCCTAGGTTTAGAGTGTGGGAGATCTTCATGTTGGCTCTTTGTCCTTTTGACTTGTCCTCATTATTTTCTGAGTACCTCCTTATTTTCCGGTACAGAATGTTCCAGTCTCATTTTTCATTTTCCATGCATCAGTGTGGAAGATCAAGACATTTGCCAAAGGAGCTTTGTTTCTTTTCAATGGAGGTTAGTAATTTCAAGACCAAGACATTGCAGTTTCCTCATTGTTACTCAGATACCATCGTTTGTAGGTCCACCTAGTGGATAAGGTAGGGAATGCATGTACGTACACACAAATCTCTACCTAGTTCCAATTATTAAAAAACATTATTTCATACTGATCTCTCAAATTCCATTCCAACACATTATCTTTCACTCTATCTTTCCCTCTTTCCATATTTATAACTCAATTTTCCAACAGTGGCAAAGCTGGTTCTTAATTACCCATAATGTACTTATTAATTTGCTCAGTCCTAGAGTACAAATATCTAGAATTGCTAACCCATATATAACACTGTAAGACAAATCTACAAACAAGAGTCCAGGATCTGAAGTTCGTTATAATTCTTTTGTCTTTAGCCTTAGAGCAAATTGTCAAAGTAGTGCATTCCAAGTCCTCTAGGTCAGTTCCCTCCCGACCCCGGCCCCCATAGCTACTCCCATGTGTTATTCACTTGTAATACAGTTAGGTTCAAGTGTTTTTCTTTATATTCCACTGAATTCCTCTTCTGTACACGTTGATTTATTTCTGGAGCATGTTAAAAATTAACATGGTTCTAATGTCATAACACATTCAAACCCTTCTACTCCATTTGTCACTCACCAATCTCCCATTCCTACTCACCAATTTCAATAGTTCCTGATTTGTCTTTCCAGTATTTATCTGGGACAACTAAGCATACACATTTCCTATTTTCCCCTTCATACACAGAAGGTGGTATCCTATAAGTATTCTTTTGCACTTTGCTTATTTAACAATAAGTCCTGGAAATCAAACCATTATCAGTTCAGATATTTTATTCATTCTATTGAACAAATACATAATACTCTAATGTGCTAATAAACCATGGTTTTACTCTCCTGTGTATGGGCATTTAGGTAGTTTTTAACAATGTGCTTTTACAAATAATTCAACAAAGAGCCTGAGGCATATGAATTTTTGAATTGCTGTAGGTATATACTAAAGGTAAACTTCTACAAGTGGGAATGCTAGGGTCAAAGTTATAAAATTCTTGGCCCATACATTTTGAATCATTGTGTTGTTGTTTTTGGTATTGATGTTTTTGTTTCACAGAAAATTTTTACAAGAATCTTTTTATAATGCTTAAAGGTGGCAACATATATAAATTTACACATACATGTGGCAGCTGAAATATAATGTATACAGGTCAGAAACTACTAGATTGCACATGGCATCGCACAGGTGTCCCCTGCCTTATTTGTGGCACTTTGGGGAGTGCACCTAAAATATATTTAGGTCTGTTTCCCCAAAAAAGGAGTGCATTAATTTAGCTATTCTTTTCTTTTTCTTAAACATGCATTTTCTTACATAATCATGTGGTAGGAAAATAACATGGGCTGTAGCATCAAATAAATCCACACTGGAAGCCCCGTTTATCATATTCTGACTGTTATATGAACAGTTTACTTAACCTCACACCCATTCTACTTGCTGGCACATAAGAAGTATCATTCAAGGAATATTAATTTGCTTTCCTTCTCTGAAATTGAAGTCTAATTGATGTTTACTAGATAGTGAGTGTTGGGTTTTTAGGAAACAGTCATACACATAGATCCAGCATTTAGAATATTTCTTGGAACACAAATATGTGCTTGATCAAATTAGTTTACTTCCATTCCTGGAATTCCCATCTAATTTGGGGTGTATGTGAATTTCCAAACATTCCTGAGTCTCTCTTAGGCTTCTCTAATTGCTTCTTGGGAAGCATCATCCTGTTGGCTTCACAGAAGTCAGCAGCAGCCCAGGCAACATTTGAAAATAACTTAAAAATCCTGAACAGCCTCTCCCCTTCGGATAATTTCCTTAGAACATTAGTCCTTCGAACACAGACCTGGTTGCAGAAAATGTCTCTTTCTCAGCAGGAAAACTCCAAATCCCATTCAATCTTCACCTCCCTCATTCTAGGGATGGGGTGGGGGAGGCAAGGGATAGGGAGAAGGAATCAAATACTTCTTTCTGGAAGAATGTTAGCATGCGTGTGTACAGGCATGTGCACACACAGGATTTCCTCTTTTAAAAACATAATGAATACATTGTATAAATCAGTGCTGCCACATAACAAAGTTTCAAAATCTTTGTACAAGATGAAAAAAAACAAAAAACAAAACAAAACAAAACCTCTGCCTTCAGTCTGGAAAGCTTGTAAGAACAGGCCCTATGTGGAGCTCAGCCGGCTGTCAACATTCAGGGAATGATCCTGTCTTCTGTGATATCATTAACTCCCAGGTGGATGAAGCAGAGAAGCTGCCCTGCTTTTCCTGAAATTTTCAATTGTTTTTTCTGTTTTTCTTTCTTGGCTTATCCTCATCCATCTCCATCCCCAAAGACACTGCATGTCAGATAGTCAGTACAAAGAGTAATTTTTAACTTGCTTCTTTATTGTCTTAGAAGAAACTTTCTGTCATTTTGTTTCCTTTTGGTTTGGTCACTTTTTCTTGGTCTTGAGCTTTCTATCAAGGGAGTATCTCACAGTTTCGGTCCATATAATATCTATACAGTAAAGAGATGAGACCTACATCACTTTTTTCTAAGCTGAGGGCTGCTCTGTTGTGTCATACTGTTTATTCATTCCGGAGGCTGGAAGTCCAAGATCAGGGGTCCATCATAGTGGAGTCAGGGCCCTTCTCTAGATAACAGATTTCTGGCTGCGTTGTCACAAGGAGGAAAGCTTTCTGAGTCTTTTTAAATGTTAACTTGTTTTTTATGATGTTTTTGAAAAGTCTAGTGCAGGTCAAATTACTTTGCTCTTGTAAGTTATTAGGTGTTTTTGTCTAGAAAATTTGATAATTTCCTAAAGGACCTAAAGTCATTTTCTGTATTTTTGAAGTCAAGTAGTTTTAACAGGATATACCTTGGGATGGATTATTTGGAGTTAATCTTTCCAGTGATCTGGTAGGCCCTTTCAATATGTAGAATTAGTGTTTTTTTTTTTTTTTTTTTTTTTTTTAGGAATGTTTTCTTGGATAATAGTTTTGAATGTTAGCTATATCCTATTCTGTTTTCTTCTTTAGGGACTCCATTTATATATACAGCTGTTTCTTCTTTGCTTATCTTCCATTTCAGCTATTTTCTAACTCTTTATATTCCTTTCTTCATCTAATTTTTATTCCCCTGGTTGTTTTCTGTCTTTCTTCCATACCCCTGATTAAATTTTCATTTGAGTATATTCTTCTTGGGCACCTTGTCACTTATTCAACTCTAAAATGATTTTTCTTTCATTTCTCTCCTGCATTCCACTTACTCTTTCCATTCACTTCTGGCTTTAGTCTACTTGTTTTTAACAACTAAATATCTTATTCAGGGTGTTTTTGTACAGCCCCAAATGCCTGCCTGTTTAATCTGGAGTGTTATAATTTTCTTCTGTTTCACAGTTGTTTCTTGGAGAAAGGGTTCATCAGCTAAAGTGTATCAATTCTGTTTCCTAGTAGTAAGTTTATAAACACTTGTTTCAAAGTTTCTTTTTCCTTTTTTTCATTTAGTAGATTTAGACTACTTTAAAAGATTTCTAGTTCAGTGGAGCCCTCTTTTGCCAATGTACCAAAGTCCCATTTCTTTCCTGGATTTCCTTTCTTTTTTGGTGGTGGTGGTAGGAGAGTGGGTGTGAGAATTTTGATTTTGTTTTTCTAGATCATTTTACCCTTTTATTTCCTTTCACCTCCCAATAACCAAGGGTACCATTCCTTTTTTTGCCTTTTTATTCTCCAGAAGGTCTACCTTCAAAGAGTGCCTCCTCATGTCATATACACACTTTCAAGTTCTAGCCCATTCTCTGACTTACAAGGAAACAATCTCAGTATTTTCACAAACTGGCAGTGGTTTTAGACCAATTTGAGGACTACCGCTAGCATTTTTTCTCAGGCTGCCCTTGCTTGCTAGAAAGCTTTATGGTAGAGCTTTGGTGGTGGTTTTTACCGTTAACGTTTTTATCATTCCTATCTTGTAGTTATGCTATCAACGTGTGTGTGTGTGTGTGTGTAGTTTTATTTGTTCTTGCTATTCTATATTTTGGGGGGGAGTTACTAGGGGAGATACAGATTTAAGTATCTACCCATTGTCTGTGGCTGCTTAGAAGTTACTGGCTTGGTCATGATCCCAGGGTCCTGGGATCGAGTCCCGCATCGGGCTCCCTGCTCTGCAGGGAGCCTGCTTCTCCCTCTCCCACTCCCCCTGCTTGTGTTCCCTCTCTCGCTGTGTCTCTCTCTGTCAAATAAATAAATAAAAATCTTTAAAGAAGTCACTGGCTTGAGATTTTTAGTACAATCTAGGCAACAGCAACTCAGGCTATAAAGCTGTATGAGGGCTGGCTTGCAGTAACAAATATACTGAAGAAATTTTAAACTGCAAGGCATCACAGTAAAAGACATGCAATTTTCCTTACAAATTTAGTTGAGTTTCTAGTTCATCCTTTTGGGGGCCCAGATTTATGGGTAGTCAGTATATCAGTAGGCTACCAACTTGGGTTAACTCTGACCTCTGTCTTCTATTCTTTTACCTTATAACGTATGAAAGCTAATGTTCAAGTTTATACAATTTAACAACTGCTTATAAGGTTATGGGGCAGTTTCAGTGTTCAGGGGACCTGAGTTCCCACCCACATTTAGTATTTGACCAAGAGTATTTGACCTCAAGACTTCTCACTTTCTACAAGCTTACTGATACATGTAAATGCTTATTATTTGATACCCAGCATGATTAGATTACATTAGATTATTTTTTCAACAGGAAGGTCAAAATGTCTTTCCAGGCATGGAAAATTCTAAGTTGAATTTAAAAATAAAATAGCCTTCAAAGTCTGAATAATATCAGTTATTTTACTTGTATTAAAAAAATGAAATGACCTCAGATTTTCATTATTTTAAGATAAGTAAGTCTAGTTACTACATCAAATGAACAGCATATAAATCATTTAGGTTAAGCAATACATACTGCTATGCAAATTTCTACAATATATTTTAAAATTATGCTTACTTTTCTATTTAAAATTTAGAGAAAGACTAAGAGAATCAAGTATGAACATGCCTACATTAATTATATGTAGTTTACATGTTCAAGTCTGAAGTTGGTAAAATAAGAAAAATTATAAAGAAATATAAAATTCTTAAATGATAAGCTTTACAGAAAATGGAAAACTTGATGTTTACCATGTCAGTGAGACAAAACATCCTGGCAAATGATCAAAGGAAAAAAATCCCGAGACTCTAATGTTGAAATCTCACCAAAGGAAGCTGAACTCTGACAAACCAAAATGCGAGGAAAATATTTTTTTCTTACTTAATAATAAGATGTGCTAAATTTATACTTCAGTAAATTTATTGCTAAGATAATAACTGAAAATATAGTACTTGTAAATCCACAAAAATACGTTTGTTTTTAAAAAGAGAGAGCACCACCCAAACCCCAAATTGTGGAAAACTGGGAAATTATAAAACCCATGAAAAATCAAAGGACTTTTTCATATAACATAAATCGTTGTATCATTTCATAATTAATTATTTGTTCTTACTTCTACCTGTATTTCTCTTTTTCTACTAATCCACAACACCTGAAATAAAATAAAGCCCCATTCTGAAGAGTTGGCTCAAAATGAGGTCCAAGATTTCTTATGTTCCCCTTTGCACTTTTCTTCCTCCTTTCTTGAAATAATGCCATAAAATTCAGTAATAAAAACCTACTTTATTTCTCCCCAAATCTGATCTGCCATATTTCTTATTTAAATTGTTTTCTGGATTACTAGACAGTATGAAGTATTTTAGCTTAAAAGATTCTTGACAGAACAACAGCAAAAAACTTGAGAAAATAAGAGTCAAATCCTGCACTTCTCCTAGAAGTTTCATATTGCCACTTTAGGGTTAAAAATGTAGTAGGTGTTTGGTACTCAGTGCTCTGTTTGGTGGTGGTGGTGCTTGTCTTATATAAGGAACTTTGTAGCATTCTTCTTGGCGAAAACCACTGCAAAATTTCAATATAAGAGTTAGGAACAGTAATTAACACATCAACTTTACAACTTACTTCTGAAAGAGACCATTTACTTCTGTGTTCCAGAAGATGAATGAGTAGAACCCATAATTCTTTAATGCAGGAACATCGGCAGTGGTGACTTGCTAACGCTTCAGAAGGCCTAACCTGTAGAGAAGAAGCAAATTCAATTCTGTAAGAATTTTACATGCTACATCTTTCTCTCCAAATGTTTTAAAAGGATTTAGATGACTTAAAACTGATGTTCAATTATATAAAATTGTTTACAAAATATGTGCCATTCCATTAAATTTTAAAATAAATTCTCATTTTACTTTTTTGTTAAAGTAGGTCCCATGCCCAGCGTGGAGCCCAACGTGGGGCTCAAACTCATGACTCTGAGATCAAGACCTGAGCAGAGATCAAGAGTCAGATGTCCAACTGACTGAGCCTGCCCCTAAATTCCCATTTTACAACCAAAAGTATAGAATGAACTTTATTTTCAACCTTTAAAAAAAACCTTTGCTTTAGGGGTGTCTGGGTGGCTGAGTTGTTAAGCCTCTGACTCATGGTTTCAGCTCAGGTCATGATCTGTGTCCTGAGATGGAACCCCAGGTCAGGCTCCATGCTCAGCATGGAATCTGCTTATCCCTCTCCCTCTGCCCCTCCCCACTGCTCGAGTGTGCTCTCCCTAAAATCAATCAATAAAATCTTAAAAAACAAAAATGAAACCAAAAACCTTTGCTTTAATCATCAGTGTTCAACAAACTTTTTCTGTAAAGGGCTAGATAGCAAATATATGAAGCTTTATTGGGACATAGTCTGTCACAACTCCTCAACTCTGCCACTGTCGTACAGCATCAGCCATAGACAATAGGTTAAAAAAAAAAAAAAAAAGGATGGGCTGTGGTCCAGTAAAATTTACAAAACAGACAATGTGTTAGATTTGGCCTCAGGGCAATGATTTCCTAACCCTGATCTAATCCATCAGCCACAAGAGAAAAACTTCTAATAAAAAGATTAGAAAACAAATTTTAATCCACTATAAAGCAGACTAAAAAGTTTTTACAAGTCAGAATAAATATAATTAGGGATTTATAAAGGTTAAGCAATTTTATTTTATTTATTTTTTAATATTTTATTTATTTGACAGAGAGAGACACAGCGAGAGAGGGAACACAAGTGTGGGGGGGGCGTGGTGGGATGGTGGGAGAGGGAAAAGCAGGCTTCCCGCCGAGCAGGGAGCCAGACGTGGGACTCGATCCCAGGACCCTGGGATCATGACCTGAGCCGAAGGCAGCCGCTTAACTGACTGAGCCACCCAGGCGCCCCAAGGTTAAGCAATTTTAGGTTAAGCTTTTTTTTTTAACAAATATCCTCAATGGCCCTAAATAATGCAAGGCATATGCACTATATTTGCAAGTATAGCTAGACTTCAGAAATTCATTATGTAATTACTATTTCACACATACTACATTCATGTTTCTAACATAATACAGTCAAAGATAACTGTTAAGATATTACTAAATCGAGAGGCTGCTGGGAAGATGGCAGAGTAGGACGTCCCTGGGCTCACCTCTGGCCGCTTGGCCGCCTAGAGAGCACCCAAGTCGGCATAAATAACCCAGAAAGCAGCCTGAAAACTGGCAGAACAGACTCTCCGCAGCCCGGCATAGACAAGCGGCCACAGCGAAGCAGATCCACCCCCTCTGATCGCTCTTGGCAAGATCCCATCAAAGCGGTGCCACAAGCCTGGCAATGTGCACGCGGCCCAGACAAGGGTCAGCACCACTCCAAAGTGAGTCCTGCCCCAGGGAGAGGGGAAGAAACCACACACCAGTCTGACTCTGGCAGTGGGCTGGGGGCAGGCAGTGGGTCTGACTGCAGGCCCCACCCACCAACAAAAGCTTCTCAGGGGACTACACAGGGACAGTGCCTGCAGTTTGGTGCTACTGCATCTCTGGCAAACGCCTGGTCTGACTCAACTCAAGCCCAGGGCAGCCCCGGACCAGCCCACTAACACCACGGGCACCAGACTCTGCCCACAACAGGTAGAGAGCCATCGTAGACAACAGGACTGAAGGCAAACACATCCTAGCCACAACGGTAGGACACCCCTGGAGCAACACACATAGTAGACACCCCCTGAAGCACCAGGTTCTGGGGGACAGACATTGCACTGCAGGACCTCTTCTTCATAAAGCCACAACTTTCAAGTGCAGGAGACGTAGCTGACTCTCCTAACACAGAAAAACAGACAACGCAAGAGAGAGAATGAGGAGACAGAGGAATATGTCCCAAATCAAAGAAAAGGACAAAATCAGAGCAGGAGACCTAAGTGACACTGAGGTAAGTAATATGTCTGATAGCGAATTTAAAGTAATGCTCATAAAGATAATTGCTAGAATTGAGGAAGGAGTCCAGGACCTCCATGAGACCCTCCACCAAGAGACAGAAGACATAAAAAAGAACCAGTTAGAGTATTGGACTCATTAAATGGAAATAAAAACAGACCATCTGGAATAAATAGCAAGCAAGAGGAAGTAGAAGAAAGGATCAGCCACCTGGAGGACAGAGCCATGGAAAGCAATCAAGCCAAGCAGATGAGAGGGGGAATATATATGCAAAATGAAAATAGACCCAGGGAACTCAGCAACACTGTCAGGCTTAACAGTCACATGATAGGGATCCCAGAAGAAGAGTGAGAAAAGGGGGCAGAAGATTTGTCTGAAGAAATAATAGCTGAAAACTTCCTGAATCTGGGGAAAGAAAGAGAAATCCAGATCCAGGAAGCACAGAGAGCCCTCAACATAACCAACCCAAAGAGGTCTGTGCCAAGACACAAAGTAAATAAGATGGCCAAAAGTAGTGATAAAGAGAGAATTTTAAAAGCAGCAAGAGAAAGGAAAGCAGGTACATACAAGGGAAACCCCATATGGCTACAAGTGGGTTTTTCAGCAGAAACTCTGCAGGCCAGAAGAAAGTGGCATGATAAATTCCAACTGCTAAAAGGAAAAAATCTACAGCCAAGAATACTCTATCCAGCAAGGCTTTCATTTAGAATAGAGGGAGAGATAGAGTTTCCCAGAAAAACAAAAATTAAAAGCAAAACCAGCCACGTCCCTGTCACACACGATGCCATTGGCCTGTGGGCCCCAAATTCAGTCCAGCCGCCCTCCTGCCCAAGTCAGCATGCACAGCCTGCCACCTGCTCAATGCCAAGTCAACACGCCTTCACCTCAGATTGCCAAGGGCTCAAATTGACACTCTTCTCAAATTCCTGTCCCTGTGCTCAAGTCTGTGCACGAAAGTGGGCATAATAACAGCAGAATGAAGCAACCCAAACATCTAACTATTTCTGTGGAATATATAATGGATAAAAGGAGTGTGCTAGGCTGAGAACATCTCCAACAAGCACATCAAAGAACAACACATACAGCATGATTCTGGTTAGTAAAAAAAAAACCAAAAAACAAAAAACCTGGGAAGAATAAAACAAGATGAAACCAGAGAGGCAGACAAACCATAAGAGACTTCTTAAGCATAGGAAAGAAACTAAGGCTTGCTGGAGGGGAGGTGGGGGGGGGATGGGGTAACTGGGTGGTGGGCATGAAGGAGGGCATGTGATGGAATGAGCACTGGGTGTTGTATGCAACTGATGAATCACTGAACTCTACCTCTGAAACTAGTAATACACTATATTGTTAATTGAACTTAAAAAAAGAGGAACCCCCCCCCCAAAAATATTACTAAATCATGTCTGGTCAATCCACTAAATAACATCAATTATAAAATTATATAGACCAGATTTAGAAGATTTTGATAATACATAAAACACAATCTAAATTTTAAAAAATTATAAATCCTGATTTCCCATAAGGTTTATGCTAACAATTTGAAATAACTGATAAATCAACACATTTCCATTGCTGGAAAATGAGTAGGCATTGTAGCATCTTCAAATCACTGTCTGCATTAAACACTCAAACACAATTTAGTAAGAAGATGTAATTTCCCCCATGTTTCTATACTTTTTTGAAAAACAAAATCTCGGGGCGCCTGGGTGGCTCAGTCATTAAGCGTCTGCCTTAGGCTCAGGTCATGATCCCAGGGTCCTGGGATCGAGCCCCGCATCGGGCTCCCTGCTCAGCGGGAAGCCTGCTTCTCCCTCTCCCACTCCCTCTGCTTGTGTTCCCTCTCTCGCTGTGTCTCTCTCTGTCAAAATAAATAAAATCTTTAAAAAAAAAAAGAAAAACAAAATCTCCCTTTAAATTTGTCAACTAAAATTAGTTGACTCATTTATTGTATTATGTAACAATAAACATATACTCATTTATAGTACTCATTTATTATATTATGTAACAATATATATATGTTACTAAAGGGCTGGACTCTCCTATTTGCATAGAAGTTAAATTTCCAGTTATTGTCATAAACATCCTGTTTTTACTTATTTTTGACAAGATGGAAAAAGCTATTTTTTAAAACAAAACAACTGCCTCTGATAAATTAATTTTAGTCTGTTTTAAATGTTTAAATCAAATTCTTTTCTAATTCAACTCCGAGACCATAATAAATATAGAATTAGGAGAATTAACAAGTAAACCAATCAGATTCTTATAAATGACACACATTAAGGACTATTATCATTAAGCATCAAAAAAACAAACTTTTTTTTAATTTAGATTCAAGTAGCCAACATATAGTACACACCATTAGTTTCAGATGTAGTAATATAAACTCTTATAACATTACCTTGTCATACCTGTTGAGTGACAGGCTTATTAAATCACAAAGGAGATTTTCACAATGTTCTCCAAATAGGCTGATGTTGGTTAAATTGTCACCTGCCAGATTCATAAATTGATGACCGTATACAACTTGTTCTAAAAATATAATAAAATATATCCTACTTAAAACTACAGATTTTACTAATTCAGAAGGAGGAAAGTAACTATACTCCTTTAAATTGACTTAAAACAAAACTGCAACATATACAGTTAAAAACAAATTTCTTTAGAAATAAAAGTTAAATTTGAGGACAATTCCTTTCTTATATGATCACTGATATACATTACCCAAAGAAAGTTTTCAATTTTCTCAAGTGCCACTTAATAGACTTCTCTTTTCTTAATGTGGTCATCTTTAAAATGTAACAATGTAACATCACTTAAGGAAAAAAAAAATAAAAGTGGGGAAATGCTAGAAAATCTTCACCAATATTTCTGACCAATGAAGGCTTTAAAACATTTTGCAAACAAATACTGATTAACTAATCACATACAAATGTTTTGTGGTGTGAACAGAGAAAACCAAGGTAATAGATACTAAAATGTGTACCTATCAGATTAAGTACACCTTGAAGTATTGCTCCAAGGAATTATTATCTGAAATACAAAGTCCATGTGAGAGAAGAAACTATGTATTTGTAGACATCTTTGTATGTTTGTGTGCATGTATATATATGTGTACACACATACACATATATACATACGTGTATTTTTGTATTTATTAGTTTACTGAAAATCAGGTATTGAGATAATGGATGTTTTTATAACCTAAAACCTAAATTGATAATTTACAAATAGGTAATATTTACAAAATATTGCTAAGTTGATAATGGACTCTAAAGATGCCAAATAGCAAGACCAAGAAATAAACAGGCAATACGTGAAATAAAAAAGTATTATCCATAATATATACAAACTACTAATTTTTTTTAAAAAAGAAACATGAGCAAAAGATAATGAATAATAAAGCAAATATAAAAAACAGTAAAATTATGTAAAAATGTTCAACTTCATTGGTACTCAAAAAATTGCAGAACAGAGATTCAATATCATTTTTCGTGTATTATGTGGCAAAAAATAAAAATAACTGATAATATCCACTACTGGCAAGAGAATGAGGCAAAGGCATGCTTGCAGTGTACACAAATTGGGGAAACTCTGTACAGCAACTAAGCAGTGGTTACGATAATAAAGCTGAATGTGCCACTCCAATTCTAAGAATCTACTCTACAGAATAACTTGTACATGTATTCAAAGATGTATATATACGTATATATGTATATATATATATATATATATACAAGGATGTTCCGTGAAATATTACTTGTAGTACCAAAAAAATAGAAATAATGGAAATATTAAAAAATAGACTTGGCTAAATAAATTATGATAGAGCCATAACATACAGCCCTTAAATGAATGAAGTACAACTATATGTACTGACACGAACAGATCTCTAAAAAACTGTTGAATCAAACATTACACAGAACACTACCATTTGTGGTTAGAAACAAAGACAAAAATCCTACCCAAGAGTTTCTATATATATATATATATATATATATATATATATATATATACAGACTAATATAGAAGTATGGAAAGATAAATGGACCAAACTGTTTTCTTGAAAAAAGGAATAAGACCTTGACTTTTTACTTTGGTTACTATTTGATGTAAAGTAAAAATTAAAAAACCCAGAAAGCAATGATGACCTGTAATTTAAAAAAAAAACAATTAAGGGTTTAGATTTAAAAAGGATATAAATCAGAAATCCATAAACTTACTCAATTTTTCACCCAGCATGTGAAGAATTTCTAGCACCATCCAATGGATATCTAAGTGGAGATGTAATAAATGCCATGATGGTGGAAAAAGCTGTGAAGGACATTATCAACCGTGACTGAGAATTCATAATACTTTAGTAGGCATTTTACAGCATGCTATGACACTCCTCCATAAGCATAAGTATCAGGAACCAAGTAACCTACCCACTCTTCAAAAGCTTAGGGAAAAACAGGGTCTTTTTCATTAGAGGATTCTTTCACTGGAGATCTTTGAAAGCATTTTTTCATTTGATGCTTTAGGACAGACCCACCTTGGGGTTGCTAAGTAGACTTGTACAGTAAAGGTCCCTTCCAACCAACCTTTGATCTTACTACAGCTGCAAGGCAGTAAAAGAATTTTTTAACCACTTATTTTCATAATCTTGTTTTAGACTTTAGCTAGGAAATATGTTTTTAAATGTAATGAGTACCCTGGAACTCCTATGAAGTATTCTAACAGGAGAAATAGACTATCATGTAGACACTATTGAGATGCCCATTAAGAAACTGAAGTTAAAAGCAGTGAAGAAATTTACCTTTTAATTCACACGTTAAGATTAAAATCTGATTCTGATTCAAAAGCCAGTGCTCTTAACTACTGTGCTGTAGTAGGGTTGTCAATAACTTTCCCTGAGCCAACATTTAGTATCACTTTAAAAATAAGTAACAATGATATACATGTTCTATTAAGAGAAGAAGGAAGAATGATAGAGAGGGGACTTGTCTTATCAAATGTGCAAACCAAATAAAATGCTACACTAATAAAACAGTATTGGCTCAGAAATAGATAATAAATAAACAGCAAAAATAGGCAAGAGAGAAATAAACATGGTATCTCCAATCAGTGGGGAAAACATGAGCCATTCAATAAAAGACTGGTTATTAACTTATTCATTTGCAAGAAACTAAAGTTAGATTTCCCACCTCACAGCATATTTTTTAAAACAAGATGAATTAAAAAGATAAATGTAAAAAACAAGTATATTTTTAACAACCACACAGAGATGACACACAAGAAAAACCTGACAAATGTGACTATATACAAAACTTAAACCATCTCCATAGCAAGGCAGATTAATTGCTAAAAAAGAAAAGATAAATTGATGAAAGTATCTGTAATACATAATACCCAACAAATATCTCTAATAAAGTTCCTTAAAAATAAAAGACAGATGCTTAACTGAAAATGCCAATTAAATACTTTTCATATATAAGATAGGTAAAACACAAGAAATACAGTCTTAAAAGATACTTTTCATTTTGTAAGATTTTTTTTGCTGTTGTTTCAGAAAAGAACAGTATTTCAGTGTGTGATTTTTTTGTGTATGGGCATTAAAAATTCAGCCTTCTGATCTTCAAATAACCTCTTTTCAAGTTTGCCTAATTAAAAAGGCTATGAAAGGCAAAACCTAGTTTGAGAACCTTTGCAGTCTTTATTTCCACTGCTAGATAAATTATTAATTTTTATTTTCTTAAGCATTTGATGAAGATCCAGAAAATAAAGCCAGTCCAATTTATAGAGACCAAAATGAAGGAAAAATATCCCTCTACCCATAATCTATCCACGAATATTTATTAAGTGTTATGATTACAAGCAATTATCTATTTGCTTTCTATGGATTAGACATATTAACCTGTGAATTCAGTTTGGACTTTTTATTTTTAATATTACATATATTGGTCCCTGATAAGAAGAGTGCATTTTGTTGTTGTTGTTGTTAAATTTCACAGAAATACATAAACATTTATTCATACCTTACATTTTGGCAAAGACACATTCCTAAAAACTGAATGTTATTCAAATTGGTAAAGTCAAATCGAATGAAAGAAGTTGAGAGTTCAGGGAAACCCACAGGGAATTACAATTTGCCATTCATATAAGCTCACATTTTCTTATGGAGAATTTGTTAAATTACATCTATAAACTGGGTCATGCTATCAATACAAATTTTAAAAGAACAAATCTTCTACAGGAATGATTTCACAGGTAGAAAAAAGGGGAAGAGTCAAAACAATCTTAATCATATTGCAAAAAGATCTCAAAAGTAAGAATAGACATAATGCTGTGGTTTTGAAGTTGTAGCTTTTATAGAAAGGTGATCTTGAATTTTACTGTAATAAACACTAGGATTTGCCCAAACCTTTATCGATGGGAAAAATGATAAAAATTTTTTAAAATAAAGGTTATTTTACTTTGAAACTTACACACATCTGCACGTTATAAAGTGGAATTGAGAACAGCGACCACTGTTTCAGTCTATATTATATTCTAAGCACTTTATTTAATTAATTTTAACTTATCTAATTTTCCCAATAACTCTAGGAAGCAAACCAATTATACACGTGAGGAGACTGAGGCAAGATGTGTTGCTTGCCCAATGGCACATAATTAGAAGAGGAGCCAGAATTTCAACTCAGGCAGTCTAGTCCCTGAGCTGCACTCTTGACTATTTTCCCTCATTCTTGAATGAATGAATATTCCTTGCGAAAAGAAAAAAAAACCCCGAGGATTTAAAAATTAAATTAAACAAGCCAAACCTTAATTTGGTTTTGATTTACAAATGCTCCTGGACTAATACTGGGAAGTTCAGACAGATGTCCAATATACAAGAGTAACCCATGAAGTTCATCAACCAGCACAGACGGAAGTTGTGCCTCCAAAGTTTCATACGGATGGACAGGAACAGGACTCTCAGCATTTTGTACTTTCAGATACCTAAAAAAAGATAGATACAATAAATAACCAGACTCTGGATGAACATGCACTCAGAAATTCATGCAGTAATCAAAATACTCATCTGACATCTTACCTAAAGACGAAAACTTTAACATAATGAAGAAATGTCACGCACTGCTGCCTAATATTGTCTGCTTTGCAGTGTAGGGTGGATATCTTCCCTGAAACCAAAATAGATGTTATCAAAGTTTAAATAATTAATCCATGGGCAGTGACAAAAAAAATTTGTAAGCCATACAAGCAGCAGTTCATTTGTGATTTCATCTGTTCCAAATTTATCACTCTATCATACATTCTGATCCAACCATACATAATTACCACTTCCTGCTCCCTGAACTTAGGTTTCAATACACCTCAATGATTTCGTCTATACAGTTGTTTCCACCTGGAACTCTTCCGCTCCCCAAAACTTTTGCCTACCTACCTATTTTTTCCTCATCTCTGTAGACCAAGATCTGGCATCACTCTGTGATGGGCCCCTAAACAGATGAAGCCCCTGGCTCCCATAGCAGCTTATACATGCCACGATTACTACACTTTTCCGTCTACCATGCTGTCCTATGCTTGTGTGTCTCTATGTCCTACCAACTACAAACTCCTCAGCAGATTCTTCCACTTTGATTCATCGTCACCTTACACAGTACCTGGCCTGAGACAGAGCCTCAGGTGATAAATAGTACTCAACATTTACTGAGCACACAGTGAGAAAACAAAACAGCCCTGACGGCAGATAGCTAACAACTAGGTCATGATGTTCCCTACTGAAACTAAAGTTTTCATGAAATATCAAAAATAATCAGATGGGGCCACTCTGTGATTATGGTGAAACAAGACAAAAACAAAATCTCTCTGTAATCATGTCTGAATACAGAAACCAGGCACTATGCAATCACGGAAAAACAAACAAAATACAAAAACAAAATATTTCCCTCTTGCAGCTAACATGACTATTACTTTACTAATTAGAACCCTCCTTAGCCTGTCTTTCTGGGTCCCACCTCCTAGACAAAAATTAACATATTCAATTCATTACACTGTCCCTGCTTAACACCATCCAATCCAATATAAAGTCCTAGTCCCCTTAAACTCTCTTCAAATCACCAGTGCAAGTGCAAACCCTATCACAAGCCCCTTCCTACTCTCCCTGAGAAGCCCCAACTGTTTCTCATGATGTGTACTTCCTTCTTGTGTCAGTAAGCTACTCAACCTTTCATTGACCAAAGGTGTGTTCCAGGTGATCTTTAGTTGCATCACTAATAACAGGTATTAGCCTGAGCACTTAACATGCATTATATCATTTATCCTCACAAGAACTCCATGAGGTGGGACCTGTTACCTGGTGTGAAACCGATAATTAGCTAGGGTTGGAACCCAGGCTGACCACAGTGTGATGAGTCTAATTCCTACACTGGAACACAATTGCCAGAAAGGAGAAGCAGCTAGCCTGCGCTAAAACACTATCTTCAATTCCCTTCACTACCTTAACTATACCAAACCCCTCCATGAGTAACCCATTAAATGTCAAAAACAAACCAAAAGCAGACCAAGAAGACAGCATGAGGTCCCACTCCCCGCCCCCAAAGCAAGTTGTTAATTCACTTTAGAAATGTTTAGCCTTAAATCAATTTTATCACAGACATAGAAAAATACTATAAATCTCAGCTACAACAAAATTTAAGTGTTATATTTTTTCTGAACACTAAACACTATCCTGAACTTCTAACTTAATGCTTCTTCCTCCATGTTCTTATATCCCAATTACTCATCATAGATGAGCAATTCAATTCCTTTTTGCTATTAAAAACACTTAAAACTTACCAAAATCACAGCTGGCTTGTAATAAGGTTTCCAAGTTGTACAGTTGCTGCCTAATTTAAAAAAACATAAGGTGAGAGTTAATTTTGGAAAAATTTAAAGCATGTATTATAGGGATATTTCCAAATCTATTACATAGCTTTAGTATGTGCATAGCCTCTCATTTGTGAATGAAGTTTAAAATACTTTGTGGATATTTATACAGGGTCAGATAGTCAAGACTGAGAAAAGATAAAACATGCCTTTGTTTGACCTTCCAAAAATATCTATTAAAAGCTGCATATATGTATATATAATTATAAATATCATAGATTTTACTATCAATGAGATATTGTTTATATACCTTATATACTTACATAAAAATCCTAGGTTAACAGTTACATAATGAAATGTTAAATTGTATTGGACAATTATACTATAGGAGTTCAGAAAAGGAAGAGTAACTTAGAGTTATCAAGGAAAGCTGTATTTATGATGTCCCCCCTTAATATCTGAAAGTAATCTCTTGTCCTTCTTCCTAATTGCCTTTCAACTCCTTAAATGTTGACTCATCTTCATGACCTATGTCCTGAATAAAGACTCAACTCACTCTATAATGTTCACGTTTACAGAGAATCACTCACTCAAACTGTTCTCCCAGTAAAACACATAACAAGGCACAGATACACTGTCTCTTCACAAGGCCTCAAGGGATGAGGGTGGGAGGAGGAATCTTTCCACCTTTCCATTTTCATTTAAATGTACCACATACATATTCTTAATGTATTTTTGGATAATTTGCCTTCAACAACTGATTCCATTTCAAAATCATGTAAAATCTAAATATGGACTGAGTTTTAAATGATAAGGAATTATCTTATTAAATGATAATGAATGTTAATTGTGATAATGAGATACTGTTTGTTTTTTTAAAAGTTCATATTTTTAAGAAATGCTTATTGAAATATTTAAGGGTGAGATTACATGATGCCTGGAATCTGCTAAAAATACTCAAACCAAAAAAAAAGAGGGAAAGGGACAGATGAAGGAAGTGTGATAAAACCTTGGTGTTGTACTGCCACTGAGAGAGGGTATGTGAAGTTTCATTATGGTATTCTCTCTACATTTGTATATGTTTGGAAAATTTCATTAAAATTTTTAATGTTGTCCAACTTAATCATATTAATTAATCATATTACTATACAGTCTGAAAGATATATTTGGAAAGTCTGATTTCATTCTCTAAAAATCAGTGAAAGACTATGACGATTCAGCAACAAAAGTAGTATTTTAGTTTTCTTCCAAAATTATAATATGGTTCAAAGCATTAAATATTTGTCTTCAATACATGATGTCAAATGTTGAATAAAAAGTCTGAAAAAGAATGAACACTCACTAAAAAACGAATCATTAAAATCACTGCTCCAAACATTACATGATCGTTGTTACTGATAAGATAATCAAGAGAGCAACATGAACAACTCACGCTTTTGTAATATTGGTATCAGAAACCACCCAGCAAAGTAACTTACACAACTGAAAAGCATCTATGCTCAAAGGCAGTTAAAAACAAAACAAAACATACCTGAATAAATGAAAGAGCACTCTAGATGAATTCACCAATGCTGTTTCAGTAACCCACTGAATGCCAAATATTTCCACTGTATCTTCTTCAAAATTAGTTGGTAAAGGATCAAGATTCAAAATTAATCTGAAATGAAAACTCTAATCTTATAAAAAGTATGCTAAATCCCAACTATAGCATATCTTTTTTGTCATTATATAAATCCATATTGTATGTGACATGTCAACAATGATACCATAAAATTATGATATGCCTTGGTACCTTACATATCCAGGAATTACTACATTTAGATTGTATGAAAAATTCAGTCATATATAGTGATAAAAAAGTGTAACTAAAGAACAATGTAACTTAGGGGAAAAATTCAAAAAGTAAGTCTAGGGAACATACTTTTTTGGCCTATGGTCTTCAGTCGAAGAATTTCATCCTTTGAGGGGACATTTAATGTTTAAAACAGCTAAAAGTTACTCTGGGCCATGTCTGGAGCATAATCAAACTGAATAATCTCTTTTAAGGTCTCAAACAAGGTACAACTATAAAATCAACAAAAATGGCTTCCTTTCTGAAATTGCCTCAGCAGGTATTCCCAAAATATTTCAACAACTGCAGTTTTACAGCAACTTGTGTACAGCTGCCTAAGGCAAGAACTCTAAAGAATAACATTCTTGTGAACTTACACAATCTGGTGAATTTATTCAAAAGTTAAAACAAAAATAAGTCTATGACTTCTGTGTATAGATACACAGAATTAGAAGGAACTGGGGCAACAAAACAATGTCTACGCCTAACTTAAGAATTACTGAGAAGCTCCAGATTATTATTTCATGTTTTAGAAGGATATTCCAATTCAAAAAGCCCACCTAGCTTTCACTTTAAGTAAAAGGGAAATTAGTGGCCAGCTTCCTACCCCAAAACTGAGGTAGCTGTAAGATAAGAAAACATCCGGTAGCAAGAAGTTCTCAATATCCAAAAATTTTAGGTATGCTTTAACCAGGAAACTGACAACAGAACTGATAGCCTGCACCCATGTTATATACTAAGCCGTTTTGCAAAAACATGGCTTGAGCATCGAAGTTCAACTTGGCTGAAACCATAATTAAATAACATTCCTAACAAACTGATGAAAAATTTGATAAGGGAAAAACACAGTCCCCGATTTTTTACCTACCGCTTAAGGGCTCCGCTGGAAAGGTAGGACTCTCCAGAAAAATGACTTCCTCCTCCTCTGTTGTCAAAACCACAAGAAAAGCAAGGGGGTTTGCACCATTCTGTCCCCAGCTCCAGTTCCAAGCTGTCGGTCAGGAACATCGACGCAGTGCAACAGTTATCCATTATTTACTTTCTGTCCTGAAATGTTTGGTACTCATATCATTCAAGACTCCAAAGATACTGTGATTAGATTCCAGGAGGTGAGCGGGCCAAGAGACTGGCGGTGATCTCAGAAAGTTCTCAAAACGTTCCCCCAGCACAAAGAAGAAAGCCCGAGAAGCCAATTCCTCAACAACTCTCCCCACACCGACACCCCAATATCAAGGCTGTCAGACAGAATGCACCCCCGACTGGCTGTGGCAGGAATTTCACATCTGCCATCTCGGTCGGATTCTGCAGCCGGACAGCGCGAAAAGGAAAGAAATGGTTGCAGGACAGATCCAGCTTCAGCTCCCAACCCCGCCTCGACCTGCACCGCCCGCTACGTTACCGAAAAGTACCGAGCTAGTTTCCCAACAGTGTCTTGGAAAAGCTCCCTTGCGCACTCCGGGTGGGGATCAGGGACCGCCCGGCGCCAATTTTTTAGTCCTCCCAGACGGGAGGCAAGTTCCGCCAGGTCCCCACTCGGCGGCGACCAGCGCGGGCCGGGCACAGGGCGAAGGAAGCCGGTGGCCTGCGCACCGGAGCGGCCCTCGTTTGAGGCACGGCATACCTGCTCACACTTTCGGTCCCCGAGATCCGCCCCCAGCTGCCCGGTCTACAACCTCGGCGTTGGTGAGGTCTAAATCAGAAACAGGCGAAATTCCCGCCACTGCGCGCCCGCGCTCAGGAAGGGCGGGGCCACGGCGCAGCCCGCCCCCGGAGATCCGCTCTCTAGGTCTCTGCAGGAACCGCCGGCGCTCCGCGAATTCTCGCGAGAGTCAGCCGCCCAAGGACTCGGTGCTGCGAGCCCCTTTTTCTTTCTTCCTTTTTTTTTTTTTCTCTGTGCATGTAGCTTTAATTGGTGAATTCGGCTGGAAGGCGGGGCCTCACGGGGAAAGAAAACTGGAGGCTGAGGTGAGCAAGGCCTAGGCACCTCTGGGTAGTTTTCGCGCGGGACGCAAAAGAGTTTTGCTCAAGTGAGTCCGAAGTGGGTGTCTCATTTACACCCAGAGCCGCGCCATCCCCTCCTGTTACCGCGCTAGTACCAGCAACTCTTTTGTTAAGATCGAGGATGCCTATTGTTCGTGGTTTGTGGACAAGGCATGTGCAAAAATGAGGCTAATCCAGTGTATAGTAGCACTGAATAAGTCAGATGGTCCTTGCTTTTGGCATAAAACTGTCGCTCCCCTTATTTGCAACACATCTGGACAGGTTTAAATCGCTTAAACCTGGTCGCTTTTGTGAGGTATAGCCCATGTGCAGCATTTTTATCTTTTTAAAAGTATTCTTTAAAATCTATTCAGAAGACTTTCCAGTCTAAATCAGAGATAACAAATTTAAGCGTATCACTGGCTTAAGATTCAAGAAAAACGTGATAATTGCTCCTTCAGATCTCCTGTAATTTTGAGTATTCGCCATTGCCCATTCCTCCAGAATAGTTTGTCCTGTGTTTAATTCCTGTACAGAGAACCTGTCATAACTCCTCTGTTCAAACCAAATACTGCACATGTTCTAAGAAATGGGATGAGGTGTGTGTGGGGGGGGTGGGGGGGAACACAATATGATCTCTATTCTGACTGCAACCTAGGGCTACTGTGATGGGTCCTATGTCCATTATGTTCACACGATGTGCCCTGAGATGTCTTCTTGGCGACCACTGCAGCTTTTTAGGGTCCAGGTGGAGTTCTAGCATGACACATTGTCATCTATAACAATCCCTAGGAAACAGTGTCTAGATATGAGAATATTGGGCCCTGGCACTATTTAGGAGAATTGGGTCAATAGACAGTCATTATTATTTCTTCCTCTAATCAAAACATTTGGATAGACCCCTTTTTCCTTTTTCAAGTGCCTGATGAGTGATCAACTTGGTTGAACCAGTTAAGTAGAATGCGAAGAACCAAGTAAGTTACCTGTAAATAAGGTAAGCTAGTACTCTAATGCATTTCAGTAAGAATCCCCAGCAAGTTAATAGGCAGCATACTGAAGAGAGGTAATTAAAGATACTTAATGAAAGGACATTTATAAAGGTATGGACAGGGTTACTGGAAAACAAAAAGTAATCATGAAGCATCCAGAACTAATCAGAGTCATTATCACCCTTAGGCCTAAGAGATTTGGGGGAAGAGGGATTACTAGAGCCCAAGGAGACTTGTTCAGGTAGGAGGCAGCTACCTACCTAATAGCCACCTATGGTACCTTCATAGAGGAACATAGCGACTGCCAACCTGCCACCCAACAGGGAGGAGCTGGAAGGATTAAGTACGCAAACCACTTTCCCTCCATACTGCAGTGTCCAACTGGTGGTTTTCATTGGCTAAAACCAACCTAAAAATAGAGGGCAAGGATGTAACCTTATAAAGTTCAGGCTCCTAGGATAGAGTCCAGCCTGAAGAAGGGTAGAGAGTGAATCTGACAGAAAGGGGTAAATTTTATCAAGAAGACATAACAATACTAAATGTATAACAGAACTTTATATATACATATAAAGGGATGAATTTATTAATTATAGGAGAAATACTCAAATCAATAATTAGTTACAGACTTCAGCACTTACCTCTCTGTAATTGGTGGAACCGGTGGAGAGAGTTAGTATAGACTTGAACAGCACTATCAACCAACTTGATCTAATTGATATATTTATAGGTGACACAACCTGACAATAGCAGAATACACTCTTTACAAGTACACATGGAACACTAAGGTAGACCACATTCTTTGCCAGAAATCAAATTTCGTCAACTTTAAAAGGATTGAAATCATACAGAGTATATGGTCTGACCACAATGGAATTAAACTAGAAACCAATACATATCTGAAAGAAATCTCTAAATATTTGGAAATTAAGTAGCACTTCTAATTAACCCATGGATCAAAGAAGAAATCACTAGGAAAATGAGAAAATATTTTGAATTAAGTGAAAGTTAAAGCACATTAAAATTTATAATTTTAACTGCTTACTTTAGAGAAGAAGAAAGAGTTCAGTTCAATGATTTAAATTTCTCTCTTAAGAAACTAGAAAAAAACCCAGCAAAATAAAACAAAATCAAGAAAAATGAAGGAAATAATAAAGGGGAGAAATAAATGGAATGAAACAGAAGAATAGAGGAAATAAATGCAATCAAAGAGTGGTTCATTGAGGCACACCTGGGTGGCTCAGTCGGTTGGGTGTCCGACTCTTGATCTCAGCTCAGGTCATGAACTTGGAGTCATGAGTTCAGGCCCAACATTGGGCTCCATGCTGGATGTGGAGCCTACTTAAAAAAAAAAAAAAAAAATGTTGGTTCTTTGAAAAGATCAGTATAATTGATACACTCTAGCCAGACTGATAAAGAAAAAAAAAAGAAAACACAAATTACCAGTATTAGGAATTAAAAATATATTATCACTCTAGACTCTACAGGCATTATAAAGATATTAAGAACATTTTTATGCCAAGAAACAGATGAAATAGACAAATTCATTGAAAGACACCAACTGCCAAAACTCACAAAAGAAGATAAAACTTGAATGGCTCTATATCCATCATAGTAATTTTAATCTTTAGTTAAAAAAATTCCCCTCTCTCTTTCTCTCCCCACCCCTCACTTTCTCACATACCACATACACACACATAATTCCTACAAGGAAAATTCCAGGACCAGAGGACTGTACTGTTGAATTCTCCCAAAAATTTAAGGAAGGTATAATATCAATTCTCTACCAACTCTTCCAGAAAATAGAAGAGGATGAAATACTTCAAAACTCATATAATGTGGCCAGCATTACACAGATATCAAAACTTGACAAAGAAAATTATAATCCAGTATTATTCACATGGAGACAGAAATTTTACCAAATAAAATCCAGCAATATATGAAAAGGATGACATATACTAAAAAAATCAGGTTCATCTTAGGAATGTAGGGTTGGTTCAAATTTCTAAACATAATTGGAGTAGTTCATTATATCAACAGATTGTAAAAAGAAAACCACATCACCTCAATCTGCAGAAAAAAATCACTTGAAAAATTAAATATCCATTCATGATAAAAACTTGTCAAACTAGGAATAAAAGAAAATTTCCTTGACCTGATAAATGGTAACTATGACAAACCTACTATTGAAATCATAAAAATGAATGCTTTCTCCAGAAGACTGAGAACAAGACAATGAAGTCTACTTTCTCTACTTCTATTCAGCATTGTACTGGAGGTAACTAACCAATCCAATAAGGTATGAGAATGAAAGAGTTGGGAAAGGAGGAGGCAAAACTGCTATCATTCAGGAAAACAATTGTGTTTTTCTAGACAAGCAATGAACACTTAGAAACTATAATTTAAAAAGCAATACCATTTTGGGCGCCTGGGTGGCTCAGTTGGTTAAGCGACTGCCTTCAGCTCAGGTCATGGTCCCGGAGTCCTGGGATCGAGTCCCACATCAGGCTCCAGGCTCAGCGGGGAGCCTGCTTCTCCCTCTGACCCTCTCCCCTCTCATGCTGTTTCTCTCTCTCTCTCTCTCTCAAATAAATAAATAAATAAAATCTTTAAAAAAAAAAAAGCAATACCATTTTAATAGCATCCCAATAGATCCAGCCCTGTGTGGGGCTCTGTGCTCAGCAGGGAATCTGCTGGAGATTCTCTCTCTCCCTCCCTCTTCCTCTGCCCCTCCTCCTGTTCTTGCACTTGAGCGCGCTCTTACACACACTCTCTGTCTCTCTAAAACAAATAAATCTTAGAAATATATAAATAAATTAATTAAATAAAATAAAACAAAATTAGGGCAGGAGGGAGATGTGGGCATCAAGAGATGGTGTTTTGAAGACAGGAAATATATCATGTTTGTGAGGCTATGGCAATTACCAAGTATAAAGGGAAAAGTTGATGTTGAAGAGAAGGGGAATGGTTGTGGAACTGCAGACATTGGGAAGACAACAGTATTCACTACATAAATGACATATCTTTTAATAGGATCAGGGACAATTTTTCATTAATAGGAAAAATGAAAGGTATGCAGAGAAAGATAGCTGAAGTTGGTGAACTGGGTGGTTGGAATTTGAGGTAGTTTTTGTTTTATTTCATCTATTTTCCTTGTGACATATCACCTGGAAGTGAGAGGAAAGAGTGGTTGTTAGAGATTTGAGATGTGTCCTTATCCTATTAGTGAGTAAAAAAAGTATTTTTACTAGGGAACTATAGTAGGAATGTCTGGGGGTGTTGAGTGACTATTTGAGATTTATGATGAAAAATTAAGAGTTCTGTTAGCTTAGTTTTGTGATTTTCTCCAACAACATTCAGAAGGGGAGGACATATGATAGAATTTGAGTGTTATATTAGTGAACCCATTCTGACTTACTGTTTCCTTTTAAATGTATTTATAAACTATTTGATTATTATCATCATACTCAGTCAAATAACTTAATATGAATGTCATGTTTTTAGTAGGGAAACTTTATAAATTCAACTGAATCTAATATATCCCAAAGGTTAAAGCCCTCAATTTCAGAAGTGTTATCACCATTTTAATTGAAATCTTAGTTAAAGTTTAAGACCATTCCTTCATGCCTTAAATGAAACAGAGGGTCACATTACCTTTATAGTTACTGCTTATAAGCCTAGAATTGGATTTAGCATTTTGGTAAAATCTGACCAATACTAAACATAGCTTTAATGATCTTACTGAACAATTGGCCATCATTGAGGATACACTAAGATAGCTAACTCAGTTATGAAAATATTAGGTTTTCTCTATGAGCTGTCTATTGCCAGTGTGTGTACAAACCACCTTCAGTTGACTTTCTGTCAATTCCCAGTATTTTATTACACTAATTTTGTTCAAGCGATAATGAACTGTTCCAAGTGCTACTCCCTGCCTAGATACCATGATTTAAATGACTACTTCAGTAGCAATGGGGAGGTTTAGTTAGTTGAGAAGGAGCAACTTTTCTATACAGTAAAAGGAATTCTCCTGCAGCTGTTCAGCACATTGGGTCATTAACAATGTGGTATACCATATAGGGACTTTAAACATCTGGACCCAAGAAAATTTCATTATTGATCCTCATTCATTTTTCTGTATGTTTTAGTATCTTCTGCATGTGCTCTCATTTTATTTCCTTTTGCCTCCAGAAGCTTGATTCATCAATTACCCCTCTTCTTTTTACCTTCCATCTCTCCCTCTTCCTTACCCTTTTCCCTAAGCCCACTGAGGTAGGCAGTTTCTAACACGGCCCCCAAGAATCTCTGCTGCCTTGTATTCATGCCTTTGTGTGATCTTTTCTGCTTTGAGTGTGGACTAAACCTAATGACTTGCTAATAATGAATAAAATAAAGCAAAAATTGATGGCCTATCACTTCTTTTATTTATTTATTTATTTAAAAGATTTTTATTTATTTATTTGACAGAGAGAGACACAGCGAGAGAGGGAACACAAGCAGGGGGAGTGGGAGAGGGAGAAGCAGGCTCCCCGCAGAGCAGGGAGCCCGATGCGGGACTCGATCCCAGGACCCTGGGATCATGACCTGAGCCGAAGGCAGTCGCTTAACCAACTGAGCCACCCAGGTGCCCCACTTCTTTTATTTATTTGCCAGAGAGAGAGCAAACAAGCAGGGGGAGTGGCAGGCTGAGGGAGAAGCAGGCTCCCTGCTGAGCAAGGAGCCCGATGCAGGACTCAATCCCAGGACCCTGGGATCATGACCTGAGCCAAAGACTGTTAACCGACTGAGCCACCCAGACATCCCGGCATATCACTTCTTCTTCTTTCTTCTTCTTCTTCTTTTTATTTTTTTTTTATAATCTAAACTTCTGCAGTTTTTTTTTTTTAATTAACATATAATGTATTATTTGTTTCAGGGGTACAGGTCTGTGATTTGTCAGTCTTACACAATTCACAGCGCTCACCATAGCACATACCCTCCCCAATGTCCATCACCTAGCCACCCCATCCCTCCCAACCCCTCCACTCCAGCAACCCTCAGTTTGTTTCCTGAGATTAAGAGTCTCTTATGGTTTGTCTCCTTCTCTGGTCATAGGGGAAGGGAGGGGAAAAATGAAACAAGCCGGCATATCACTTCTACGATTAGTTTACAAAAGACTGTGAGTTCCGTCTTGCTCACACTCTCTCTCAATGTCACTTTCTCTGTCTTGCCTTCTCAACTTGTTCACTTTGATGAAGTAAACTGTCATGTTAGAGAGGACCATGTAGCAAAAACTGAGGGCAGGCTCTGGCCAACAGCCATTGAGGAACTGTGGTCCTCAGTTCAACAGTTCACAAGGAGCTGAATCCTGACAACCAGTGTGAATGAGTTTGGGAAGTAGATTCTTCCCCAGTTGAATTTTGAAATAACAAGGCCTTGACAGGTATATAGAATTTAACCTGGTCCAGATGGGGATTTGACCTTTGCCCTTGGCTTATGGGAGGTGATCTCTAAATAATCTTTGGGATGTTTTATGTGATAAAAGTGTCTTTTTGCCTGGGGGCCTTGGGTCACACTGGATAGTCTGACAGAATGGTTTAGGGTGGACCTGGCCTCATCCAAATACCAGCAGTGCGATTTAGGGTGGGCCTTTGGGTCATGCAGTATCAGTCAACCTGGATACTGAGATCAACCACGTGGGTAATGATTTGATCATGCCTACATAATGGAGCCCCAATAAAAATTCCGAACACCAAGGCTTGGGCAAGTTTCCCTAATTGGCAGTATTCCAGCATGATTACTTAAGGTTGCATTGATGCTCTGCTATTCTCTACTAAACATTTCTGGGATAGATTTTCATGTCATACAAGTATAACTCATAACTTTTATATATAGAATATATATATTCTTATATATATGTATATGATATATTTTACATACTGTAACAGAATAATTGTGTCCATATCTGTCTCCTCACTAGATTATTCACTTGAGATTTGTCCATTATTATCCTTGGTATCTAGGATAGTACCTGCATATAGTAAGTAGATCCTTAAAAGTACTTTTGACTAAATGAATAAAATATTATATCTGGTGTTCAGCTATTAATAATCGTATCTTTTGGGGGGAAATCTTTTTGAAAGATGTTATAATTATACTTTCTTAGCCTTGGGATTTCGGCTGAGGCATCACTATAAGAAAAATTACTGTAAAGTACCAAATATTCTGAGGTGCTAGATCATTATTACAATTTTATCAGCATTAGTTGATCATTTAATTTTAGTCTTTATTAAAAAAAATTCACTAGGGGTTAGTTTCAAGAGTGGGGGTTTCTTTAGAGACTACATGTGGAAGTCTGCAGTGGTTCCCCACCTCCCTTTTTTTTCCCCAAGGCCAGAGAGGGGAACTGCAGAGAACCACTTTGAAAGGCTCACATGTATCCCCTGGCATTTGAAGCACACAGGTTCTAGTCTCTATGCTGACAAACCTAAAGGCAGAAAGTTGGCTGGAGTGGCTTGTGGTGTCAGGGCAAGGAGAAAGTGCTGTGGAGGGAGTGGGCTGTAATGCCACTGGAGTAGGTAAACAGTGTGTGGGTCCTGAGGGAGGTAGCCAGACCTGAGGTGTCTTAAGAGGAAGCTTGTCCAAGAGGACTGTCTTGGGGGGGCTCAGCTGACATCAACAGGAAGAGGCTGGAGGGCCACTGGAGATCTGATGTTAGGGGGCAGTCATCTGCAGCTGCCAAGGGGAGGTACAAATTGGATCAAAACTCTTCCTTGCTTAAAATCCTTCAGTGGCCTCCAGCTATAGTTAGAGTGAAATCTAAGCTCATGTTTGTGATTTGACCCCTTCTTATGTCTACAGTCTTATCTTGTACCACTCTCCATCTCTTTCACAAATTATCAGCCACACTGGCCTTTCAGTTCTCACACATTCTTCCCTGCCTCAAAATGTTTGTGCAAACTTTGCCTTATGCCAGAACCATTTTTTTCTCTTGCTTTTTCTAGACCTGGCTCCTTTTCATCCATGAGAAGTACCCCCACCCAGTATCTTCTTTAATTTTCTATTTTTTTTGTGGGAGGTGAGTGAGATGAAGACTTTAATTTTTTCACTTTGCATTGTTTCCTGACTAATCCTTATGATGCCACCATTTTAAGACTCCAAGAGTGCCAGAGCAGAAAAGTACTTTGAGAGGTTAGTGTATAGGACACTGTGGTGTGCCACCCAGATACTCCTTCCAGGATAAAGGACTTGTTTCCCTAGCTGCTGAAGTGCTGCTGTCAGCTCTGGGCTGTCAACTCTTTTTAGAATTGCTTTGAGTAAAGACAGCCTGCTTACCCAAATCAGTGCATCTGATATCCAATGGCAGTGGCATGAAGGTATAAATGCCCAGTTTTCCCTCCTCCTGACCTAACTTGGGATAACTATGAAGGGTTATCCCAGCTTCAGAGTTCCCATCAGTTGGCTGAGAACTCATGGAATTACACTGGTGCTCCCTTTGCCCACAGGTGGTTGTTTCTAAGAGAACTCCTTAATAAACTTCCTGCATATTAATCTCTACCCTAATTTCCTGATTTTTAGGAAGCTGAATCTTTTTTTAAAATTTAAATTCAATTAGCCAACATATAGTACATCATTCGTTTATGATGTAGTCATCAATGATTCATTCATTGCCTATAACACCACGTGCCCTCCTTAATGCCCATCACCCAGTCACCCCATTCCCCCATCCACCTCCCTTTCCACAACCCTCAGTTTGTTTCCTGGAGTCACGAGTCTCTCATGGTTTGTCTCCCTCTCTGATTTCTTCCCATTCAGGTTTCCCTCCCTTAGGAAGCTGAATCTTATGGATTTTCCAAGGCACAGATTTGGGAAGGGAGAGAGCCAGAACTGATGGTCTGGATAGAAGATCAAACCAGCCACAACATTTCCTTAAAACAAAGCCTAATCCAGAACAAGGCCCCAATTCTCTCCAATTCAGTGAAGGCTGAGAGAGGTGAGGAAGCTGTAGGAGAAAAGTTTAAGCTAGCAGAGATTGGTTCATGAGGTTAAAGGAAAGAAACCATCTCTATAACATCAAAATGCAAGGTGAAGCAGTAAGTGCTGTTGTAGAAGCTGCAGTAAGTTATCCAGAAGATCTACCTAAGATAATGCAAGAAGGTAGCTACACTAAACAATAGATTTTCAATATAGATGGAATAGCCTTCTATTGAGAGATGCCAGGTAGGACTTTTATAGCTAGGAGGTTAAAATCAGTGCTTGGTTTCAAGGCTTCAAAGCTTCAAAGCTTCAAAGGATAGGCTGACTCTCTTGTTAGGGGCTAATGCAGCTGGTGACTTTATGTTGAAGTCAGTGTTCATTAGCCATTCTGAACATCCTAGGGCCCTTAAGAATTATGCAAAAATCTGTTCTTTTTTTTTATGTTATGTTAATCGCCATACATTACATCATTAGTTTTGATGTAGTGTTCCATGATTCATTGTTTGCATATAACACCCAGTGCTCCATGCAGAACGTGCCCTCTTTAATACCCATCACCAGGCTAACCCATCCCCCCACACTCTTCCCCTCTAGAACTCTCAGTTTGTTTCTCAGAGTCCATAGTCTCTCATGGTTCATCTCCCCCCTCCGATTTCCCCCCCTTCATTCTTTTCCTCCTGCTATCTTTTTCTTCTTCTTCTTTTTTTTTTTTTTTAACATATAATGTATTATTTGTTTCAGAGGTACAGGTCTGTGAT
>NC_138376.1:73041748-73177524 GCF_054177405.1 Leptonychotes weddellii
AAGGGAAGCAAGGGCAAAAATGAACTATTGGGACTTCATCAAGATAAGAAGCTTTTGCACAGCAAAAGAAACAGTCAACAAAACCAAAAGACAGTGACAGAATGGGAGAAGATATTTGCAAATGACATATCAGATAAAGGGCTAGTATCCAAAATCTATAAAGAATTTATCAAACTCAACACCCAAAGAACAAATAATCCAATCAAGAAATGGGCAGAAGACATGAACAGACATTTTTCCAAAGAAGACATCCAAATGGCCAACAGACACATGAAAAAGTGCTCAACATCGCTCAGGATCAGGGAAATCCAAATCAAAACCTCAGTGAGATACCACCTCACACCAGTCAGAATGGCTAAAATTAACAAGTCAGGAAATGACAGATGTTGGTGGGGATGCGGAGAAAGGGGAACCCTCCTACACTGTGGGTGGGAATGCAAGCTGGTGCAGCCACTCTGGAAAACAGTATGGAGGTTCCTCCAAAAGTTGAAAATAGAGCTACCATATGACCCAGCAATTGCACTACTGGGTATTTACCCCAAAGTCACAAATGTAGGGATCCAAAGGGGTACGTGTACCCCGATGTTTATAGCAGCAAAAATCTATTCTGCCTATGCTGTGTAATGCAAAAACAAAGCCTGAATGACAGCACATCTATTTATAACATGGTTTACTGAATATTTTAAGCCTCCTGTTGAGACCTAATACTCAGAACAAAAAGATTCCTTTCAAAATATTACTGCTCATTGACAATGCACCTGGTCACTCAAGAGCTCTGATGGAGATGTATAGTGAGATTAATGTTGCTGTTATGCCTGTTAACACATCTGCTCTGCAAACCATGGATCAAAGTTTTGACTTTCAAATTTTATTACTTAAGAAATATATTTTGTAAGGCTCTAGCTGCCGTAGTTAGTGATTCCTCTGATAGATCTTTGCAAAGTAAATTGAAAACCTTCATTCTAGAAGCCATTAAGAACATTCATGATTCATGGGAAGAGATCCAAATATCAATAATAAGAATTTGGAAGAAGTGGATTCCAACCCTCATGGTTGAATTTGAGGGATTCAAGACTCTAGTGGAGGAAGTAACTGCAGATGTGGTAGAAATAGCAAGAGAACTAGAAATGGAGCCTGAAGATGTGACTGAATTGCTGCAATTTCATGATAAAACTTGAATGGATGAGGAGTTGCTTCTGATGGGTAAGCAAAGAGAGTGGTTTCTTGAGATGGAATCTGTTCATGTTGTAGATGCTGTGGAAGTTGTTGAAATGACAACAAAAAATTTAGAATATTGCATAAACTTACTTGATAGAGCATTAGCAGGGTTTGAGAGGATTGACACTAATTTTGATAAAATGTTCTTCTGTGGATAAAATACTATCAAACAGAATCATGTGCTACAGAGAAATCATTTGTGAAAGAAAGAGTCAATCAATAAAGCAAACTGCATTGTTGTCTACTTTAAGAAATTGCCAGAGCCACCCCAACCTTCAGCAACCACCAGTCTGATCAGTCAGCAGCCATCAACATCAAGACAAGATCCTCCACCAGCAAGATTACAATTTAGTAAAAAAGCTCAGATGATGGTTAGCATTGTTTAGCAATAAAGTATTTTTAATTAAGGTGTATGCATTGTTTTTTTAAGACATAATGCTAGACTACAGTTTAGTGTAAACATAACTTTGGTATGCATTAGGAAGCCAAAAATTCATCTCACTCACTTTATCGCAATATTCACTTTATAGCAGTGGTCTGAAATTGAACCCGCAACATATCTTAGGTATGGCTGTAATAGCTGCTTTAATGTCTGATAATTTTAATATCTGGTCATTGCAGGATTAGCATCTGTTGATTATATTTTCCCTTGAAATTTGGTCAGATTTGCTGGTTTTTTACATGTTTAGTACTTTTAAATTATATGTTCTACAATTTCATTTTATGAGACTTTGGCATTCTGTTAGAATACTTCAATAATGTTTTGTTTTGTTTTGGGGGGAAGCTTATCGTTTTTTGGGAAACAACAGTCCAGTTAGGTTCAAACTGTTAAGTATTGTGGGTGAATGGCTTTTCAGTTTTCAAAGTATTTGTTATGTTATTTGGATCTACCCTTTGCATATGCCACTTGGGTTAGTTTGAAGCTTGGGCAGTGGGTTATATACATGTTCAATTTGCAAAACCTTTGATTCATTTCTTTGGTTATGTTTCACATGTGTACAATTTAGGGGTGAGCCTGAGACTTGTATTGATTCACACACAGAAGTAAATGATTTCTCCCAGCTCTGTCCTCACCAGGATTTCCCCTACATTCTCTGGTTCCAAGGGACTCTTTTCCTGGTTCTTCTGGATAGAAATATGGAGTTCTTTCAGATGAGGTCCTCTTGAACTGCCACGTAGTTCCATGTGATAAGCCCCCTCTGGAAAAAGCAATGGAAGGAAAGAGAAAAACAAAAACAAAAGTAAAAATAAATAAATAAATAAAATGAAAAATGAAAGGAGAGAGAATCCTCTCCCTGACACACTCTTTGCACAACAAAGTCATTTTTTTTCTTACTTCTTCTATTCTAAGATGTGAAGTTTTGCTCGAAGTTTTAAGTGCTCACCCTACATCCACCATAACAGTACAGCTCTGTGATTATGGCTGGACTTGGGGAAGGGCTAAGAAGTGGCCTATTTTGCTGGTCTTTTGCAAGAAAGATGGGTTTCTATTGAACGTTTGCTGTGCATGCTCATGATGGAGTTTCCCAATTCAGTCTGCCCTTGGGTCAAAGCGGGGTGATTAAGGAAGAACAACAGGAGTCTCATCATCACTATACTGACTTTTATGTTTTGACTTTGCTCTCCAATATACCTGGTATTCTTTAAGTTACAGAATCCTGAGGCATTTTCTTTTTGTTTTTGTCCAGAGTTTTTAATTGCAGTTGGTGGATAAGATGTGCTCTAGTGGACTTACTCTATTCTGGCCAGCAGTGGACCATAGGTGAACCTATCAAACATAATTTTCACATTTGATAGGAAGATGCAGAGACCAATCAGGGAGACAGTTGTCATAGGAAACAACCTGTTAAATTCTTTCTTCATTTATTAAATGGAGATAATGGCACCTTGCTGTTATTTTTTAAGATGTATTTTAAGTTACAGACTCACAGTGCATAAGAACTCACTTATGTATTACAGCAAAAGTTATATGCGCAAGGTTACACAGAGACCACACACAGAAACAGTTACTAGTTAAAATTGGAAGATGAGAAGGGAGGCACTTTGTTGTTTTTTCACTGTATACATTTTATGTTTTTTTGGATATTAGAAATGGCTAAGCCAAACACAGGAAAGATGGTCCCTGACCCTAGAACTTCTAGTCAGTGTTAGGCTGTACATATTTCTTATTATTCACTTCTGATTTCTAACTGCAGTAGAACCCTTTGGTGGTTGTCTGCTCAATTCAACATAACTTTCTTTTCTTTAAGGCCAGGTCCCTGGCAGCCCGATGTACGGAAAAGACCCTGCCTCCCTGGCCAGCTAAAGGATTCTCTCTCCCGAGGATTTGTAATGGGGACTGAAAAGGGCTAGCTTCTTCTGCCCTGTGCACTTGATCTGAGGTGATTCTGATTCAGGAACTGTGACACAGCCACCTCCCACCACATGCAGAAGTAAGTAGAGAAAACGAGATAGAGAGGGGAGCGAAGAGCACAGAAGAGTACAGATGAAATACCATGTGGCCAGAGAGGACGAAGAGGATTAAACATAATGAGAATGAGACTGAGAACAAACACAAAAATAAACCAAGAGGAGAGCTGAGTTTCTCCTAAAGGCTTTTTTAAATTTTCTAGTTCTGGTACCTTTTGTGGTGTATCAATATTCTTACCCTTTTATTCATAGCTGAGATGATGTATTATTATAATAATTATCCCATTTTCCTTAAACTGTCTTAACTAAGACATTAGATTTCTCTCCCTACATAGAAAACCAGCAACATCACAGGAAAGCTGTGATGTAGTCATTTCGAAAAGATCTGCTTATCATTTTGAAAAGAGAGGTGGTTGAGAATGTACATGTATGGAGCAGCCCTAGGAAGGCATAATCCAGGATACTAACAGCCAGATTTTACCTTTAATTGGGGCATAACATGGAAGAAACACTGTAGTAAGGATGGGTAGGGATGGGGGCATGGGGACTGATTAGGCAAAAACAACTTCCTAAAATTTCTGAGATTAACAGTCTGTTCAGAAGAAATTACCTACATTCATTTGTTCAGTAGTTTTGGAGCAGCTACTAAATGCCAAGTATTGTTATAAGTGCTGGAGATGGAGCAGTAAGTAATGTGAGACCTTAACATGGAGCTTAAATTCTGGTGGAGGGTGGGGCTGGCAATGACAAACAAACACAAAATATAATTGAGTGCTATTAAAAATATAAAGCAGAGTGAGAGGTTAGAGAATGCCTGGCTGGATATGCTGTTTTATATAGGAAGGCCTAGAGAAGCCTCACTGATGAAGTGACATGTAAGCGGACATCTGAGTGAAGTGAGGGAGCGAGCCAAGTTGATCTCTGGGGAGCACGTTCAGCATGTTTGAGCAAGAACAGGAGTTCCCTGAAGAAGTAAGAAAGAGAGCAAGTGGTAAATGATGAGACTAGGAGGGGGCATGTAATGGGGAGGGCCAAATCCTATTGGTTGTAAAGACTCTGGCTTACTCTGAGTGTTATGGGAAAATATTGGAGGGTTTTGAGCAGGGGGGGTAAAACAACCCAAGTCTTACTAAATCACTCCAACTGCAATGGGGAGAATAAACTATATGGGGCAAGTATGGAAGTGGGGAGATTGGTAGTGGGCTCTTGGAATTCTCCAGGTGAGAGAATTTAGTAGCTTAGACTTAAGAGGAAGTGGTGAGATACAGTTGAGATGTACTTGAAGGTGGGGTTGGTGGAATTAGCTGATGGAACAGTTGTGAATTGTGTGAGAGAAGAGTTTCATTATTTGCTTGAGTAAGTTTTTGGCTTAACAGCTGGGTGATGGGAGATGCCATTAACTAAGATGAAGAGTCACGAAGAAGATGAATTCTGTTTTGGGGTGCCTATCAATATGCCACTTGGAAGATACCAAGCACTGTTATAAGACATACTTTAAATATATTAGCTCATTCACATCTGAGATAGATTAATAATATTGTGCCCATTTTGCAATTGATGAAACTGATTCACAAAGAAGTTATATCTCCTTTGCCCAACTAGTGGAAGGCAAAGTCAGGATCTGAATCTAGGGAGCTTAGCTCCAGAATCTGCTCACCTACCTAAGTGGATAAATTTAGCAGGCAGTTGGATATAATGGTCTTCAGTGCAGGAAATCAGATATAAGTAGGGATATACATTTAAGAGTTATCAGCATATTGATGGTATTTGGATCCATGATACTAACTGAGGTCATTTAGGGAAAGAATATAGATGGGGAGTAAGTTCAAGGGCTAAACACAGCAGGATTTCATCACATAGAGCTCAGGGATGAGAGGAGGCTCTGGTAAAGAACATAGAGGTGTAGAGTAGCCAGTGGAGTAGGGAGAAAAACCAGTGGAGTATGGTATTTGGGGAGCCAAATGTAGAAAGTGTTTCAAGGAGGATGGTCAGCTCTGTCAAATACTCCTGATAGCTTGAAAGAATGAAGATTGAGAATTGATCAGTAGATTTGGCAACATGAAGGTCATTGGTAACTAAGAGCATTTTCAGAGGAATGAAAGGAGTGGGTTAAGAGGGATGGAAGAGGGGAAATGGAGATCATAAACCTGGACAATTTTTGAGAATTTTTTTTTTAATAAATGGAGAATAATTAAGTTCTCTTTCCCTTTTCTTCTAGTGCTTCCCAACTCACTCCTCCAGACTATGAAATTCTATCATTGCCAAACTGGTGACTCCCAGAGAAGTCATTTGTGGGGCCCTTATAAACTAGAGTTCTTAGAAAAACATTTGACCAACAGCTAATCATACATCTCTATATGAGTTTTCATCTCTGCCTTTTTCTGGTTCATGGGCCACTTATCTACACAGCACCTGGCCCTGCTAACCCAGGTAACCCCCTGAACCTCAACCCTTTAACAGTCTTCCCAAACTCCCAGACTTGATCAGATACCTGTTTTGTGACTATAGCATCCTTTGCTTTATGGAACAAAATGGAACAGTTTGTATTTACACATATTTGTTTGTGTGATTATTTTGTTTATGTTTATCTGCTCTACTGGACTGTGCTCAGAGAATGGGCTCTAGAGTGGTTAGCCAAGATCCAAATCCTGGTCACATGTACTAGTGGGTGACTGTGGGCAAGTAACTTAGCCACTCTGAGACATTATTTTGTCATCTGTAAAATTGGGGTTAAAGTAGTATTCACCTAATATAATTTTCTGAGACTAATACTGCATGTAAAGGTGCCTGACACTTAATAAATTTTAAAATCATTGTGAACGTATTAAAGTAGAAAATGCATATTTTAAAATATATATCCAAAATAAGCCATAACTAATCCTTTTCTTTTCACCTTTGCTCTTTCCTCTTTCCACCCCAGTTTGGCCTTACTGTGTTATATATTAACCACATTTCTTCTTTTACCTTTATTCTTTTACCTGAGTGCAAAACCTATTATCTTATTGAATTTACCAACTGGCAGATTTTGTTTTTAATGGAAATGATCTAAAATGTTGAAAGAAATTCCACCATTATTTTTTTCCCACAATACAGAAACTCCTTTCTCATTTTTCTAGAATGCCTACTAAATAAAATGCACTTATCTATTGCTCTATAACAAGTCACCCCTAAACCTAATGTCTTAAACCAGTGATTTATTATGGCTTACTATGGTTTTGTGAGTAAATTGGGCTCATTTGAGTAGTTCTGGTTTAGTTCCTCTCATTCTATTGCAGGTAAATGGAGGCTGGGGCTATAGTCATCTGTAGGCTTGAATGATCCGGATGACAAATGCAGTTTCCTCACTCACATGTTTGGGTGACTCAACTGGAGTGGATGGAGTCCCTTGGGGCTGGCTGGACATCTCTCTTCTCTTCACACTCTGTCACTTTCTCTCAGGTTCCCCATTTCATAGCTCCAGCTTTTTAATTGTATGGAGATCTCAGTGTATTCAGACTTCTTACCCCATGGCCACCTGTCTCAGAACAAGTATTGCAAGACACCCAGGTCTAAAGTATAAGGCTTCTTAAGACCTAGCTTCAGAAGTCATCACTTCTGTTGTGTTCTATTAGTCAAAAACAAGTATAGGGCCAGCTCAGATTGAAGGGGGGCAGGGAATACACAAGAGTATGAATTCTAAGGGCATGGTTCATTGGTGGTCATTTTTGAGGATGATCTACCACCATGAGCCTATAAACGCAAACCACAAAACCACAAAGCCCCTGCCTTTAAGAAGCTTATAATATAGCATAGGGGAGGGTTTTTTTTTTTTTTTAACTTTTGCATTATTGGCTCTTTTAAAAGTTAATACATTTTATTTTTTAGAACAGTTTTGGGTTTATAGGAATATTGCAAAGATAGCACAGAGAGTCCCCATATACCCTCTACCAAATTTCCCCTAATATTAACATCTTACATCAAGATGGTACATTAGTTACAATTAATAAACCTATTAATTAATACATTGTTAATTAAAGTTCATACTCTATTCAGGTTTTTTTTTAGTTTTTAATTAATGTCCCTTTTTTTGTTCAAGGATCCCGTCCAGGATTACACTACATTACATTTAGTGTTTATATCTCCTTAGGCTCCTCTTGGCTGTTACAGTTTCTCAGACTTTTCCTATTTTTGATACCCTTGATAGTTTTGAGGAATCTTGTCAGGTGTTTTGTAGAATGTCCCTCTATTGGAATTTGTATGATTTTTTTTTTGTTATCATAACTAGACTGGGGTTAGGGCACATATGTGATCATGATTTATCATTGTTGATGTTAATCTTGATCACCTGGCTGAGGTAGTGTTAGATCAGGCTTCTCCACTCTAAAGTTATTCCACTGAGTCCTGTCCCCACCTCCACTATGGAAGTTACAATGAACAGGCTGCACTTAAGGAATGAAGAGTTATGCTCCCCATTGTTCAGGGAGGATTATCTACATAAATTATTTGGAATTCTTCTGCAAGGAAGATCTGTCTCTTCTCCTCCATTTATTTATTTTTCAATATTTTTTATATCAGTATTGACTCATGTATATTTATATTACACTTTGGGTTATAACCCAAACAACTTTATGTATTTGTTGCTCAATCAATTTCAACTTTAGTTATTGGGAGCTCTTTCAAACGGTTCCTGCATCCGTGTAACATACCCCCATCAATGTGTTTTTTGTTTTTGAACACTTCTTTCTAGCATCACAAGATGTTCTAGGCTTACCCTGTATATTTCCTGCCCTGGACCTAGAATCAGCCTTTTGTCTAAGGACCTCTGGTTCCTTAGTTGTGCTTATTGCCACACTATTAACATCTGATAATTCTTTGTTGTGGGAAGCTGTCCTGTGTATTCTAGATTAATAGCATCCCTGGACTCTCTGCCTATTAGATGCCAATAGCAACCCTCCTTCTCCAGTTGTCAAAATTAGTAATGTCTCTGGATGTTGTCAAATGTCCCCTAGAGGGCAAAACGGCCCCTGGTTGAGATCCACTGGTATAGCAACAGACCTGCTGAAAATTATAATGATATAATGTAATGGAGGACAGTGGCAGCATTGCAGAAAAAGCCTCTGAGCCTGTTTGCAGATGTTAAGGAAAGATTCACAGAAGAGGTGCCAGATGAACTGAGAATTGATTTGCTATTTTTTGAGCAATTATCATGAGCCAGACAAAACGTAATGTTTTATTTTTATTATATAATCTTAAACTTAAAAAGCAGGTGTTTTACAGGTGAAGAAACTAAAGTTCAAAGGGACAAAGTAACTTACTTAGGGTGCCTGAGCTGGTCTTGAGGGACCCAGTCAGCTCAGTGGATGGAGAGCTCTGAGGTTATTGACATCTGCTCACACTGCTCCAATCAAGACTATGTCAACCACTCCTTTGTTTATAGAACTGCAGTACCATCTCATTTTTAATTTATTTTTCCCATTCAGTTCTGGATTCTTGAGGCAGGACCCATGCAGTGTTTATCTACAATGCTTGCCATGTTATAGGTGTTTGATAACAGTTTGATAGTAGGTCGACATTAGTTGATTCCACGAAATTCCCCACTAACAGATTACAAAATTAACTCTTGCTTCCTTCTGATCAAATTGCTATCCTACCAGCACCTCTGGTGGAGGGCTCACTGCTGGGCACACCAGCTAACCTCCTGTAGTCTTTGGTCACTCTGCTGCATTGTTTTACCCTCAGCACCCCAAAAGGAGTAGTTGGCTGGTGTCAGTGACATCTGCAGACTGATTATAGCATTTTGCCTTGGGTTGGAGTTGTGAAAGGTGTTCTCTAAGGAAAGAAAAAACATGCCTCACAAAATACAGAATGTATTGCTACTGGTTTCCATAAGTAATGCCAATTATCTACTTTTGATAATTCCTTTGTCCGATATGATTCTTCTATTATTTAAGGACAAATTTTACACAGACCATGAAAGGTATTTTTTTTTTTTTTGTCTTTTTTTCCTTCCTTTCAAATTCTTCACATTCTCATCCTAATTTCCTTTTTTTTTTTTTTTTTTTTTTTGACAGGTAGGAGGTCTTCTTGTTTATCAAACAAAACAAGGGGAAAAACGCCTTGGTTTTTTTGTTCCTTTCTCTTTCCTACAACTTCTGGATCTGCTATTTGCAGATGCTATGAAATTTTAAGTCTATTGAATTAGAAGTTGCTCTTTCTGGTTTCAAGACTCTCTTTCCTTTGCTAAAATTCTGGTCTAATTAAAAAAACAGTAGATCATAGTTAAATAAAACTGTACCCAGGATAACCCTAATTTCCATATGCAGATTTATCTGCACTGACAGCCACCCCCCTTACACACACACTCTCTCGCTCTCTCATTCTCCTTTCCCTCCTCTCCATCTCCCTATTGCATTGTGTCTGACTGATTTTCAGAGCACCTTCGCTGTTTCCCCCTTCTCATTCCCTTTCTGTAAAATATCTAGACAGGAAGGAGGTGGCTGCAGAGGCTGAGCAAACAATCTCATATTCTGCCTGCAATGTCATCGTTTCTTTCCCCCATTTTAGGGGGCTGAAGTTGCCCAGGAAGGGGATGCAGAGGAGCTGGAAAGGAAGGGGGGAGCTCTCCAGAGGCAGCTGCGGTCAGGGACAGGGACTGCCGCCAGATGTGCCTGCCTCTCTGGGCTTTGATTCGAAAGGGGCAGCAGGAGGAAATATTGGGAGACAAAAGCCCCGGTTTAAATGATCATTTTCTTTATTTAACATGGCAGCAGACACTCTCTGCGTAGGATCATCATGCCGAGCATAAACTGGACTTTCCCACTTGCCTGGCAGGAGTGAGACAGATCACAGTGTGCTAAATGAGCATCTGAGGTAAGACCCACTGTTACAGATACTTGATTTTTTCCTAAACAATTAATTTTCTTAAATATATGTTTTAGCCTCAATCACAAACAGTATAGTGGGGGCAAATCTGTGTTAATCTGCATCTAAAGAGCCAAGAAAAAGCAGAGGTATAATATATTCAACTCAATTTGGGGTGGTTAGTTACTTTGTCAATTCTGTGTGTGCTGTTTGTTTTTTAGGTAAAATGTTTGGTTTAAGAATAGACTAGTGTCATCATAATCCACCACTGGTGATAATACTGATGTTTAGACTCTTAAAAAAAACTTTGCAAAAAGACAGTGAGCTACAGATGCATGTGCTGTATTTTTAGCTCACATACAAATATTAGAATTCTTATTAAAATGATAGGGTTTTTTTTTAGCAGAGAAGGAATGAATGCTGCATAATTAAGTACAGTATTTAATTTGGCTGTTGTGAAGCAAAAGAATAAGGTAATAATTTTTATTGTACTAATCAGTCTCAAGATGTTCTCTGTGTTAATTGGGTTAAAAAAATTGCAGTACTTATTAGAAATTCTAATTTCACAATGCAGCACTGACAATAAGCTCAGCCAGTGAATTATTCACATCTTTAATTTGCTCACTTAATGACAGTGTTCTGTAATCAGAGTGCAGAGACTGCTGCCTATGCATTATGTATGATGCTCAGGACTTAAATGCAGGACATTATGAAGCTCTCAGTGGTTCAGTAATTAGTTTTCCACAAGACAGGATTTAGATATTCACAGATAAAAGTCCACAGTTGGATAATGCTAAGGTTGCAACACAAAATAACAAAGGAAAGGAAGCTCAAAGTTTAGACTGAAACTTTGTCTCTCCGGCCTTGTCCACTGTGGAAACAGAATCATGCCACCTGAAATAGTTGCCTAGCTCTGATCACATGTTTGAAAACTGTTTTTGAACAAAGTTGTAGCAGGCAAGGCATTTGAACAATTTCAGTGGACCAGAGGGGAAAGATAAAGCCTTTTTAATTAGTGTTCACAGAAGCCCTGCAATATATCCTTCTAATAAGTCTGTAGTATGCATAGCAGGCATTCTCAATGTGCTTTGTAACTTAGTTAGTGCAAATGCAAATCAGGTTACAATGGTGTTTGGCTGTAATTGTGTTTGTAAAAGGGTTACATGCCCAAATGGAGATTGAGCTTGCTCATGGTTTTGTTCCAATTGCTTCTGAGAGAAGGTTTGAAAATCAAATGAGATATTAAGTGAATCTGGACGTGAAAGGAAGTAGATCTGAATTGTCAGTGCAACTTTGGAATTTCTTACACTTGTCGGTTTAGAGTTGTCAGTTTTTCTTTAATGTTTCTAGGATTGTTCCGTCGTGAATTATATAACTTTAGAGACTCCCCAGAACCACTAGCAATAGTTTAAAAATGTATACTGACTTTGGGAAAACATTTCATAGTATTAATTCTAAAGTTTAATGACTAAATTAGAGTCTTTACAGTGATTTTTTTTTTAAACATGCTGTGGACTATATGGGGATTTTTGAGGATTTAAATATTAATCTCTATTAATAAGATCTCACTGCTTTACCATTTGTTGGTCTAAGATTTGTACTCATTTCCAAAACCCAAGTGTTAAGACACTTAATAAAAATTGTTATTTTAAATTGAAATGCACAATAATACTTTTAAAACTGCCTTTTATAGTTTAGATAATTTTTTTAAAGAAAGTCGAGAAATCTATAGGCAAATGTAGTGTTTAGGGAAGGAATGAACTAGTGAAATAAAAAGAAATTATATTCCACCATAACTTGTGAAAAAATCCAAATTAAAGAAAAAGTAAGTCACACCTCCAAATTTGACTTCTAACTTTTAGAACTGAAAAGTTACTTTAACAAAATAAAAAAGTTTTTCACATATGTTTAGGAAGCTGTTGCCTTTGTGATACTTCCAACATGCTTTTTGGGAAAGGGCACTTGGTTAGGGGAGGAATTCAGTATCTAAGCAGGTGACCAGGTTTTGACTTGGATCCAAGATAATATGTGGCAGTCAGATGGTGGCGGTGGTGCTGCTGATAGCTCAAAGAAATGGCGAGGAGTTAGGAAACTTGAATTCTAGTCCTATTTTGGCCACAAACCAGCTATGTCACTTTGAGCACTTAATATTATTTTCCATTTCCTTATCTGTCAGGCAGGAATAACACACTTTTCTAAGCTTTAGGGAAAAAAAACAACTGTAGCATTATTATGGGGAGAAAGGAGGTAGGAGCAGTGAAAGTTTTTTGAAAACTTAAAAGCAAAAATAAGGAAGCTATTTTAGGGATTAACATAAAACAGAATGTGTCTTTGAATCCGTATTGTTTATTATGGAAGAGATTCTTGTCCAGATTTGCAACATTCTAAAATGCAAAAATGTCAAAATATTGTCAAATAAATCAATTTAAATTTAATTTAATGAAAATAAGCCATGAAAAAAAAATGTCCTTCGTAGGTATTTGGGGGAGAATAAGAGAGCCCATAAACATCAGTTTGGTGTCATCACTCCAAGAAGGTTGGCATTCATCTTGCTTTGGACATTTCTTTCACCCACCACTTAGGAGACACATATTAATACTCTAAGAAGCCTTATGCTTGGAATGTCTGCCAGTCATCAAGATTTCAGCCATTCTTCTCATTAGATTATGAGTCAGAATGAGATAATTTATACCACTAAAATTTTGGAGCTCTTTTTCTCACCGAAAATCAGTCAATATATCAACCAATCAATTATTGATTATCTGTTAATTTTCCTTTCATGATCTATTGAGCACTTCTGATGTTATCAAAAATAACATACTATCTTTCCCTCATTCTTATGAGGCAGCTGTGTCCATATTCTAGATGAGAGACTGAAGCATAAAGAAATTAAGTGTTTTGACAATACCACACAGCTGGTGAGTAGCAGTGGTAGAATTGAACCAGCTCCAAGTCCTCAGGTTTCGACCAATCGACTATATTGTCAGCTTCCAAGGTCCTGTGCTAAGTGCTGAGATAAAGTAATTGATTGAGATTCCTGCCCTCACATTCTCACAGTGGTAATGTTTGAATTTTTTCCACCTGCTCACTTGTAGGTCAAGACTCTTGGTTCTCATAGTATGGGCTCCAGACAGCATTGGTATCATCTGGAACCAGGCTTGGGTGCTTTACTAACCTTGATGTTGCTTTTAAATCACCTGGGGATCCGGTTAAAATCAGATTCTGATTCAGTAGGTCTGAGATGGGGCTCAAGATGCCTTTCTAACAAGTTTCCAGGTGATGCAATGTTGCTGTTTGAAGAGGTCTCTCTTTGGTGAGTTCTAGAATTACAGTAGTGCCCTCTTATCGTCGGTTTCACTTCCTTGGTTTCAACCACGGTCTGGAAGCAGATGATCCTCCTTCTGAGGAATCATCAGAAGGTCAGTAGTTGCTTAATGCTACATCATAACGCCTATGTCATTCACCTTACTTCATCTCATCACATAGGCATTGTATCATGTCACATCATTAGAAGAAGAAGGGTGAGTACAGTACAATAAGGTATTTTGAGAGCGAGAGAAAGAGACCACATTCACATATATTTTATTACAGTATTTTTTTTACAGTTTTAGTTTATTACTGTTGTTAACCTCTTATTATGCTTAATTTATAAGTTAAACTTTATCATAGGTATGCATAGGGAGAAAACATATATGTAGTGTTTGGTACTATTTGTGGTTTCAGGCATCCACTGGGGGTCTTAGAACATATCCCCCGTGGGTAAGAGGGGAGACTACTGTAGTCTATTTCACCCAAGTTTGGTACCCAGTGTGTCTAGGGCAGACCCAGTGCCCCTAATTCCTTACTGAATTCCATTCTTCCTCCAATTCTGATATTTTTTGGTCCAGATAGAAGAGCTTCTACCTTGGTTTCCTGACTTTGCCGTCTGGTGCCCTAAGTTCTTAGCTTGTATCGCTGAGAACTTAGCATAGACCTCCTATGGGTCTGATTCCACACTCCCAATTACTAGCATTGGCCTTTCTGTTTCTGTTGTGGTATCAGCCTTTCTTCATTCCCTTGTCTTCATCAGAATCACCCGTGAAGCTTACTAAAAACTTTCAAGCTCTCTCAGTAACACTCCCATAGATCTGATCCAGTGCATTTGGGTGGGACTTAGGAATTTTTTTTAACCTTTTCCAAAGCTTCATAGTTGATTCTGATGGGCAGCACATGCTGAAAACCACGTTCTTGGGGGCCCTTCCTGTGCCCTGACCTGATAGGAACCCTTTGGAAAGTGATACTGGTACAACTTTTGTTCAAGTTTACCATGTACTGGGAACATTTTCTCTATGCCTCTATGCTAGCAATGGGAAAGAACATAGAATTTAAAACTTTGCTGAGTGATTGGCATTTGAATTGGATAGCCAGTGAATGAATAGGTCATTTTATCAAGCCAAAGGAATAGCATATGCAAAGACAGATAAAAATGAGAAAGGTATCTTAAATACTGAGACATCCATTTCGACAAAAGTGTTTGACACACAGCATGGGGGAGTAGAACATAAAATTTTAACGGCAGGTAGCCTCACTTTTAGGACCTTAATGGGTTAAACAAAAGAGTTTATACTTCATTTTACCAGCTGTGAGAATTATCAGAGGTTGGGCGCCTGGGTGGCTCAGTCGTTAAGCGTCTGCCTTCGGCTCGGGTCATGATCCCAGGGTCCTGGGATCGAGCCCCACATCGGGCTCCCTGCTCGGCGGGAGAGCCTACTTCTCCCTCTCCCACTCCCCCTGCTTGTGTTCCTGTTCTCGCTGTCTCTCTCTGTCATATAAATAAATAAAAATCTTAAAAAAAAAAAAAAGAATTATCAGAGGTTAAGATGGAAAGTAAAGTGAAAGCTAATCTTGGCACTGAGGGCGAATGAAAGGGCAAGACTGAAGGCAACAGACAAGTTAGGTATGTGTGGTGATACAGTACAGCTGAGATGGAGAGGATGCTTAGGCCACACTTTGGGCTCTGAAGCTAACCTCTGTCTCTGACACCGATGATGCTTCTTTTTTTTTTTTTTTAAAGATTTTATTTATTTATTTAAGAGAGAGAGAATGAGAGACAGAGAGCATGAGAGGGAGGAGGGTCAGAGGGAGAAGCAGACTCCCTGCCGAGCAGGGAGCCCGATGCGGGACTCGATCCCGGGACTCCAGGATCATGACCTGAGCCGAAGGCAGTCGCCTAACCGACTGAGCCACCCAGGCACCCCCGATGATGTTTCTTTATCACAGTTATATTTTATAGCAATAGCCTGCAACTTAGACCTTATAAGTGGCATGGCCTTGAGAATTCTGGGAACTCAAAGCTTTTATGAGCCATCACTGGTTTGTTCTTTTCCTGATTATTTTACCTGGTAGTGCTGGGATGGCTAACTCTAGGTTTCTTCCCCCAGGAGCGGCTTAGAACTTTTAAGGTAATTATTTGGGCGCAAAATCTTCCACAACATCTTAAGGGAAACTCGAAACCAGTTAATGAGCAGCAATAGGAATGCCAATGGTTGGGAGAATTGTGTCTTGGCCTCTTGAATACAGTGCTATTGCCCAAGCTCTGGAGAGACTTCACTTAGTCCATTAGTCTTGACTCGGCCACTTTTTTTTTCCTGCCACTGAATTTGTCCCTTTTAGAGTGAGTGCTTTCTTAAGTCAGCATGGATCTGGGGCACCTGGGTGGCTCAGTCAGTTAAGTGTCTGCCTGCAGCTCAGGTCATGATCCCGGTGTCCTGGGATCGAGCCCAGCGTCACATAGGGCTCCTTGCTCAGCGGGGAGCCTGCCTCTCCCTCTGCCACCTCCCTGCTTGTGCGTTCTCACTTTCCCTTCTCTTTCTCTCTCTCGCTCTCAAATAAGTAAATAAATTAAATCTTTAAAAAAAAAAAAGCATGGATTTATTGCTTCACCAACCTACTTCTAACAGTCATGCATATTGTATCAGCATATTTTGGAAACACTAATACCTACTCTCAGACGTATTTAGGCATTTCACCCTGTTTTTGACCTACTCTCTTACTTCCTTGATTTTAGCTAAACTCTGTCTTCCCCTGACCCTAATTTGCATGTGCTTATATGGTAGGCTGAATAATAGTCCTGCCCCCCTCAAGATAACTCCCAGAACCTGTGAATTATGTTATCCTACATGGTAAAAAGGATTTAGAATAGGTGATAAAGAATCTTGAGATGGGGAGATTATCCTGGGTTATCTGGGTGGGTTAATGTAATTACAATGGTCCTTTTAAGAGAGAGGTAGGAAAGTTGGCCAGAGAAGGAGATTGGAAAATGCTATCCTGCTGGCCTTGAAGATGGAGGGACCACAAGCCAAGGAAAGCAGGCATCTTCTAGAAGCTGGAAAAGGTAGGGAAACAAATTTTTTTCTAGAGCCTCCAGAGAAAACCAGCACCTTGACTTTAGCCCAGTGAGATGGATTTTGGATTTTTTATATCCAGAGCTGTATGACAATAAATTTGTTATTTTAAACCATTAAGTTTCTGGTAATTTGCTACAGTAGCAATGGGAAACTAATACAGTATACTGCATACCTCCATCTGACTTATTTGTTTGGCTGTCCAGTTTGTCCTACTGAGAACAATTTTATCGCTTCATTGTTGCTTTTCCTTGAATACTACTCTACTAGTGGACTAGCGTACTTATTTTTCCTGAGTTTCACATTTCTCAGTGATGAAGGTATTACCTAGGAGATGAGTGACTGATGGGGCTGTTCTGAGTTAAGGGAGGTGAGGCCAGTAAAGTGCTGATGTAGGTTGAGTATGCAGTGAATGCACTTCCTGTCTCTTCATTGAATCCTGGTAAACTAATTTTGGTGTTTTTACATGGTATTGTAGAAATTCAAAAGCTACTTTGAGTATTAATGGCTCACAGTGTAGAAGTTTATATAGAATTTAGATTAGCAAGTACTTAGTGCTAATAATTCTCTGGTCCATTTTGAATCTCATTTAAAAGATATTTTGATTTTGAATTCCTTTGGGGGTAAAATATTTCTTACTCATGGCCACATGTGCACTGTGCAGACTAAACTAGCTAAATAAAGCTTATAAAATAAAGCTAAATAAAGCTTAGCAGAGCATCCTTTTTTTCCTCTCAGAATTTTCCCTTTTCTGACCCAATTTGAGTGTGTTTTTCTACATAACACACACACATACATACCTATACATCTACACTCACACTCAATGGTTACTTGTAGTCTACAGTACAATTAATGTCCTACATAGAAAGATGCTAAGGGTTAAATGAGAATGCAGGTGAAAGTACTTTGTCAACTCTTTTGCTTATGCAATGTAAATTGTTGGTACATCTGTTGTACTAACAAAGTTATGAGCTTGAGAAAAGATGTTGCATGTTATATCTTTGGATCCCTAAGGCCTTATAAGATATGTTAAATAAATTGCTAAATAAAGGTGGAAAATTAGAGGGGAGCAAGCCAATGAAGAAGAGTTGAAGAAAAGAACTAACTTTGATAGTTCTTTGGGTAGGATCACCCACTATTTGCTTCAGAAATGTCTCCTGATATCTGTATTTGAGCCTGTACTCCCTAAACCATACAGTTATGTGTGAACTCTAAACCCTCAATCACATGAACCAATCTTAGTGACTGTCCAACTAGGGGTGGCATATAAACCATCTCTCCATTCGTTAGTTTCCTGTCGCTGCCATAACACATTTCTGTAAACTTAGTGGACTAAAATAACATAGATTTGTTATTTTACAGTCCGGTAGGTAAGAAGTGCAGGACAGATCTCACCAGATGAAAATCAAGAGTATTGGCAGACTGTTCCTTTCTGGAGGTTTTAAGGGAGAATCTCTTTCCCGCTTATTTGAGTTGATGGTAGAATTTAGTTCCTTGTTGTTGTAGGACTGAGACCCTCAATTTCTTGCTGGCTTATCAGCCAAAGGCCTTTCCAGTTTCTGAAGGCCACTTTACATTCCTTAGCTCATGATCCCCTTCCATAATCTTCAAAGCATGCAAAGGCAAGTCGACTCCCTCTCATGCTTCAAATCTCTCATTCCTCCCTGTCATCTCTTTGACCACTCTTCTGCTTTCCTCTTCCAATTTCCAGTACTCATGTGATTACATTGTGCCCACCTAGGTAATCCAGGATAACCTCACATCTAAAGATTCTTAATCACACTACAGAGTTCCATTTGCTTTTAAGATAATAGGTTCCAGGGATTAGGAGGTGAATGTCTTTAAGGGACCATTATTCTGCCAACCACAGTCCATAACTGATAGCATTTGCTTGAATTATAGTTGTTCCACACTTTGTTTTCTAGTTTGGGTAATATCACTGTCATCCTTTCTCCAAGCCTCAAGTATTCAGTCTCAGAATTCTATTAAGCATCTGATTTAACTCCTTTGCCAAGTAAGTTTGTCTGATGTATAAAGTCACTTTTATCCTAATTTGTTTCAATTCAGTTAGATTCCATTCAATTCAATAAGAATTTTTTGTCTACTGAAACCATTTCTGGTATGATAAGTAAGATATGGAGTATGTAATCTGTCTGTGGAAACAAAATATATTCCCGGAGATAGAGAAAAATGCAAGAGAGAATACAGTCACCACATGTACATAACAAGGGTGTGAGAAGGGGAATATTTTCATGCAGTGGTGGGACTAGGAAAGTAAGGTTGTGATTTTTGCCTGGCTGAAGTCACTCATAGGATGTGATTTAATGAACAATGGTCAGATCTTTCTGCCTGAAAATATCTCCCTACCTAGCTTGGAAATTTGCTTCACTTTTGTCACTATTAGATCCATTTAGCTTAACAAACATCCTCTTTTACCAAGCTATCCTGTAGAACTCTTGCTCAGGGAATGTATATTCTTAATTATTCATTAAACTACTGTTTTTTTGTTTTTTAAATCCTCATACCTTAGTCTGAATCAACTTTCTGTAGATCTTTAAAGAATATTTCCCTCTTTAAATTTGTTGTCTTAGTAAACTGATAGGGTTTCTAGCACTAGGCATTGGGGACCTGAATAGCATATGAGTATAGTAAGTCCGGTGTAGATGGGGACAAGGCTTGGAAAATTGACCTGGGCCAGTACTCTTTTTATTCTCTCATGATGTCTCTAAGAGAGATTAACATGGCAATAAGGTTGATGCCTAGGGAGTGTGGCCAGAAGTCCATATTCTAGTGTTCAAGGGGAACTTCAAGTCTGAGGCAACCTCCCATTAACATCACAGACACTTTTAAAATGAGTAGGGACCCAGCCATAGAAGTATCTGGTGAGAGTAAATAATTATAGACAGGCAGAGGGAAAACAGATCAAGACAGAACTAGAAATCTAGGGTCCAGCCCCATTAGGGAGATCAGAGGTAGGCATAGTGTTGGGATCCCAGGCAAATGGACTAGAATTTTTTAATATAAAGTGCAAAGCATGACTGAAATAGAGACTGGTGTGAATGGTGGGACATAGGGTCTAGCCTGGGGCTTAGGAACACTGGGGCCAGGGAAGACATGAGCTTTGGCTTGAATCCCTTGAGCTCATGTTTGATATCCACTCAGGCCTCATTTTCATTGGCTCAGGCAGAGCAAGGCTCACTGATTATTGTTCTTTAGGACTTGCACCTGCCCATGGCCAGTCGTAGACTCTGTCAGCCTGGAGGGCATAGGGACAGTTGGTCTCTGCAATGCCAAGAACAATATCATGGAAATTTGTTCCACCTGTGTTGTGCAGTTTGCATAATGCCACATGACTTCAGTCACAATTGAATTAAACTAGCAAGTCATTTGCTCTTACTGGAGTATTATTCCAAATCTAGACATTGATCATTAAATTATTTGCTTATTTTGTTAATTTTCTAAGTTAAAAATTGAGGTTGTATTTTGGCAGACTAGAAGGAATTCTAATAACCCATGGCCTTTGAAGATAAAATGAGAGGCAGTGAGTCCCTGAAACCTGAAGAAACCAAACATTATTAGATGACCACTTGGCATATGTGATTCTGGGGGATTAAACAGGCGACATTTAAAGGTCCCTTCTAATCCTAAAATACCACCTAAGTCAGGATAATGTAAAAAAATGTCTAGACTTCATAGACATTATTTTCACTTATTGAACACCTGGCTTCTTTTAAATTTTAGAAGAATACTTATTAATTAGAAAAGGGATATTAAAAAGGGATAATTTTCATTAAGCGTGCTTGGCCGTTTTAAATTACTTTCTTTAATTTAAAATCCCCTTAATACAGTGATTACTTATTAGATAAACCAATAATCTGCTATGATTTGCAGTAAATTGCAAATTTATGCATAAATATTTAAATGTTACACATAGTCCTATCCATTGAGGATCCTTATTTTTTTTTAAAGCATAAAATCCATACTGATATATTTTATTACAAAGTTGTTTATTTTAATACTGGAGTAAACTAAAGTCTGTCTCCTAGTTGTACTGAATTTCAATGGCCTTTTAATTGCAATTAAGCTCACAGTTTTCAAAGTTCTTTTAGAAGAAGGGCCTGTCTGTGTTTAAGATGTGTATTTCCTTAGGTAATGCTACCACCCAAACAATCTCTGCTGTGCCTGGCAGTCAATGAAGAAAAAAGTCCACAAAATTAATATGGGATTTGGGAGTTGGTGTCTATGTCTCGGAAAGATGTCCAGTGAGAGAGGGCTTTCTCAGCTTTCACTTTGCTACCTTCAGTTTAAATGTAGAATCACAGAATTTACAGGCTTCAAGGGTTATTAGTGATAACTCTCATACCTCAGTTTACAGAAGAGGAATCTGAGTCACAGTGAGGTTGAGTGACTTACCGATTCATATATTGCAGTTAACAGTTCTGCTCCTTTCCCTTCAATTTGACCCTGCCAGCCTGTTCAGTTATTATTCTTTTAAAGAAGAGGAGAGATGGGCAAGATCACACAGTCAGTAGAAGGGGGTCCTGCTACCTCTGCTTGTGATGCTGGACTATAGCCCATCACAGTCCTTCTTTACATCCTTATTTGTCTGATGACTACAAGGTGATGCAATCAAACATTCATTTGAGGGCAGGTAAAATAAAGTTACAGTATACCCACTCACTGCAAAATAGTGTCTGTTAACATTTGGAAGTGCTGAAGATAGCTGCTTCCTAAGGTATTTATTAAACTTACGTGTGGTCTGTATTTTATAAATTAATAATATTCGATGCCAATCACGTGTATTATAATATCTTGATATTTACAGGTTTCAGAATGCTTAGCATTTTAAACACAGATTGCTATTTATATAGTACTATTTTACTTATTGCCTTGTAATCATTAGTATTGATGAATATTGACATATATAATTAGAACATTCAGGAGCAGAAGCTTGATAATGATTCAGGCCAAAAGTTATGCTCAGAATTTTAATTTCATAGTGTTGCATGCTATGAATAATTAAATTTATCTCTTTTGATCTCTGTGTGTTGATCTTTAAAAATATTCTTAACGATATGCCTAAAGCTAGTGGTTGCAGGAATTTTGATTGCAATCTCCTTATCTTGTGTCTTAAGAAGTCACCATCCTTCTTACTTTCTTCTAAGCTCAGATGTGAGGATCCTGCAGTTTTTCTATTGCAAGGGAAGAAGAGCTTCCTAGCGTAGGGGATATGCTTCGAAGCCACTTTCTTGACCTCCATGACTGTCTGTACTCACTACTGGGCTCCTCACAACATGCCGTGTCTTCTAATCTTAACAACATCCCTGAGATCTGAGGATTGCTTTATGATTACCGTTCTACAAATGGGGAAACTGAAGTTTTGAGAGGAGAATTGTGTGCAAAAGCCGTTCAAGATGTCCCTTCTACCATGCCAGACTTCTTATTTATTATATTTCCTTTTGAGAGAGAGAGGGTGAGAGAAAGAGTAAAAGTAAGATCAACAATGGCACATTCCATCCATGTAGCAGTTTAGAAATTTCGTTCTACTTTCTACCCCATTGTGTGTTATATGTGCATTGCAGTGTTCTCTAGAGGACTGATGTGGTAATGGTAATAGCAATATTTGTTAAAAGCTTGCTCTATGGCAGGCACTGTGCTAAGTGCTTCATATACATTTTCTCATTTCATCCTCACAGCAACCCTATGAAGTAGAAATTATTATCCTTGTTTTTAAGATGAGAAAATGAGGCTTAGAGAGATTAAATAGCTTGCCCAAGGTTACTGCTGTTTAAACCAAGCAATCTAACTACAGATTCCAGTCCCCTAACTGCTCTGCTCATTGCTTGCACTGTATGTAAGGCTCTTCTTTTTTCCATTTTAATGTTTCTTCTCTTTATGAAGGGGTGACAGGGGAATGACTTCTGCCCTAGCACGGTGCTACTAAGAACTGCTGCTACTGACTAATGTCCTCAAACTTTAGTGTGCATAAGATTTATCTGAGTTTTTAAGACAAATGGTATCAAACATTTCTGAAATTTTTATATTAATCTAATTATTATACAATTTAAGTGAATTAGAGTTGCTCAGTGGGTAAAACCCTAAAATTTGGTATTGTCAACAAATGTCTGATAATCATCTCTCAACTTATTTTTTATATAAAAGTAGATTTCATAAGGTTGATTGCTTTAAGCAAGTTATGTGGTGACTTATCTTTGTAATTCATACAATCATAGGATATAATCAGAAAGAGTCTTTATTTTTATTTTGCTGCCTCATCAAATTTCTCCAGTGGCATTAGCTTCTCTGCTACTAGATGGAAATGTGGCCAATTCTGTGGCTTTTCTGCTCTCTCTCAGGCTCCTATGGTGTCTATAAGTGATATATGCAATTTTCCTCCAGTAATCAGAAGTGTATACTCCCATGTTTCGATAATTCCATCTTTATTCAAAATTACAATTACTTCCTCTACCTCAGCTGAAGATTTTTGTAGGTGGGAATCTGAGTAGAGAGTGTGGGCCTTCCTTTCTATTTTACTGTTTCAGTGGTTCTTGTAGTATTGTCTTGTGGACCAACAGCACCAGCTGGGAAGTTGTTAGGAATATGAATTCTTTGGTCCCACTCAGACTCAGGATCAGAAACTCTGGGCATGGAGCCAGCAATATGTTTTAACAGGTGCTCCAGGTGATGATACATGCTAAAGTTTAAGAACCGCTGCACTCTTTGATACTTGCTTACCTCCTTATTCTTAGTAACTTTAGTTTCTGTAGTTAAAGCAAAGGGGGAGGGCATACAAAGGAGTCAGAAAGGTTGTTACTTCTCTGGCATTGTCATAGTTGGCCTTTTATTTTACCACCTGGGACTTATTTAAAGTTGACTCATCCTCTGATGGCAGCTTTTTCAGAGGCCTCATTGAGAATAGTCAAGCCCCTTTCTTCTCTGCCCCTCTTCCTCTCCACTCCTCTTCCACATGACATGGAGTCTCTCTGCTGGGGTTTTATTGCCCTTTTATTCAGAATGGTCCCAGGAATGCTCTGTTTGCTTCATTTACAGGGTACAATATTTTAAAATAAAGAAATGAATCTGTTCTTTTATGAGCAAGATTGTCTTTTCTCCTATTGACCTCCTGGTATTTTCCAAGTGTAGAAAAGTCTATGGATTGATCTGGAACCACCTTGGTAGTATTTTTAGGCTTCTGAGTCCAAAGAATAAGATCATGGAACCAAGCAACAGTAACAAACTAGGTAGAACTTCCTGATAATTACCTAGAGCCTAGACCTCTCTTGTGTACCACTTTACATCATCTTGGCCCCACTTTTTGTTCCTGTTACTGCTGTAGTGACCAGGTCCACACACACTTTGACCAGATTTATATAGTTCTAACCTGACAGTGCCCCAGCATGGGACAATTCTTGTTTCCCATCTGGGTTTCTCTGACTCCCTTAGAACTGCTGGGCTGTCATTCATGGTCAACCAAAATAATGGAGGCAAAGGAGTTAATGCCCAATAGGGCCATTCTTGGCTAATAGGGAATATACTAAATGCTTCTTTCTTTCAGTGCCCAGTGGGCAATTCTGAAGTGCATGTCCGTAAAGCTTCTAAGAACTTCCTACAGAACTGAGTAATTACTGCCTAACTCAGTAGCACATCTTGGTATTAACTTTTACTCCTTCCCCACAGATTCTCCCTTACTTCACTCCTTATTTCCTGAGATCACTTTTCCCAAATAAACTACTTGCCTATAAGCCTTTTCTCTCAGGCTTTCAAGTGGACCCAGGCAAGGACACTTACCAATGCTAATCTTAACTCATTTTTCTCTCTCTTGAAGATTGGTACAAATGTAAAGATTAAAGGTTATAAATTCATATGAAATTAGGAATGTCTACAAGAGAGAATGCCTGCATTTTATTGGCTTCAACTGAGTAATTTGCACCAAGAATTGAAATTGCCCTTAAGTAATTCATGATTGTGGGTCATTAAATATCACCAAGTTGCCATTCCTCTCTCGGAGGCAGAGGACTGGACTGGATAACTTTTTAGAAAACATTGAGGTGTTTTTTAACACCTGGGCACCTGGGTGGCTCCTGGGTGGCTCAGTCAGTTAAGCATCTGTCTTCTGCCGAAGCTACGATCCCAGGGTCCTGGGATCAAGTCCTGCGTTGGGCTCCCTGCTCAGTGGGGAGCCTGCTTCTCCCTCTCCCTCTGCCTGCAGCTCCCCCTGCTTGTGCTCTCATTCTCTCTCTGTCTGACAAATAAATAAAATCTTAAAAAAAATAGAAAACATTGAGGATTTCAGTGACAATTTTATTAGAGGGAAGCACTTTATTGCGGCTCAGGAAGTTTTCAAGAAGACTTATCATTTGTCTGGGCTCATAAGTAGCTATACACCAAAAGGATGCCTTACAGTTGCTTTAATTTAACAGTGAGATATTCTTACCATGATTCAGAGTTTTCCTAGGTGACAGTGATGCCAATGTCACTTCCACCTGGTTTTGCGCTACACAGCAAAAGCCTTACAAATGTTTTCCCTTTCTTAACCTCAGAAACTCCCATAGTTGCACTATAAGCTAGTCTAGTGGTCTTTAAAAACTCGTCTATGAACTGACTATAGCAAAATCACTGACAAAACTTTTTAAGAACACGTGCTTCTGAGTTCTACCTCTGGAGATTCGAATTGGTTCTGGAGTTTGGGCAGTGGAAGGTTGGAACTGGCCTGTCTTGGCTTGTGAGAGCCTATTGTGCACTTCTCATTCTAACTCCATATTGAGTGACTTCACATTGGTAGCTTGAAATCAGCCCTATGAGAGTGTTGATATTACGGAAATTGGCAAATGTTATAAATTAGAGATATCTTTTCCCCCCTCTAGAGCTGGTGTCAAACATTTACTAGTACATCATTGGACTGGGGCCCAGGACTCAGTGTAACCTCTCCCTCAGGTAAGGAATCTGTTTTTTAGAGATGTACATGTTTTTATTTCTGACTTAAAAGAGCTGTTCACATGACAGCACTGTTAGCACGTAACCACATTTTCTTATAAATATAATTTTTAAGGTATATCTTTTAACCTTTTTTATTTAAGACACTATTACTGAAATTAGTTTAATAAAAATACCAATTTGACTTGTGCTATAGCAACTAATATAAATGACCTCCTCTTTGGCACCTCATTGGGTTTTCTAAAGGAAAACCAGTCCATATTAATTTATCTCCCTGTGTGATACTGTGCTACAACATTAAAATATTTATCTGGTTTGGTTTAATCAGTTTTTAGAATAATTGTTTTAACAGAAAATTGGAGTATCATTAGTCTCCTGAATATTATAATTTAACAAATGATTACTATGCTAAACCAAATGGTTACCATGGCAAGAATTCATCTGGAATCTCGACGTGGGAGGGGCATTCCATTAGAGAGGGATTCCTATTTCTCTTCCCCATTGGTACCTAATTGCTAAGCATTAAACATAGTGAGGTTGGAGAATTCAGTACATATTTACAAAGAGAACAGTGATTCTCAATACAATGTCTATATTTCTATACCTAGCAACAGTGATTTAAAGACTAGTTAAGGTCAACAAACCAGGGGTGCCTCAGTGGCTCAGAAGGTTAAACGTCTGCCTTCCGCTCAGGTCATGATCTCAGGGTCCTGGGATTGAGCCCCATAGGGAGTCTGCTTCTCCCTCTCCCTCTGCCCCTCTCTCTGCTCATGCTCTCACTCTCTCAAATAAGTAAATAAAATCTTAAAAAAAAAAATATCAGCAAACCATTGCCAAAAGAGTTTACCTTGATAAATCTGGAATATAAAAGTCACAGCTTGGCTTTAACACAAAAGGGGAAACACCTAGTTGTTCAGTGTGGTATAATATTCTGAATTGAATTATATGTGAGGAAACACGCATTCTGGCCTCAGCTTCATTATTTCCTATTCAAGCACCATTGGTGAAGTCACATAATCTTTCTTAGCTTCCATTCTTTATTCTTGAAGCTACTCTGTTTATATCACAGAGCTTATTCTGAGGATCAAATGAGATAAACGTGTGAGCAATTTGAATACATTATTCTTCAAATGTAAGAAATCATCAATATTAGTTTGTTTCAGAGACTTAGGAAGGACATTATCTTTTATTAAATGTGATTCAATCTAATCACATATATATCTAGTGTTGGTGAATCCCTTGTCAGAACTTTATATGACTGAATGAGTCTTAATTTGTCATTGACAAGTATGGTTACCTTCTTTTGGATGCTATCTTGATGATTATGAACTAACGTTCAAAATTTAAATAAATTTTATATATACATATATTATTTTGCAACTATTTTATGGAAGAAAAAGTATGTTATGTTGCTTAAAATATTTTTATCTTATGTGAATGTGGTAGTAGAAATAAGGAAAATAACAGCTAGCACTGTGGAGTTCTTACTATGGAGGAAGAAATATGCTTATAGTATCACAGCTTTTTTTTTTTTTAGATAAAAAGGCTAAGGCTTAGAAGTAGCAAATTTTCTAAGTCTTAACAGCTAGAAAATGATAAAGCTAGGACTCAGAATTGTTCCACCTCAAACTCAAACCCAAGTCCAAACTCTAAACCCAAATGCTAATATTGCCTCTTGCATTATTCACATCTGCCTTTATTTTCACCTTACTCTCCTTTTCATCACTCAGTAATAAGTGTTTGTGTATCTACATATAGAACAAGCGGCCCTCTTAGATATACAAGATTCTTTGGTTAAATAAGTTAATGGTGACAGTTCATAGTTGGAAGCAATCAGAGTCCACTGTCCCTGGGTTTAACAGTGGCTGCAGACTACCTGGTATCCTGCCAGTCTATGATTTCTGTAAATCACATTCATAGTAATTTATAACTGCAATAAATGTTTTTTTTTTCCCCCACTAAAGCCAGATTTGAAGATCAAGTGGAAATTTCCTCCAAAGGACACTATTATTTAGTTTACTAGAAGAAAATATTAATAAATACAACTTTAAAATTACTTTTGAATGTCATTTGAATGTCATTTATATTTGTTATTTATAATCCTCACAAAAGCCGTAGATATCCATTTTGCAGATAAGGAAACTGAGGTAGAGAGTACCTCACCCAAAGGTCACACAGGTGCTAAGTGGCAGAGGTGAATTCAAACTCTGGTTCATGAGACTCCCAGGTCCATCATTTTCCACAACATATGGTTGTGGAACACCCGGGGCAGGGGTGTCCTATAAAGGAAAGTTTACAATGTGACCATATATAACTTTGAAAAATTGTCATACTTCAGAATCACAAGGTTTCACATGCAAATCCAAATTCGTGGTTTTTCTGGAAGGTCTGGAAAAAGGGCTGGGAGAAAATACCCTCTGCTCCCTTCAGAATGGAGCCTGGACTCTCATTTTACCACCTCCCCTATCACTTCTCTTGTCATCAGCTACATTACCTGACCCTGTTAGAGTTGATCATCTCTGGATTCTATTGTGATTTCAAAGCTTTGTTGACTGAGGGCTAAAAGTTAGGCTTGTGCTATTCTTATAATTAATTAATAAATTAAGGACAGAGCTGTTAACAGTTCTCAAGATAACGTATTTTGGCTCTAAACCAGGGCCTTCTGAGAGGATAATCTAAGCTTTTTTTCTGAAATTGTAATTGACTGATATAAGCCACTTATTAAAATTTTGATGTTATTCAGATTGTGTCAGTATAATTTTTAGGATATCTGTAACCTGGAACTTAGGGTGGTAAAGAATAATGCTTGCATTGGAGTCTCAAAAATTATAAGGTCTTACATTTTGTTTGGAAACAAACATATTCTAAAGGTAGGAAGTGGGTTGGAAAGGAAACACTAACATCTTTTTATTATGTAATTTATAAAATATCATGTAATCCTAAAAATAGGTCTTCAGATCATTACTTAGATGGAATAGGTATTTTTTATGTCTAGAGGATTGTATCGTTCATCTCGCATAGAAATAACAAGTTTTCATATTCAGTGAATTATTTGGGTTTTCTAATTAAAAAGTGAAACAAAAAGTTGTTCTAGAGCTAAGAAAAAATTTGAAGGAAGTATACTAATAATTTAAAATATCAATTTTGTGGGTCACTTGGGTGGCTTAGATGGTTATGCGTCTAACTCCTTGTTCTGGCTCAGGTCAGTAAGTATTTCCTAATTTCATATTATGAATCCACCACCATTAGGTGCTGTGGAAGATTTATGAAAAGATATTTTTGAATATTCATTATGAATGATCAATTTATAATATTTTTTAAAAAGGTACATAAGAAAATACCATGGAAATTATTTTATCTCTATTCCCATCCCTAGAGGCAACAAATATTACCAGTTTTTTGTGTATTGTTACACAGATATTTTATGCAGATAAATGCAAAGTGGTGTTATTCTCTCCCACATTCCTGTTGTACAGCCTGCTTTACACAACATGGTAGCTAATCCTATACATAGTTTTGAATCTTGCTTTTTCACATGCGTATCTTGGAGATTATTCTATAGCCCAAGTGGAAAATTGTCGTCGTCTTCTTCTTTTTTATTTTTCTTTATGGCCGTAAACTATTTCCATTTTTGGGTGCTTTATATCCAGTCATCTATTGTGGACATTTAGGTAGTTTCCAGTTTTGCTATTACAAACCGTATTGCAATGACTAACCTTATATATAGGTCTTTTCACTTATTAAATAACTAGGTCTTTAAGAAAAATTCCTTGAAGTGGAGTTGGGTTAAAAGGTATGTACTTCTATGATTTTGAAAGATATTGCCAAATTACTCTCCATAGGGGTTATGCCAATTTATACTTTGATTAGCAGCATATAAAAATGCCGGTTTCCCTACTACCTGGCCAAACAACATCATTAATCTTTTGTATTTTTGCCCATCTGATAGGTAAAGAATGGTATCTTAGTGTAGTTTTAATTTTCATTTTTTAATTCTTATTCATGTGTTTAGGAGTTATTTATGTTTCATTTTCCATGAACTGTCTATGTACATTGCCAATTTTTCTGTTGGGTCATTTATTATCAAATAGCAGGTGTTTACTGTTTGTTGGTTTGTGATATGAGTTGCAAATATTTATCCCATCTTGTCATTTTCTTTTGCCATTGCTTATTGTAGTTTCTGCTGTGAAGATTATTATTAAATTTTTTGTTGTAGAATTTATCAATCTTTTGATTTATAGCTTCTGTGTCATATTTAAATAGGCCTCTTCTACACCAAGATTATAAAACACTTCTCCCAGGTTTCTTCTAATACTTTTATGCTTTCATTTTTACAATTAAATCTTTGATTCATTTGGAATTTATCCTGATGTAGAATATGTGATATAGCTTTAATGTTATTTTTTTCTAGACGGCTACCTAATAGCATTTATTGAATAATCCATCTTCACTGGTTTGAGATGCTGCATTGCTACCTTTTGTTATATTAGTAATTATGGAGTGCACACCATGAGTCAAGCATTGTGTTAGGTACTATGGCAAATTTTAAAAGTGTAATATAGTTCTTGCAGCCAGAAATGACCATCTAGTTATAACAACAAACTCACGGAAACACTCATGGAAAAAAATCAAATGGTGGGTTGCATCAGAGAAGGTTTTATGGAGGGACAGGCATCAGTTCTTTTCCTGATACTTGTAAATGGAATTAGAGAATAAAAACACACGGAAGAGAAATAGGGGAACAAAAGAAAAGGAAGATACCTGCTCATACTCATTATCCAAAACTAATAGGCCTAAGTTACAGGGAGGCTGCATGTTGATTAACAAATATTCAATGTGGGTGTATTTCTGGATGGCAGATGCTTTTATTTTTAGAAACACATCTATGAATTTAATTTAAATGTGAGAGTAAATGTATTTGTAGAAAATGGCTTCAATCTCAATTGCCACTGTCAGAACAGGCATCTTGTTAGTTGATTTGGAATGATTTGGGTGTGTCTGAATTGTTTCCCAATGTATTTTCTTGCCTGTTTAATATTAAACCTCTTTGTATGAAATTTGCCATACTGGACTTTGTTACTTTAAATTCTTTAACAGTGGGAGATTTAGGAACCTCAGTAGTGCATAATATAAATACAATAGACGCCCCTGCCCCCACCTCTTGCCTGTGGTTTTGCTTTCTGTGGTTTCAGTTATCTAAGGTCAACTGTGGTTGGGAAGTAGATGATCCTCCTTCTGAGGAATCATCAGAAGGTCAGTAGTAGTCTAATGCTAAGTCGCAACGCCTCTGTCATTCATCTCACTTCATCACATCATGTAGACATTGTATCATCACATATCATCACAAGAATGGCAAGTATAGTACAATAAGATATCTTTTTAAGATATTTTGAGAGAGAGAAAGAGACCACATTCACAGTAACAAGAGTTATGATATATTGTTACAATTGTTCTATTTTATTATTGTTGTTAATCTCTTACTGTGCCTAATTTATAAATTAAACTTTATCATAGGTGTATGTACACACACACACACACACACACACACACACAGGGAAAACATAGTATATATAGGCTTTGGTACTATCAGTTGTTTCAGGCATCCACTGGGGGGGGCTTGAAATGTGTATGTATCCCCCATGGATAAGGAGGGACTACTGTACATGTATACTCTTTTGTTTGTAGTTTTAAAATGGCATATTAAGAAAATGAGATATAATTCACATGCCATAAAATTTACCATCTTAAGGTATATAGGCAAGTGGTTTTGAGTAAATTCATGAGGTTACCATCACTACTACTTAATTCAAGAACATTGCCATTACCCCAAAGTGAAACCTTGTATGAATTATTACTTTCCAATATCCCTACTCCCTAGCCCCCGGCAACTACTAATCTACTTTCTGTCTCTATGGATTTACCTTTCCTGGACGTTTCATATAAATGGAATCATATAATATGTGGCCTTCTGTGTTTGCTTTCATTCGTGTTAACAATGCTTTGAGGTTCATCCATGTTTTGACATGTATTAGTACTTTAGTCTTTTTTGTGCCTAAGTAATACTCCATTGTGTGATATACCACATTTTGTTTATCAGTTGATGGACATTTGAATTATTTCTGCTTCTTGCTATTAAGAATAATGCAGCATTTTAGGGCACCTGGGTGGCTCAGTTGGTTAAGCAACTGCCTTTGGCTCAGGTCATGATCCTGGAGTCCCGGGATCGAGTCCCACATCAGGCTCCCTGCTCAGCTGGGGGTCTGCTTCTCCCTCTGACCCTCTTCCCTCTCGTGCTCTCTGTCTCTCATTCTCTCTCTCTCTCAAATAAGTAAATAAAATCTTTAAAAAAAAATAATGCAGCATTTTATAATAATGCAGCTTAAATAATGAACATTTGTATACAAGTCTCTCTCTCTCTCTCTTTTTTTTTTTTTTTTAGATTGAGAGAGCTCAAGTGGGGGGGGTGGGATTGGCCAAGGGAGAGGGAGAGAGAGAATCCTAAGCAGACTCCACACCCAGCATGGAGCCTGATACAGGGCTCAATCTCACAACCCTGAGTCGGTGACCTGAGCTGAAATGACGAGTTGGATGCTCAACTGACTGAGTCACCCAGGTGCCTCTATATACAAGTTTTTGTGTGGACATATGTTTTCTACTGGGTATATACCTAAGAGTGGAATTGCTAGGTCTTATAATAACACTATGTTTAAATTTTTGAGGAACTGCCAACTGGTTTCCACATTGGCTGCATCATTTTACATTTCCACCAGCAATATTTGAAGGTTCGAATTCTTCAAATCTGCCAACACTCATTATTTTCCACTTTGTGAATTATAGCCATTCTAGCATGTGTAACATGATATATCATTGTGGTTTTGAATTGCACTTCCTTGATGATGAATGATAGTGATGTTGAGCATCTTTTCATGTGCTTATTTGCCATTCATATATCTTCTTTGTGGAAATATCTGTTTAAATCCTTTGGCCATTTTTGAATTGGGTTGTTTTTTTTTATCATTTAGTTGTAGGAGTTATTTATAGATTCTGGAAACTAGACCCTTATTAGGTATAAGATTTGCAGATATTTTCTCCCATTGTTAAGTTTTTGTTTTGTTTTGTTTTCTTATAATGACTTTTGACACACAAGTCTATTTAAATTTTTATTAAAATTTTAAGTTTTTAAATTCATTATTTTATTTTATTATTATTTTTTTTTAGAGAGGGAGAGAGAGGAGTGGGAAAGGGAGAGAGAGAATCTTAAGCAGGCTCCAAAGCCAGCGCAAACCCTGACACAGGGCTTGATCTCACAACCTTGAGATCATGACCTGAGCTGAAATCAAGAGTCAGATGCTTAACTGACTGAGCCACCCAGACGACCCTCATTTTTTTTATTTTAAAATGAATCTGGATTATCTGTTTTTTCTTGGATTGTGTATGCTTTTGGTAATGTCTAGCAAACTTTCATTTAACTTGAAAGATTGCCTAACTTGTGAAGATTTATTCCTATGTTTTATCAAGAGTTTTGCGGTTTTAGCTCTTATGTTAGGATTTGATTCATTTGAGGTTTCTCTTTTTTAATATAGTATGAAGTAGGCATCCAAGTTCACTCTTTTGTATGTGGTTACCAGTTGTCCTACCGCCATTTGTTGAAAAGACTATCCTTTTCCCATTGAACAGTTCTGGCATCCTTCTTGAAAATCAATTGACCATAAATACAGTGTTTTATTTCTGAACTCTTAATTCTATTCCACTGATCTTTATTCCAATATTACACAGTCTTGGTTACTATGGTTTTATAATAGTTTTTGAAATCAGCAAGTATGAGTCCTCCAACTTTGTACTTCTTTTTCAACATTTTTATTTTTGGCTATATTGAATGACTTGTACTTTTATATAGTTTTTAGGATCAGCTTGTCCATTTCTGCAGAAAAAGAAAGCTATAATTTTGACAGGTGTTGCATTGAATCTGTAAACCTACTTGGGGATTAAATGTTTCCAAATAAACTAGTTTTACTATTTTTAAAAATATGCAAATGTTTCTACAACTCTGTAATTTTTTCTAACATTTGACCTAAATTTTAAAGTTAATATGTGTTTATTTATTTATAAAGCTAATATTGAAATTACTTTCCTAAATATGAATTTAGTGGTCTTTCCAAATGGCTACTATTATCCCATGATTTTTTTTTTTCTGCTTTTCTGCTGGAAAACTAGTCTGTCTGACTTAACCTATAAGGATGATGATGATGATGTTAATGGTACTGATACTTATAACGATGACCGTGATGGAGAAGATGACCATTTTCACTTCCTGAGTGTGGTTATATACCAAGTTCCTTGCACATCTTATATAATCCTCCAAATAACCTAGGAGGCAGATAAAAGCATCACAAATGTGTAGGTGAGAAAACTGAGAGTGACTTGATAGGGAATCTGAGATTCAGGAAGGTAGATGACTTTCTCAAGGCCTCAGAGAGCTGGTAAAAGCAAAACTGGGATTTGAAAACTTTTTCTTTGCCCTCATTACTCTGTTTTCTTTCCATATAAGACGTCACTGTATAAAACTTCATATCATTGCACACCATCAGTGGGAGATTTGGCTTCTTGTTGTTAGCTCTTAATATTAGCAAACAACAAGGGTCAGAGTCAACAGGGTTAATTCCAGCCACCAAGCATGTGGCTGTTTTCTTCTGTGCCAGGAGAAAGTAAGAAAAGCCTCCTAAACTAGAAATATCTCTCAGGTGAAAGAACTAATCTAGAGATTTAAGTTTAGTGAAAGAAAACTTACCCTGGGGGGAAATATTATTAGTCTTTTGTAAGTATGAGTCTTTTGTAAGCCAGAGTTTGCAGGCAGAGTATTCATCAAGTACTTCTGGACATTGGGAATGGGAGTCACACTTGTAGGGTTTGATAATGAGCAATCCATTATTTATTCAAATATTTTTTTGTAGTAATGCAAATCTACAATCATTACTTCCTATAATGAAACCTATCAGATGGAGCCATCTTTGAAGTGTTTGGCTGCAAGGAACTCCTGGAGCTGGAGTTTTCATTAATGTTAGCAGGGTGGCAATCCTTGTAAAGACCAAGAAGAAACAAAATCTGGAGTATGCACTAGGTGATGACCAGTTTTATCCTAATGAGAATGGGATTGTCCTGTGTGGGAAATCTTAAACTTCTGAGAAACGTGGGAAGACCTCATCAGTTATTTCTAGCCTGGTTTCCTTTGTCTTATTTCTTGGTGCCTCAAATATTTTCTAGCATTTCCCCAATGTTCCTGCTTTCTACTTGGGCATGATGCAGATTTTGTTTGCTCTTCTCCAGCAGAGAAATGTAACTGTTTCATGGGCAGTATTATTAGTAAAGAGGTAGCAACCAAACTTTGTGTCTATGGTGGCTTCACCCATCACTTTCCCACTTACAAGAAGTCAATGGATTATTTTATTAAAAAGGTTTTAAAAAAATTTCTTACTAAGATGGAGAAAGAAGAACCAGATTTACCTTCCCATCTGAAACAACCAAAACAAAAAAGACCAAATTTAGGTAACATTGCTTTTAAAGATAGTGGACATCAGGCAACAAGGGACAGTAATCCTGGAGTGACAGAAAACAAACGAGGTAATCCCTATTGCTGGCCTAGTTTACTACCTCAAAGGAGTCAATTACAAAAATATAGGTTAGCTTGAAGTTATTCCATATCTCGCTGATGATTCTTTTTTAAATATTCTTTTTCTGTGTTTCATGTTGGAAAGTTCTTTTGCTATGTCTTCAAGTTTACTAAATTTTTCTTCTTCAGTGTTTAATCTGTTACTAATCCCATCCAGTATATTTTTCACCTTAGATATTATAAATTTCATCTCTAGAAGTTTGATTTGGACCTTTATTTATATCTCTACTTAACTCTTTGAACATATGGAATACAGTTATAATAACTGTTTTAATGCCCCTTTGTGACAATTCTGTGATCTGGATCAGTTTTTTTTAAGTTTATTTAAAATTTTAACCCACTTTTTATTTTTAAAATTTTCCTAGATACTAGAGAACAAACACTTTTATTTTATTTTTTTTTAAAGATTTTATTTATTTATTTGACAGAGAGATAGACAGAAGAGCACAAGCAGAGGGAATGGCAGAGGGAGAGGGGAGAAGCAGGCTCTGCACTGAGCAGGGAACCCGATGCGGGACTTGATCCCAGGACCCCGAGATCATGACCCGAGCCGAAGGCAGACGCTCAACCATCTGAGCCACCCAGGCGCCTGAGAACAAACGCTTTTAGATGACCAATGTTTTATTCCAGAAACATGTGGTCTTACCAGCTAATTCATAAAAAGGCTATTTTCCAAAGGCACATCTAAGTAATTATAGCAGTAGTCTTTTTTAGGGCATTTCAAAACGTGATCAGTAAAAAATACAATTATTGATAAATTTTTTGTAAAGATACTTCCATAATTAAAAAAAAGCAATTTCTATTAAAGAATTCTTTTTTTTTTCTTTCTTAAAGATTTTATTTATTTATTTGAGAGAGAGAATGAGATAGAGAGAGCATGAGAGGGGGGAGGGTGAGAGGGAGAAGCAGGCTCCCTGCTGAGCAGGGAGCCCAATGCGGGACTCGATCCGGGGACTCCAGGATCATGACCTGAGCCGAAGGCAGTCGCTTACCCAACTGAGCCACCCAGACGCCCTAAAGAATTTTTGAATGTATGATGAACAAGGAAAAAAAATGATCTAGTAGGAAGAGATTACTAACACTAATCAACACTATCTCCCTTTCTCTGTATCTCCTACATTAATATGCCTAGAAGCTTTTGCATTTGCTGTTTTTATCCCCTTTTTCTTGGAAAGCTTTCTCCAGATATGTGCATGGCTGCCACATTTTTGATCTTTGAAATCTTGGTCCAAATGCCTTCTCAAAGAGGCCTTCCCTGACCACCTCTAGCTAAAATATCTTCCCCTCTTCTCCCACTGCCAAAGTTATTTTCTATCCATGTTATGTTATCGTCTTCATAGTCCTTATAATTAACTAAAATAATTTCATTTATATATTTATTATCCCTATTCTCACACCAGAATATAAGCTCCTTGAAGATAGGCATTTTTTTTTTAACCAGTCTTATCTTAATAGATGTTTAAATTTTCTTTGACTAATTGTGACTAATTATAGGACTGTTTTATTAATATATGCCTCAATTTGTTCTTCATTTTACTTTATTTTGGCATATGGTTACTTTTTCCTTTTTTATAAACTTAGGTTTTTTTTTTTTTTTTTTTAAGGGATGTCTCTCAATAAAAAGTTGCTTTATAGTCAAGAAACTCAGGAATTCAGTTACACAAATAAGCTTTCACCATTAGAGGATTTTTCCTAAACTACATAACCAACTGTGTTTCTCTTTGTTTTTAAATTAATGATGGACTCCCTATGATAGTTTCTGTTGTTTTGAACTTTTGTTTAAAATGTTTCCATTATTCATTTTTTCTTGTATACCTGCCTTGCCAATTAGATCGTAAGCTACCTGGGAAAGGGGATGTATTCAGCCCATTGGATACCTATAGTGTTGAGTAGAGTGATTGAGCAGAATGTTGAGCTACCCATTAAGCTCTGCTAAGTTGTTTTCACTGCAACTTAAAGAGAAGAAAGCCAAATCAATGTTATTAATAATGATTATAATGTCTCTGTAACAAACTTGGTAGAATAAGGATGTTGACATCATTTCTACAAGTATGGTTTATTACAAGGCTTTCTAAATCAGTCCTTTTCATTATTTGAAAACTATTATTTCTATTATGATGATAATGGCATTGGCTTTATAACTGGTTGCCCTATAAAATTCAAAGCCTTCTAGGGCACCTATAAAAGAAAAGAAATTCGGTATGGAAAGATGAAATGTTTTACTTTCTTAAAAAAGAAGCACACAAGTGAATGTTTTAACATTCTAGTTGGGTTAAGATCTTAGTGGAGTTAAATGCATAAATAGGTAAACAATACTCTTTCAGAAAAATCTGGTAGAAAATTACTTTTTTTGCTGTAGTTGAAAGAGATATTATTACATTACAGCATTTGCGATATGCTGAATTTATGTGCAGTGTTTATAATATCTTATATTTTATGGAAGTAAGAGCTTTAGTATGTGTTTATCAAATTAAAAATTGCCTCTAAGATTGTTCATTCTGTTTCCTAAACTTTATCACTGATTATAGATACAAGGCACTTCTATCATTTATTTTGAAGACTGTTTATTAACTTGTCTTTAGGCTAACTCAGATTGCATATTGCTAAGAAATTAAGTGCTTTGGACAATCAGTAATTTGCATAATTATTGTTTTGGAGATAATTCTGTAGGGAATAGTCTGCTTCTATGAATATTTATAAAGTATCTGATTTATAAGCATAAAAACAATGAGTATAAGGTATTGTTATCTACTTGTTTGGAAGATAATAAAGTATCTCTACAGATAACAAATATAATATCTTTGATATGGTTTAAATGACTTCATCAGTATCATATAACAGAAAAAAAGGATTAAGGGGAAATTTTCCATTATTTAGCTTATTCTCTCACTTTCAGAACAGTTCCTGAAATACTCATTATAGTAGTTTCTCTGAGTATGTGTATTCATGTATGATGATATATATGTAACATGTATATGTGATGGACATCATATCATAAAGGATGAGAATCTAGATTAAAGTTTGGCAAATTTACTGTCTATGGGTTGAATCTGGCCCACTGCCTATTTTTGTAAGGTTTTACTGGAATACAACAATGCTCATTCATTTGTGTATTATCTGTTGATACTTTCATGCTATAACAGCAAAGTTGAGCATGGCCTGCAAAGCAGTGCTCTTTCAAAAAAAATGGTGACCCCTGATCACCTGACCCTCATACTTCAGGATCCCTATGTTACTGTATTTTTAAGTATTCCATCCTCTATATGCTTTTCTTCTTAACATATGTGACTACTGAATAGAGTCTATGGGTTATCAGCTTAAACATGATCCAAGAAATCTTTTTTATCTTTACCTTCCACCTATATTTATAATCGTAAGCATTAAAAGTAGACATATATAAAACACATTAATAGAGAAATCAAAGATTTTGCCATAAAATGATCTAAATTCTGCCAATGATTTTTGAATATCTAAGGCTTATCTAATTAATATAACCTGGAAACTGAAAACAAAAGTTAGCATACTCTTGGTTGTACTCTTACCCTTCAAAGCCACTCCTTCTATCACAGGAAGAGTAGTTTCCAGGTATTCTTCATTTTACTATTGAGGACAAATGAGGAAAACCAATTCCAATATAACTATAACCATATTTTATATCTTGATTTAAAGGCTTCTAGTTCCCATGAAAATATTGGATCAAATGATCTCTAAGTTTTCCTTTCAATTTTAAAATTTTATGATCTTTTTTCAAATTACTGTGAGCATTTCTCAAACAAAACCAAGTATGCCCTCTTAAAGAATCAATTTAATTCATTGTTAGTAATAAAAGTAGCTCTTTTTCATAAGCTCATTCTATTTAGAGACAAGTCATATGAAAGTAACTACAAAAGAAGAGCCAAATAAATGGAAAGATATGCCATGTTTATAGATTGGAATTTAGTATTAAGATATCAATTTTTTTTACAAATTCTGTAGATTTAGTAAAAACTCAAAATCCCAATAGGTTTTTTTTTTAATTTTTTGGTAGAAATTGGCAAATTCATTGTAAAATTCATACAGAAATGCAAAGAACATAGAATAGCCCTTCTCCCCCAATCTTTTTTTTAAAGAAGTTCTTTTTTTTTTTTTAAGATTTTATTTATTTATTTGTCAGAGCATGCAAGCACAAGCAGGGGGAGTGGCAGGCAGAGGGAGAAGCAGGCTCCCAGCTGAGCAGGGGCCCAATGCAGGACTCGATCCCAGGACCCTGGGATCATGACCTGAGGCAAAGGTAAAAGCTTAACCTACTGAGCCAGCCATGCTTCCCCTCACCCAATCTTGAAGAACTTACATAAACCACTTGATTTAAGACTTATTAAAGCTAAAGTAATGAAGATAGGTGTGTTATTGGCATAGGAATCAGCAAGTAGATTAATTGAATAAAAGTTGAACACATATATTGTCAATTGATATTGGACAAATGCACCAAAAGCACCTCAATGAGAGAACCATCTTCAACAAATGGTTCTAAAACAACTAGAAAATGAACCTCTACTCCCATCTTACACCATAAAAATTAATTCAAGATGTATCATCGATTTAAATTTGAGAGCTAAAACAAAGTTTCTAGAAAAATAATATAGGAGAATATCATTGTGGCTTTGGCTATTTGAAGATTTTTTTTAGAATTTTATTAAATTTTTTAAAGATTTTATTATTTGAGAAAGACAGAGATAGCGACAGAGATCATGAGTGGGGAGAAGAGGGAGAAGCTGGCTCCCTGCTCAGACGCCGGGCTCAATCCCAGGACCCTGGGATCATGACCTGTGCCGAAGGCAGACGCTTAACCGACTGAGCCACCCAGGCACCCCAATTTTTTTTTAAAGTAAGCTCTAGGCCCAATATGGGGCTTGAACTTACAACCCAGAGATCAAGAGTCACATGCCTTACAAACTGAGCCACCCGGGTACCCCTATTTGAAGATTTCTTAGCAAGACACACACACACCCAAAACCCAGCCACAAAAGGGGAAAATACAGGTGAATTGGACTGTGTAATAATTAAAAATTTTCTCTCATCAATATTATGCAGCCATCAAAAAAACCCAAAATCTAGCCATTTTCCATAACGTTGATGGAACTAGAGGGTATTATGCTAAGCGAAATAAGTCAGAGAAAGATAATTATCATATCTCACTGATATGAGGAATTTGAGAAACAAGACAGGATCATAGGGGAAGGAAGGGAAAAATGAAACAAGATGAAACCAGAGAGGAAGACAAACCATAAGAGATTCTTAATCTCAGGAAACAAACTGAGGGTTGCTGGAATGGAGGGGGGTGGGAGGGATGCGGTGGCTGGGTGATGGACATTGACTAGGGAGGGTATGTGCTATGGTGAGCACTCTGAATTGTGTAAGACTGATGAATCACAGACCTGTACCCCTGAAACAAATAATACATTGTATGTTAATTAAAAAAAAAAAAACCAAAAAGCAAAATAGTCTACTGCTGCTTGTCAACTCTTAACACCAAAAAATATATATAAATTTAAAAAAAAATCCCTTGGGGGAAAAATTTTTTTTTCTCTCTTCATAAGGTACTGTTAAGAAAATAAAAGGCTACAGGGCACCTGGGTGGCTCAGTTGGTTAAGCGACTGCCTTCGGCTCAGGTCATGATCCTGGAGTCGCTGGATCGAATCCCGCATCGGCCTCCCTGCTCGGCAGGGAGTCTGCTTCTCCCTCTGGCCCTCCCCCCTCTCATGTGCTCTCTCTCATTCTCTCTCTCTCAAATAAATAAATAAAATCTTTAAAAAAAAAAAAAAGAAAAGGCTACAAACTTAGAAAAAATATTTGCAACATGTATATCTTTCAAGATATTCTAGGATATATAAATAGTTCCTTATAGTTAATAATACTGTATTGTATATTTAAATGTTGCTAAGAGAATAAATCTTGAAAGTTCTCATGAGAAGAAAAAAAACCCCAAAACTTCTGTAACTATGTGTGATGGTGGATGTTAAGTAAACTGACTGCAGGGGCAGCTGGGTGGCTCAGTCAGTTAAGTGTCTGCGTTTGGCTCAGATCATGATCCCAGGGTCCTGGGATTGAGCCCTGCACTGGGCTCCCTGCTCAGCCAGGAGTCTGCTTCTCCCTCTCCCTCTGCCCCTTCCCCTGCTCCATCTCTCTCTCTCTAATAAATAAAATCTAAAAAAAAAAAAAAAGTAAACTTACTGTGGTGATCATTTTGCAATACTGCATATATAATTTTTTTTGTTTTTTTAACATGCAAATATTGAATCATTATGTTGTACACCTGAAGCTAACATAATGTATGCCAATTATACCTTAATAAAAAAAGAATTCTTATAAATCGATAATAAAGACAACTCAATAAAAAATGAACAGACTAGAATACTTCAACACTAAGAAATGAATGGCCAATAAGCATATGAAGAAGTGCTCAACATCATTATGGAAATGCAAATAAAACCCACAATGTAATACTTTTCCATACCCAGACAACTTAAAAAAATTGAAAAGATTGGGGGTACCTGGGTGGCACAGTCAGTTAAGTGGCCAACTCTTTGTTTCAGCTCTGGTTGTAATCTTGGGGGTCATTAGATCGAGCCCTAGGTTGTGCTCCGCACTCAGTGTGGAGTCTCCTTGGTGTTCTGTTCTCCCTCTGCCCCTACCCACCTTGTGCTCTCTCTCAAATAAATAAAATCTTTAAAAAGTAAAATTAAAAAGATTGACACTAGCAAATGTGGGTGAGAATGTGGAAAACTGAAGTTCTCCTGTTGTTGGTGAGTGTGTAACATGGTATAAGAATTTGGAAACATGGTATAAGAATTTGGTAGTTTTTTTTTTTTAAATTAATGATAAACCTAATGTGGTTCAAAAATCTCATCCTAGATAATCTACTCAAGAGAACTACAGATAGAAAAACAAAAATAAAAACAAAAACACACCATATTTATAGTTGCTTTATTCATAAAAGGCAAAAACATACAGCAGCTCAACTGTTCATTAACAGAACAATGAGTAAATTGTGATATAGTCATACAATATATTACTAGTCAGCAATAGAAAGGAGCAAATTACTGCAACAGAAGAACATGGATGAATCTTAATTTTATGTTGAATGAAAAAAAGCAGACACAAAATACCACACAGATTTAAATTTACATGAAGTTATAACAGACAAAACATACAGGAAGCAATCTAAATGTCCATCAACTGGTAAACAGATAAAGTGTGGCATATCAATACAATGGAATATAGAATATTAATACTATTCAAAAAAGAAGATCTGATATACGCTAAACAGGTAAAGCATTATGCTAAGTGAAAGAAGCTAGATGCAGAAGACTACATATTGTATAATTACACATATATTAAATTTCCAGACAGGCAAATCTATGATTACAGAAAGCAGATCAATGATCGCATGGCGCTGGGGAGTGGGAAGTAAAAATGGGCATTAGGGAACCTTTTGAGTTATTGGAAATGAAGAACTGGATCGTGGTGATGATGACACAAATCTGTAAATGTACTAAAAATCATTGAATTGTACACTTATAAGGGGTGAACTTTATATATTTCAATAAAGCTGTTCCAAAGAGGAGAAAAAGAACAGACAAAGCTCACATATGGTGAAAGAAATCAGAACAGTGATTTTCTCTAAGTGAGGGGGTAGAGATTAAATGGAAAGGAAAAGGAGGGAACTTTTTGGGGTGATGGAAATATTCTATATCTTGATTGGCCTAATGGTCATACATGGGTGGTTATAACTGTCAAAATTCATGAAGCAGTACAATTATGATTTGTGTATTTTTCTAGTATGTAAATTGTACCTCAAAAAGTTACTACAGGTTTGGAATTTGTTGAATGAGAGCACACATTAAACTTTACCTGTTCTGAGGGATAGAGGAGGCAGCCATGGAGGAAGATACTGATTGTGTTGATTTTTCTTACATGAAGTAACTACAGAAAATATGCAAGAGCTTGAGGATTGAGAAGTAAGATGATGTAGAATATGTTTGCTCCTTTAGGTACACATGATTAGTAGAAAGAAGTAAAAGGATATGCCTTTTATTTTTAAGAGAACACATTTCTGCTGCAGAGGCCATTGTCATTTTTTTTAATGCCAAAAACTTGAAGAGGTTTGTTAGACATATATAGCTGTCCTCATTTTGAACCTGGAAGCATTTTATATACAATGTGGTTAAAGTTTTCTTGGGAGTACAAGGAAAGCTTAGGTTTACCTAGGCAATGGTGGATAAAAAGGCTCATGATTTACATGTAGATATTTGTGTTTTCTAAAAAGTCACTTATTCTACATTGCGTGTTTTAGAGACAAAGCCTATGATGGGGATTCTCTTTCAAGTGATTAATAGAGGGTGTGCTCTCAGGAGAAGGAGAGGGAGGGATTCTGGGTAGAGCAGGGGATAAAGCTAAGGAGGAATGTGTCTCAGCTGGAGACTGGCTTCATTCTTGGGTAAGAACTGCACAAAAGAGGTAAGTAGGAGGCTTTTTTATCTGTGTATTAGTCACTGGCCAAGGTTTCAAGGGTGGTGATGTTGGAAGGCATAACCTCTCTGGTGAGGCAGTGCCCTTTGGTGATTCTCCAGGAACTGGGGGCAACTGTGAGGTATTATCAACCAACACTCACACAGTGGATGGAGGGAGATAGGAGCACCAGCCTGAAAAGGGGCAGGGCTCACAGCATCCACTACCATATAAAATAACTCTAGAGAGTTATTTTATGGAGTAAGCTTAAATGCATATTCACTTAAGTGTTTTAAAACTCCTTTTCCCTTATGTTTGGAAAAGCTGTTTTCTGAACCAAAAATGAGGGTTTTTTGGGGGGGTAAGTCATATATCCTGATTTTGGATTTAGAAGTATATATCTTTGGTTTCAGAATTTATTTTTGTGAGACATAGAAATTATATAAATTTAATATATATTTATTGGTATATTTAACAAACATTAAAATAATAAATAAGGATTCTTGAAATTGGGATAGTTTGGAACATAAAAGGCTTATGGTTCCTAAGTATCACGTACAGTGAGTCAAACCAGATTTGATAAAATTTTCCATTTCCTTTACAAATCTCGATTCCTTTTCCCCACACAAGTATCTATTCAATTTTCTCTTTATATTTCCCTGTAATATAAATAATATCTTGTTACTATTTAATTTTTTCTTTCCAGAAATCATTTTTATTCTTCTTTTGCTTGCTTTTAAGCGTATGTATGGCTAGAGATTTATCAGGAAACTTAGTATACTCATCTATGCTATTTTGTCCATTAATTGTTACTTCTGTCATCATTTTTTCACCTCATTATTCTTAGAATCAAGCAAATGGGAATACACCCAAGTATACAGGAGATAGATAGTAAAATGTTGACAGTGTATAATGGTGTTTTATTGCTATCATCATCTATTTATAACTCCTCTGATACCTGTTACATATGTATGAAGAATCTGGGTGGAGAACACAGAAAATCTGCTTTTGGCAAGCACTTGAGCTTTCTTTAGTTTGATGAAGAGTTTAGAATGGTTATCCACTTGTCCTCAGATTGTTTATACTTAACCTTTATTAAGTCTTTGCCAATGTTAAACATGGTTTCATCGTAAAATCCAGAGAAAAGTTTTAAATGTGTAGGGAATCAAAAGTATTGTAGATTTTATTCTTTTTACTATTTTTGTCTTATTTTGCATTTTTCATATTCCTAACATTGTTTATCTCTTGATTTTTTTTTTCTGCTGTTCAAGCAAAATCTTCAACATTCTAAGGTTAACCTTCCATTTCTGAACTGTATCTGATGCTAATGCATCCAGCTCAGATATTCCTTTATCTTGTGATGGTCCCCACTCTCACCACAGGACCCTATCCCTACCTCCAAACACACTGGTGTTATCCAGATGCTAAAATTTTCATCCAAAGACTTTAGAGTAGGAACTATTGCTATTGGTTCTTCCCACATGCATTCTCAGGGATCCAGTGAGCACTACACGGTCTTTGTAAGGTGATTCTCCTGGTTTTTATTTTGCTTTGGAATTCTGTGGTCCTTGGATTACTTTACTGCTTTGAGGTAACACACACATCTCTTTCTGCAAATTCATTTCCTTCAGAAGCAAGACCCCACTCTTTCCACTTCCATTTGGCCTTTCTTGACTCCTCTCATCTGGATTTTTTTACAAGGCCAACTGGTGGGACCCATTTCTCTTCTATCCTCTCAGTTCTGGGATTCTGCTGGATCTGAGCTTTCTTCTCTTATCACAATTCTTACCTTAACATCAAGAAAAAAATAAGTAAAACTTTTTAAACCTGGTTTTCAAACTGTTTCTATAGAAGTTTCTGTTACTCAAAAGCTCTCCAATTGTTAATGAATTAGGTATGTGTGTGTGTTATAGATCAGCTTACTCTTTTGTTCTGCCATTGCACAAATCAGATTCCTAGAGTCAGTGTTCCAGGCATAAGATGCAAAATACCTTATTTTTGCCTGGAAATATTGCATTTTTTCCCCTTTAGTCCAAAAAGAGGACACATCCCCTATCTGCTTTCAGAACCCATTCTTTCTTTTTTATTTCTTGTTGAATTTCACTTTGGACAAATCTATACTATGGATTCCCAAAATTAGTGACAGTGAGTAAAGTTTAGTATCAAACCACTCCCTTCCCTCTTAAAAAAAAATTGTGGTAAGAATACTTAACATGAGACTTACCCTCTTAATTTTTTAAGCGTACAATACCGTATTGTAGGTGCAGTGTGGTACAGCAGATCTTTATAGCTTATTCATCTTGCATAACTGAAACTTTATGCTCATTAATTAGTAACTCCTTACTCCCCACCCCTCCAGTCCCTGGCAGCCATTATTCCATTCTTTGATTCTATGAATTTGGACTGTTTTAGATACCTCATATAAGTGGATCATGCAGTATTTGTTTTTCTGTGATTGGCTTATTTCACTTAGCATAATGTCCTCAAGGTTCACCCATGTTACTGCATATTGCAGAATTTTCTTCTTTAAGGCTGAATAGTATTGCATTATATATGTATTTTAATAAATATATATGATATTTTCTTTATCAGTTCATCTGTCCATGGACATTTGGATTGTTTCCATATCTTGGCCACTGTGAATAAAGCAAACTAGAGTAATTAATCCAGCCCACCTACTAATCCAAAAGGCTGGACTGCATTGCAGAGTTTAACCTATTTGATGCAAATCTTTTCTGGCTCCCGTGATGAATTCTTATGTCTTCTAAGACTAGATTTCTGCACACTTTATATGATGTAGCATCACTTATGTGTATAGCTACTATTTATAGAATCTTTATTAGCTCCAAAACTGAATCTCTATCTACTCCCTCTTAGAGTCTTCCTACATATGTGCTATATAAGCCTTGCTTCTACCAAGAATTTAGTGTTTAAGAGATACACAGCTCTAGATGTTTGACATTTTGGAGTAAACTTTGTTCCCAGTTATTTGCCCACTGTGGAATTATTGTCATACTAGAGCATTTCCAGTGGAGGAAAAATTAGTTGTCGACCTAGATGCACAAATATTCAATAGCCTCTTACTATTGCAGTTTGTCAAGATGCATAAGCATAAAAGACATTTTTTTATTTTTTCATTTTTAAAATTTTTTTCATTTATTTCAAGCATAGAAGACTTTTTTTAAGAGAAAGGTTCTTTTTTTTTTTAAAGATTTTATTTATTTATTTGACAGAGAGAGACACAGCGAGAGAGGGAACACAAGCAGGGGGAGTGGGAGAGGGAGAAGCAGGCTCCCTGCAGAGCAGGGAGCCCGATGCGGGACTCGATCCCAGGACCCTGGGATCATGACCCGAGCTGAAGGCAGTCGCTTAACCAACTGAGCCACCCAGGCGCCCTAGAGAAAGGTTCTATACACATAATTAGTTGAGGCTTGCTCTCAAATTTATTTAAACTGGTTGGACCATATGTAATCCATCAGAGCCACATTTTAAGTTTTTTTTTTAAGTTTTTATTTAAATTCCAGTTAGTTAAGATATGGTATAATATTAGTTTTAGGTATACAATATAGTGATTCAGCACTTCCATACAACAGCCTGTGCTCATCAACCACAAGTGTACTCACATTTTAACTTCTGACAGGCCAAGTGACTCTATTCATCTAGGACTATTTGCTAAACTGATTTGTGGGGTCCCCTCCTCAATTTTGGAAAAAAGTAGGCAAATGGAACCCAAGAGAATAATGTTCTAGTTGGAGGTAGCACTGACTTAAACCATCTCTTTTGTCTTCTTCCGTCTGGAACCCATCAGATCCATTATTCCCACTTCCTTTCATGGAATTGAGAAATGCAAGAATAATGAGTGGATCTAGATATATAGGTTTCAGTGTGGACAGTCTAAAATTAGTTTTCAATAATAAATTCCTCCAAGAATTCCATGAGCTAATTCAAAATATGGGCACGGAACCTGGGAGAGAAGGTAGGACTAGAAAAAAAATTGGAATTCATTAACATAAAGTGAATTTAAAGCCATGGAATAGATGGAAAGCTATGTAGATTAGAAATATATATATCTGAAATAACAATTCCTGGGTTTATTTCTAGCTCTTTCACATTTTAGCTGAAGGGCCTTGGGTAAGTTATCTGTGATTCTTAGTTTTCTCATTTCTTTTTTTTTTTTTTAAAGATTTTATTTATTCATTTGACAGAAATAGATACAGCGAGAGAGGGAACACAAGCAGGGGGAGTGGGAGAGGGAGAAGCAGGCCTCCTGCAGAGCGAGGAGCCCGATGCGGGGCTCGATCCCAGGACCCTGGGATCATGACCTGAGCCAAAGGCAGATGCTTAATGACTGAGCCACCCAGGCGCCCCAGTTTTCTCATTTCTTAAATGGGGTTTGCTTTAAGTTATCTTTAAGTTCCCTTTTAGCTCCAAAATTCTACTGTTTTAAGAAATTGTTAAAGGTGAAATTGCAAAGATAAAATATAGAGAACCTCTAAGTACTCAGTGGAATTGAGACTTAAGGCAGATCTCAAAGCTTAAGCAACTTAAGAATGTGCATATTTGAGTGAGATTATTTGTTTCTTGATTAACACATGAACTTTTTTTCTTTCCCCCCTGATGGGTATTAGGACCCAATTTCCATTAAAATTTCCTCTTGACGAGATAAAATAGCAGTACTCTATGGAGATTATACTAACTGAGACTAATGATGGTTTAAGCGTCAAAAATTAGAATAAAATGAGTGAATTTTAGGGATGATGTTTCTATGATAAAATAGCAACTGATTACAGCCTGAATGTGGTATGAGAGAAAGCAAAGTCAGTTGGTTCCAAGATTGCATACCTATGAGATACTGTAATTGAAGGTGTGGCATAAGAGGAAATGGAAATTAAGGAGTTGTTATCATAGGGGTGTCTTATGGAGAGGTCAAAGCACTTGACAGATAACAAATTAATCCTTATTATATCTTTAAGAGGCAGGTAAGAGAACAGGTATTATTTTCAGTTAGAAATGAAGGGCCAGCATTTATGGGGTAGGCACATGCACATCAGAGGCAGTCAAGTGGCTTGTCTAAAAAGCCTGTGTTTTGCCTTTGCGGGGCCTGTATTCACCCTGCCAAACCACCCACCTGTTGTGTGTCCTTGGGCAAGTTGCTTATTTGAGCTTCAATATTTTTTTCCTATAAAATGGGAATAATAATGATTATTAGTGGTTAGGATTAAATAACATGAATAAAGTGCTTCTGGTAAATGTAGTCAGTATAAATTGCTACCACCACCATTATTTTTTTTACTACTGCTATAAGGGCAATCAATACCATACAGTGAGGTTTTGGTATGTGTAAAAGGGAATTCATGTTTCTTTATTCTTATTTTAGGGTTCCCATTCTATAGGTGTGGTCCTGGGAGGACAGAGGACTATGATAGTCCCTGTAGCAGTACACAGTATGGTTTCTATTACATTAATGCTAATGATAAAACAATTCCTTTTTTGAGTACAGAGGAAACTTATGACATTTTTTTTTTAAAGATTTTATTTATTATTTGACAGAGAATGAGAGAGAGAGCACATGAGAGGGGGGAGGGGCAGAGGGAGAAGCAGGCTCCCCGCCGAGCAGGGAGCCCGATGCGGGACTCGATCCCGGGACTCCGGGATCATGACCTGAGCTGAAGGCAGTCGCTTAACCAACTGAGCCACCCAGGCACCCTTATGACATTTTATTGAGGACAGAAGGAAGTTAATAACAGCAGTGTCTTTTTTTTGCCATTAATTTTGTGTTTTTAATGGATAGTGGTGGTAGGAATTGGGATAGATAGGCATTGTTTGTTTGAAGGGTATTTCTCCTCATGAAAGTGGTCAAAGAAAAGCAAAAAGCTTGATGGATTCTACTCTAGACTACACCAGTCAGATAAGAAATTAGTAGGTGATATTGTAAAACAAACAAATATACAGAAGCAAATCAGACCAATAGCCTGCTGCATAGTCTTTTGGATTCTAGTTCCACCCACATTGCTTCAAGATTTCTTTCTCCTCCATGTTTTTAGGTAAGCCTTCTACCCTCTGAAAAACTCCTTCCCTAGCTCATTAATCCATGTTTTTTTGATTCTTTAATACATGATTCGAAACATTCTGATTGCCTCCCCCACTCAGATCGCCCACTGAATCACCTTAGCATATGTATATTATTTGAAGTGTTTTAATTTGCAATAATTTATCTATCTCTTTGGAAAGTCTATTTTAATCCATTTATATAGCATAGATAATTGGTACTACTGAAAGTTCCTTCATGTCAGGGACCATATCTTCTATTTCTATTGCACCTCCTTAGGGTACCTGTCATAATGCTCAGAAACATTTATTAAGCACCCCATGATGCTTAATGAATGTTGTTGACTGACAAGACTTTCAGGCAGTTGAGACGGCAGCAAGACATTTGAGAGATTTCTGGGAGATGAGCAGAGAAACAGAGGCTAGAGGTGGCTGGATTGGAGTTTTATCCATGTAATGAGAGTAGTTTCACCAGAGAAGAGTCCTCGTTTTTCTTAAGCCTTTCATGCATATGTGTTCCATGTCTTTAAGCATTTTCAATGTCTTTTTTGGTATACTCTTAACAAAATTTGTATGCTCTCTTCTCCAAGAAAGATGGCCCCTATTGAAAGTTGAAAGAATACCATAATTTATATAATGGTATTATATTTTCTTTCTGATATTCTCTGGTTATTCGAAACATTAAGATTGTCCCTGTTAGCTAACCATGCCATGTACCATAATTAAAAAAAAAAATGAATTCATCTTACCATTTTTATCCTTTTGTGACATATCAAATTTTCAACAGTGTATGTGACTAGCATGTAAAAATCTAAAATCACACATTCTTGAAAAATATGAAGTATATTTAAATTACAAATATAATTTGGTATATATCTTAGTTTAATGTGGAAAACATCCTGAGAGATATTTGTATATAAAAAGAAAACAAAAGAAGCCTCATTTTTCCTTTTTTAAGTTTTCTTTTTTTTAAATTCAATTAATTAACATATATTATTAGTTTCAGAGGTAGAGGTCAGTGATTAATCTGTCTTACATAATACCCAGTGCTCATTATATCATGTGCCCCCCTTAATGTCCATCACCCAGTTACCCTATCCTCCCACCCCCTTCCCTCCACAACCCTCACTTTGTTTCCTACGATTAAAAGTCTCTGATTGTTTGTCTCACTCTCTGATTTCGTCTTGTTTTATTTTTTCCTCTCTTCACCTATGATCCTTTGTTTTGTTTCTTAAATTGCACATATGAATGATATCATATGATAATTGCCTTTCTCTGATTGACTTATTTTGCTTAGCATAATACCCTCTAGTTCCAACCATGTCCTTGCAAATGGCAAGATTTTATTTTTTTGATGGCTGAGTAGTATTCCATTGTTATTATCAATGTGTTTTTTAAATTTTGTTATTAATTGGCTTATATAATTGACTACTCCTATAATTGGCTACCCCATTAGCATGATAAATGGTTTTCCACCCCCTTACTTTCAATCTGGAGGTGTCTTTGGGTCTAAAATGAGTCACTTGCAGACTACATATTGATGGGTCTTGCTTTTTTATCCAATCTGATACCCTGTGTCTTTTGATTGGGGCATTAACCCATTTACATTCAGAATAACTATTGAAAGATATGAATTTATTTATGTATTTTATTTTTATTTCTTAGAAATCTTTCTCTCTTTTTTTTAAGATTTTATTTATTCATTTGAGAGAGAGAGAGAATACAGAGGGAGAGTGAGAGGGAGAAGGAGACTCCCTGCCGAGCAGAGAGCCTTATGCGGGGCTCGATCCCAGGATTCTGGGATCATGACCTGAGTTGAACGCAGACGCTCAACCGAGCCACCCAGGTGCCCCAAAAGATATGAATTTAGTGCCATTATATTACCTGTAAAGTCACTGATTTTGTATATTATCTCTGTTCCTTTCTGGTCTATGTTACTTTTGGGCTCTCTCTTCACTTAAAGGATCCCCTTTAATATTTCTTGCAGGTTTAGTGATCACAGATTCTTTTCGTTTCTGTTGTCCTGGAAGCTTTTTATCTCGTCTTCTATTTTGAATGACATCCTTGCTGGATAAAGTATTCTTGGCTGCATATTTTTCTCATGTAACACCCTGAATATATCATGCTAATCCTTTCTGGCCTGCCAGGTTTCTGGGGATAGGTCTGCTGCCAGTCTGATGTTTCTACCCTTGTATGTGTCCCAAGCTGCTTTCAGGATTTTCTCTTTGTCTCTGAGATTTGCAAGTTTCACTATTATAGGTTGAGGTGTTGACCTATTTTTATTTATTTTGAAGGGGGTTCTCTGTGCCTCCTAGACTTGAATGCCTGTTCCCTTCCCCAGATTAGAGATATTCTCTGCTATAATTTTCTCCAATATACCTTCTGCTCCCCTCTCTCTTTCCTCTTCTTTTGGGATCCCAAGTATTCTAATATTGCTTTGCTTTATGGTATCACTTCTCTCTTGAATTCTCCCCTTGTGATCTAGTAGTTGTTTATCTCTCTTTTTCTCAGCTTCTTTATTCTCCATCATTTGGTCTTCTATATCACTAATTCTCTCTTTTGCCTCATTTATCCTAGCAGTTAAGCCTCCAGTTTTGATTGTATCTCATTAATAGCCTTTTTTATTTCAACTTGATTTAGATTTTAGCTTTTCTATTTCTCCAGAAAGGGATTCTCTAGTGTCTTCTATGCTTTTTTTCCAAGCCCAGCTAGTATCTTCTTAATCATTATTCTGAACTCTAGTTCCCACATCTTACTTACATCCATAGTGATTAGGTCCCTGGCAGTCAGTACTGCCTCTTGTTCTCTTTTTTGAGGTGAGTTTTTCCATCTTGTCATTCTGTCCAGAGAAGAGTAGATGAACGAGAGAACAAAATACTAATATGGCAATAACGACTGCAGAAAAATATGTACTAAACAAATCAGGAGAGACCCGAAACTGAAAAAAAATTTAAAAAGAATATAATATAAAAATATATAGAATATAAAAAAGAGAGGATAATCAGACAGGTGAACAGAACAGAGCAATGCACTGGATCTTGTGTGTATTTTGGTTTGTTTGTTAGAAAACTAGATCCCAAAATTGTAAAGAAAGAGACTTACATATGTACAAAAATAAAATTAAATACAATGAAAGGATAGAATGTAACTGTAAAAATGAAAATTTAAAAAGATTTTAAAAAGTTGATAAAATAAGAAATTGGTTGAAAAAGCAAAGAGAAAAAAAACTAAAATTGAAGACTAAAGAATCATGGGGAAAAAACCATGAATTCTATATACTATTTTACCCCAGCAATGGAGTTTTGCAGTTCTGTGTGATTGGTAAACTTGGTCTTGGCTGGATATTCTTGTGGGTTTTCTGGGGAGGGTCCTGTTGTGCTGATTCTCAAGTGTCTTTGCCCTGGGTGGAATTTCACTGCCCCTTGCCAGGGGTCCAGGCTAAGAAGCTGCTCCAGATTGCTCTATGTGGCTTTTGTTCCCTGAAAGCTTTCGGAGCAGCTTTAGAGGATGAGAATAAAAATGGCAGCCTCCCAATCTTTAGCCCTGGAGCCAACAGCTTGGGGCCCTACTCTTCAGTGTGCCCTCAGGGAAAAGCAGTCAATCACTCCTGTCTCCCTGGTCTCCATCTGCACTCTGTGCTCACCTAGCCTGTGACTGAGCATTTCTATCTCAGGCAAGTGACCCTGTTTGGAATCTCCAAACCCTGCAAAGTCCTGCAGCGCACATCCTTGCCACTCCTCCTGAGGGAGGGACGGGGGTCTTTCCTCAGTTCTGCCGCTTGCTGCACCCTTGCTTGGAGAGCGGTCCTCCAACTGTGCCACAGTTCGTGGTACATGGCAACCCTGAGCTGAGAGCCCAATTCTGGGCTCGCTGATTGCAGCCAGCTGCCCCGCTGTGATGCCTGGGAACTCTGCTGCACTCAGGTACCCCCGCTCTTCCTGTGACCTCAAGTATCCTGAAATCACACTGTCCCACCTCGGACCCTGCCCTGCTTTGCCACCAAAGCGCCTCTCAGGCAGGGAAGTCCCTCACCAGAGAAGACTTTTAAAAGTTCTGATTTTGTGCTCCACTGCTATATCACTTTCTGGTGCTGGCTGATGGAAGCTCCCTCCCCCTGTGGTCTATCGTCCCATATATTGCCTCGGATTCACTTCTCTGCACCTCCTACATTGGAGAAAGTGGTTGCTTTTCTATTTGTAGAGTTGCAGCTATTCTTTTCTTAGATCTCGGTTGAGTTCACAGGTGTTCAGAATGATTTGTTGGCTATTTAGCTGAATTCCTGGGACCAAAGGAAACCAAGGTCTCCTACTTTTTCACCATCTTGGACTATGTCCCTTTTTTAAGTTTTCTTGGACTAGTGCTGTAAAAGTCAGAAGAAGAGAGAGGATTATATAAGCAATGCAATATATACTGAAGATACATTTTTGCAAGGAAAAGGAGGGCACATGTTGTGATGAGCCCTGGGTGTTATATGCAACTAATGAATCATTGAACACACACACACACACAAACACACAGAAAATCTGTAAATTAGAGTTGTTTTTAATTCATCATTAAACCAATGTCCTTTAAAAAACTAAAAAAAAAAAAAAAAAGAAAAGGGAAAAGCTATGGTGTATAATTGACTCAGTAATTCTGTACCATGAAAAGTAGTTAAATTATTTCCACTTCAGACAAATCAAATGTGCCATAAGTCAGGTATTATCACAATATAAATATTCATGCACTGGATAGCATTTATGATAATATATATAACATACATAGATGTGTAGTATATGTGTTTTTACATGTTTGTAATAGATTCTGATTAAAATTTTGTGGAAATATAGAAAGACCTTTAAGATAGTAATTTCTTTTAAAAGGACTTTCAAAGAAGGAAAAAATATAGTGTCACAAGCCCTAAAATTTATGTAACATGATATTTTTTATGGTAATCTTCATTGTTATTAATGCTGTCACCCTTGGAAGTATGTAAAAGAGAACAAGAACACTGAATATAAACAAAATAACATTCATGATTATAAACTCATGTCTGAGATAGAATAAATCTGGTCCTCTCTACCAAGCATATCAGGAAATCAGTATCAGTTATATTTCAGGGGCTAATATGTAACAAAGGTTAATGGTCCTTGGGCCTCCATCTATTCAGTTATTTTAGTACTGAGTGCCTTTCACTTCAGGTGCTATTGTTAATATAAGATATTAAGGTAACAATCACATAACCATAGTTAAAAATAAATGAGGGCTTATTTGCCTCAGAGTGATTGGAATGACTTCTTTCATTTGTTTTCACCTGATAACAAGTAATGATACTCTTAAGTATCATTACTTTCTGTCCCTTGTCCAGATGAACAAGTCATCAGGTCTGATATCAAGAATAATTTTTGTAGTTTCTAGCTCATTTTGAAGGAATTATGTATTGGGTTGTTTGTGGAGCCTGAAACTAGCTATTGAAATGCAAATACCCGATCCTTTAATTGAAATATCTTTATGAATTGTTAGGATAATTTTTGCATCTTTTTAGAAAATATTAGAACACTCTTCCAGATTTTTGTGCAGGAGTGCTGTGAGCCAACTTTAGTGTTTTATAGAAAAAACCAAGGTGAGCATATCTTTTGTTTTTATATACTTGAGGTAAGAAAGAAAGTGTCTCTTTTCCCCCATTCATTGGTGTATTAAAATGCAATTATATCAGTCATGACCAGTAAGTAACACAGGCTATATAAATTAAATGCAGAATCGTAAAAATGCAGATAAAGGCTTATTTTTGTTGATACTATTATTGTCTAATTTCCAAACATCTGGAATCTGGCAAATGCATAGTAGTTTCATTAGGTAGGTTGATGTGAGAGAAAAAATAAATGAGAAAAAGGTTTGCTTAGATATCTGAAGCATATATTGATGATATCTGGTGTTTGAAATGGCTATGATTTAGAATTGTTGTTTTTTTTTTTCCCCAAAACAAAAGATAAATGAGGCAAATGCTTTGAAATTCTACCCAATATGTTGGTATATCACATTAAAACAGAAACACCTCAGGTGCCTGGGTGGCTTAGTCGGTTGGGCATCCAATTCTTGTTGGTTTTGGCTCTGGTCATGATCTCAAGGTCCTGGGATAGATTCTTGTATCTTCAGCCTCCCTGCTAAGTGGGGAGTCTGCTTCTCCCTCTCCCTCTTCCTCTCCCCCTGCTCGTGTTCTCTCTCTCTCAAATAAATAAATAAATAAATAAATAAATAAATAATCTTTAAAAAACAAACAAACACCTCTCCTAAAAATTGTTCAAATTGTGAATGGGTGACCATGCAGCAAAAACATGCATATCAAACTATGAAAGCTGGCTGTATCTATAAATAGTTTACCATGATAATATAAAACTCACAAAAATTAAAACGTTTATTGTTCTACTCCAGTAATTCTCAAAAGTGATGCTTAAGCTGTAACCCTATAGATTCTGACTTAATTTGTCTAAGATGGGACTCAGGAATGGGTAATTGTTTTACACTGTCCAGGGGATTCTGGTGTGAACACAAAGTTGAGAATTGCTGTTTTGCACCACCAACCCTGAAAAGAAAACAAAGACTCTGGGGTGGATTGGTCCTCAGTTGAACTCCTGGCTCTGCTAGGATTTGCCACAGTCTCTGTGGCCTCGTGTAAATTACTCTCAGAATGCTTCCTCATCAATGACATGGAAAACACAAAGCCACTGAATTTCCATGAGAACTACATTTGGTAATATTTATAAAGCCTTTAGTAAGGTTCAAAAATACTTGCTCTCTTATATCTGTAGTGCATTTCTTAGTCTCCCATGAAGTATCAGGTCACTTTGTGTTATAATGTTAAGGTGAAATTAGCATTACCTCCCCCAATATATTATCTAGTACAATTTTTAGCATCTTGGAGAATTCTTTGGAGATGAGTTTAATGCATGTAAATATTTCTGGCTCTTATTTTCTGCTTCTTAAATTCTCATTCTCTGGCTCACATTTTGCTTCTTGCTTCTGACTGCTGGATAGGGTCCCTGTCCATTTGCTACTGAAAGTATCAACTGCAGCTGATTGTAGAGGATGTTTGTAGTTCAACAAACAACTTGAAATTACATCTCAGATAGTCCTTCTCTTAAAAATCTTTCTATTTGTGGATCTAAAAATTTTTTTACCAGTTGTCTCTTCTAGGTTTGGCCTTCTTTGTGTTGCTGTGCCCCCTTTGTTTCTCCCTCAAACTCCATTATACATTTTTTTTCTGGATTTTTTTTTTTTCTTTCTAAGTCTTCAAATGCCTATTTGGTCCTTAGTTCTTGCTTTGGTTCACTTCTACACCATTCAGTTATGCCCTAACTAATATACTTTAGCTACAAAGTACCCACATGAGATATTTTGCTAAATAAAAACTGTTCTTGCTTCAGAGAGGAATTTTGCCGGTCCTTAAAACAATGTTTTCCTCCTTATTGTATAACATTACCATAACTTATTATAATTAGTATTCTTATATTGCTTTTCATTTTATTTCTCTAGAATACATAGTAGGTTGTTGGGTATAAGAATATCAAACTTCAGTGGGCATAGCCTGGGAGTCTGTTAAACTGGAGATTCCTGAGGCTTGTACCAGAGATTTTGATTCAGTCTTTTAGCAGTGTATAAACTTCAGTGAGCATCCTAGATGATTCTGATGCAGGTGGCCTGTGTATTACAACAGTAATACAGGCATGAATTGATTCAGGTAGATCCTAGTTTATGTGGTTTAGTTAACATCTGTTTATTTGCTGTTGTGTATCCATTCTTCTACCCTCTGGTAAAAGATTCCCTAAATTGGAAGTGAGGGGAATGACCCCATACTCAGCCATGTGGTTTGGGTGAGATTTACTCCATCTTAGATCTATGGGTGTTTTCTGTTTGCCTTCAGCCAAATGACAGGTCACACTGTACTGACTAGAGTGATCAGTTCAAGGATGTAAGCCAATCAGAATAATCAGTTGCCAGCTCTAAGAAATGTTTGTAGTGGTTACTGGAAAAGCAGTCAGCTATATATATTTTTCCTTTGGATTTGGTAGGTGATGCTTGGGACTGCTTCAACAATCTTGCCCAAAGAGATGAGCAAGCTAGAAGAAGCAGATAGAGCTAGAACCTGGTCATATGACCAGCCTTCTGCCCATGGGCTGAACTTACATGAACTGATACATTCCTTACTTAACCTAGACTTGTAGACCCTCCAGGTTAGTAAAAAGGAATGTGTCAATTCTTAGAAGAGTAGAATTAGATAAACTGAAAAAAAGAGATGGGCAATTAGAAGGATCCATCTCTTTTTGACATGAATGTTGCTCATCCTTCTTAGGTAGTAATTGTATCTGTGCCTGTTGAAACTTGGGACTCTGTGTTTACCATGGTTACAGCAATGGAGGAAAAAGGTGGGAAAAATTCAGGCTGATGGAGCATGTTTGTTACATTTTGAGGCCCTCATTGAGGTCTTTAGGATAGAGATAAGCTAAGGCTGAAACTAGCCATTCTGACAGCAGAGAGGAAGAAAACAGGGCTTTTGAAGGAAAACTCTTTGTGCTTGGGACCTGTGATTCAAGAGGACTGAAAGATTGATACCCTGGAGTTGGCAAATGTGAAAAAGCTAAATGGTAAGCCCCAGCCACAGCTAGTATTGATGGAGGCGAGGAGGTAGCATCATAGCCGAAGGTAAGATTGGAACCTGGGAAAAGCCTAAGTGGCCCTGCCTGGACAAATGGGAAAGTCACCACAATTGTGAGAATATAGTCTGTGGACAGGCACATTCATAGAGCATCCCTGTCTCATCCTAGCATTTTTATACCTCTCAGAAGTGGAAGACAAGATGGGAGTAGGAAACTGAGTGCCAGAAGAATGGGCAGAAGACCAGAGATCTAGGGTGAATAAGCTTCATTTTCTGTTTCTAGACCTTGTTTTAGCAGATGTCTGGCTATGGTTATTAGCTCATGGGACTGACCACTAGCATATAACCTGAAGCCCCTATATGTTTTACACAGTTAATTCTATTGCCCAAGAAATACCAAGCTTGGTTGATAGCAACTTATGACTGCTTAGCCCTTAAGTCTATTTTTAGGTCATCAACTTGTACCAAGAGAAAGTGGGCTGCTAAAGATGTGTAGCCCTCAGAAGGGGAAGCACTCTTCCTCTAGATTGGATGGACACTACTACAGCTATTTTGCTGCCCACTTGGAAGCAGCCTGAAATGAGGTCAACCCTTAGAAGAAGGGGAGCCAAGAAATGAGTATGCCACTTAAGCCTCTTATTGGGGTATGCCTGAGGCTACCCCTTCTTTAGACTTTGTAGATGAAGGAACCAATAAATTCTCATTGTGTTTTGAATTTTGTTTTGCCATTGACTCACACAAAGGATCATGGAGGCTGAGAATTCTCATGATCTATTGTCTGCAATCTGGAGATCCAGGAATACTGGTGGGATCGTTCAAAGGCTTGAAGACTAGGAGTGTCAAGGATAGGAGAAGAGGGATGACTCAGATCATAGGGGAACAAATCCAACCTTCCTCCTTTTTGTTCTATTCAGATCCTTGATGGATTGGATCGTGCTCACCCACATTGGTGAGGGCCATCTGTTTTACTCAGCCTACCAATTCAAATATTAATCTCATACCATGTGATTGTCTTGTTTGAATAATTACATGGGCTGGCAGGGAACTGAAGACTGTTTCTCAGGCATAAGCAGGTACTGTGCCTGGTCTTTATGATAAAGAGAGTTGTTTTGCTAGGGGACCTCATCTGCCTGAGCAGAGTGGGAAGGGGAACTGGCAGGAACTGAGGCCATCTCAGTTTTCCCCAGATTTCAGAGCATCACATAATAGTAATTTTAGGCTTTACACCATAGTGGGGTAGAGGAAAAAGCACTTGACTTTGTTAGAATTTCCATGTGGTCTGTAAAATGAGGATATGCCAGTTCCATTTCTCTTAAAGATCTTCGTGAAGATCACCACTCATACTGTATCCAGAAATGCATCAGAGGCCCTTCTTTTGGTTGCACTGAATGATATTAGGAAGAAAATCTTTGTCCCAAGACACCATGGAAAAGTTTACAATGGGGCTTCAGGAGTTGGAGAATAGGGTAATGACTCTCAAAATTGAAAGTGCTTAAGAATAATTGTGGGTGCATGTAAAATAAACACACACAAAACATACTTTACTGATCCACATTTCAGAGCAGTGTCAAAATTTCAGTGATTTAAGGCAGGTATTGGTTTAGAAATATGTATTTAACAAGATCCCAGATCATTCTTATATAGTGGTCCTTTAACCAAACAGTGCTAACACTGGTTTAGTGCCAAGGTTCTCAAACTTGATTCTGCATCAGAATCCGCTAAGGGCTTGTTAAACACACATTGCTGGGCTCCATCCCCAATGTTTCTGATTTAGTAGGTTGGGTGGGGCTCCCAGATTTGTGTGTCTAACAAGTTTCTAGTTAATGCTGGTGATTCAAGGACCACACTTTGAGAACCATTGGTTTGTCTAGTAATTGTCAACTGTGTATAATTTCGTCCCCCAGGGGACATTTGCCCATGTCTGAGGATACTTCTGGTTGTCACAACTGGAGGGTGCTGCCAACCTCTTACGAATAGAGACCAAAGATGCTAATGAACATCCTACAATGCACAGTACATCATTTCTTCCCTACACCATAAAATTAGTCAACCCCAAATATCAATAGTGCTGAGGTTGAGAACCACCAACTTAGCATTTTCTGGGCTGGGAGGTATAGAGGTATGGAGGTGAGATAGTCTCCTCGTGGTAGCAGGTGCCCATGGTAGGGAGTGTAGGGAGTGTAGACAGTGTAGGGAGTTAGCTTTCCCTGAAAAAAGCAGCTAAGTGGGATTTGCCATTTTATAAAAGAGATAGCTTTGCACTCTTAATGAGCCACTCATTTCCTATTTTGCTCTTTACCCTGCAGAGCTGATCTGAATCAAATGATCCTTTTGAAATCAACGGAAACTGTATTCTGGATGAGAGAGGGGATGAAAAGAAACAGCTATATTAATTCTGCTTTAACCAAGGTTGTTCATTTCTTTTGATTAAATTGGAAGTAAAAGGAAATAGGTGAAATGTAGCTTATTGAGTGGGCACTCAAAAAATGATACAAATGAATGACTCTAAAGGAAAACATAGGCAATGATAGGTGAAACTTGTGTGGATTAGCTAATTAAAAAATCCTCTTTGTAAGGCTACATACAGATATTTAGACACTCTTATTCGGCAATCTGACACTTACTGCCTAAGTAGAAATTGAAATAAGCAGTTTTCTTCTTTCTGCGGTATTCACAGCAATCAAATAATTGGGATAACTCCAAGGCTGGTGAAATATTATTAAAGGGTATAAATCTGATGGGTAAGATTTTTCTCAGAGGTTGGAGAAAATTTGAATTACTTTAAGTTGTAGATGATGACAAAGAAAAGTAAATGCATTTTTAAAATATAAGACAATGCAAAACAGGCCACATTTTACTAAGGCTTCTTTAAAGTACTGATGATGGAGCTGAGCATAAGCTAAGTAACATATTCATGAAATCTGGCATATACTCAGCATCTAACAGAAAGCAGGCCCTGAGCAGCCTCAGATTTAATGTTGGGGTGACACAAACATTTTGAAAAAGGCTACCTAACATCTTGTAAAAAGCAAAATTAGCAGAATATACATTAATTTTTATTCCCCTATGCCTCATCACTTATTATAAAGGCTAGGAGGATGAAATTCTTTTTGGAGAGGAAGAAAGACAGCTAGAAGGACCAATTCCCAGCCAGGAACCTTACCTGATTCCTTATTTTATCTGTTGCTTTTTCTATGCTCATCAATGGCAATTTCAGTAATACATCTTCAGTAAATGACCAACAATATCTTTAGAAATTTTAGATATGCGGGCGCCTGGGTGGCTCAGTCGTTAAGCGTCTGCCTTCGGCTCAGGTCATGATCCCAGAGTCCTGGGATCGAGCCCCACGTCGGGCTTCCTGCTCTGCGGGAAGCCTACTTCTCCCTCTCCCACTCCCCCCTGCTTGTGTTCCCTCTCTCGCTGTCTCTCTCTCTGTCAAATAAATAAATAAAATCTTAAAAAAAAAAAAGAAATTTTAGATATGATGAATATTTAATGTATGTAAATATGTTATCATAATTACCATCCTTAATGTCTTTATAATTTATATTCTCTCTGCTTCTGTGGTTTTTAGTTTCTTGCCATATCTGTAAAATGTTTTCAAAATAATTTTTTCTCAGGGGCGACTGGGTGGATCAGTCAGTTAAGCAACTGCCTTCAGCTCAGGTCATGATCCAGGGTGCTGGGTTAGAGCCCCACATCGGGCTCCCTGCTCAGCGGGAAGCCTGCTTCTCCCTCTTCCACTCACCCTGCTTGTGCTCCCTCTCTCGCTGTCTCTCTCTGTCAAATAAATAAATAAAATCTTAAAAAAATAATAAAATAATTTTTACTCCTTGGAATGCTTTTGTCAAAAAGTGTGTTAAGATATTTTAATATGTAAGTAAAACTGATTGGCTGCTCCGATTGAATCCTCCTAGTTAGAACCAGAGGTTGCAAGTCAAGACCTCGTCCCTTGGTCCTCATGGTGACTCCTGGAGTATTATGAAGGCTTTAAGATTACACAAAGCACAGCTTAACAATCAGTGGTCTGAATTTGTACACACCCTCTAAAGTTTCCTCAAGTTTGCCAAATATAGACACTTACTACCTCTGGAAAGGATTAAGTGCACTTATGAACAAGATATTATTTATATTTAAAATCAAGGTAAGAAGAATATCTGGATATTTGACTCAGAGCTTCCTTGTAACAAAGAGAAAAGAAAAGGGGGGGAAGGCAATAGGTCACTTGGCTTTCTTTGTCTAATAAATGTCTAAAAGGATTGGCTTATTACTTGAATCTTTTTTAGTAAGATTATTTAGCAATATAACAGGTATCTTCAAGTGTGATTTGATAAAATATGGAATTCTCCTGGACATATGATATTTTCTTTTATTATCAATCAGGGCTGAGTATGTACAACTGAATCTTGACTTTCAGAAACACAGGAAGCATCTCTGAGAGAATTAGGATAAATTTAAAAATGTTGCTTTCTCATGTCCTAGCTTGACCTATAGAAGTCATGAATCATGTCCCTTAAACTGAAGTCATTTACAAATGTTAATCATCTCAGTCTTTGATCACAGGCAAGATTGAGTTCTCTACAAAGTGAATGAAGTACAGATGCTCTGTATTGTGGCTTAAATGAAGATGCTGTGTCTTACCTACATAGTGTCCAGGAGAAAGGATTGGCTGCCATCCTGAGGTTAAGGGAACCTGACCTGCCTGAATGAGGGTGGACACCTGTGCAGGGTGGTTTACAAAAGAGATTCCTGCAATTGAGGACCATGTTTTCTCTTAAAAACAAGACAAAACAAAACTGTTTTTAGTAGGTATAAATGCTTAGACAATTACTCAGTTGAGACAGCAGAATACTTTCCACAAATCAGTATGGACATGGTTATATCCTAGAAAATTTTAAATTATTGGTTGTCAGTCTACAGGTTTGCCCTCAACTAAACTTCCTAATTACTATATATAATGTGATGTTGAATGTCACTATTTTTATGTGTCTTTCAGGATATGTTTGTATTCAAAATGGCTGAGAGAATTGACTTTGGGAGAAAAGAATTTAATGAGTCCATCTGAAAGTTGGAAAATATCTAGAATATTTTACTTTTTATATAGTTGATACCTGGTTATCTCTTTCTTGGCTCTCTCTCTTTTTATTTTAAAAACTTCTCTCTTTTTTTTTTTACATGGTTATACTTGTTTATTATGGGAAATTTAGAACTTAAATAAGCAGAAAAAAGGACAAGGAAAAATAATCTCCAGTGTCACTATCCGATGAAAATTACCATTGACATTTTGGGTTTAATCTTTCTTTCCATTCTTTTTTTCCCTATGCAAACTTGCTTACTAATAAAAAAGATATTGGTACAAATACCATTTTCTAACCCTTTTTTTGAAAGCCTAACATTAGGCAAACATTCTCCCATGTCACTAGATATCTATCTGTAATAGTACTTTTAATAATCTCTATTGTATTCCATTATATGGATATACTATAATTTATTTAATTTTCCATTGAGCAATTAGTTTTTTTCCCTCAAATTCTTTTTTTTTTTTTAAGATTTTATTTATTTATTTGAGAGAGAGAGAATGAGAGAGAGCACATGAGAGGGGGGAGGGTCAGAGGGAGAAGCAGACTCCCCACTGAGCAGGGAGCCCGATGCGGGACTTGATCCAGGGACTCCAGGATCATGACCTGAGCCAAAGGCAGTCGCTTAACCAACTGAGCCACCCAGGCGCCCTCCCCCAAATTCTTATTATAAACAACATTCTAGTGAAAACTATTTTAACTAAATCATTGCAAACATTCAGGATAGATTGTTTTTTTTTTTATGGTTATAAAACAATGATTTTATTTTTAGAATATTTTTAGAATAATATTTCTTTCTACTCTAGTTATAAAAATAAATCATAGTCTTATAGAAAGCTACGGAAAAGCATGAGAAAGAAGTAAAAGTTAGCCATAATTTTAACAGCTAGAGAAAAATATGAACATTTTGGTACATGTTCCTTCCTATGTATTTTTTTTCCTTTAATTATCAAGTAAGATATGATAACCATTGAAAACATAATGTAGAGAAATCTGTAAAGAGGATAAACTTTATTCATTATCTGAATTCTCTGAAGGGACCACTGTTATATTATAGATCCAATATAGTCTTTTCTTCTGTATATTTTTACTTAGTAAAGCTCATGTTGGTTAGATCTATTTTATGATTCATTACTTAATACTATAGTAAAAGAATTTCCCTCTGTTATTAAGAACTCCAATATTTAATGCTGCTTAATAGTCTATGTTGTGGAAGTATTTGTGGAAGTATCTGTCATTTGGCCAGTAACCTATTATTTGATAGCTAGTTTGTAAGTTTATATATATAAATATTATGAACATGCTTTTTATAATCTTACATTAATGCATTTTTAATGCACATTAATTTATTTCCAAATGTTGATTCTCCCAAGTGAAATTAGGGGTCAAGTGTTATGAACTTTATTTCAGCTGTTTCTTATGTGCCTGGTTAATTCATACTGGTAAACTCAGGTCAGCATTATAAAGGTGGGTATTCATCTTCCTTTTTTCTTAGGAAGGGGGAATTTAATTTTCAACATTAGTAAAATTATTTCAGTATAAATGAAAGAAAGCTAAGAGCAAATACAAATATAGTGGTGTTTGTAGATTTTTTTTCTTTGCCTTACAATTCTCATATTTTTTTCAAATATCTTTTTGAATTAGCAAATCATGTGGGAAAATATATAATTAATGTTTTTTTTAAGCAATTGCTATATTGATAATGGTTATTCACCAATCAGATATTTTTTAACTTTTATATACCAGGCACAGTCCTAGGTGCTGGGCTTATTATGCTTTTTCTCTTCTTATTGTATTTAATTCCTTGGAAAATTAAAAGATTGTGGAGATTTAAGTAGGTTAATTAATTCCTTTAATGAATATTTATTGCACACCCTCTGCCACATGAGGTTAAGTGCTAATGGTATGGAGATGAGTAAGACATGATTCCTGTCCTCAGGAGCTCATGGTCTGGTGGGAGTCGGAGTCAACAAATGATTGTAATCTGGAGTAGGAGATGCATGAGTGAAGTGTGCTTGTTGTCTAGGGGAGCAGAGAGCAAGAAGTGATCGCTCCTTAGGGGAGGTGGTCAAGGTAGACCTTGAACTGGAGGAGGTACTGGGCTGGTTCCTGAGAGATGTAGGAGTTGTCTAATGTGAGAGGATGGAAAGCAGGGGGATATTTGCTTTCACCATCTTGAAATCAAGGGAAATATTAAAGATGCACAGTGGGTTAGGACATAGCATTAGCCTTGGTGAAGTCAACAAGAGCATTAGGGGTCAGTTGGACATAGAGATTTTATGAAATTAAGCTTAATATTAGATACTTTTGTGTTAAGCTTAATTAGTAGCTATTTGAATGTTTAAGAGCACAATAAATTAAAACAAATCTTTTTGCAGTAGTCTATTTTTCTATGTTTATAAAATATATACACACTCATTGCAAAATTGTGAAGATATAGAAAAAAGAGGAAAATAAATATTATCCTAGCATAATCACTGTTAACATTTTGATGTACGTTTTAAAAATTATTCTAAACAAACATTCTTTGAAAAATGAAATCAGATAATGTATATGGCTTTTTACCTGTTTCTTCTCACATACTATATCATGAAAGCCTTCTCAAAATAAACATGTTAATATTGCAATATATATAATGTTCTACTATATGTATATGCCACATTTTTTAAAAAACAAATTCACCTCTTCTAGTACATTTGAGGTGGTTTCCCCTTTTTTTCTATTAAAAATAATGCTATGATAAACAGTTTATAGTCATATTTGTTTACTTCTTTATTAAGAGGAATTTCTGGGTTAAAGAATATATGTACATTTCAAAAGCTGTCCAATAATTGGTCTCCTGAGAGTTTGTATCATTTAATTTATATTTCCACTAAGCAACGTATGAGAGTATAACCAAATCTTACTCTGACTTAAATTGCTTTTCTTGTAAAGGTAACATTATTCTGCTGAAAACAAAGCCATCAGTGCCAATATACTTCAGTTAGGCTTGTGATTAAATTGTAAATAAATTGAGAAGAGATCAATATCTCTGTGCTTTTGAATTTCCCCCCTCCAGAATATTAAATGAAAGTTTAACAGACAAAATTGAATGTAAACACATTTAAAGTAATATAATTTTATATATTTATGGAACATTTTCTCTAAAGAATTAATAGAAATTTGTATTTAAGTCTGACATTTTATTGGGATGTCTTGATACTAAGAAGCTTCATGTTTTCACATCTGTTTCATTATTGAATAATAAGATCATCCTTAGATTTTTATACCCATAAGCTAATGTTCTTTGTCCTCAAACGAATTCATAGAATAAGTTTTGCTAGGTCAAATAACTTTGCCCTCCACTAGAGCAAACTGCTACTTATTTTAGTGTCCTAAATTAACTTCTGTTAAGCTCAAAGAATTAAGTGAGCTTCTTAAAGTGTACAACCTATTACTAGAGTGTTTCAGACTATAAACAAAACAAAACAAAACAATTTCTGTAAGTTTATGTGTGTTTTCATTATTACTGTTATTTAGTATCCAAAGTTGAAAAGACAACTGTGTTAACTCCCCAAGATTTAATAGGAACTCAAAGTTCTATATTAATATATAGATCAATTCTTTATAATTACAATGCATTAATAGCTTAGCCATCCAGAATTCTTGGTGAATGAGCCATTTTAATAGCATTTTTTAAGTAATGTAATTTTTCCTCCCTCAGAATTAAAGATATTTCAGAATTACTTTGTACATATCCTTGCCTTATTGTTATATAGGTAACAATATCCTTAGCCATCCAGAATTCTTGGTGAATGAGCCATTTTAATAGCATTTTTTAAGTAATGTAATTTTTTCCTCCCTCAGAATTAAAGATATTTCAGAATTACTTTGTACATACCCTTGCCTTATATTGCCTATATAGGTAATTGTTATATACTGTACTGTTTTATTGTCCTCAGAGCCTACTGAATTGTATTTTTGCTCATGTTAATTGATCCCATATTGCTCTGCTGACAACTCTTGAGTCTGCTTAGTATTTTTCAGTTTTCTCATGCTATTTGTCAGATTTTTCTTTCCGTGATAACTACTTTCTCTTATTTCTAATTTGCTGGTGTTAACCTGGTATAAGTAACCACACTTGTTAAGATTATACAAAGCAAAAGTGGAAAAGACCTGAAAGCGGAAATGACAGCTTCTTCCTGAGTAAAGAACAAGAATTTTTATCTATAAATATATATATTTATTAATATATTGACTGGTTAGGGCATCTGTTTTTCTAATTTCTGACTCTGGCTCAATTTTGAATAGATAAGCTATTTTTTTTTTTTTCCACTCCAAGTGCCCCTCTTGACGAAACCTAAATGTCAGGCAAAAGTGACTTCTAGAGAAGGCTTTCATGCTTTTTTCCCCACACCATCATCACATCAAGGTCAACTTTACCTTCAGTTGTACCCATTGCACATTTCCTATATTTCTGGGCTTTTCCAAGCATTGGTTGATCTTTTCCCATGAGTTTCTGAGCATCAGCTCTTATTTCACCCCACTTCTCTCAGTTCTCCTTTGATTTTTATTTTTGGTAAAAATTACAACATGTTCTAGAGCCTTAGCTCATTTTTGGCAATATCTGCATTAGAGAAGAATTTCTGATTCAGCAGAAATAGGCATAACATGTATTTAGGGAGTGTCTGGCCAGAGTTACTGGATTAGATTGGAGTGAAAGTTCTCATTTGAGTTTGACTTCCTTCTCGAGATCAGTATGCACTGCAATCTTCCCTTGTACAAAAGCAAGTGAGAAGTGGCTGGGCAATGCACTTGGAGATGAGGAAAAAAAAGTGCTGGAGGAATCACGGATCATGGACATAAAGTTAAAAAAAAAAAAAAAGGTTAGAAAGCATTTTTAAAATATGATAAAAAATAAGTTAAAAAAAAGTCTAATCTCCTAACCAATATTTGATATTGATTATTTTTTGTTGTTACTTAATTTAGGGAATATATTATGAAATAAGTCAAAAGAAATAATAGCTTTAGGGAGCATTAGAAATGACATTTAGGTATTGGGCATGACATTGAAGCATCTGAACCCTGAGGCACCCCTTTATTTAATTTAAAAGACAACATGGCTACAGGTGACTAGGTTATTTTCTGATATATAAGAAGTTGTTTTTAGGAAACTCCAGCCTAATTTGTTTCCCATTTTTACTAAGAACAGAATAAATCACACATAATAATCCATTATTCTTCTAGAATTTTTTTTGGAATAGATCTATAAGAGGCAGGGGACTCTAGGAGCCTTATGGTTGTATTTTTGAAAGAATGAAAAGATACGAGCATTTTCTCATTTAAGTGATATATATATAGAGGAAGATCTTACTCAATTCTAGATTAAAGATGTTCGTCATTTTCTTTTCCATCAGCAGTGCTGCTGATGGGGAGCACTGACCTTGGGCTTTCTCCATCCCATTATCTGCAAATATGTCACCTTTCCATTTCTGAAAGAAGTGTGTAACATATATGAAACTATGACAAAGGTTTTGTGGTTACTATTTTAAAAAAAATATATTGTATGCATATTCATGTGATTTTGCAGAATCCATGTATTTCAGTTTTTTTGCAATTTGTAAAAACTACAACATGAATGCTTATTAATTTGAAAGTATAATATACTGTGATACGATGTAAATCCTTTTAATGTGAGGAAGACTGATGGTCATGTTTTTATCATTCTTCTTAGCATTCTCTTCTGTGAATATATTCGACAAAGTATAAGGCAATTTATTTTTATGCAGGAATGAGTTATGCATTGTACAAGTATTCATTTTGTAGATATGGTTAAACTAGGATGATTATTTAGCAATATTTTATGCACTAATAGGTTGACTAATCATCAGACCACTTACACAAAAATGGCCACCTATCAGATTATGTCTGCAGAGTGTTTTCAAATATATCAAAAAACTGTAGAATTAATTATTGTAATACAAAAATGAATTCTAAATCCTCCAATTACAGCCTATTCAGAAGATGTACCAGTAGCAGTAAATCATATAAAGCATCCTTACAGTGCATGTATAACTATAAAAAGACATACTAAATAGGGTTTGTGGCAGCAAAGCTTATTGGTGAATAACACAGACTCTGAGCCAGACTGTGAGTCCTTCTGCCAGTTACTTTTCTGCTGTGTGCCTCAGTTTCCTCATCTGTAAAACAGAGATCTATAATATTATCACATAGAGTTGTTGAGAGGATTGAATGAGTTAGTCCATGCAAAATGCTTAGAACAGGGCATTTCCAGGCAAATTCCACAAAAGTGCTGACTGTCATGATTATATAGATGAGAGTTATTGCAACAATTCCTATACAATGCCTCAACATTGCTGGCTGGGGCCTGGGTCAGGTGCCTGATTTACATAAAACTTCAAATCCTCACAGCACTTCAAGACAAATATTATGTGTATTTTATAGATGAAGCTGGAGTCCAAGACTAATTTAACAAGGTTACATTCTCAGCATCTAACGAAGTCATTCATGATTTAAGTTGTGGTCTGTTTAGGTCTAAAGCCTGATGATCATCTCTTTCTGCTAAGCCATGTGGTAATTATAATCTTTTTTACATCATAAAATTTTTTGAGAATTGGAAGATACCTTTCAAATGCACAGAATATACTAAATATTAAAATATGTAAATTATCTACAAACTGAAAAATTCAGAGAAATCACTAAACCTATGAATATTCGTCTTTTTCTTTTTTTTTTAATTTTTTTTTTAAAGATTTTATTTATTTTTTTGACAGAGAGAGACACAGTCAGAGAGGGAACACAAGCAGGGGGAGTGGGAGAGGGAGAAGCAGGCTTCCTGCGGAGCAAGGAGCCCGATGCGGAACTCGATCCCAGGACCCCGGGATCATGACCTGAGCCGAAGGCAGACGCTTAACCGACTGAGCTACTCAGGCGCCCCTTTTTTTTTTTTTTTTTAATTTTTTTTTTAAAGAATATTCGTCTTTTTCTACTGTATTTTTTACAAATAGCTGTTATATAGAAATTATCACAAAGAAAATTATCATTGGTACCTAATACACTTGAATATATTCATTTAAAAAAAACCCCAAAACATGATTGCACTGTTATTATTTACTATTTAATCAGACCAGAAGTAAATTCTCCCAGCCTTTTTCTTTTCCGGATGCTACTTTTCACAGAAGGAAGTCTGTAATCTTTTAGTATTAATCATCATGCTATATACAAAGTACAACATAGGCAGTTTAATCAACTTCCTATGAAAATCAGTTTGACATATTGAGACTTAATCAGAAATTATCTTTTTCCAAAATGAATAACTTTACAATAAAAATAATACATCCTTAGACTGTTGGAGAAAATTCAAATGCGATAGAAAAGTGTGAGGAATAAATAAAAAATACTCTAAATCTCACTTCATAGAAGCAACTGCCATTAATATTCTGATTCAGATATTTCTGGACATCTTTCTGTTCTTAAGTTAGATATTTTTTTTCCCAGATCAGCACATATAAATAAGTAGGCCATATTGTTTTTATGTGTTGAATAGTATTTTTCTAGTTTTCAATATTGACTAAAAAATGCTCTGGTGAACATCATATAGATGTGTCTTAAGTTTAATATTGATCTTCATTTGAATTTAGCAACCTTCTGTCCTTTGTGTATGTAACTGATTTCATTTATATTTTCTGGGCAAAAGTCTCCATTATTATGACAGATCACCATGAAAGAAGTCTTCTTAATTCAATTTTGGGACTCTTTTCCCCCCATGCATTCTCTTTCTTATGAAACAATTGAAGCTGTGCCTGTTACCTCCTCTTTTGTGATCTACTCTCTTTCACTAGCACAATTCTTGTGTGGAAGTCTCCAAGGTGAAATCAGGCTTTTAATAGGGATGGATACCCTTTGCAGTGTTGAAAGCAGCATGTACCAGGATTGAAGGGATGAAGAGATGAAGGGATGGGATATTCCTCAATTAATAGATAAGTAAATTTAGAGATGGAAGGGTTTCTAAATATGCTCATACCTCTCAATTTTATAATAATAAAATGCAAGAAGAGAAAAGCTGACTTGCTCAACAGCACCTAGCTGGCTTGTGACAGAGAGAATATGAGGAAGGACCCTCTGGTTTCTGATTTTTCTAGCACTACTTGTTGTATTCTCAACCCAATGTCTGATTTTTGATCTTTTTTTTTTTCAAGATTTTATTTATTTATTTGACAGAGAGAGAGAGATAACGAGAGCAGGAACACAAGCAGGCGGAGTGGGAGAGGGAGAAGCAGGCTTCCCGCTGAGCAGGGAGCCCCATGCGGGGCTTGATCCCAGGACCCTGGGATCATGACTTGAGCCGAAGGCAGACGCTTAACAACTGAGCCACCCAGGCACCCCGTGATTTTTGATCTTCTTCCTCTTCTATCTTTTAGGAGAACTCAGTTACACAGTAGGAATGAAAGCAGAACAGAAATAGAGTTCAGGGTAAGGTAAAGTCACGAATTTAATTGTGTTAATGGAAACATTGAAAACAATAGTTTTTAATCTGTTGAATTTAAATTCTTGAAATATTTATTTGATACTGCTAGCCTTTGGCAGTCAGTTTCTTTTTTCTTTCTTTTTTTTTTTTTTAAAGATTTTTATTTGAGAGAGAGAGCGAATGAGAGAGAGAACACAAGAGAGGGGAGGGTCAGAGGGAGAAGCAGACTCCCTGCTGAGCAGGGAGCCCGATGTGGGGCTTGATCCTGGGACTCCAGGATCATGACCTGAGCCGAAGGCAGTCGCCCAACCAACTGAGCCACCCAGGCATCCCTCAGTTTCTTTTTTTTAAGATTTTATTTATTTGAGAGAGAGAGACAGAACAAGCGGGGGGTGGGGAGGGCAGAGGGAGAGGCAGACTCTCCGCTGAGCAGGAAGCCCATGTGGGGCTCAATCCCAGTACCCTGGGATCATGAACTGAGCCAAAGGCAGACACTTAACTGACTGAGCCACCCTTGGCAGTCAGTTTCTTTAAATAAAAGCTTAGTATCAGAGGAATGAAAACTGTGTGTATTTTCTGATACCAAACATTTGAGTTTAATAGAGAGAAAATAAGGTTATTTTATTATTATTGCATAAAATGTCAGTAATTCAGCAGAATAGAATGATGGTACATCATTAATTTGAGTAGGTAGTATTCTTATCTCATGATATGGGCAGGTCATTACATATGTACACAAAATGATGTTCAGATTTGTATTACAAAATAGGCAAAATAAATTTGTATCCTTACAAAATAAAATTGTATCATTACAAAATATCAAGAAGATATATCATCAAGATCAAGAGTATTAAGTAGTATTTGTGGATATGCATGGTTTAATAGTTGGGTTTGTAAAAAGAAATGCATAAGGTGGGCAATGTAATGTGTAGAGGTGTTCAACCATTACATAGAATATTAGAGCAATCCAATTACTTGAATGTTTAATGTATCAGTAGTAAATATCTATCATCTTAATTTATTTCAAAGTGGACATACCAATTCAGAAAATGAAATTTTAACACTGATTATTCTCCCCTTTTTTGAATACATGTTTCTACATTGAGCACTTTAGATTCCCTATGCAATGTTTATGAACAAAAAATTGAAACTGTTATGACTACATTCAAGATAAAGGTCTTTAAAGTTTAGTTCCTATGCAAGCAATTAGATGATATTAACAGAAAAACATGGATTCTTTCTTCAACCTTTGGAATCTTTTTATGAGCATTTATGAAAATACATAGGACTGTCATGATATTATTTGCCATAGAACAAAATTCTATCTAAGTCTTATCTTTACTGAATGTTATATTACAGGCTTTAGATACTGAATTATCTCATTATAAGGGGTTTTACTTAAGGCAATATGGCATTACAGCCTCCAAGAATAGTTCTATAGCAGGGTTATAATAATAGATACTCACATGCATATAAATATTCATAAATTATATACAAGTATACCATGACTGTTTTGTGGGTTGCACTCTGTTAAGGCATTATAAGCTATCAGTTACATTTTGTCCATGGGCTCAATCTCATTCTAGATTGCTGGATGGAAGTTAATTGGCACATATTTATTCCTTCTCCTGGTAAATTTTAAATTTCCCAGAGACTGTGTTGAGAATAGGTGAATGACAATAACAGGAAAATTAATTCATATGTACCTTAGTATGAGTTTTCCAAAGGTATCACCTTTGAACATTTATAATGAAAAAAGCTGACTACATATATTTTTGTTTCAAATTTTGATCATGCTGCTGCTGACAAATTTGTATTAGTATAAGGCCAGTGAGTGACTAACAATCCTTTTCAGGTTGAACATTCATTTCTTTAATCATTTTTAACACATTTATTTGTGCACAAATTTAAATTTGTATGTAGCCAATTTGGTAATTTTCTTTTATTTATTCTATTGCTTTTAAGCATAGAAAGGTCTTTTCCTTAGTTTATATAAATATTCATTATCTTCTAAAATTTTAATAGTTTGACTTTTTACATTTAACTCTCTAGTTATCTGGAATATGTTTTGTATTGGGTAATGATACATCCCAAGTGATATTATAAAGATCAAACGTTGTGTATACAGTATCTAGAACTAAGTACTGTGCCAAGCTTGTTATCTGGTGCTCAATACATCTTTTGGGTTTCCTCTTCTCTTCTATAACCAAACAGGGCACGTACCTGATCAGTAGTCCAGAGACAGCCTCTAACCTATAAGGAGCCTAGTTCCAAAAAGTAAAGGAGAAGAAAATGCGAGCAAATGACTATAATAGAATATAATTCTGGTGGGGCAAGAAGACAGAGAAACTTTCAATGGAGGCAATCCTTATGATGCTTCCTGAGAGATGAGTTGAAATTTATGAAGTGAATGAGAGGGAAATGATTTTCCAGAAGGAGGGAAAGTATCTGAGGGTGGTATGTTCAGGGACTTTTAGAAACACAGCAGGGTGCCCACACAGCTAACAAGAGGTGGAGGATGGAAAGAAGGCCTAGGCCAGATAAAGAAAGGACTGGCTAGCCATGCTGAGGATTTTGGTCTCTAACTAGAACGACTTGTATATATAAGTGTGCTAGCAGCATGATTCATTCAGAGGTTTTGGTTTTTACATATTTTTAGGGCATGTATAAAAGTTCTGTCATGCATTTTTGTATCTGAATAATTAGCAGTCCACAACCATTACAGATTACTCCTAAATCAATTGAATATTTTATTTCTGTTAATGCTCAGATCATGTGGGTTGGAAAACTTTGTCTAAGTGTCCCCATTGATATTTTCATTCAGGTATAGTCAGTTTCTTTAAATAATTAGAAAGACTTTTGTAGTATAAAAATATAACTGGCTAACATAAAAATTAATTATAGGCAATATTTGATAGAATTTCCTAGAATCTCAAATTGACAATATTTTCCCTCTTTTGTGGACACAGTAAGAAGAGGTGGAAATGTTCAACCATGAGGATTGAGTTATCTTTTTTCTTAACATTTAGACACATAGATTTAATTTAGTGTGATTATTAAAATGAAGATAATAAGAAAAAATTAGAAGCAGGAGATTATGTTAAATATGCATTAGTCTTTCCATGGAAATGGCTACTCACAGGACATTGGAGAACCTTATTCCCTGGGGATACTTAAGAAAAAAAAAAATGGTTTGTCAAATGTCTTATAAATGTTAGTATCCTGAATCTGAATGCAGCCAGGAGATGCTTCTGGCAACTGCAGAGTTTTAACATCACTGTCTATAAAGTTCGCTTATGCCCTGGAGCCCAGGCACATTCTGCTTCCTCGTCTGAACTTTCTGGGTTAATTAAAAACTATCATTATCACTGTTTTAGCAGCTGACATGCTATGAAAAGAGCTTTGGCAATGGATTAATTGAAAGGCAGAGAGATATTTCAGAAATCTTAAGTTGAGAGGGAATGTACTTCCTGGACTATTAGGACCATAGTAGAATCAATTGTCATAGAATAAGCCTAACCAGGCCGACAAATGCCTTCCAGGTTCTGTGTCTTCGAAGACTTGAGGTTTATCTCTCTCTGGGTGGATTCCTTATTATGATTCTCATCTCAGAGGGCAGGACTCATAAGGGAACCACGAAAGGGCCCCTGACATTTTGCAGCTATAACATGGAACTTTGTAGCATCCCCAAAGTTGAAGGATCAAAGTGTAGGACATTTCTAACGTCCTTCTCCCTACTACATTAGGCAGGTCCTAAATCCTGAGAATATTCTGGGTCTTTGCTCTTCACAGCAAGTGGTTTTTATTTTTTGAGACTTCTTTTTTGTTCCCAGTGTCATAGAGACAATTCTCATTGCTCGATGGAAGAAAATTCTAATTCTGATCTTTCCCCATTCAAACTCAAGCTAAAAAATTTCCATTTTTGTGGATGTGAGGTAACTGCAAGTAATTATGCCCTCTGTCATATAATTAAGCTGATGTAAAGTCATCTTGTTACCTTTCAAAATTTTGCTTTAAATGTCTCTTGACACTTTTAGGAACTTAAAAAAAACAGATAGTATTTTATTATAAACATCTGTCTTTGAAAAAAAAAATTCTTAAGCACCACAAGAATCTCATTTTTGAGAGAGTAAATTCAATGGGAAGGGCTTCTCATGGTTCTAGTTCCAGATCACATGTTTTTTTTTCTTTGTGAACTCTTTGACTCTACAGATAAAGGAAAATATCCCCTCCACTGAACTCCAAATCTATTCTTTTATATATATTTCTGTCATGATATTTACTACACTAAACTACAGTTATTTGTTTATATGCTTTGTTCTCTTATTAGACTGTGAACTACTAATGGACAGTATCTCTTTTTCTTTATATTGCCAGGGTCTAGCACCCAGAGAGGAATAAGGGTTGAATGGATGGAAGAATGAATGACCATTCTGTAATGAACCCTAATGAAAAGCGTTCTAATTCCTTAGGTATCAAGAGAACTTCAGATTCATTAGGGTACCGAGCCTAAGAACATTGCTCTATCGATATATCAATGTATGTCCTATATCAAGGCTTTTATTTTATTTATGTAAATCTATGTGCAAAGGAAGATATTTGATTCTGAAGTCTTTTTTAAAACTACTATTTGAGAGGCTGCCATTCTTTTATTTATATATTTATTTATTTTTGTTTGTTTTTTTAACTATATTGAAATAATAATATTACATTGGTTTCAGGTGTACAACATAGTGATTTAACAATCTATATGTTATGCTATGCTCACTACAAGTGTAGCTACCATCTGTCACTGTACAGCACTATTACAGTATCATTGACTGTATTCCCCATGTTGAACCTCTTATTCCCGTGACTTATTCATTCTATAACTGGAAGCCTGTATCTCCCACTGCCCTTCACCCATTTTGTCCATCCCCCCTCCTCCTCTGGTAACCATCAATTTGTTTTCTTTATTTATAGCTCTGATTCTGTTTTTTGTTTGTTTATTCATTTGTTTTGTTTTTTAGATATCATATATAAGTGAAATCATATGATATTTTTCTTTTTTGGACTTACCCACTTAGCATAATACCCTCTACGTCCATCCATGTTGTTGCAAATGGCAAGATCTCATTCTTTTTTATGGCTATGAAATAGTGCATTGTGTATATATGCTACATCTTTATCTATTCATCTATCTTGGGTTGCTTACATTTCTCGGCTATTGTAAATAATGCAGCACTAAGCATAGGGGTGTATATATCTTTTCAAGTTATTGTTTGTGTTTTCTTTTGGTAAATATCTAGTAGTAGAATTATTGGATCATATGATATATCTGTTTTACATTTTTTGAGGAACCTCTATACTGTTTTCCACATTGACTGCACCAGTTTGCATTCCCAACAGAAGTAGAGGGTTCTTTTTTCTCCACATCCTTGCCAACAATTGTTGTTTCCTGTGTTTTCAATTTTATCCATTCTCACAGGTGTGATGTGATATCTCATGGTGGTTTCGACTTGCATTTCCCTGATGATTAGTTATATTTGAGCATCTTTTCATGTGTCTGTTGGCCATCTGTATGTCCTCTTTAAAAAAGTATCTATTCCATTTTTAAAATCAGGTTATTTGTGTGTGTTTCATGTTGAGTTGTAAAAGTTCTTTGTGTATTTTGGATACTAACCCCTTATCACATATATCATTTGCAAAAATCTTCCATTCATTAGGTCGCCTTTTTGTTTTGTTGATTTTTTCCCTCTGTATAAAAGGTTTTTATTTTGATGCAATCTCAGGACTTTATTTTTACTTTTTGTTTTCCTTGCCTTAGTAGATACACCTAGAAAAATGTTGTCATGGCCGACATCATAGAAATCACTGCCTATGTTCTATTCTAGGAGTTTTATGGTTATCAGGTCTCACTTTTAAGTCTTTAATCCATTTTCAGTTTATTTTTGTGTATAGTGTAATAAAATGGTCTAGTTTCATTCTTTTGTATGTTGCTGTCCACTTTTCCCTTTATTGAAGAGACTGCCTTTTCCTCATTTTATATTCTTGCCTACTTTGACATAGATTAATTGACTATATAAGTGTGGGTTTATTTCTGGGCTCTCTATGTGTTCTGTTGATCTATGTGTCTGTTTCTGTGGCAGTACCATACTGTTTTGATACCTACAGTTTGTAGTATATCTTGAAATCTGGAATTGTGATACCTCCAACTTTGTTCTTTTTTCTCAAGATTGCTTTGGCTATTCAGGTTCCATTTTTTGTGGTTCCATACAAATTTTAGTATTATTTGTTCTAGTTCTGTGAAAAATGCTGTTAGTATCTTGATAGGGACTGTATTGAATCTGTAGATTGTTTTGGGTAGTATATACATTTTAACAATATTTGTCCAATCCATGAATACGGAATGTCTTTCCATTTATTTGTGTTGTCTTCAATTTCTTTCATCAATATTTTATAGCTTTAAGAGTACAGGTCTTTCACCTCCTTGATTAAGTTTATTTCTAGGTGTTTTATTCTTTTTTGGTGCAATTGTAAATGGAATTGTTTTCTTAATTTCTCTTTCTGCTACTTTGTTATTACTGTATAGTAACACAACTGATTTCTAGCCATGATTCCTAAGCAGGAAATGAGCTAGTTGGACTGGCCAGACCTCATCAGTTATATGCCTCATCCCTAGACCTGGTAGTAGATTCACTTCTACAAGAAGTACATAGATTCAGAGTAAGGGTGTGTGATTCCCCCATAGAAAGATCGGAATTATAGAATTTTTTGGGAGGACCAAAGGGGCAATAGATGTTGGGTGCAAAATACAATGCATTTCTACTGCAAAGAGATTATAACCATTATTGCAAAGGTAGTACATAAAATCACAAATTACTGTAGGCCATTAAATGTTCAATGTCAATTGAGTGTATAGAAAATATACTTTAGGCCAAAGAAGTACTCATGGGGAAGGCTTCTGAATAGACTTAGGCTTTAAATGGGAAGGACACTTAATGGGTACTGGGTAGCTACAATGTGGAGATATTGTGGTAAGTGTTTTTATTACTCTTATTTATTGTACCCTTGAAAATAGGTAGTACAGTAAGTATATTATTTCTCTTATAGGTGACATGCTGAAGTCCAGAGAAATTAGGCAACTTAATGATGGTTGGTATTTATTAGTGCTTTCTGTATGTTAGAAACTGTCATAAGGGCTTTATTTGGATATATTTATGTGGTATCTGTCTATCTTTATCATCATTATCATCAGCAGCAGCCCTTATTTTAAACATAAAGAAATGGAGAATTAGGGAGATCAAGTAATTTAGCCAGATTGACACACATGATAAGTAGAAGCCCTGGGCTTTAAACCTAGAGAGATTGAGTCATGAATTAGTGGGCTCAACACATACAGTAAACTGTTCTTTTGAGTGGTTTGCCTGAAGTTATGTAGCCAGTAAGAGATGGAGCTGGAATTCCTGTGCCTGATTCATCTGACTGCCAAGCCTATGATTATTCTTTCTTTATCATTGTTATCAGTAAAATTTAGAAAAGAATTAAATAAGAGATATTTAAGTTAAAGTGTTAAGGTTATAAGGATGAGTAAACTAATATTCCTGAAGTAAATGATCCTCAAAGGAGGTCATATAGCTGGAAAGGCAGTAATATATCTTGTTAAGTGGTCTGGCTCTTACTGATTTCCATTTTCCATTTTGATAAGCAGGATTTTCCCTTTCATCTGTTCCTTTTCATAAATTTGTCTCAGACCCTCCACAATTCTAGACAATTCATTCGCTGATTTCTACCATTTTGGCACTGCTATGTTTCCTCTAAACCAACTTTCTCTTTTACAATCCTTTGACCTTGGATTCTTTATACATTTTTGGAGGATCACTAGCTAATCCAATAAACCAATATATGACAGAAGATTAATGGAAGATCTGCTTGCTAAAATATAGGCATTCTCTCCATGGTCTTTTTAATCATCCTCTATCTAAGGGAAATGATTCCAATGGTCAGGATTTCAAACATGGTAGGAGAGAACAGTCCTATGGTATAGGGTCTCAGGCCAGTCACATCAGATTTCACAGGGTTGATCTTGACTACTTTTATGGACTTTTAAGTAATAAACCTGAATATTAGAATTAACCATCCATGTGTCCCATATCAAAGCAAATTTAGATAGGGCTAAGCCAATTTATAAGAAGAGACAGTTTCTAACATAAAAGTCTTTACAGTCTAGTTGAGGATATGACACACATGCACAAGAGATTATAATAGAAGAGAACCTTAATATTTTAATAACTGTATTTCAGATATAAAGAGACCATCAAAATCTTTAATTCATTATTTTTCACTGGGGTTCCTCAGAGCCTTCTTAGAGGTTGCTTTCAGAAGTAGAGTTTAGGGAGGAGAGAAGGAAGGGAGCCAGCCTGCAGAGCATGAGCACTACCCTTCTCTTTACATATACTTCAGCCACAGGGGCTCTACTTTCAGCTATTTTAAGGAAGATTTAGTTTGAACAGGGGTGCCTGGGTGGCTCAGTCGGTTAAGTGTCTGCCTTTGGCTCAGGTCATGATCCCGGGGTCCTGGGATGGAGCCCTGCATCAGGCTCTCCACTCAGTGGGGAGCCTCCTTCTCCTACCTCTGCCTGATGCTCGTACTGTTTGTGCTTTCTCTCTCCCTGTGTCAAATAAATAAAATCTTAAAAAAAAAATTTAGTTTGAAGAAAGAATTGCGGGATTAAATTGTGAGACTCACTGATATATACCATTCTTATAGTTTTACAGATGAGATAGTTGCCTGAAGCCAAGATAGGTTACAGGACTGCCCTAGCCTGAAGAACTTGTAATTAAGGGAAGGCTTGAAACTGGTTCTGTTAAAGTCCTAGTATCGCTCTAGTGAGTGTCAGTGTTTTAATACCAGACATAAAATGTTTATATAAATTCTCTTTTATCTTTAACATGCTTTATAAAAATGTGATGGATATTAAAAATGTGGTGTACTCTTCTCACATCTAAAAAACTAGCATTTAATTTTTCACTTTCCTTCTGGTCTCTTATGTATAAGTAATTTTTACATAATTCTAATCATATTACAAATATATATTTTTGCTTATTTTTTGAACCTATTTTATGTATGTCTTCGTGTTACCACAGGCTTCTTATTTTACTTATACAATGACCTATTATGTTGCTATAGCATACTTTATTTAATCATGTACATATTGTTGGACATGAGGATATCTTCCATTTTTGTGCATTTTTTTTGCATTCCTATACCTATTCTCTCTTTTGGATTTTTTTTTTTTTTCAAAATAAATTGTGAGGAGTGGTATTAACATATCAAAAATACAGAAAAATCTTTGTGATGGCTGCTACATTGCTTTCTGAAAGGGTTGTGTAGGTATCATTTTACCATAGTTTCTCTCTTATATCAGTATTTTAAAATTTTGTTACTTTCATTAGGTGATACCACACCGGTGTTTTGCTGTGTGTTTTGATCACTAGTAAAGGTTGTTATTTTTATCATTATACCTATGTTCAAATTATCATCCTTTGAGTGACTTATTGGTTTATATGTTGTTTTCTTTTATTTTGTGGCTCTCTTAATTTAGTTCTCTTATGTTGTAAAAACTTGTATATTTACAAATATTTCATTTCACTAAAAGTATATTCATAGGTAGCTGCTGATATATATTTATATATAATTATATATATAAAATAATATATATATTACATATATATTTTATTTATTTATTTGAGAGAGAGAGCAAGAGAAAAAACACAAGCTGGGATGGGAGGGTGAGGGGCAGAGGGAGAGGGAGAAGCAGACTTCCTGCTGAGCAGGGAGCCCACAGTGGGCCTTGATCCCAGGAACTAGAGATCAGGACCTGAGCCGAAGGCAGACTCTTAACTGAATGAGCCACCCAGGCACCCCAGCTTCTAATATTTTTAACCAGTGACTTTCATATGTTAACTCAAGTTATCACTACCACTGATGCTTTAAGTAGGCTCTAAAAATTAATATTGAAATGTGTTTTTTTCCCTGTTAGGAACTTATTTTGAATAAAATGAGAGTATACTTTTAATAAAAGAGTCATATTATCTAACAAATACAGAAGATTAATTTTTGGCAGGATAGTTTGGGTAGATAATTAAAGCTGTAAAACTCAAATCTTCTGAACTCTGCCCTACCACTTCTCCTATAAAATACATATATTCACAGTAGCTCTATCCTAGTTTTACTTACAGATTTCCTCTTTTTAAACCAATTCATATCACTGACAATTCTAATCTTACACTTTTATCATTTATAATTCTAGTCCTCAAACTGTCAGAATTAATGAAAACTCCTTATTCCAGTATTCCCCAAACAAAGAAAGATTTACCTAAATAAAACAGAGAAAAAAAAGCAGAAAATCAAATAGTTCTATGCAAATAATCCTTGAGTTACATGTTTGAGTTGGTAAAATTCAGGATTCTTCATTTGTGAAGGAGTATTCTTATTTGACAAACAATGAATGCATAAACAAGCAAGCATTATCTTTTTCCCCCTTTTTGTTCTCTTAACCCTACAGGGGAAAAAAAAAAAAAAAGGATGCCTTGGAAATTTATACTTGTGTGCATATTCTCCCACTGGTGTTTCAGAGCTTCTAGAAACATCAGATCCAGTTGGAGAATGTTCAAAACCATATTCCCTTGCTACTGCAACTGGTACAGTGAACTAATTTTTTTGAGGTGATTGGCCCCTAACCTGAATTTCTCGTCAGCTGCCTCCATCAAACAGAGTTAGAGTCTCTTCCATTGCTGTGAGGTTAATAGCATTTTCAGATTCTAATCTAGTCTCTGGAAAATTGTCTTTTAAAAAAATTAATCAATAGTACTCATTTTTATATCAGTATGTCAAACAAGGCAGAGTCTACTGCACCGGGCATTTCTGCCATTAACTGTCCTATCCAGTACATATTCCTACACAACAAAAGTCAATAAACTCACCATGCTTGCAGCATTGCCATTTGTTCATGTTTTTAATTCACTTGTGTATTAAAGTAGCCTGGAAAACTTACTGGGCAAAGACATTAAATTCCCCTGAAGCAAATATTTTCAGGAAAAGGGCTTAAATACATTTTCATGTCTGTACCCTGATTTATTCTCCTTACGGATACTGGACAAATGCTTTGTGAAGACAATTTATGTGTACTGCCACGAAATAAATAACCAATTAATGTATTTATTTTCAAAGTGCCCCGGAGGCCACGTCAATGCAGATCTATTTAAATAAGAAATGGGGAAGAGTTGTTTTGAGGGTTGAATTAGATAATCATATAAAAGAACAAAGTCTAATGTCAGGCAAATAATAAATACTAGATATTAATTATAATGAACATTATTAATTATGATTACTTCCATTATATCAAAGAACAATTATGAATTATAATTGGGACTCTGGAGAGGGCAATATCAAGCATAACCATTTCTATCATTGGTCCCACCTTGGTAATAACTGAGTGTTTAATGGTAATATAAATGTAAACCAGTAATAGGATCGTTTCTTTTTGCAAAGAGAACCAAGCTGGCCAGAAATAGAGTAACCTGCTAATGTAATTACTCATGGAAGAGATTCTTTATTAAACTGATTATGGAATAGCTTTTTTTTTTTTTTTTTTTTTTAGAGAGAAAGAGAGAGAGTGTGGGGGGGACAGAATCTTAAGCACCCCCAGTGCAGAGCCCGACTTGATCTCACAACCCTGAGATCATGACCTGAGCCTAAATCAAGATATGGACACTTAACCAACTGAGCCACCCAGGTGCCAAGGAATAGCATTTTTTTTTAAAGTTTTATTTATTTATTTGACGGAGAGATAGACAGAGCCAGAGAGCGCAAGTGGAGGTAATGGCAGTGGAAAGGGAGAAGCAGGCTCCACACTGAGCAGGGAGCCGGACACGGGGCTCGATCTCCGGACCCTGGGATCATGACCTGAGCTGAAGGCAGATGCGTAACCATCTGAGCCACCCCGGCGCCCCAGGAATAGCATTTTTAGTTCAATTAAATTGATGTTCAGCCCCTGTTATATGTCAGGCATTATCCTATAGTGGTACAAAATGTAACTTTTAGTTCCTATCTTTAAAGAACTGTAATGGAGTATGGGAGACAGGAATGTAAGTTAATTATATTGCAGTGTGGTAAATGAAATAATATGTGAGATACAGAAGAAGACAGAATAATTACTATCAGCAAGATCAGGAAAGGCTTCCTGGAAAAATATCCAGGCAGGACTTTGAAAGATGTAAAAGTTAGGAAGCATGTTAATGACATAGGGTATAGCCGTGCAAAAGCCTAGAGGCCAGAAGAGGCATGGTACTTGAGGGAAATTTAGGGTGCTGCCCAGCAAATGTGAGATGGAGGTGACTGAAAAGAGATGAAGCCGGAATGCTAAACGGAGGTCAGATTTTGAAAGGGTCTGTAACTATGTTACAGAATTTGAACTTAGTCTCAAGGTCAGTGGGGAACCCCTGAAGGGTTTGAAGCATGAGGTAGACTTGATTCGTCATTCCTCTGAAATGTGAGGAAGAGATGGTAGAGAGGCGAAGATGAAGGCAGGAATTTGTAGTTCTTGACTTTATTCACTGCTATAGAAACTTATAAAGCCAAAAGTTATGGAAATCCCTGTTGATCAGTGGATTAATTGATCAGTGGTTTGCAGTAACAGTAATAATTTTTTCCCCTTCTTTGGAGGATTATTATTGAGCTCTCTCCTAGTGAGCTGGTTTCATGCTTTATTTTTATTTCCTGATCCTCCAGAAGCGGTATTAGAAGGCTACTAAATGTCTATGACAGAGATAATGAGGTCTAGGTTCAGGCAGGGCAGAGAGTTGAGGAAGGCGACTGAAGATAGAGACTTAGGTGACAAGAGGGATATGGATGTGGGAGCAAGAAATGGGGAGGGAAAATAATATAGAGGAGCAGCAATACATTAATGAAATCAAATGTCCTAAAAACAAAACACAAATTATCAATTGCTACACAGATATAGGCAAATAATATTTTAATATAGAAATTTGTTGTGACAATATAAACAGTAAATCTGAATGCCATTCAATGTATAGGTATTGATTTTTTTAAAAGATTTTATTTATTTTAGAGAGAGTGAGTGAGAGAGTGTGTGAGCAGTGGAGGAGCAGAAGGAGAGAGAGAATCTTAAGCAGACCCTGCGCTGAGCATGGAGCCCGACATGGGGCTCCACATCACAATCCTGAAATCATGACCTGAGCCAAAATCAAGAGTCGGGCACTTAACTGACTGAGCCACCCAGGTGCCCCTAGATATTAATTTTTAAATACAAAGCACCTAAGTAGAACATTCAAAGACATAAGGATGAGGGGATAATTTTCAAAAGGAACCTCTCAGTAAAGAAAATCAGATTGCTTGCTCCTTGCCTTATTCAGAATCAAAACTATTTATTAAAAAGAGGTATTTATATTTGTCTAATATCATCACACTTTCTTGGTCTACTTAATATATTAAAATTCAGGTAATACAAGTATGATGCGATAATTTTTTTGGCACCTTCTGACTACCTGTTGTTCACTCAAATTGTTTAAAACTGATAAATTTCTTTGTTCGGTTAAAATGTGAGGCTTGTTGCTAAATGGTTGAGTTATAGGTCTGTTCCTTAGTAAATAATTGTATTTTATTTTTAAGTGAAAAAACTTATTTTTTTTAAAAGATTTATTTATTTTAGAGAGAGAGAGAGAGTGCACACACGAGTGCAGGGCGGAGGGGCAGAGAGAGTTTTAAGCAGACTCAGTGCTGAGCGCAGAAACCAACTCTGGGCTGGACCCCATGACCCTGAGATCACGACCTGAGCTGAAACCAAGAGTCAGTTGCTTAGCTGACTGTACCACCCAGGTGCCCCTTAAATGAACAAGTTCTAATAGAAGAAGCCAGTGTCATGAAGAAAACTAAACTCTTTATGTATAAAAAGTAGATCAATGGCTCCTTTTGATTGGGCTAAAGAACAACTGTTTCTGAAAGGAAGAAGGGCCACCTCCTTGGCCTAAATGGTGTGGTGTTACCTGAAAGCAGATTTGAGGTCTGTGAGGTGAGCAGCATTAGTGAGGCCATTAGAGTGGTGTGAACAACCTCCTATTCTTTGAGGCCTGTTTCTTAAACTGGGAGAATGCAGAGAGGTGACTAACCCAGCAAGGAAGGTGGAAGTGGTTTTGATCTTAGGTTAAAGAGTCCAGGGTGAAGTACAGTGCATTCATTGCATTTGGTAATCTATAGGGATAGACTGAGCTGCTAATTGGATGGCTAACATATAGTGAGGCACGATATTAATTATCAAAGGATTTAAATTTGGTTTAAAAAACTTGATTATATTTGATATTTGTTCAAAGAATTACGTTTTGAAATAATTTTCAAAAAGGAAATTCGTTCTGATTAAAATATTAATAATCCATATTTTTAAATCTATAAGGCAGCAGTGCAAAAAAATCAGCAGTTTAACACAGTACCTGGAAAAAAGACTTGCAGGTTAATTGAATGAATGAATGAATGAATGACTGCTTCTTAGATGTAAGCTGATTGAAGTGTTCCCGTTGCTTCCACTATAGCGCTGTGCACCACCCCCACCTAGTGGCGATCTACCTGGAGTGCATGGTAATTAAAAAAAATGAAAACCAGTCCCTCTGGAAGGGAATGACCTCTTGCCTACATTAAATTATACCTTCAACTTTATTGAATTTACTGAAGGGAACAACCCTATAAAACCCAATTCTGAATATTCTATGAAAATGTAGTCGAAGATTTTGTTAATGACAACATTCATCAATGGGCCTATTGAAGCTACAGTCATTTATTTAAGAAAATTGTGCCTGGAAATGAAAAAGAAAATCATTTACAGGTAAGAAAAATACAAATTTCTAATAAACATATAGACACATTTTCAACCTCACTAGTAGCAAATAAATGTACATAATATACTACTTCTTCCTATCAAAATAGCAGATTGCAAAAAACAATACTCTTGGTAAAGAAGAAATGAGGGAGGTACTTCAAACAATTGTTGGTAGGAGAGTAAGTTGGAACAATTAATTTTTTAATTAAATTTTTTAACTTTTTATTTGCAAATAATTTCATGCTTATAGAATGATTGCAAGAATGTGATTAGTACAAAGAACACTTGCCTAACTTTTATCCAGATCCATTGATGGATCTGCCTTCCACTCAGGTCATGATCTCGGGGTCCTGGGATTGAGCCCTGCATGGGAGTCCATGCTCAGCGGGAAGCCTGCTTCTCCCTCTCCCACTCCCCCTGCTTGTATTCCCTCTCTGGCTGTGTCTCTCTCTGTCAAATAAATAAAATCTTAAAAAAAAATTTGAGAGAAAGAGCACACGCGCACAAGGAGGGAAGGTGGGGGGAGGGGAAAAGTGGAGGGGCAGAGGGAGAAGTAGGCTCCCGGCCCAACCCAGGAACCGGTCACAGAGCTCCATCCCAGGACCCTGAGATCATGACCCAAGCCCAAGACAGCCGCTTAACCGACTAGCCACCCAGGTGCCCCTACTACTCCATTTGATTTATAACTATCTTGTGGAACTATTTGAGGCTAAGATACATACATCATGACCTTTTAGACCTGAACACATCAGAGTGTATTTCCTTAGGAATATTCTCTTAAATATTCATGGTACAGTTATTGGTGTTAGTGAATTTAATATTGATGTGATAATTTTTATCTGGTCTACCATTCATTTTATAATTTTCTCAATTGATTCAGTAATCTTTATTACCAGTTTCTTTCCCTTCAGTACAGGATAGGTTTCAGTCTCAGATTAGGTATTGCACTAAGTTGTCATGTCTCTTTAGCCTCCTTTAATCTAGAACATTTCCACAGCCCTACTTTGTCTTTATGACCTTGACATCTTTGAAGAATATAGATTATCCTCTCTTCTTTAATAGAACATTTCACATTTTGTGCTTGTCTAATGATTCTCATTATTCTAATCTATACATTCTCGATTGAAACCAGATGTGTACTTCTCAGATGACCACATCTGAAGGCACATGATGTTTAACTGACCCTCACTGGTAATGTTAATTTGTTTACCTGATCAAGGGTGGTCTGATTTCTCCAAAGTGTAATTATTATTTTTTTCTGTGCTTTTACACTTTAAAATCACATAAATATTCGACTCTTCATAAAAACTCCCCTGAGATTTAGCAACCATTGGTGATTCTGCTCTTTCCAAACTTCACAATGATGGTTGTAAAATGCTCATTTTCAACTTCAGTACTCCCTTTGTGTTTATCATTTGGTCTGCAGCACTCTACTGTAAGTGAAAGCACTTTTCCCCTTATCCTTCATTTGTCTGTATGGATTCATGAATTCCTATTTTTAAAAATGGCTTACCATTCATTACTTATTGTCCCAGATTTGACTGGTGGAAGCCCCTTCAAGATAGATTTTTTTGAGGGTGGGTAACAAAGAATGAAAATTAAGGAAAAATACATATATATGTTTTTTTGTACTTTTTTTTTTTAAATCTACCAATATTTTCTAGAGATCATTTTGTATCAGTTCATAGTAATCTCCCTCACTTTTTTGCACAGTGCATAGCACTCTATTGGGACAATTGTCTTTAACAGAAAACCAAAGGAAGAATCCTTAAAATGTTTATACCCATTGACCAAGTAATTTCAATTTTAGGAGTATCTCCTAAAGGAAATTCTCAGAGATGAAGATAAAGGTTTATGCATAAAGATGTGCAATAAAGCATTATTTAAAAAAAAAAGATTTTATTTAAGTAATCTCTACACCCAACGTGGGGCTTGAACTCACAACCCCGAGATCAAGAGTCACATGTTCTACCAACTGAGCCAGCCAGCCACCCTAATAAATCATTATTTATAATTGTAAAAACTTAGAAATAATATGAATAGCTTACATTAAAGGAATGATTAATAAAATATACTATATTCACATAGCAAAGCATTATGCAGTCATGAAAAAGATTCATGTCTTAATTTAACATCATGTCAACTGAAACAAAGAGATTTCAAAATTAAATAGTTTGATTTAAATCATGTAGACTGCACAGAAAAGAGATTGGAAGGGAATATCCTGAAGTGGTAAAAAATGGCTGTTTCTGAGGGTAGGATTTTGGATGATTTTTTTCCCCCTCTCTTTTCTATATTTTTTGTACTCTCCAAATTATCTTCAGTGAACACATAATCCTATTATTTTCAGAAAAGTTGAAATCAGTAACTAGTATTATAAGAAGCTTTTCTGCCTTAGAAATCAGAATGCTTCTTTACTGGGATCATTATAAAGTCTTTATTATATTGTATTTCTCTTTTTACTATGGGTGGCAAGAACCAAGTTTAAAGATCAGTTACAACTGCTTTTAAAACAAAACCTTACAATTAGCACACTTGAGTTCTCTTTTTCGCCTTTTCTTGATTTTATGTGTCTGTTTTCTCTACCTTATTATGATGTCTTTTGTTGAAAACAATCTCAAATCCTTTAAAAAAGAGGTGGGGTATAAATAAATAGAATATAAGTGGAATTCCTACATAAAAATTGTCTCCAAACTGCTAAAGTAGACATTATGGATACATAATAGATTTTGTTTGAATATTTAAAATGTTTTATTTCATACCACAGCAACCAATGCTAGACTTCTCTGATGCTCTCAGTGGGTGTGGTTGGGGAGGATTTAGCTAGATTTTTGTTTTACAGACAAATTAAAAAAAAAAAGGGGGGAAAGAGATAAAATCATGATATTGAGTTGACATTATGGAAAATGTACTGAAAAGCAGATTAAAATATTATCTTAAAAATTTATGTAATATTGGGGCCCCTGGCTGGCATGTGGGACCCCTTGGCAGTCAGTAAAGCATGTGACTCTTGATCTCAGAGTTGTGAGTTTGAGCCCCACATTGGGTGTAGAGATTACTTAAAAATATAATCTTAGAAAAAAGAAGTTATGTCATATATTTGGAACAACACATGTCCCCTGTTGGGGTGGAATCTATTTCTACTCGGTACTTATGTTCTCAGTTGTCCAACCCTGCTAATACTAAATATGTTGTCACTGACCCACTCTGCTTTTCCCTGCCTGGTATTTAGGGGTCCTCTAACCCAAATCTTCCACGTTCTCTCACTTAAGGTAGTTCTTTGTGGCATTGGCCTCCGAGGACATGTAGAACAACTGTCTAATTTCCATGCAGTGTTCTTTATTAAAAATGAAGATAATTGTTAAAGCCATCTCCTCCTTCCCTGTCCCACTCTTTTTCAGAATAAATTTGAATGAAAGGTAATGGATCCTTTTATTGAATTGTAGAGAAATAAGCACCAACTAATAGTGGTAGGGCTTGCAGGACCTTGAGAAATCACTGAGTTTATTCCCCCATATCCACACAATTTCTGACACAAGAGAATGTCACTTATTACTGAAAAAAAAAAAGAGAGAGAGGAAAAACATTTTTCAATTTAATTTTTAAGGTAATCATCTATTTAAGAACTCTTGCAATAGGACCCCCCTTGCCTCCCTTCCAATCTAACCAAACCTTTATGCTTCAGCTTGAGTTTCTTTGTCCTCAGTGGAGGCAGGAAGAAAAAAATTTATATAACTGAATTCATCTGACAACTCTTATTAAGCTTCTTTTAATTTTTTTGTTTTCTAGGTTAAAAAGCATGGTCCTTTAAATTTTTTTCTACAGATGTTATTTTCCAACCAATTAACCATATTTGTAGCTTGCCTATGAATCATTTCCAAATTGTTCACATGATTTCTTTGCTACATATCTAAAACAAGACACTGTACTCTAAGCATCCAGCCAGTGGGGTGAATAAATGAAACTATCTTCTCACACAATCTGTGCTCTTTCTGTTACTCATTTTGCTTCTGGTCTTGGTTTTATGAAAATGCTACTTTATTACAGATTTCTGTTTAAGTGTGCTAATCAACCTAAGATCACTAATGATCATCATCCAGACTAGTAACCATCAACCAGCATCAGGAGATGAGAAACCATATTTGTTTTGCTAATCATTATATTCACAGCACCTGCCACACGGAAGACATTTAATATTTGTGTACTGAATGGACTGAGTTTTATGTAGCATTTCATGATTTGCAATGCAATTTTTAAAAATTACATTTAATTTAATTTTCCAAGCTCTTTCTTAAGGTGGCAGTTACAAACTGTAGGAACTGGAATTTAAGGTAATCTCACCAAGAAGTAGTGGAGCCAGTACTTTGCTTCCTGTGCTGTTCTGCGTAGAGGTAGCATTCTGCCTTGGAAAGGTGTGTAGTCTCAAGCTGCGGGGCCGCCAGGTCACACTGAGTGTCAGTGTGTAAAGGGGCAGGGCCAGTCAGTGGTACTTAAGAATATGGTTTGGAACTTGAAGCAAAATTGCCTTCTGTATGTTGGTTTCTTGGAATAAATGGGTGTCTCTGAGCCTCAGTTTCTTCATCCACAGAATGAGGATAATTATGATACCTATTAACTCCCAGAGCTGATGCCATGAACATAAGGAGACAGAGCTCATGAGTTTGGAAACACTCTGTAGACTGTAAAGTGCAGTGCATGTGCAGGGTGGTAGCACTGGTGTAATTGTACCGCTCACTACGTGGCTAACCCATGGTTTCCTGGAGAAATTCTCCTTTCACTGACAGGAGGTACTCAGTACACCTGGTCAACAAGTAGGATCTAAAATATATTTCCAATTGTAAAAATCTTTCTGTGTTTGGCCTTTCTATCTTACCGGCTTTTACTTTCTCTTTTTTCTTTTTCTTTTCAAATATTTATTTATTGATTTTTAAAGATTTTATTGGTTTATTTGAGAGAGAGTGATTGAACATGATCAGGGAGAGGGGCAGAGGGAAAAGGAGAAGCAGACTCCCTGCTGAGCAGGGAGCCCCCACTCTACTGGTTTCAGGAGTAGAATTCAGTGATTCCTTACTTACATACAACACCCAGTGCTTATCATAACAAGTGCCCTCCTTAATACCGGTCACCCATCTAGCCCATCCCCCCCACCCACATCCCTCCATCAACCCTCAGTTTGTTCTCTATCTTTAAGAGTCTCTTATGGTTTGTTTCCCTCTCTCTCTTTTTTTTTCTTTTTTGCCCTCTCCCATATGTTCATCTGTTTTGTTTCTTAAATTTCATATATCAGTGTAATCATATGGTATTTGTCTTTCTCTGACTGACTTATTTTGCTTACAATAATACACTCTAACTCTATCCAAGTTGTTGCAAATGGCAAGGTTTCATTCTTTCTGATGGATGAGTAATATTCCATTATATATATATATATATATATATGGATGAGTAATATTCCATTATATATCTATATATATATATATCTATATATATATATATCTCCCACTTCTTTATTCATTCATCAGTTGATGGACATTTGGACTCTTCTCATAGTTTGGCTATTATCAATAATGCTACCATAAACATCAGGCTGAATGTACCTCTTTGAATCAGTATTTTTGTATCCTTTGGGTAAATACCTAGTAGTGCAATTGCTGGGTCATAGGGTAGTTCTATTTTTAACTTTTTTCTTTTTAAGATTTTATTTATTTGACAGAGAGAGACACAGCGAGAGAGGGAACACAAGCAGGAGGAGTAGAAGAGGGAGAAGCAGGCTTCCTGCAGGGGCTCGATCCCAGGACCCTGGGTTCATGACCTGAGCCAAAGGCAGACGCCTAATGACTGAACCACCCAGGCACCCCTGTTTTTAATTTTTTGTTAACAAAAGCTGCTTTAACATACTGTTCTACAGAGTGGCTGCACCAGTTTGCATTCCCACCAACAGTGCAGGAGCGTTCCCCTTTCTCCACATCCTCGCCAACATCTATTGTTTCCTATGTTGTTAATTTTAGCCATTCTGACAGGTGTGAGAGGATATTTCATTGTGGTTTTGATACATATTTCTCTGATGTTAAGAGATGTTGAACATCTTTTCATGTGTCTGTTATAGTTATAGGCTGTTCCTTTCATCACCAAAACACACAAAAAACTCCTTACTCCCACCCCACCATCCCAATCCATTAAAATGAGAAGACAGAGAGCTTGCATTACTTTAGGTGAGGTAACTGTGAAACCATTGATTTTGAGATATAAATACTATATTTAGTAGGTATTCACTCATACTGGTGCATTCAGTATTGTTTGTTTCCAAGTATATTTCAATCTAAGTATATTATAATCTATAAATTCCTAAACAGTTTAGGTCTTTTTTTCTATATGGACAACTCAGAATAGCTACAGCACTGTGGAAATTAATTCTGAGGTTCATTAACTGGTGACAAGAAAACTTGTGGAGTTTTGTGTAGGCCTTAATTATTCTTGGCAGGAAAATCCAACCTATTGAGTTTGGAAGCATCTTTACAAGTACTACTTGGTATTGTAATATATGCTGATGACTTCTGCTTCTGTGTTTTATGTATTTTAGCTACCTTTTTAATGTTTGCATTGGTACCTTTGGGCAATTTAAACCTGAACTATGTGAATTGGTAAGTACAAAAAGACACAAAAATAAGAAATTAAAAAAATATATATAAACAAATGAACTCCTTTCCAAACTAAACCAAAAGAAATTTTTTAAATGGCCTTTTGTAGGCTAATCTGAAGAGTTAATGTTTCCTTTCACCTGGGTTGTTTGTGTGTTTGTTTTAACATTAGAGGATTTTTTTTTTCTTAATGATCTTGAAATCACTGGCTAGCAAGCCACTATTTCTGATTGAGTCATGTTTTTCAGTTGTGTTGGTGTAGCAAAGACATTTGAGAACAAATGATTTAAGGTAAATATGACGGTACTATTTTATAAAATGCAGTCTATTTTCCAGGATATGAAAGGATGAGGGGAAAAAAAAGTGGAAATTATATTGTGAATAGAAATGTAGCTTTAGATAGAACACAGTTCATTTAAAAGAAATGTAACTAAAGAAAATTTAGGGGGCACCTGGGTGCCTCAGTCATTAAACGTCTGCCTTCATCTCAGGTCATGATCCCAGGGTCCTGGGATCGAGCCCCACGTCGGGCTCCCTGCCTGGCGGAGAGCCTGCTTCTCCCTCTCCCTCTGCCTGCTGCTCTGACTACTTGTGCTCCCTCTCTCTCTCTGTCAAATAAATAAATAAAATCTTTAAAAAAATAAAGAAAACTTTGACTTAAAAAGTAATATTTTCAATAAAAATGTCTATTCAAACTTCTATACTTCTGAATATTTTGGATACTTTCGTTGAAGATCAGGATAAACTTTTCCTCTATATTTTCTTTAAAAAGAACTTGTTTAAGTAGAAAAGCAGTGGTTGAAATAATATTGTAAGGGAATATTTATTTATTTATTTTACTATTATGTTATGTTAATCACCATACATTACATCATTAGTTTTGATGTAGTGTTCGATGATTCATTGTTTGCGTATAATACCCAGTGGAATATTTATAAAAACCTATAAAGATCTTTGGAAATATTTTGTTATTAAAAATGAGAAAATGTTAATATGTATGAGATTAGCATTATTTAGCCTGGTAAATAGTAAGGTAGTACCTTTAAAAGGTGATACAGAATATGCATATTTATGTATTCTGTATGTATTTTAATAGAATACACTGAAGTATAAAAAAAACTAAGTAAACCCTCGGTGATTCTACAAATAAAGAAATTAAATGATTTATTAAACCTTAAAAAATACTACCTACTTTGGAAATAAATTGTACAACTTCAACTTAAATGTGCTAACTCAAGCACTGTGGATGGCCCTTTGCAGTATCTTTGATGAACAGAATCTTTAATTGATGTTCAGCAAAGCAAGATATTGTTCAATTTTTGGCTCACAGCACTTAGGAAATCAGTCTGCAAAAGTGTTGGCTGTGAACCAAGACTTCATTGAACTGTCAGTTCATGTATGAGAGGCCCTTATGTTTGCCCTTTAATGCCCTGGGGTTTAAAGAAGGACAGAGACAGCCTTAGTTTAATCACCAGGCCTACAGCAGGGCCACAGATCAGAAGAGCAGATCTTTTCCTCCTGCTCTAACATTCACAATTTCTTCTGAGGGGTATAGGTTCCCAGAGGTGTTTTCTTCAGTATAAGTTGGTTAGGGTCTCATCGAGTACTTTCTGTCCTTTTCCTTTAGGATGTTGTTCAACCTAGAAGAAAATGCTTCTGCTCAGCGGCTAATCTGCTTCCCCTCATTACCTTCCTGTCACACAAAAAGAAAAAAAATTTTTTTCATAAGATTCTCTGACCAAACTTTGCTCGTGATGATGGAATCTTCAGTAATGGTTGCTTCGCCACAGGGTGAGTGCCGGCTTTCTCATAAACCACATTTCTTCTGAGAGTCATGATTCCCACAAATAGTCACATATATAGACAAATTAACCATGTTTTCAGTTTTCACTGAAGTTCTATCTGTTACCTGATGAATGAATTTTTCACTATTGGAACACTCGCTAATGGTGGATTTACCAATGCCTAAGATCTAAACCTGTGTGGGGCTGTTGCATTTTGTATTCTATTCTTTAATTAATTCTAAACTTCTATTTTCAGACAACATTTGCCTCCCAAGAATTTATATTTTTATTCTATTATATTTGCTAGCAGTTAAACTTTTTCTGATGGCCAACTTACACAAAAAAGCAAAGCTAAAATAAATAGACTAATCACTTATAAGCATTACTGTACTTGCCATCCTTAAGTCTAGAGCAACAAAATCAGACACTGCGTGTGATAGCTAGGCTTATCCACATAGCTCACTCTTGCTTGCCTGAGATCAGACCCCTGCCTCTGACAAATCATGGATGACTCCACATCCTAGATCTATAGGATTGCTTGTAAATTGTTTAATCCATCATGAAGGATTATCTTTGGTTGGCCCAGTTCCCGGTATTAAATATTCTGCAGAACAATGAAATTGTATTTTAAACTTTTCATAAAGTTTCATTCAATTATTGATTTAAATGGGTAATTACTGACATTAAATTCCAATGTGTAGTGAGGGAAATACTGAGTTGTAGGTACCTGCATATGCAATTAAACCTGACTTTTTCTTAACTTTTATGTTTTGCATAATGGAAGCTCCTAGAAGATTAAAACAAAACAAGATCTTTGTGTAATTAAGTGAGGTATTTTTTTCAACCTGCATTTTCCCCATAGAAACATGATAAATAATCACTCTGTGTCGATGATTTGTGAGCTGGATATGAGCACCCTTAAAAATGCATTTTCCAGATCTCTAACTGGCAACTGGTAATATATGGTTTTGTGATAATCTTTTGAATGGTCATCATTTAACTCCTATCAATTTATCTTATTTTCTAAATATCCTCTTACCAACATTGTTTATATACTAAGTCATTAAATTTTTTTTGAGTCAGTATAGAATACAACTTTGATATTAGCCTTAAATGAAATATATTTTTTTTTCAAACTTTGACTTAAACTTTTTATTGATGGTATTAAAAAATTATTTTTTCATTTGGACTAAGTGCTAAATACCCCTTGGTGGGTGGGTTTCTAGTTATATTTTAAAAACTACTATGGAAGGCATTATAAGATATTTAAGGTAGTAGGGTATACATTTAATTTTACAAAATTTAAATACCTACCCATATTTAGTGACTAATTTAATGGGTGGGATTTAGGTAGAACTTGACTCAAGAGTTTTTTGCTTGAATAGCGCTGATACATTCCTTTTATTGGATTTTTAAATAGTATATACTTTTTGCAATGAAATACTCCAATATAAATATAAATATTTTCCAACATCTAAATTGAATTAAGTAATTATAGTTCAATAAATCCTCAAATGTGAAAAGGGTAATTCATTTAAAAATGATTGCTGCTTTCTCTGCTTTTTGTGTTTAAAGCTAGAAGAGGTAAGCTTAAATTCTCTGCATAAAAGTGCCTTTTTTGGTATGTCTCATACAATTATCTCCATCTCAGATGCTTTTAATGTCTATAGAAAATGTATAGATACCTCTAAATGTTGGAATTTGAGTTACTTAGAAAGTCTATGCCTGTTCTTAGTTTATAACCATCAGTTGCACTATGCTTAAAGGCACATGATAACATTTGTTTTTCTTCGTAAAACCTAACTTATAAAAAGGCATGGCAACTTAATTTCAGTAGTGATCATTTAGGACTATGGCTTCTGAATATAAATCAGAAAACAACATGGTTAGTCTCCTGAAGTTATAGTATATCACCATTCATCTGTGAATGAGAAGGTTTGGGAAATTTTGTTTCCTCCATAGACCTAGCCTAACATTTTCTGTTTATCATCTTCTTTATTATGTATTTGTTTGTGTGCTTTTGAGGGAACGAAATTCTTGAGGCCAAATAAAACAATGCATATAATAGTATTTTTAAATTTAACAATAATAATAATTGTTCTAAAAAAATAAGCAGTTTATAGGTATTAAATTACTGGTGCTTTGCAACAATCCAAGGAAGTAGATAGATACTATTATCTCCAATTCACACATCCGAATCCTGGGTCTCAGAGATTAGATAACCTGCCTAAAGTTTCACAGCTGCTAAATGGTAGAGCTGGGATTCAAACCCAGACTATTTGGCTCATTGCTTGGGTTCTTAAACACTAGGTTTTATACATACATATATTGTATGTGTCTTTACAATACAGCTCATTTAACAGGAGGCCAAACAATGCAAATCTCCAAATAACTTCAGTTATGTTGAATCCAATTAGCTTTCAAGAAAATAAGGAGATTAATTTGAATTGGTGATTTAGTGAGACAACCCCTTTTCTGGCTATATCCTGAAGTTGAACACTGAGCCTAATTGTATGAATATGGTTAAGACTTAAGAGCCGGGCGCCTGGGTGGCTCAGTTGGTTATGCGACTGCCTTCAGCTCAGGTCATGATCCTGGAGTCCCGGGATCGAGTCCCGCATCGGGCTCCCTGCTCGGCAGAGAGTCTGCTTCTCCCTCTGACCCTCCTCCCTCTCATGCTCTCTGTCTCTCATTCTCTCTGTCTCAAATAAATAAATAAAATCTTTAAAAAAAAAAAAAGACTTAAGAGTCAGAAAATGTTTGGAATATACTTTGTCACTAGTTGAAGTTATATATTGGGAAGCTGTTTAACTCTTCATATTCTGTTTCCTCATCTGAAAAATGGGAATGAGAGTTCTCATGTATTTCTGATAGATTTCTTGTGAAGATAGAGTGAGATAGCACTGGTAAAAGGCCTCTACAAACTTTATTGTACCCTACATCATCATCATCGCCAACACAATCAGAAATTATAATAAATCAACAATACAAAATCTGAAGATAACTGTGGCCAGGGATAGAGATGGGCATAGAGGTGGCATGTAATTATCCAAAGGCAGAGTTGATAATTGCCTCTGACATTGCCTAGTACTTGCTCTTCTCTATCCTCAAATGCTTTGGACTCTTATGCCACTCTCTGATTAACCAACACTACTCTTACTTTTATTTATTTTATTTTATTATTATTTTTAAAAAACTACTCTTACTTTTGTTCCCCCATTTTCTAAAGCTTGCTAGTCAGCTTCACTGATGGCTTATAGGGACTACAAACTCAACATGTCTAAAGCTGAAGTCACGGTTCACAACTAGTAAGTTGCAGAGGTGAGAGCTGAACCCAGATAGTTTAGTTTCAGGGTACTTGTTCTCACCAACATAGTATACTACATTTTTGGTGTGTTTTGAAGAAAATAACTCTGGAGGCAGTATAGGGAATAGATTGAATAGGAAAGAAGTGAGAGACAAGGAGAATCACTTTCTAGCAGTCCAAAAGGGAGATACTGAGGGTCTGAACCAGGTTAGTAGTTGGATCCTCCAAGGTCAGATTGGAGAATTTACAGGAATTGTATGTAACTGACTCATTTCTCGTGGTCTCTGGACTGAGGGGGTGTCCAAATAACCCTCTTATGGAGATTATAAATTCAAAAGATTAAAGGAAGGGCAGTTAAGTAATTAATTTAGTCATTGGACCATATGCAAGACACTAGTGGAGATTGTGGTAAATTGTAGAACACATGTCTAGTTTAAAGAAGGCAGTTAGTTGCCTTGAGGCTTCAGTGGACTTCTGCCATTTAAAAATGTGTGCTATGCTATCTTATATTGTATTCTGTTTCCAAAAAGGAGTCTTAAATTTGGCTTCTCATATAAAAATCCATTCACTTTGAAATGATGGTAACTAAAAACAACAGACAAACCTGTACAATGTAGTCAAAACTTACCTTCCACCTGGATGAAGCCTATAGCTGTCAGTTTACAATCTCTGCAGTGATTCTGGATTTGGTAACTCAGAGGATATTAATGCCTATAGAGGATGCAGGAATAAAAGCAGGCTGGAGGATAGGTAAAGATGTATTAGGAGTTCTGGGTGTATTTTTGTGAATATCTTGGATGGTGGACCAGAGAAATGATAGGAAGCAGATAGTGTCATGAAGGAGAGGCCAGAGTAATGGTTTAAAGAGCATCAGTATAAGAAGGAAGAAATTCCTAAGGGAAGTAGTCAATATAACTAACATCATTATGATGTTATTTTATTGAAGGCTTGACTCTTCTTACAAAACACTTTAATAATTTTACATTTAAGTTTCCTACCAGGCACTTTGCATACATTATCTCATTTAGTCCTAAAAACAATCTTCTGAAAAAGAAAAAAAAAATCAATCTTCTGAGGCAGGTTTTTTATTTTATACCTATTTTACAGATGAGGATGAACAAACGGCAGAACAAGGATTTAAATCCAAGTTTTTCTGTTATCAATGTTTGTATTCCTCCAGAAATATCAGAGCTTAGAGAAGAGCATCTAGAAATGTACCATGCTAGATTTCTACCCATTTTAAAAAATTCCACTTTTTATTTAGAGATAATTGTAGATTCCCCTGCAATTTTAAGAAATAATACACAGAGATCCTGTGTATGCTTTACTCACTATGCCCCAGTGGTAACATCATGCAAAATTATAGTATCACATCTTAACCAGGATATTGACTTTGATACAGTGAAGATATAGAATAAGTCCTAGACATGTTTTAGATGTACACCTAAATATTTGCATCTTTTTGGTATGGATATAAATGGTATTATTTTAAAAAATCTTGTCCATATGTTCATTATTAGTATATAGAAATAGAATTGATTTTTATATGTTTAGCTTGTATCCTATGACCTTGTTGAGCTCACTTACTCATTTTAGCAGGTTTTCTTTTTTTTTTTTTTTAAATATTTTATTTATTTTTTGACAGAGAGAGAGACAGCGAGAGAGGAAACACAAGCAGGGGGAGTGGGAGAGGGAGAAGCAGCCTTCCTGCTGAGCAAGGAGCCTGATGTGGGGCTCGATCCCAGGACCCTGGGATCATGACCTCAGCCGAAGGCAGACACTTAACGACTGAGCCACCCAGGTGCCCCTAGCAGATTTTCTTTTGGTAGATTCCTTGAGATTTTTTATGTAGACAATCATGATTTTGGCACTTAAGAACAGTTTTCTTTCTTCCTTAATGATCTGGAAGCCTTCATTTCCTTTTCTTGCCATATTGTATTGGATAAAATTTGCAGCATGTGCTGAGTAAGAGTTGTGAGAGTAGACATCCTTGCCTCACTCCTGATGCCAAGGGGGAAGCATTCAGACTTGTACCATTAAGTATAATGTTAGCTATAGTTTTTGTTTTCTTTTTTATATAGATGCTCTTCATCAAGGTGAGTAAATTCTCCTCTGTTCCTATTTTTCTGAGTGGTAGTTTTTTTTTTTTTAATCATGAATAGGTGTTGAATATCTTCAAATGCTTTTCCTGCATCGATTGATATGATCTTGTGATTCTTTTTTTAATGTTGTGAATAATAGTGATTGAATTTTGAATATTGAACCAATTTTGAGTCCCTGGAATAAAACCCACTTGATATTGGTGTATAATTCTTTTAATATATTGCTGAATTCCATTTGCTAAAATTTTGTGAAGGATTTTTGCATCTGTATTCATGAGAAATTTTGGTCTGCAGTTTTGGTACTGTCCTTCTCTGTTTGGTAACACTGGTAACATTGACTTCATAAAATGAATTGGGAGATGTTACCTCCTCTATTTTCTTGAAGAGATTGTATAGCACTGGTATTAATTCCTTAAACATTTAGTAGAATTCTCATGTGAAACCATTCGGTCCTGGAAAATTTTTTTCAAGTGAAGGAAATTGTGAATTCAATTTCTTTAATAGTTATAGGGCTACTTATATTACCTATTTCTATTTGGGTAAGTTTTGATCATTTGTGTCTTTCAAAGAAATGGTCCATCTTGTCAAAGTTTATGTTTTTAAAGTTGTTTGTAATACTATTATCCTTTTTTTTTTTTAAAGATTTTATTTATTTGACAGAGAGAGACACAGTGAGAGAGGGAACACAAGCAGTGGGAGTGGGAGAGGGAGAAGCAGGCTTCCCGCGGAGCAGGGAGCCCAATGCGGGGTTCGATCCCAGGACCCTGGGATAATGACCGAGCTGAAGGCAGACACTTAACGACTGAGCCACCCAGGCACCCACTATTATCCTTTTGATGTCTTCAGAGTCTGTAGTAATTTCCCTTGTTTCATTATAGATGTTGACAATTTATGTCTTTTCTCTTTTTTCTTTGTCTTTTAGAGGTTTGCCAGTTTTATCTCTTCAAAGAACCAGCTCTTTGTTTCACTGATTTTCTATGTTGTTTTTGTTTTCAGTTTTATTGATTTCTGCTCTTATTTTTATTATTTTCTTCTCTCTGCTGGCTTTGAGTTTATTTTGCTCTTTTTTAAGTTCTAGAAGCAGGAGCTTAGATTATTGAGGCTTTTCATCTTTTCTAATAAATGCATCGTAAATTTGTTACAAATATATAATTGTTATAAATTTTCCTCCTACTGCTATTTTGGCTGTGTCCCACAAATTTTCATATATTGTATTTTCATTTTCATTCAGATCAATAATATATTTTTATTTTCCTTCAGATTCCCTCTTTGAACCACAGATTTTTTTAGAAGTCTGTTTGTTAGTTTTTAAATGCTTGTAAATTTTTTTATTATGTTTTAGTTATTGATTTCTAGTTTGGTTCCATTATAATTGCAGAATGCACTTTGAATGTTTTCAATTTCTCTTGGTTATGATATATAATTCTTTTTATATGTTTCTAGATTCAGTTTGCTAATATTTCATCGAGCATTTCTGCATCCATATTTATAAAATATATTGGCAGTAGTTTTTTTTCCTTCCACCTGATAACACTTATTACCCATACTCATGGTAGCAGATTTCAGTCCTTGAGAGCGCTAATTGGCCTTGTAAATTTACATCATCTTGTGTGCTTTGCTTGATTAATGGCCCCTCCCCTAGAAGGACTAATATTCTAAAGCCTGGGACTATGTCAGTTTTTGGTATCACAGTAATACTGGCCTCATGAAACCAGTTTGGAAGTGCTCCTTCCTTTTATATTCCTTGGGACAGTTTATGAAGAATTGTTATTAATTTTTTTTAAATGTATGGTAGAATTCAAAATAAAGCCACCTGGTCCTGGGATTTTTCTTTGAGATTAGGTTTTTGACTACTAACTGAATCTCTTTATTTGTTTTAGGTCTGTTCAGATTATATATTACTTCTTGGGTCAATTTCAGTACTTTTGTCTTTTTGGGGATTTGAACATTTCACCTAAGCTGTCTAATTTATTGGAATACAATTGCTCTAGTATTCCTCTTATTACATTTCTGTAAGGTCAGTATTAATGTTGTCTCTTTCATTTCTAATTCTAGTAATTTGAGTCTTCTACTTTTTTGGTCAATTTAGTTAAAGTTTTGTTTTTTAAAAAGAACCAGCTTTTGGTTTCACTGATTTTTTAAAATTGTTTTCCTATTGTTTATTTCACTAATTTCTACTCTAATCTTTATTATTTCCTTTTTTTCTGCTTATTTTAGGTATATTTTACCTTTTTTCCCCCCTAGTATCTCTAGGTAGAACTTTAGATTTTTGATTTGAGATTTTTCTTCTTTTTTATTAGCAACACGCTCTAACCAACTGAGAGAACTGACTCCCGTTTTCTTCTTTTTTAATGTGGGCATTTATAGCTATGCATTTATCTCTAAGCACTGCTTTAGCTCCATTCCATAAGTTTTGTTATGTTTTATCTTGATTTTCATTCATCTAAAAATATTTTCTAATTTCCCTTTTGATTTCTTCTTTCATCCAGTGGTTATTTAGGAGTGTGTTAATTTCCACTTATTTGTGAGTCTTCCAAATTTCTTTCTGTTACTGATTTCTAATTTTGTTCCATGGTGGTTGGAGAACATACTTTGTATGATTTCTGTCCTTTTAAATTTATTAAGTGTCATTTTGTGGGTGAGTATATGGTCTGTCCTGGAAAATGTTCCATGTGTACTTGATAAGAAATATACTCTGCCGTATTAATTTCTTGTGGCTGCTGTAACAAATTACCATAAATTTGGTGGCTTAAAACAATAGAAATTTATATTCCCCTACAGTTCTGGAGGCCAGAAGTCTGAGATTAGTTTCACCAGGCTGAAATCAAGGTAGTGGCAGCTTTGTGCTTCCTGTAGGGATGCTAGGGAGAATGTGCTCTGACTCTCCAGCCTTCCATGGCTGTTGGCGTTCCTTGGTTTCTGGCTGCATCACTTCAGCTTCTGTCACTGTGGCCACATCCAGACTGGGAAATTCCTATTATTCTATCTTTCACTTCACTGACTCTTTCCTTTGTCCCTTACGTTCTGAATCCATCTGAGGTTTCTTATTTCAGTTCTAAAATTTCCATTTAAAAAAATATCTTGTATATCTTTGCTGAAATGTTTTATTTTTCATTTGTTTTAAGCATGTTTGTAATTGCTTGTTGAAGCATTTTTGTCAAGTCTGCTTTAAAATCTTCATCATTTAATTTTAACATCTTTGTTTTCTCAGTGTTGGCATCTATTGGTTGACTTTCATTCAGTTTGACATCCTCCTGGTTCTTGGAGCCATAGTTTTTCCTTGTGGTGTTGGCTGCAGTAGGGTGATTATTATCTAAACATTTTGTCTTGCTTGATTGCCCCTATCTTGGTCATTTTCCTAGGAGAGCAGCTTTCTTTGGGGGCTTTTTGATCTGCATCTGTTTGTGTTTCCAAGTTTCTAGCTTCTTCATCTCCAAGTCTGGTATATATGAGGCAGAAAGAAAATTTAGGAAACTCACTACTATACTGTTGCTCAGGTCCCAAGGTCCCTAGGAGTCTGCCTTCTTCTCATTACCATTGTCTTATGTTATATCTATCTATCTATCTATCTATCTATCTATCTATCTGGGATTTTCAGTTGTGCATAAGAGGAAGAATAAGGAAAAAAATGCATCTACTGAATCTTGCCAGAAGTGGAAGTACTATATACCTATTTGAAAGTTAAATTATTTGCTTTTTTCTGTGTATAATGGAAAATTTCAAATATATGCACAAAGAGAAGACAACATAATGAATTTCATGTATCTATCACACAGCTTCAACAATGATCAGTAGGGTCTTTTTTCTTTCAGTTTCTTTCATCTCAAGACATTTTGGGGGAGGTTAGGATAAATAAATCAAATTTTACTCAACTCTAATATAAATCTTATATGATAGTCTTTCACTCTTCATTAAATTTTTAATTATTGCTTTGCATAAAATTCATTGAGATTCTTCCTTGAGATGTATATATATATTATTAATTGAAGCTGATTACACACACATATAATATTCTAAGCCACTGAAGTGCTATCATATATGTTTAGTGGACATGACATGATGAGACTTATGGTAACTTCAAATAAATGCAGTTAATTAAATGTTTAATTTTTAAAATGCAGAAATGAACATTTTGTCATTGTTTAAATGAGTTAGAACATTGGTTTGGGGAAGATTTAATGCAGAATTAGGAACTTGAATTTGTGATTTATCTAACAATCCGTTTGTATTAGACCTTAAAACACAGTTGTAAAGTTTAAAAATTTGCCTGACTAGCAAAATTTGGAGGCAACCCTGATCTGTACTAAGTAATACTTTTGGTAAGTTGCTAATTTATTATAAGATACATAATTTCATCTTAAGAATCTGAAATGCAAAAGCTGATTTAACAAAAACCCATCATGCTAAGCATAATAACCATAAAACATGGCTCTCTTCGGCTGCTGATCTCACTGAAGAGACTTTATGTAGACTCAAAATCCTGCACTGTTAAAGAGAAAATACTAAGCGGTTTAATCCAAAAATAAGACAAGAAGAAAATGTAGTAAATAGTTTAACAACATAACCCCTATGGATAAGTGTAGCTTTAGTAATAGTCATGGGTTAATGACAGCCCATCCAAATTGACTCCAAAATCTTCACAGGTATCTGAACAGTATTTATTCCAACAATACTGCAGGTTCTATGTGTTTGCCAATTGTGAAGCGAGCATTTTAGAAGAGTTAACACACATTACACAGTTCTCAGCCCTAAAGGTTTTTGGTCTAAAAATACTAATATGGAACAATTGCATGTTTTTCTTTCCTTAAAGGTACATATTTTAGAAGATTAAAGGTGCAGCATTTTTTTTTTTTCTTTTTGGAAGTCTGTAGATTAAAAGCTAAAAAAAAAGGGGGGGTTTATAGAATTCTGTTAGTATAAGGCTCTTGGAATAGCTTTTCTCTTCCTTCCTGTTATTCTGCATAACTCTTCTATCACTTCATTAGTAGCTTTTAGGTTTTGGAATTATTTCTTTAGGTTAGTTATTCCTGCTTCAGGTTCCTCATAGTTCTCTCTTAATGTCTGTATTCTATAGTTCTGGCTTATTGTATAAGAAGAGAAGTTCATAAAAGGCTTTAGGTCACATCTAGGTTTTAAATTTGAGATAGGATGATATGAACCGAATGAGAGGTGGAACTGTGGTTACTGGGATGGGTGGAAGGGATGGATAACGCAATGGAAGGGAGAAGAGAGGGAGGTTGGAAAGGTAAGAGAGAGGGTTAACTGGGAAGAAAGATGCTTGAAAAAATGGATCTGAATCAACATCTGCATGTATGAATTTTGGCTTTCAATAGTCTTTCTTCATCTCCAAATGAAACAAAGCACACATAAACCCCTAAAATGAAAATCCTTTTTTTTTTTTTTTTTTTGTTAATTTCTCACTGTCAACTGTAGTTCTCTCCCAGCTGGATACCTGATTTGGAAGTAATACCTATTAATATAGGTTAAATGTGAGTTAAAGTCAACCTCCTAGAGTCTCAATCTTTAGAATCAATGCCAGAGTCATTCTGAGGTGTCTGTCTTTCTCCTTGCCAAGGTTTCTGCTCTCACTCTCACCTCCCATCTGAACAGAGATTCTCTGAGTTTTTTGTTCCCTCTCACTATTCCCAACTGTAGGATCCAGAGTAGAGCAGAGAGACAGTGCCTATAGCTATTTAAGTAGTGGCCAAATCCAGCTTTTGACCTGATTAAGGAAGTATATTAATCTACTTTATAAGAGAAGGAAGCCATATTTCCTTTAACCTCTATAATTAATAGCTAAATCGGTTTTGCCTTTCATCCTTTCTATTCTTGATTTTCTGTTGAATCTCCAATGGAACAAAGCTTGCTATGTTTTTGTGGGACTTTAAAATTAAGCTTAAAGGGAAAAAATTTAAAAGAAATATTGTAAGGAAAGTTATTCATCTTTACTTTTAGAAGCCTCAGATGACTTGACTGTTTCAACAGGATTTTCTTTCAATGTTATCCTATTCACAAAGGCTAAAAGAATCTTCTCTAGTATTACAAACTGATTGAACCATGTGTAACCAAGGGACAGATATATGCCACGGCAAGCATTTATTGAATGGAACAATGCTTAGTGGCACTGGGGAAGCAAATATGAATATGTCCCATATCCATAGCCTTACAGAACTCACAGCATAGTCAGGAAAGGAAGTGGTGAAAAAATAAGTGCCAGAATGATGGAGGGGAGTAACGTGAAGTAGGACTCGAATGGAAGGACCTATTGCTTCTTTCTGATGTATACTGTAGGAAGTCAGGGCATGGTTCACAGTGTACATTATATTAGGGCTGGATAATAAAGAACATAGGAATAATAATTCTACTAGAGGCACCCTAGAGGACCAGTGAGGGCAGTGGTTGCTGATATAGCCTGGAGGATCTGTTGGGCATCCTCTTGGAGGTTTTACAGCACCTGGAACTGGTGTCTCATACACACTTTACATCTCTAAGGGTTATTTTGGGTCCTGCGAGCCAACCCACTGTTTAGGTTTCAGTTGAAAATTCCTTGAACTAAAGATACTCCCATTGAACTCTTCTCCCCACCTGAGATCATTCTAATGCAATTATGCCACACAAGGGAACTCTAGAGAACATGAGTTGAAGGTCACTTTTCTTTGTTGCCTGCTTCTGGACAATTCTGAGCTGAACTGGGAGGGCAAGCCTGCAAAAAGCATCATGCCTGGAGTGATATAATGCAAATGTAGCAATGATCTGAGGCGATATATGTCCTTATATTGAAAAAGTGCTTTCAAATACAGGTAAATATAAGCAATAACATTTAAATGACTAAAGTCTCTTTTTCCTCTTAGTAAGCCCACCTAGCATAATGCTTAACAGGTACTATTCCTCAAGAAATATTATGGAGTGACTTGTTTGGATATTCTGCTTTTGGCTGATAGTATGAAAGTTTCTATTCTTAAATAAATCTAAAAGGCTATTTTGGTTTAAAAGTAAAAAGAATTAAGTTTCTAGCTTTAAAAACCTTAGACATCCACTTTAACCAAGTGATCAAGTTAGGATAACTAGTTATAATATATGTCAGTAACATGAACCCTGGATTTGATGCACTGAATAGAACATGATATTCCTCCTGTGGTCATATCATAAAAGGCAAGACTAAGGAACAATTATATATTGGAGGAGACTAGGGGGGGAAAAACAGCTAAATGCAATGTGGGTTTCTGGATAAGATTCTAGGACAGAAAAAGGACATTAGTGGAAAAACTGGTAAAATTTGAATAAGTTCTTTTGTTTAGTTAGTATTATACAGATGTCAATGTCCTGGATTTGGAAATTGTACTATGGCTATGTAAGATGTTAACATTAGGGGAAACTGGGTGAGGGTATATGGAAGTTTTGTACTATTTTTGTGACTTTTTATTAAAGTCCAAAATTAATTATAATTAGTTAAAAAAAACTTATACCTGTGTAAATTCCATCCAAAGACATACTGGAAATGTAGCTTTATTATTATTATTATTGCTAATTTTTTACAATTTGATAGTTTTATTAAATTTGTCCAACTACAGAAATAGGACACATTATGTTTGTTTGTTTTTTGGCGGTGTGTGGGGGGGTGTCTAAATAGTCTTTATTTTTTTTAAAGTTTTTATTTAAATTCCAGTTAGTTAACATACAGTGTAATATTAGTTTCAGATGTACAAAGTAATGACTCAACACTTCCATACAACACTGGTGCTTATCACAAGTGCACTCCTTAATCCCCATCACCTATTTCACCCATCCCTCCACACACCTCCCTTCTGGTAACCCTGTTTGTTCTGTTTCTTGGTTTGCCTCTCTCTCTTTTTTTCCTCCTCTTTGCTCATTTGTTTTGTTTCTCAAATTCCACATATGAGTGAAATCATATGGTATTTGTCTTTCTTTGACTGACTTATTTCACTTAACATTATACTTCTAGATCCATCCATCTTTTTGCAAATGTCAAGATTTCATTTTTTTAATGGCTGAGTAATATTCCATTGTGTGTATATATATATATATGTATATACATGTACCACATCTTTAACCATTCGTCAGTTGATGGATGCTTGGGCTGTTTCTATAATTTGGCTATTGTACATAATGCTGCTATTAACATTGGGGTGCATGTATCACTTTGAATTAGTGTATCACTTTGAATTAGTATTTCTGTATTCTTTGCGTAAATACTTGGTAGTGAAATTGCGGGATTGTAAGGTAGCTCTATTTTTAACTTTTTGAGGAACCTCCATACTGTTTTCCAGAGTGGCCATACCAGTTTGCATTTCCACCAACACTGCAAGAGGGTTCCCCTTTCTCCACATCCTTGCCAATACCTGTTACTTCTTGTGCTGTTGATTTTAGCCATTCTGACAGGTTTGAGGTGATAGCTCATTGCAGTTTTGATTTGTATTTCCTTGATGATCAGTGATGTTGAGCATCTTTTTATGTGTCTGCTGGCCATCTATATGTCATCTAGGGAAAAATGTCTATTCCTGTCTTCTACCCCATTTTTAATTGGATTATTCATTTTTTGGGCATTTAGTTTTATAAGTTTTTATTTAATATATTTTAGATACTATCCTGCCGATACTAAACCTTTATCAGATATGTCGTTTGTAAATACCTTCTCCCATTCTGTAGGTTATCTTTTAGTTTTGTTGATTGTTTTTTTCACTGTGCGGAGATTTTTATTTTGACCAAGTCCCAATTGTTTATTTTTGCTTTTGTTTTCCTTGCCTCAAGAGACACATGTAGAAAGAAGTTGCTATGGCCAATGTCCAAGAGGTTACTGCTTCTGTTCTCTAGGATTTTTATGGTTTCAGGTCTCACATTTAGGTCTTTAATCCATTTTATCTTTGTGTGTGGTGTAAGAAAGTGGTTTAGTTTTATTCTTTTTCATGTTGCTGTCAAGTTCTCACAACACCATTTGTTGGAAAAACTGTCTTTTTCCCATTGGGTATTTTTTCCTGCTTTGTTGAAGATTAATTGACCGTAGTGGTGGGTTTGTTTCTGGGTTTTTCTGTTCTTTTGATCTAGGTGTCTGCTTTTGGGCCAATACTCTACTCTTTTGATTACTACAGCTTTGTAATATAACTTGAAGTATGGAATTGTGATGTGTCCATCTTTGCTTTTCTTATTCAGGAGTGCTTTGGTTATTCAGTGTCTTTTGTGGTTTCTCATAAATTTTAGGATTGTTTGTTCAAGCTCTGTGAAAAATGCTGGCGATATTTTGATAGGGATTGCATTAAAGGTATAGATTGCTTTGGGTAACATAGACATTTTAACAATATTTGTTCTTCTAATCCATATCATGGAATGTCTTTCCATTTCTTTGTGTCATCTTCAGTTTCTTTCATCAGTGTTTTATAGTTTTGAGAGTACAGCTCTTTCACTTCTTTGGTTAGGTTTATTCCCAGGTATCTTATTGTTTTTGGTGCAACTATACATGAGATTGATTCCTTAATTTCTCTTTCTGCTGCTTCATTATTGGTATATAGAAATGCAACAGATTTTTGTATGTTGATTTTGTATCCTGTGAGTTGGCTGAATTCATTTATCAGTTCCGGCAATTTTTAAAAATATTTTATTTATTTATTTATTTGAGAGAGAGAGTTGGGGGAGGAGCAGGGGAAGAGGGACAAGCAGATGCCTTGCTGACTGCAGAGCCCAATGCAGGGATCCATCCCACAACCCTGAGATAATGACCTGAGCTGAAATCAAGAGACAGAGGCTTAACGGACTGAGCCACCCAGGTGCCCCAGTTCTAGCAATTTTTTGGTGGAGTCTTTCATGTTTTCTAAATATAGTATCATATCAGCTGAAAATAGTGAAAGTTTTAGTTCTTCCTGCAGATTTGGATACATATTATTTCTTTTTGTTGTTGATTGCTGTGGCTAGGACTCCAGTACTATGTTTAACATAACAGTAGTGAGAGTGGACATCCCTGTCTTATTCCTGATCATAAAGGAAAAGCTCTCAGTTTTTCCCCATTGAGGATGATATTTTCATATATGGTTTTTTCATATATGGCCTTTATTATGTTGAGCTATGTTCCTTCTAAACCTACTTTGCTGGTGGTTTTTATCATGAATGGATGCTGTACTTTGTCAAATGCTTCATCTTCCTCTATTGAAATGATCATATGGTTCTTATCCTTTTTTTTCTTAATGTGGTTATCACGTTGATTGATTTATGGATATTGAATCATACTTGCAACCCAGGAATAAATCCCACTTGACCATGGTGAATGATTTTTCTAATGTATTGTTGGATTCAGTTTGCTAGCATTTTATTGGGAATTTTTACATCCACATTCATCAGGGATATTGGCCTATAATAATAATAATAATAATAATAATAATAATAATAATTCTCTTCTTCTTATTTTTTTGGTGGAGTCTTTATCTCGTTTTGATATCATGGTGATGCTGGCCTATAGAATGATTTTGGAAATTTTCCTTCCTTTTTAATTTTTTTGGAATAGTTTGAGAAGAATAGGTATTAACTCTTCTTTAAATGTTTGGTAGAATTCACCCGTGAAGCCATCTGGCCCTGGACTTCTGTTTGTTGGGAGTTTTTTGATTACTGATTCAATTTCTTTTTTGGTTATTGGTCTTTTCAAGTTTTCTATTTCTTCCTGTTTCATTGTTGGTAATTTATGTTTCTAGGAATTATCTATTTCTTCCAGGTTGTCCAATTTGTTGCCATATAGTTTTCATAATATTCTCTTATAATTCTTTATTTCTGTGGTGTTGGTTGTTAGTTCTCCTCTTTCATTTGTGATTTTATTTATTTTGGTCTTTTATTTTTTTTCTTTTTGGTAAGTCTGGCTAGAAGTTTATCAGTTTCATTAATTTTTTTTCAAAGAACCAGCTCCTGGTTTCATTGATCTGTTTTATTGTTGTTTTTTGTTTTTTGTGTTTTTTTTTAGTTTCTATATTGTTTATATCTGCTCTAATCTTTATATTTCCTTCTTTCTGCTGGATTTAGGCTTCATTTGTTGTTTTTTTTCTAATCCCTTTAAGTGTAAGAGAGATTTATTATTTGTAGTATTACTAACAGTACCAGTGTTTGTCATTTTAAGCTTAATAATAATACTGATATTTTAGCTTATGAATATTGATACTATTAAGTTTGAAAGAAATTTTCAAATGTTATTCATGTATATTCAAAAATATTTTTTTTGGAATGGGTTTTGGTTGGAGTTCTGATTCTTTAAGCTATACTTTGTGAATGTTGTCCTAAGTATTGATACTATGTTTGTAGTGGACTATAGTAAAAATAGTATTAAATGTTTTGGTTTATGAACAAACCAAGTACTTTTTGAGGAATTATACACCTAAAAGTGGCTATGAGTCCTTGAAAATGCTATATTACTAATTTTCTTGCCTCTTTAAAAATTGTTTACCCTCCTTTTTTAGCCACCAAACTCAGTATTTCTGAATTTCCTACTGCCCTCTAGGGGTGGAATAGAGAAAACTGGAGTCATGAACCTCTGAATATGTAGATCAGAGGAAAAAATTAAAAGAATTTTTGAAATTTCTGAATTTGGTGGAGGTAAATATGAATTGCTCAGATACATGTTTTTCCCAATATTACAGTCTAAATATTTATCTAGAATTACCAGCATGTTGTTCTGAGATCTAGGGTTTGTTTCAGGGTGTGGAAGCCACAATACCCTTGTGCCTGGTGGAGTACTTGGGGCATAGTAGATACTCTATTTACCAAGGAGATGCTATCAGTGGAAGGTTTTGTCGGTCTCTCCTCTGTGATCTTTCCTCCTTTATCATACACAGCCTCTTAGATGCCTCAAACTCTTTGTTCCCCTTTCTACTAATAAAACTTGCTCTGTTAGCTCCTTTTCAGAAATAAATGATAATGAAGAATGAAAAATATTACTTCATCTATTTCTACTTTGGAGGAAAAATTAACACACCTGTCCTAGTAATAATATATTTATCTTCAATCAATTGTGCATTTCTTCATCTCTGCGCTCTTCTCTGGAGTTCCAGATATTAGAGTTAGTGGCATAATATTTGCACAGAATATTTTCATTTGTTAATTTAAAAGACCTCAGTTGTTCTTTTGCCCCCCCTTTTTAACATCTCACTTTTATTAGTGTTAGTGAGAATTTAATTTCTAGAAATAGAGGCTAAAATGAAATTTAAGGCATATATCAATAAGGTGGATATTTTAATTCTTGACTGAAAAGTTTTCTGAAATATATTAATTTATGAATACACACAAGAAATGCACATGGGTTATAGAGTTTGGAATTGATGACTTTTTTTAGACTAGAAGTTAACTGAGGCTAACTAGACTTGCTAATTAGTTGACTATGTTATTTTTCAGTAGAGAATTACAATATTATTTCAAACTTATTAATATTATTATCATTATTGTTTTCCTTTGAGCATTACAAAACCCACCCCAATGGGGAGCTGGATGGTTTCAATAGCTAATGACTGAACTTTTCACCTCAGGCTTTGGTTCGTATTAAGCTGTGATTTTAAGTGATTGACAGCCATTTTATAGTAACCTGCAATGAATTGGGGGTCAAAATCATCCAAATGATGGAGAGAAAATGCCCCCATTAGAAAAAAATAAAGACAGACATAAACTAACCAGTGTAGTTGAAACTAATTGGCCTCCTTATTGGCAAAGGATTGAACAGGCACAGGGACTGAATTAATCTCTTGAATTTGGTGGCAGATACTTGCAGGTTGAAATTGTGAATTGGCAGGTTAACATAAGGGGAGGCTATATCCCCCTCACATGTGATACTTCTGTTCTGTGAATTTCCATTTTGTGGAGCTGTCAATCTGAGGCTTTGTGAGATTAAACTTTCTTTAGAAACAGCACCACCAAAAAAAAAAAAAAAAAGAATGACCCCCACCTCCTAAACTACCACATAAATCAGCTTGATTAGTAATCTCCATTAAGAGACATTGAGTTTTGAATAGGCTGGGTATTGTAGGTCCCGAATGAAGGACTTGGCAAGGCCAAATAGGGAAGTTTGAACAACATCTGCCCTACCCCTTCCTCGCACTTCTCCAAGTTTTAAGCCTATTCACAAATGGCCTAAATTATAAAAGTGCAAATTGTAGTTCCCCACAAGCACTTCTTCAAATAACATCAAGAGGTGAATATATATAGGATTAGTATTTATTAAAGGCATAGAAATCCCACAACATATTTTAAGAAGAAAGCTAACAGTAACAGACCTTTATATATGAGATTATTAATACTAGCTTTCTATTAGCATTCTTCTTTTTCTTAACAAGTGAAGTTTGATCTTGAATTTTTATTCAAAGCTCTGTGAACCAAAGCCACAGATGGGGTATTGCTGTGTCATTTCCATGGCCTTATACAGAATGTATGCAGCTGTCCCATACTCCCTTAATAGACCTTCAGCTTTTCAATACATCTTCCACTGATGGCGTTTCTGTGGATAAACATTATTTCAGAATGAAACGTGCCAGATGTCCTGCAGTGCACTTAGGTACAACAAGACACTTTTAAAAAAATCGCGCCTATATTATTTACTCATTTAGAGGGATGTGACTTCTGGGATATACATTGGAAATCCAAAATTTGCTGAATGAGAGAGGAAATATTATAAACAGGTTCCAGCTCACTTGTACCTTACAATTCCCCCACACACAGTTTTTTTTTTTTTCAGACCATAAAGAAATCAGTATTTTATATCCAGGTTTCTCATAATTTCTCCCTCTAGGAGGCATAACTCAATCAAAATCTCTGGTTACTACTGAATAGAAATAGTCCTTTTTTATTGAGGTTAAAAATTGCTAGATCAGGGATTTGGAATATAGATATTTTTATTTTTCCTTTAGTATAACTAATTTTAAGAATCATTCCTCCCAAACATACTTGAGTTTTATATCCCCATCACAAAGCAAATATTATTTTCATTTTTTTTTTCTGCTAACGGATTAGAACGGGTGATCTAAATGAAAATAAAACACTGGTGAGAAGTGGTTATCCAGGATCTTTCCAATACCAGCACTTGATTCTATCATATCAAGTACAACTATATCACATGCTCAAATGCTTGATTGACTTTTTACTTGTGTCATTTAATTTTTTTTTGCATATATACCACTGTCTTTGAAGACTGTAAAGTCCTTGACTGTAAGGATCATATCTCCAAATGAGAGATATATAGTATTAGTATTTATTAAAGGCCAACCAAAGTATTTTATATGAAGAAGAAAGGTAATGGTGACAGACTTTTATACATGAGCCCATTAATACTAGCTTTCTTTTAGCATTCTGAGCACAATGGGAGGGAGATCTTAGTCAATGCCTGTTGATTTGATGACTACATTTCTGTCAAACTGGAATAAGGCGATAATGTGTTACATTTGACTATGAGATATTTTGGCTTCACCTAAAAGTGCTTATAGGTTATGGAATAGAATGTGAAAGAGTATAGATTTTGCTTAGCTTAATTTTGATGTTGCAAATTGTTGTACCTTTATTATTCTTTAAAGTTATTTGCATGCATTGTCTCATTTTTTTTAAAGTGGTTTTTTAGAGGCAGACTAAATGATAGCTGACGAAGCTGAGACACAGACCTTTAGATAGTCCACTGTTAAAGGAGATTGCGCTAGGCAATACTTTGAAGTTTCTCATGAGTCTTAGGAATTATTTAAAAAAGGAATGTCCTTCAATATTACATAAACTAATTATTGATGAAGTAGTTATCCTAAGCAAAAAATTAAAAAAAAAAAAAAAAAGGAAAATGTCACTCCGGGAACACTGGCAATTATTTAAAATCCCACTATGTATTTAATTCAAAAGGTGTGTTTCTTGAGGCTGTATTCTTTCCTATGTGTGCATTTTCAGAAAACCATGAGACTTTTAATGATTTTTAAATCATGGAATAGGGGCACCTGGGTGGCTTAGTCGGTTTTCTGCCTTCAGCTCAGGTCATGATCCCAGGTTTCTGGGATTGAGCCCCGAATTGGGCTTCCTGTTCAGTGGGGAGTCTGCTTCTCCCTCTCCCTCTGCGTGCGTACATCCTCTCTCTCTCTTTAAAGTAAATAAATAAATCTTTAAAAAAATAAAATCATTGAATAATTTTGTATATTTTCAATTCACAGTCTTCTCCTAACAGCAATACTCTTCCTAACACAAAATATATTGCTTTTACAAAATGGAGACATGTTTATAGTTTACCTTGCTAGCAAGTTTTAAAGAAAATATAGATCAATGCTTTAGTTCTGTCTCTGATGGCTGTGTGGTTAATTTTTCTGTTCCATGGTGTGTAGCTGTCTCTTTTGGTGCTGCTGTATGTTTGCAGCCATGCTGTCAACATCCACCAGAGAGCAGAGCAGCTCCAACACCCACATCTTTCATGCTAGAAATAGATGGAGACAGTAACACAGTCAGATCCGTGGCCAAACAACGCGGATTGCAGTTCATTTCAAAGGTCAGCGCATATTTAAGCTTGCTTCATTACTGCCACCTTTATGCCTGAGATTTTCATTTAAAAAAAAATCAGTTTACCTAGGTTCCTTTAGAGACAGAAAAATGAAAGTGCTGAGTCCTATTTTCATTTGGGGATATCAAGCTTTTTATCAAATTATAGAGGTGGCGTTTCAGAATATTTCATATCTGATCAAGAGGAAAATCCAAAAATAATTTTCTTTTTATTCAGGAGTCTTTCAGGCAGGAGGACTGCTTTATTTTTTACTTAATATTGTGCTCAAGTCAATCATTTTGAATTCAGAGAGAAAATAAACATTTAAAAGCAATCTATAATAAAAAATTTTTGGAGTTCAATATTTTTATTTACATTTCCTAATGAAAACACAATTCATACTCTTTTGATATGTTTTTATCTATCACCTAGTAAAATAAGTTTACACACATTAATTTTTTTATATTAAAGATAGTGAACAAGTGAGTAATCATAAAACATTTACTTTTTAGTTAAAAAGAAGTAAATTGTTTGCCTTTTAAGAATTAAGCAAGGATGACTTATATTTAATCAAATTTGTGCTCTTCCTAATTACTTTAAATATCCAATATACATAGGAAGAATAGGATATGGCATATATATTAGGAATATTAATATGGCCAGTGCACATTTAAGGATTCCAAATGGGTTTTGTTACATCTCTTTTTTTTAAATACTAATATTTCAATTAAAACAATTTTGGGAAGGAGTTTTATATACTTATTCTCGTTGAAAAAAAATAGAGCTCTAGAAAATAAAAGAAAACCATTCTGAGATATGACATTTAAGCCAGAGAGAAAATAGACTTCTAAATAGTGTTTTTACAAAGCCCTTTGACATCAAAATGTGAAAAAAAAATGTCAAAAACCATTGTGGTAATTGTTTGGAATTGACCTGACTATAAGTGCAAAAAATAATTAACATACGTAGTGAAAAGTTTTTCAAACTTAGATGTTATGACCATTTTAGATCATAGAAATTTATATTTGTCTTGTGATACATTGTAGGAACTTAATTATGGAAATATCTTAAAAAGAGTTTAAAAGGAGTGCCTTAAGACTGAAGACTTTCTAAAAGAAATACATACTCAAATTATATAGCTGTAAATATATATGTATTTTATACATATTTCATATATGTATAAAATATATATATAATTTGGTGGTAATTTTAACTAGGTTATTTTAATTTTGGCATTCATATATTTCTGTAATGAATATTTAAAATACATTATAACTGTGACTGAAAGAGGAAAACATATCTATATTTTAAGTATAATAATTTTAGACTTATAAATAGGCCTTATAAAAACATTTTGACTCTTTGATTTCTTTATAAGTATCATTAATATTTATAACTTATTTTAAAATACTTAAGAAATAAATATAGCTAAAAATCCAGTCATCTGTTGTGTTCAGACATGGACCACTTATCTCAATACTGTAGGTTGGAATTGTTGCTTTTTCATCTGTTTTCAGGAGTAATGTCCTATAGAAAGTATATGAATGGGATCCAGGAAATACAATAATGGGCCTTAGGATAAAAATAAGAAATGTAAAAAGTAAGAAAACTGGGAAAAATAGGACCTCAAGTCCCTTAGGCCATCCACATGCATCTTGCAATCTGAAAGATAGGATGAACTGGTTTTTCTTCTGTTTCTGAAGATGGTGATGGTTTTACTTTTTAGAAACTGTAATGTGACTTAAGTATAGATTCTTCTTTCTTAAATGCTATTTAAAACAACAAAAAAGAATAGTAGGTATCTAATAGAGAATATATTCATATTGTAAAGGAAGGAAGATAGTTATTGATTGACCCATTATTTGCCCAGCAGTACATGATTTCATTTAACTTCAGCATCGCCTGGGAGCTGAGTGGTGCTAGGCCCATTTTGCAGATAAGAAACTTAAACATTTAATTTAGTGATTAACTCTTACCCAGCCAGGGCTCGGTCCCAGGTCATCTGATTCAAAATTCCATTTTTCCTCTTTGCTGTATTGCAAGTTCTGTACTGAGACACAATCCTTTCCTTAAAGGTTAATTTAGAGATTCTTGGATTTGGATTGCTGCAGATAAAATTTAGGAAGGGCCACGGTTAGCTGTGAGGTGTTTCTTATTTTTTCAGTTTGTACTTAATTCTGTAGTCAATTATCTACATTAAAAAACAAACACCCCCGCCTCCACCTTAGACTGATTTGCTAATTATCAGGTATTTATCTCAACACCATCATTACTAATACAGAATACTTAAACTTATTTTAGCATAATTTCTGGTAAATTGGTTGTAAAAATGTGGGCTTTTACATATGAAAAAATAACACAGGCCATTTTTTGGATAAATAAGGACAGACAACTGTATGTAATATTTAAGACTGATTTTTAAATATGTCATGACAATTTTAAGGGTAGAAATACAATTTAGATGGGCTTTTTTTTTTTTAACTTGAGTTTAAAAAGTTTAGTGTATGCAAATGATATGGAATTACCTTGTTACTTTTTCAAAGACTCTAGACTCAAATACCAGGGGCTAAGAAAGTCAGATAAGTCAGTTTTTCCATTCTTCATCATGGCTTCTACTTCCCTGCTCCCCAAATTTATCATGGCCCTGATTTGAAATGATGAATTCAAAAACAGTATTTCAAAAAGTCTTCTTTCGTACAAATGAGAAATGTTTCTAGTGATGGTTTACAGGTAGAAGGGATCTTTTTAGCCTTTTCTTAGAATTTGAGTTAGGTTTACATGGAGAGGTAAGTGACCTTTGGCCTTCCTTTAGAATTCAAGTTACTATTTTTTGAAAGCCTAATAGCGCTTTATACAAACTCTATATTTGCTGCAGTACAGCAATCAAATGATACTTTAACTGCTGCTGTGGACAGCTTCTTTTCATTATATGCATTTGCTTATTAATATGAAGGTGCTTAACAGCACAGTAGGAAAATTTAAACTAAGGCCATTTATGTGATTGTGTTAAAATATGTATTTTTTTTCCCTAAATAATCTGCAAACCTGCTATTCTTCTATCCTCAGAAGTTTAAAAATAAACCTCTTAGGCTTCAAGCGGAATAATTACCTAATACATAAATAAAGATGAATGGAGTTTTTTCTTACAGTATGTCCATTGTCTTTCACTGAGTTCTAAGGATGTTAGTATTAAAGTTTTTAAAACTAAACCACTCTTTAAACTCCATGATAGGAACCTGGAGCCTTCTGTGGAAAGCTCTTAAGGAATCTGACACAACTGAGAGATTTTTTCAAAACTTGTGTTTTTTTTTGTTGGAAGTTGTGCATATAAAGAGCTTGTACTTTACAATGTAAATATTAGAAGGCATATTTTGAAAGAGCTAGTATGTTTTTAAAGAAATTTATTTATATGTTCTGAGTGGACTGTTTCTGAATTTTTAAGTAGACGCAAAAGCAGGATCTGACCTATCATTATTAGGTCAGAGAAGAGCAGCCTTTTGCAAAGATTTAGATGAAAAATTTGGTAACATCACATTCTTCTCATATTCTTAAAATGTAAGCTGAAAATGAAGGGCCAGTGTTCGAGGCTTCAGGAGTTTTACTCAATAAATCACTAGGAAAAGAAAATAAGATATTTTTAAAGGGAAACATGTGAATGTGTTGGCTCTATTTTAGACTTTAATTTGTTTTTAGTGATTTAGACCTCATATTTCTGTAGAATTGGTATTGGTTGTTTCAGTGTTTCTTTCTCAGAGTTATTATTTTGGTTTAAAATAAAAAGTGCATACTATGTTAAAATTACAAATACTGCACAGTTTATATATCTTGTCTTTTAGTATTCATTTCGAAGTGGATTGTTTTTAGCTAGGTATCCTCATGTTGCTGTTTGTATATTTAGAGTTACAGATGATGTACTTTAATTCATTTCCTTAACATAGCCCCTGATATTTTAATATAGGAGCTTGTATATGTTCCAAATTTATTTTATGATGGCAGCTTCACACTTTATAGTACATTATTAATCTGCTAGACTAAAAATGTAAGCCAGTCTATGAGGCTTCAAAGATGTTCCAAAAAAACCCAAAATACTGTTAGCTAGAAGCATGATTTTAGTAGGAAAATTTTCTGAATTGTTTGTGGTTCATATAAATACATTTTGAGAGAAGTTCTTATACTAAAGTTCAAGGTCCTGATATTTACATAGTTCCTTTACATAGTGCACCACGTTGATTTGTAAGGAAATGAAAGGAATTTAAATTAAAATTTTAGACCATGAATGTAAAATTGCTGGATATTTGCACATAGTACAGGTTTGGGGGGAGATTTTTTTTTTTAAAGTTATCCATATGGCAGCAGAACTTTTAATAAACAATAGTTCTAACACAGAATCTTTATGGAAACAGAAAATGGGATTTATGAGGTGACATTTTGGTATATAAAGAAAAATGAAATAAGATTAGCTTTATTTTCCTATTTCCCCCCAGCCTTGCAAAGGTTTAGTGGCTGAATTACGACTTATAATTTGTTTTTTCATTCCATGCATGCATTTCATTAACCTATTCCTGGCTCTGCAGCCAGCCTGAAGAGAAAAATTCAGCAGAAGGATTTCTGAGCAGATTGGCCACAACACGCTATAGGACATATTTCAGTATCCAAGGACAGTTTGATAACTTTTACGGTGCTTTATATTAATAATGTGAAAAGTTTCATTTTGTTTATGTGGTTTCTTAGAAAATTAATGTTATTTACATTTATTTAATAATATTTAAGAAAAACTTCATGAGATCTCTCCAGACACTCAAAATTTAATGAATAGCTCCCGGAAATGATTCTGACTTCTTCAGACGTAGGATTAAATAGATTACTATTGAAGTCCAGTTCCGGGATTTTACCACTTACTCAAAGAACTACTGGAATAGTAGCAAAAGTTTTTGTAATATAATTGATTTGTCTCTGAAACAGTTACAAGTCTCATGCAATAAAGACTGGGAGATATTACAAACAGATGCAATTCAATTGTAGAATTATTTGAATATAATCAAATGCCTCTTTTCATTTTTTTCTTTTCTTTTTTTCTTTTGATTTTAGAGAAAGCTCAATTATGTATGTTAATGCAATGGCACAATTGGGCATACATTACTAAAATCAGTGTTGAAATGCATAAAATTATTTTTCAATTCACAGTTACCTTTAAAATTGTATTTTGCTTGGACTTCAATTTTATACATTTGTATTTCCTAACAGAATGCTCAGAATGGCTCAGAATGCCCCAGGTGAAAGTATGAGATGAATCTCAGACTTAAAAATTACAGTGACTCTGAAAAGAAAAATTTTAAAGTTAGAAGGCACTTCCGTTCAACTTTCTGTCCAATAATTCCTTAATCCTCTCTAAAAATTCTGCATTCTCTGGTACTATTTTATAGCTTATTGTCTGTTTTAGCTAATGATAGTACCCTTACTACCTCTCTGCAAAAGGCAGCCTCCTCTTATGTTCTTGCTTATTTTGAGCTCAAACCTGCCCTACAATAATTTCTGTTTGCTGGTTGTCTTTTGTGGTAAAAAGCTACCAGATGCCACTCATTCTCTACATAAAAGACCATTAAAATTCACTATTGCTCCATTTCTCTGCTCTATCTTACAGCAAAACTGAAAAGAGTCAGTTCAGTGTGACAGATATTTATGGAGCATCTGGTATTATATTAGGCTCTTAGAATATAAACAAACAAACAAAACAAAACAAAGATCCCTGCTTTAAAGAATATTCTATTCTAGTTGGGATACAAAAACACAGAAAATATACTAAATGACTTAAAGAAACCATTGGCTCTACTTGATTTCCTCCCCCCCCTCTTTTTTTTCTTCCATCCCCATCAGGCTTTTGTCCCTGCCATTTTTCTGAGCCACTCTGAGTTAGAAAACTAGTGTCTCATTCTCCTTTCTTTCTTCTTCATTCTCAACCTTCATTGTCTTTTATTTTTCTCAGCTGTATCTGACACAACAGATCTCTTCTCCCCTGCCTTTTGAAATAATTTTATTATTTTCAAGACACTGCTGGCTGTTAACTCTTGTTCCTGATTCACTGGGCACCCTTTTAATTCTCCTTTGCCAGCCTCTCTTATTCTTCCAGGTCTATACGTGTCCCAGGGCTCTGTCCCCAGGGCTCATTCTTCCATCTTTTTCCCCCTCTACTTATACTTACTTCCTGAGTGATCTCACAGTTCCATGGCTCTAATGCCTTCTATATGCTGATGTCTTTCAAGTATTCTATAATTCAAAGGATCTAAGATCCTATTGATGATAAGATGCATCATTATTTTATAGACTACTAAGAAAGAAAAAAATGTTGTCAATTCTCGTTGTAAGACAACATTGATTGTAAGACACACCTCAATTTCAAAGATATTAAAATATGAAAAAATATAGAGTCAGTGAAATGGCATATGTCCTGACCTCACCTCTGAGATCCATATCCAACTGTATACATGGGATCTCTACTGGGTTGTCTGATAAGTGTCTTAAGGTAGCATTTCTTTCTTTCTTTCTTTTTTTTTAAAGATTTATTTGTTTTTGGGGGGAGGGGCCTGAGGGAGAGAGAGAGAGTCTTAAGCAGACTCGGCTCTGAGTGCAGAGCCCAACATGGGGCTTGATCTCATGACCCAGATATCATGACCTGAGCTGAAACTAAGAGCTGGATGCTTAACCAACTGAACCACACAGGAACCCATTAAGGTAGCATTTCTTAAACAGAGTTCTTGATTTTCACTCATTTCCAAACTTGCTTTTCTAGTGTCCACTTCAATAAATGGCACCCCTATTCATCCAGTTGCTTTGCTCAAAACCCCAAACATAATCTTTGAACCTGGATTTTTAACCTTGGCACAAACCCTATAATCGCCTTCAAATAAATCCCCAAATATGATCGCCTTTTACTACCTCCACTATCACTCTTGTCCAAGACATCTTTATCTTCTGCCTATATTATTGAAATAGCCTCCTAACTGGCCTCCAGAGTTTTTACTCCTATGAAGTTGTATTTCACATACAGCCAGAGTGAATATTTAAAAACAAACTTCAAATCACACCACTCCCAACTCAAAACCCTCCAGAGGCTTCTCTTTATACTCAGAAGAACATTCTAACCTTTCCCTTGGCTTTGCATGTCCATTGACCTCCCTCTCTCTCTTACTTTATTTCCTGTCACTCTTTGCTGGGTTCAGACGTTTCCAGCTACTCAGTTGTTTTTGCTGTTCCTCCAAGGCACCACACTAGTTTCCCCACTGTTCCCAGAACATTAGAACATTGTATAATTTGAAGCCCTGCTGTATATTTATAGTTTTAGCACACACACACACACACACACACACATATATATACCTCTAAAGCAGTGTAACTTTTAGCTTTGTTCTTTGTAAAGGGAATTATACTTTATGTGTTCTTATGTGAGCTGTTCTTTTCATTTAATATATGATGTGATATCCATCCATATTGATATTATAATTGTACTTTGTTTTCTCTGCTGTAGAGTATTTCATTGCATGGATAAACCAAATTCATTTTTCTTTATTATTTTTTAAGATTTTATTAATTTGCCAGAGGGAGAGAGAGTGAGAGAGAGTGCCCAAGCAGGGGGAGCAGCAGCAGAGGGAGAAGCAGGCTCCCCGCTGAGCAAGGAGCCTGATGTGGGACTCGATCCCAGGACCCTGGGATCATGACCTGAGCCAAAGGCAGATCTTAACTGACTGAGCCACCCAGGCGTCCCCAAATTCATTTTTCATACATTTAACTATCTGGATTTTTTGGGGGGGGCATATATTAACAGTTGCTGCTACGAACATTCACATGTATGTTTCAAGATGCAGTTCTTGAAATATTTCACTGGAAGTAGATTTTGGATCATAAGGAATGTATGTCTTTAACTTTACGAGGCAGTACCAATAATTTTTCAGAGTAGTTGTACCCTCCAGCATCATATGAAACTACCTATAAATCAACAACCTCATGAAAGTATGCTATTGTTAGACTACTAATTTTTTCCCAATTTGATGTGCATAAAATCATATTGCATTATTTTAATTTACATTTAGGGATAATTTTCATATGTACATATGAGATAACATATATATTCGAATAACACAATTAGTATTTGTTTTTCTGTTACATTCATACTTATGCCTTTGCCAGTTTTTCTATGGGATTTTAAAATTATTTTAAATTTATTCAAAGGAGATTTTTCCCTTCATACTAGTATTTTGTTGGTTAAATATTCCACAAGTATTTCCCATTAATTGTTGCTTAACATTCTCTCTTTACAGTAATTTTTGATGAGTAGTAGTTCTTGATTTTACCATTGAGGATTATTGTTTCTTTTATGAATTATACTTTTTGCATGTTGTATAAGAAATTATTCCCTACTCTGAAATTTTATAAATGTTCTCCTATATTTTATTTGAAATGGTTTAAAATTTTGTCTTCTTCATTTAAGTATTTAATCCATCTGGAATTGATTTTTGTGTTTAGTGATCGGTAACAATTCTTTTTTTTTTTTTTTCCATTTCATATGTAAAACCAGCTATTCCAGTACGATTAATTCAAGTGATGATCTTGTGAAGCCAGATCCATCTCAAATCACAATTCCTTATATGTTCTGGGCTCTTTATTCTTATCCATTATTGATTAACTTGTCTGTTTCTGTGCCAATACATTGTATTAGCTATAGGTTTAAAGTAATTCTACGTAACTGGTAAAACAATTTTCCTGACCTTGTTCTTCTTTTTTCTGGAATATTTAGGTTATTCTTGGCTCTTTGATATTCTGTATAACTTTTAGAATCAGATTGTCAAATTCAATGAAAAAATCTATATAAACTTTGATTGGAATTTTATTGAATCTGTGGGTCAATTTTTGAGAAGCTTGGCCATGATCAGCTTCCAGTTAAATCCCTGGGTACCGAGTCTCTAATAAGGTTCTCTAGCAGACAACATTTAACAAATTGTTACAATTCATTGCTTTGGGAATTAAGCATGCCCTATGTGACTCCACTGGGAGAGGACTCTTGGAAGCTTATATATTTGACTTTCTCTGGACTTCCCTTTGCTGATTTTGCTTTGTGTCTTTTTAATGTAATAAACCCTAGCCATGAGTATGACTATGTGTTGAGTCCTGTGAGTCCTTCAAGCTAATTTTATAGACTCCTAAAACACATGTTGTATTTTTCAATTACATGTACTTTCAATGTTTCTATGACTTTGTTTAGTGTGTCTTGAGAAGTCAGTACAGCTAGATTGTTTTTTTTAAGATTTTATTTATTTATTTGAGATAAAGACAAAGATAGTGACAGAGAGCATGAGTGAGATGAGGAGGAGAGGGAGAAACAGACTCCCACCCTGAGCAGGGAGCCTGACATGGGACTCCATCCCAGGACCCTGGGATCATGACCTGAGCCGAAAGCAGATGCTTAACCAACTGAGCCACGCAGGTGCCCCTTATTTTTGTTTTGATCCTATCTGAATATTGTTGTCTTTTATCCAGAGAGTTTACTAATTATTATTAATAATGACTGATATATTACAATTCATTTTTACCATTTTATTTTATGTTGTCTATTTATTCTGCTTTTTTTCTACACTTCTTTTTGTTTCTCTTTTTTTCCCTTCCTTTTGAATAATTAAACTTTTTTTTGTCATTCAGAATTTCCCCCTTGACTAGTTTGGCAATCATAAATTCTCTTTCTACTCTTTTAATGATTTCCCTAATAATAGGGATAGAGATATTTAATTTAAGTCTAAATTTAAACAGTATGTCTGCCTTCTTTATGTAATACCCAAAGAAAAATTTACTATTGTTACCCCTCCTGTTGTAGGCATTTTAATTTCAATATTTTTTGATAATGAAAATTAGGTATCTTTATTATTGTTTCTGGTAGTCCTTAATTTTCTATTTGTCTATATTTGAATTTTCTTTGCTTGTCATTCCTTCTTGCATCTCAGATCTTTTATCTGCACTTATTTTTCTTCTGTCCCATGAATATCCTTTATGATTTCCTTTAGTGTGAGTCAGTAGATGGTAAATTCTCACATCTTAATTTCTTTTTTTTTTTATAAAGATTTTATTTATTTGAGAGAGAGAGAGAGAATGAGAGAGAGCACATGAGAGGGGTTAGGGTCAGAAGGAGAAGCAGACTCCCTGCCGAGCAGGGAGCCCGATGCGGGACTTGATCCAGGGACTCCAGGATCATGACCTGAGCTGAAGGCAGTCGCTTAACCAACTGAGCCACCCAGGCGCCCTCTCACATCTTAATTTCTCTAAAATTGTTTTTCTTTCGCTTTTTTTTTATTTTAAAATAATTTTTTTCTGGGCATATAATTCTAAGTTGAAGTTATTTTGTCTAAGCACTTTGAAAATATTATTTGCTGTTTTCTGGCTTCCATTATGCTGAGGAGAAGTAAGCTGATATCCTTTAAAATTTATCTTTTCTCTTTGGCTGCTTTTAAGATCTTCTCTTTACCTTTGGTGTTCTATGCTTTCACTATATCTGTCTAGGTAATAATTTCTTTTTCTTAAAATTCAGTAGGCAGATTAAAACAATACAGTCCTTATTTTGAATAGTTTTAGATTTATGGAAAAGTTATAAAGGTAGTATAGAGAGTTACTAGATACCCTACACTCAGTTTTCCTTATTGTTAACATTCATTACATTAGTATGGTACATTTGTCAAACTAATAAACTAATAGTGATGCATTAACTAAACTTCATACTTTATTTCAATTTTTTTTTTTTAATCTAATGTCCTTTTTTCTGTTCTGGGATCCCATCTCGGATAGATACCACATTACATTTAATTGTTATGTGTCAGGTTCTCTAGACTGTGACAGTTTCTCTGACATTTCTTTGTTTTTGATGACCTTGACAGTTTTGAATAGTACTGGTTTGGTATTTTATAGACTATCCCTCCATTGGAATTTGTCAGATGTTTTTCTCATGATTAAACTGAGGTCATGGGTTTTTGAGACTATGATCATAAAAGTAAGTATAAAGATCCTTCTTATCATACATGTTAAGGGTATATGCTCTCAATATGACATCATTGCTAATACTAAAATCTGTTACCTGGCTGAGGCACTGTTTGTCAGATTTCTCCATTTTAAAGTTACTCCTTTACCTCCTTCTCTACATTGTACCCTTCGGAAGGAAGTTTCTTTTTTCCTGGGAACAATAGGCAGTAGTAGCTCTCTGTGTTCACCATTTTTTACCATAAGAAGTAAAACAATAATTAAATGATGGGTTTCCTGACTTTTTTCCCTCCCTGTCTCCTTAACACCCTAATATTTACCCCAAGAATATTTAAGGAAGTCTTTGAGTTCTTTATTTGCACCTGTTCATGTGGTTCTGGTTAATGGAACTTGGCATTGGTTTCAGCCCATATAATTCTGTTTATGAATTGAGCAAAGCATGGATCGGAGCAAGACATGAATCCCAGGCTCTGGGGCTTAGAGAAAGCAGTTATGCAGGCTTTGTAATTGCAGGATAAAATGGGGCCCTCTTTATTCAATTCTGAGGACTTGACTAGTTAGGATTTTAGGATAAAGAAAGAAGTTATAGGCTCAGTCAATTTAGGGAATAGACTTGTACTTGGGCTTGGGTTCTGCAGAAGAAATCTCATTCCATTGGACTTTCCAGAAAATTCTTGGATTACAGCAACTAAATTTTCAATTATCTAATATGATATTGGGTCATTTAAGTGAGCATATATCTGCAAGATTCCTTGATGGGAAGATTTTATAGAGGTAAAAGGGAGGTAGGTTAGCTGGTCCATTGACTTCTAGCACGGACTGGGAACATTTGTTACATGCTATATATCAGCTGTTATGCCAGGCTCTTTGTGTTTATTTTATTTTATACTTGAGAAAACTCTGTGAAGTTAGCATTTAAAAAATCTCTCTTCATAGATAAACAAACAAGACTCCTATTAAGTAATTTATGTGAAGTCACCAATCTTTTGACTCTAAAAACTTGCTCTGTTTATAATGCATACCAACCCCTTATTCCATAGCTTATATCTAGAATCAGTTCTAGAGGAAATGGGTGCCAGGTGGGTCACCAAGGCAGAAGTTTGGTCAGAAGAGGAACTGGGACTAGTTAATGTAGTTCTCTGGGTGTTTGGTTGGAGTGCTTCAAATTCCTCCATCTCAATTCAGTATTGGCCTCTAGTCTCTAAAGACTGGAACAAAGCCAAACCCATTGGTGAAGATCAGGTAGATTCTGTCAGACTTAGAGCCTGGCAGAAGCAACAGTATCAAAAGCATATCTAAATAAGAAGAGGATTCCCAATAAATGGCTGATCAAAGTGAGAAAGAATTAATATGGGAAGAGGTTTGAGGAGAAAGCATTTGGGTGTGTCTAACAAATGTTTATCAAATGACTCCTTTGCATATGACACCTTGCTCAGGACAAGTGAAACAAAGATGGGAATGGTAACTTCTCTGCCCTCAGAGAATTTATATTACACAAATTACCTTATTATGGTGGAATGGAGGATGGTGGATGGTTACCAAATGGACGAACATGTGATCTATGGAATCATAGAGCAATTACATGACTGGAACATCAGTGGAAATTTTAACAAAAGAGAGGGCATATAAACAAGCTATTGAAAGAGAAGTAAACTTTTTCAGGCACCATAGTAGGTGACAAATTTCATGAGAAAACATTATGAAGAACAGCAGAAATGTGAACAGTCCAAGGAGATAAGTGAGAAAAATGAGTGAATTCTACTTGGGGAAATGACACAGACAGGATAAGAAAATACGACAGTTTTTACCCACTGGGTACTCATTCTGCCTTCTTATGATTTCAAAAATAAACATATTTTATTCTGGAGAACCACCACTCCCCTGTCAGTCCTGATGGTTTCAATGTAACTGCTACCTTTCTTTTCACAAAGTCAAGGGTGAGCATGTGATCCAGGTCTAGCCAATTAGCATATTCTTCTCCTGACCACAGTTTTTTTTTTTTTTTTTCAAAGATGGACATGTGACCTGTCAGTCCAATGAGATTCAACTCTGGGGTTTTGATTGGAATTATTGGGAAAGATCAGAATTCTTTCTGCTGAAGTTACTAGTCTGTGAGGATGTGCTCTCAGAACAGCCAGAAACCACCATAAATGGAAAGTCTGCCTGAAAATGAAGCATCCAGAGAGGAAATCAGAGCCAATAGTCACAGCCAGTGTCTTGAAGTTGCCCTGAATTTTCAGTTATGTGAGCCAATTACCATGTCCCTCCACTGTTTTTCCGTTTTTTGTTTTAGTGTGTGTGTGTGTGTGTGTGTGTTTTGTTTTGCTTGAGTTTATCCGAATTGGGTGTAAATGGTCCACAATGAAAAGGATCTCTTGGCTAATATATAAGGTCTGGAGACCCCATTTTGGAAATTGTGAGCAAAGTAGAGTAAGTGGTTGAATTAATGGAAACAGTTGGGCCATGTTGAAACTGGTGAGAAATAAGACTGGAGAAGTATGATAATGCAAGCTGGCACACAGTCAAGGAGAGGATTGATACATTAACAAATAGGAGTCATTCCAGTGTTTTTTGAGCAGGCAGTGAAGATTATAATTCTTCCTTCCTTTCTTTCTTTCTTTCTTTCTTTCTTTCTTTCTTTCTTTCTTTCTTTCTTTCTTTCTTTCTTTAGATTTTATTTATTTGACGTATGACAGAGAGAGACAGAGAACACAAGCAGGGGGAGTGGAAGGCAGAGGGAGAAGCAGGCCCCCTGCTGAGCAGAGAGCCCGATGCGGGGTTTGATCCCAGGACCCTGAGATCATGACCTGAGCTGAAGGCAGACACTTAACTGACTGAGCCACCCAGGCACCCCTCCTTATTTCTTTCTTAAAAGTAATTTTGTAGTTTTCTACTTTCTACACTGTACTCTGGCATTGATTGTATTTATAGAAATGCTGGTTTTGTTTTTCATGGGTGTCTTCTATAGATTGTAAATTGATCAAGACACCAGATCTCAGTTATTGTGCCTCTCTAAAAAAGATAAGGAGAATTTCCTAGAGGTGATACACAGCAAGCACAGTCTCATTAGGTACCTCTCACTTGTATTCCATCTTTTCCTCTTCTGAATCCATATACCACTGAATTAGTATTTCTCTCATGGCAATAAACCCATTGTGACTTGGGCTATTGTTATGTGGGCACTTGTCTTGAAACTACCTAACCCCTCTCCCCCTATACCAGATTGTAACCTCCTTGGTGGGCAAGTACTAAATATTGTGCATATTTTAGAAGAAAATTTTCACAGTGCCAGTCCATTCTCTTGAATACAATAGGTAGTCAAATGCTTGCAAAGAAATATTTCCTTTAAATAGAACAACTATTACATTTCTATTAAAGCAGGTATTAGTATCTAGGCCTAGAGAATGGTTACTTGTTAGAAAATTTGGTTATTCTTTGAACAATTAAAGAAAGAAATAACTCCCAGAAGAGACTGTTTTGACATTTTGAACGTGCACATATATTTATCCTAAGAATAGGAGATGCTCTTGTCTCCACAGGTCACAGAAAAGCCTTGGATGTTTCTGAGAGTATAATTCTCACTTTTTATGTCTCCTGTTCTCTTGTTATGCTACACTCAATTTTCTTTTTCAAAAAATTATTACCTATGTGCAGATACTTCCCTCTGCAAGAGGTGGAACTTAATTCTGCCCCCTTTGCCTCATACACTCTTTCCTCTTGAGAGTGAACTAGACTTAGTGACTCATTTCCTAAGAATAGAGCAAGGAAAGGGAAGACAGTTAACTTTACAGTGGAGAATCCTGGCAAGCACCATCTTAACCAAATGATGAAAATTAACATCAACAATGATGTCCGTGTGGATAACATGAACCCCTGATGTGATGTGATGAGAAGGGCACTTCACTTCTCTTGTTTCCTTTCCAAACATCTGTAATCCCAATCTAAACATAAGAGAAACCACAGAAATGTCCTGTAGGAAACATTTTAGGATGTTTGTCTGGTACTGCTTTAGACTGTGAAAGTCATGAAAAACAAGGAGAGACTAAGAAACTATTACAGACCAGAAGAGACCGGGGAGACATAACAACTAAATACATTGTGGTCCCCTACTTTGGATCCTGGAGCAGAAATAAGACATTTATGGAAAATATGGTGAAAGACAATTGAAGCCTAGAGTTTGGCTAGTAGTAATGCACCAGTGTTAGCTTTTTTTTGACAAGTGCATCATACTAATATAAGATGTTAACTAATATAAGATGGGGAAAACTGGGTGAAGAGTATATAGGAACTCGCTGTACTGTTTGCAACTTTTTCATACATTTAAAATTATTCCAAAATCAAAAGTTTATTTAAATATTGTTATGAAGTATTTCAGTAATTCAAAGTTAAGAATGTAATTGACACTATGTACCCATAACCCAACTTAAGAAAGAAAAATTACAAATATAAAGTCTTCTTTGTATGTCTCCACAATCCTGATATCCTTTTCTTGATTCTATTCTAAAATTTGTCTATTCTAAATTTGTCTTAATCATGTTTGTGCATATCTTTATTTTTTCTATATACACATGAATCTATAGACTATATTTAATATTGTGTTATATATTTTAAACTTGAACTAGTGATACCATATTCTGTGTATATTCTTTTAGGTTTGCCTCGTTCACCCAGTAATATGGTTTTGAATTTCATCCATGAGGTTAAAGAAGCTTACTCCATTTATTCATTCAACAACTGTGTATTGTGCTTCAGTTAATGCCAGGCAGAGTACTAGGTGCTAGGGATTCAGCAGTGAATCAAATATTCTGGCATTGTGCTCAAAGATGGATATATAGGAAGTGTTATTGATAAGGCCACAGTCAGATTAGGGAGCTATCATACTATGAGACTGTGGTGTGGGTATTTGTTTCTAACTTCACTGTTGTCTATGAATGCTCCCTGTGTTAGAGACTATATCATGATGGTCTGTAGACATGTTTTGTTTGGTCAACTCAGTGCCTTTTAAAATTCTGCATTAGTTCTTAATAGCATTTAAAAATTAAGAGATTTCTCATAGTAATTTGGATTTTCAGCTTTTCCTGAGAAGTTTGGCCCCATGGGGCTAATTCCCGCATGGTTACCCCTGGGAGGAGCGGAGGAGCTGCTGCTCTCCAGGTCTTCACAGCCCACTTTGCTCTTTACGTAACTGTCCTCCTTATCACATAGCTTGGGAGGCTTGTGATGTTTGAGCTGTACAATAGGTATCAGTGTGTTCCTCATTATCCACATACAGTCTCTTAAATGTTGTCACCGATGGTGTCAATAAACACAGGAGAGTGAAAAGATGCATGTGTAACTGCACAATGCTTGAGATTTTCAAACTTGTATGTGCTTTGGCAATCCTTTTTTTCTCCCCAGAAGAGGGATACCCTTTCTTATCATCACACAGTCCTTTTTTTTTTTCTACAAGTTGGTGGAGTTTTCTAAATTTCATGCTTTTACAGCAGTTTATTCCACTGTTTCTTGAGGGCCTAGTATGTGCAGAACATGGTTCTAACTGCTAAAGTGATTTAGAGAAGTACATAGCTAGTACTTGTCTTCAAGTGACTTGTTAGGCTGGTAAAACACATCAACATTTAACTTTGTAATTCAACATACTTATCAAATACCTGCTGTGAGCTAGGAATATGGAAAGGGAACTTGTAGATGCAAAGAGAACAGTATGGGTAGATAAAAGTCTTGACCTCAGGTACTTTATTATTATCTAGGGCAATGGTCCTCAGAGTTGCATGTGTGGACATGGAGATTCCCGAGTCCATACACACAAGATCTGATTTAGGGATTTTGGAAAGGTCTGGGCATCTCCATTTCTAAAAATTACTTCAGACAGAGGCAGTTCACTGTGAAGCTAACAGGGCTTAATTGACAGGGCTTCTCACTTCACTGGCTCTGTGAATTCTGGAAGTTGCTAGAAGTTGTAGAGTATTCTGGGTAGAGTTGGGGAGCCAGGTTTTTACCAGGAACCATTTCTATACAAGCACTGTGGATCAATTTCCTAAAGTGACCCTCAGTTTTCAAGGCTTCAGTAATTTGTTGTGATTTCTTATGCTAAATATTCATATTTGTTTCTAACTTTGATTCATAATCTTGTATTTGTTTCTCTAAAATGAGTTCACCAAACTGTATAAGCTTCAGCTGCTAGCCTCAGGGGATTCTGATATCTGTTGTCCCTGAACCAATTTTTGACAAATGCTGATTCAGGGTCTATGGAATAGAGCAGGAGATAGAATATCAATAACCACATGTAATGCCTATGATATATCATAAGGATTGTCCTTATAGAGTCAAAGATAATACTAGAGGTAAACATGGAAGTAAAATTTAATTTTGACTGGGAATTTTCGCTTTATGCCTATCAAGTATGTGACCACTTGATGCCAGTCTGCCATATAGTGGCAGTTTGGATAATTTCACTCATTTGCTAAATAATAGTCCTTCCACAGGGATTTGTTAGAGGCCTGTCTAATTGTGGGTATCTATTTTTTTTAATTATTTGAATATTGTTAAATTGGTGGGAATGTTCTTTTATAGTCCACCTCCCAATTATTCTGCCTTTGTTCTCCTTGCCATCTGTAGCTTTTCAAAGTTGAGTTCACTGTTTTCCATACTCCATGCTCCCCTACCACCTGCAGGCTCAGTCTCTCCCTCTTTCAGAGGCGGTCCTCACTGAGGCAGAAAGTATTTGCACAGTCTCAGCTCACCGTTCTACAGTATAAATTAGTCTTTCAATTAGATCCATAGCCAGGAATTGGTGGTCACCTAGGATTGTTTAATTCTACATCTTTGCCATTTTTCAAGCTTTTGCCAGAGCAGATCTGGGGTCCAGGAGGTATATTTGCATGTACTCTACTTACATTCCTCTCGCTGCTCTTAACCCCCAGAAAAATCTCGCCCTGAGCTTGGCACACCAGAGTCTATGATTTGGCCTAGTCCAAACTGAACTTCCTAGAGTTAGTTCCTACTGATTGTCAGCTTATGACAAGTGATGAACAAGATTTGCTAATAGTCAGGCTGTGGATGGTGTGAGTTATTTTCTAAACTAGTATAGAAACATTTGGCTATGAACCCTCTTGTTTTTATTTGCTGATAATAACTATAGTGCAACTCGTAAAAGAAATGGGTCTCATCAGGATTGTGCTAAAAACTGAGCTAAAGGAGTAATTCCTCATTCTCTTGAAGATAAATAGGTACCATGGCTTGTAGTTATTGTTGTATAATAACCTATTACAACTAGCAGAGATTGGGGTAAGAATGAATGAATGATTGGATGAATTGAGTGTCCTGATAACTACATATTATCTAGCATTTATAAGCACCGTTTGCATGCTGGGTACTTTAATGAATGCTTTACATACGTTCTCTTAATCTATTATGTAGGTGTTAACAAAGTCATGTGACAAAACTGAGCTTGATGAGAGTGTATATCTTGCTTAAAGCCATAGCAATAAAGAGAGCTGAAATTTGAACTCAGATTTTAGGGACTCCAAATTCGTTGTCATTTAAAAATCAGTGGCTATTTGTCTTATGTCATTTAAGATATACTCCTCATAGGTCTATATGGTTTATATCTATTCACAATTTCTACACAAATTTCCGGATGGGTAAAGAATTAGAATCAATCAGCACCCTGTGTAACCCAGGAAAAAGGATCCTCAGTAGTGGGTGCCTTCTAGAAGCGCAGGAGATTAGGTGGGTATTTGAGACAACCCAGGGTGAAGGCAACAGGATTTCATCATAGATGTTCTGTAAATCTTTAAGAGTGTGTCCTATTGACCAGGAAGAAGGAAGTTTAGTGCAAGTCCTAGTAGACACATGGAGACATTATTTCTATTAAATATGCTGACTCTAAGCTATCAAGACCATATTTGAACACATCCTAATTTATGTCATAAGATAAAATAACAGAGTGACCAGTGGTACCATTTCCTAGGGTTGTTATAAGGTATTTTGTTAGTTAACTATCTAAATGGTGGCCCTGTAACTCTGCAATTTCTGTATTTGGTAAAAGAATTGCCATCACATCACTTGACTTACCTGCTAAAATGTCCACCTCATGAGATGTTGGGGCTACCACAATATAAATGCCCAAGGAGGGCGCCTGGGTGGCTCAGATGGTTAAAGCGTCTGCCTTCGGCTCAGGTCATGATCCCAGCGTCCTGGGATCGAGTCCCGCATCGGGCTCCCTGCTCCTTGGGAGCCTGCTTCTCCCTCTGCCTCTCTCTCTCTGTCTCTCATGAATAAATAAATAAAATCTTAAAAAAAAAAAAGAAAGAAAGCAATTCCAGGGGTGCCTGGGTGGCTCAGTTGGTTAAGCAACCAGACTCTTGATTTTGGCTCAGGTCATGGTCTCACGAACTTGGGATGGAGGGTCCCGTTGGGCTCCAAGGTCAGCGG
>NC_138376.1:73177624-73201046 GCF_054177405.1 Leptonychotes weddellii
TGCCTTCGGCTCAGGTCATGATCCCAGCATCCTGGGATCGAGTCCCGCATCGGGCTCCCGGCTCGGCGGGGAGCCTGCTTCTCCCTCTGCCTCTCTCTCTCTCTCTCTGTCTCTCATGAATAAATAAATAAAATCTTTAAAAAAAAAATAAATGCCCAAGGAACTATAAACTGTGTCTCCTCATCGATACTCTTAATGAGTTGTCGGCTGTGATGATTGTGGCATGGCCGTGCCAGGGGAAAGCAACAGATTCATTTCTGGCGAAATCGAGATGTCATCCAAGACTAAAGAGATCTTTGGAAACCATGCCCCTGGCTGTACTTTTAAAGCTGTGTAACCTGGGAGTATAGATCCCCAGAGCGTGGCAGTGCTGGGTCTATCCAGCAGCTGTGGCTGTGGAGCCCAATCATACTTCGTGCTCAGTAACTCCTCCTCTTACCTCACAGACTCCTGCTGGGCCATAACTAGCAATGGGTCTGCTTTTACTCCAGTCACCTTTTTGAAAGAAGGTATTTTATTTTTCTTTGTACAGCGTAAGATAACTCCGCTAAATAGCAGTTGTCTTTAAGCCTGCCAAGACAGATAATGTTTGGCTTATTTCTGTAGCCCTTTCTCCTGGGAAAAAAATAGTGAAATCTCAGGAAAAGTTACTGAGGTATGCTGTATGTTTCTTAACAATACTGCTGCCTCTGAAGAAATAAAATGAATCCTATCCAAGGCCAAATGCCCTTTGAGAACGTGGATATGTATCATTCGTTTCTAGACTGCTGGATAACTATGTTTCATTTTTTTATTTTCTGTTTGGAATTTGAAAAGGCAATATTTACCTGTCAAAGGCTTTGAAATCTCTTGGTTTCAAACCAGAAAGGATTTGTGGGTGCCCTGGGGGATAGGGATTTCAACTTCCTTTATTCAGGGCCCTGCACAGTGCCTGGTAGGCTTAGTGGGGAGTGAATCATACTGGAAGGCACCTAGTGTGTTTCATGGTCCCTTCCGTATGCCAGTAGACACTTCCTTTTGATACTGAATGAGATTTGCATCAAGGCATATGCACATTTATATTTACCCTTCTTTCAGGGACAGTGCAGCTCCAAGTGCCCTCTGCATGTGTGATTAAATATTAATTAGGCTTCTAATATGAGCAAGTGAGTTCACAGGCCCAAGTGTCACATGAATAATTTATGAGGTACCCGAAGGCTCAGCCTGGAAAGCTGATTGGCCACCTTGGATTTGTATAATTACAAAGTTTCATTATTAACAGTGGAAGTGGTGGAGAGATTTGCCTAGCTTGAGGGACTTTGAAAGCATAAGCTGTCTCATTAGGGTAAAAGGGAATAAGGCAAAATATGCAAACTTGCTAGCAGAAAAGAATGGGGGTGGGTGAGATTTAAACTTAGCCTTCAAACATAACTATGTCTGTGTGCATTTAAAAAATATATAGTATAATTGGTATTCTGATTGATAAGCATATTTGCTTTAAATTTTTAGTCTATGGAGCAATGCTTCAAAGCTTTTGTTTTAAATCGAAGGCCAAAATCTTTAATATTCTACTAAAAAAGCCACAGGTAGCCTAATGGGCTCTGTGGAGTGAGGTTTGGAGGTAAAAGAATGAAGACAGTCCAGGGCTCTTGCTGGAATGTGTGTTGTGCATGCAATTAAATCTCAAGGTCAAACAATTTACAGACAATTACTTTTCTAACATCTCCAGAAATGCCTGCTTACACGTCTTTAATTTTAAATGATACTGATATTCCAATTCTCCCCAAAGGTTAATGCTGACTAAATCCAGCTGTGACCTGACACGATGCGACAGCACAGTGCCTAATTATCCTCTGGATAGTCATTTACTTGAAACCATTAAAGGAATAGGCTGAGAGGAAGATTTAGGACCCTGAAAAAATGTTAGCCTGACTTCTTTCTTCTTGAAGATGGGATGGGCTGAAAAATAAAAATAAAATCCTGCTAAATGTTAGCCATTTGCTTTGATGGCAGAAAATTGTTCATCCCACTCTGTTTTTTTACAGGTTAAATTGCTAACTAGTTCATTTTATCCATTGCCTACGGCTGGCGCTAAATGTCAGTGACAAATTTTGTACTTGTCTTGAAGAATGAATTAAGTTATGCACAAAAGCTATAGTGCTCTTTTAAGATGAGTGAATTGCAGAAGGAAAAAAGTTGTTCTTTTGAAAAAAGGATTATTTTGATTAAAGGCCTTTTCTATTGTAACTGAAGACAGGTAGTGGTTTAAGATAATTCCGACAGTTACCTCCCACAGAGGCTGCAGTCCTTTACCAGAAATTTCTTTAAGAGCACTTGTGTCAGATTATATACTATGATTATTATCATAAGACTATTAGCGACAGTGAAAGAAATTACTAAAAAAATAAAAATAAAAAAAACTCCAAGTTTTTATTAACTAGAATAAAAATAATGGTTTTCTGTTGTGGGATCAGCATTCCATCACTGTTAAAAAATCTTTCACAGTGAGTTGCAATGGAAATGAAAGAGGGACACCCATGCTTGCCAAAATGTTCCAAAAACCAAACCCTAGATGCTTCAGTGCCGTATAATAGGAAAAAATGACAGTAGCTGGTAGAGACTTTCATCCCTCTTGTTTTTAGTTATGTGGCACTTGAGTTCTGACATAATCTCTCAATAAAACTAGCTATCAGAAGTTATTGATATTCCATTGTAGACTGGTTTATTATCACTAACTTATGTAAAAGGAGATTTGCATCAGCGCTTTTTCTGGTTTTCATTTTTCTTTACAAGGAATACTTTTGCTTATTTAGTACACAGTTTATAGCAGTAATTTGTCATAGTCCTGAATTATTCTAGCTAAATTTTAGCACTCTTAATAAATAAAATGAGTAAAATAAGAATGCAATTTTTAAATACAGTGTTAGTTTGAACAAAGCAAAGTTTTGGATGCTTGAAACTGATATTTCACTTCTGGTTCAAATTGATGGGCATTTGTTTGGGTGGGGATAAGATTTACTAGAATGAACTCCAAGAATGTGACTATGATTAGTTTATTTCTATTCTGTTAGTCTAAAATGTTTACTTGATGGAGCAAAGATATATTGATAGTGTCTTGGTGAAGTAGTAAGAATACAAGGTTTTTTAGTTAGAATTGTCCTTTCATCATTAAGGGACAAGTATAACCATGCTTTGTTGTAACATACCATTTTAGTGTACTGTGAAATGATTATAGAGAACTAGATTTTAAAGGAAACTGTAGTGAGTAGTTTTAAAACCTTAGTTAAATAATTACTTGGGATCAGCTGTTTTAAATTGCATTTAAATTAATGAAATGAGTTGTCAAATCCACTCTTACTAAAGTGATAGATAAATATAGGTGTTTGAACTTCTTTTAAGACCCAGTATTGAGCCTTGGCAAGGAATGGCTTGACCGAATGGTTTTCTCCTTTACCTCCCAACCCCCCACCCATTCTGTAACCACTGTGATCCTGTTCTATAATTATGAATGGTGTGAATGGCCTCTCAGTTGGAGTTGTCATTATCTTCATCCTTCCCAGCAAGAGTTTCAGTCTGATGATGTAGAACAAGATTCTGAGGAAAGAGCCCAGGCCTCAATATTAGGGAAAAGAAGTTTCTCAGAATGTCATTTAGGATACTTTTTCTTATCTTAAAGAATAACTATGTGTCTGTGTCTGCATCTATATGTGTTGTAGGGTTGTGTATGTGGTGATTGGGAGGAAAGTGCTAGCTGAAATGGAACAATTTTATCCAAAAAACCTGATTCTTTTATACCTTCCTGGGTTTGGGCTCATACCATCTCTTTGACTAATTCGGTAGTTGCCAGATGTTCTATCACCAGGGAGTGTGTATGCCTGTGTTTTCAGGACTGAAGTCTCAGGAACTTGGGCACTACCTAATGGAGGTCAGGTGGCACATTTACCTCTTCGGAGTAGAGTGTACTAACATAATAGTGCTGATTTCTCCTGGCTTCCTTCTCTTCTTTTTAAAAATTTTATTGTTCATATGATTATCATGTTAACCTTATAGCCTTAAATAAAATGTTATTTAGTTTTTAATAAATAACCCCTAAAGAGCTATGCACCTGTAAAGTACTTTAAAGTCTTCCCTCCCTTACATTAACTGCTTGTCATGGTTTTCATACATTTAAAATTTTATTAAAAAATAATAACAAAGATAAAATCAGAGAACTCAGTTCTTTTCTGCTGAGTTCAGTGTTGGGTGTTTGCTAGGTGGGTTTTGTTTTCAAATTGTTCCCACTGTGACTTGTTGGCATTAATGAGGCTATTTGGTAGGGTTGGAGGGAGGAGCAGGGAGCATTCCTTTCCCCACTGAAAATCATCTCTGTTATCTCCATATATGTGGCTGAGAACATAGACCTACTACTACTGGGAAGTATTCAATATTGCAGGAGGTATGTAGTGAAGCCTAGAATATATTTTGGCATTTTGCTTCCACATGCATCTTCTTGTATAATCAATCCCACTGTGTTTAGAGGTGAATACTTATTATGCCTTTTTTTCTTTTCATGAAAACAGTGGGATTGGTTGGGAAACTAGAAACTTGAAGAGTAAAGTCTTCTGCCAAAATGTAGACTGAGAGCCAAAGCAGTTCAATTTGTGTATGATTTGGAAATAGAATAGCAAACTATCTTTTTGTGCTTTAGCTGTGAATTCTGTCCAGTTACTGTTGTCATCAGTCAACATTTCTACAAAGAGTGATTTTTTAGTGACAGTTTGAGCTTAAACATTTGGAAAAATTTCAGTACAATATTAACAAATGTCCATTTGAAAAATAATTTTACCATCTCTACTTATTTGGCAGGGAGTATAAATTGTAGATTCACTTCCAATATGATTTTTAGTTCACGTGACTCTTTCTCTTGAAAATATAAAGTGCATCAGTGCAATTCAAGTTGGCGAATAATTTTGTTTCCATTTTATTTCATGCTGATATTGCTGTCTTGTATCTACCATTCTATGTAGTCACATGTGCAGCAATTACAAGTTCAATAGAAGGAATAGAGTATTGCCAGAGGATTGAGTATCTATCCGTAGGACATTTTGTATTTGATTTTCCCTTTGTTTTAAGGTCCTTATTTTATATAACTTGTTGTCTCCTTCAACCTCATGTACTTTTCTGAGAGAGATCTCTCTCTCCTTTATTGCTCAGACCGTTTTTCAATGATTTCATTTTGATCTTATATTGCTCAATATTACACTAAACATTCTCTCTTGAGAACTATGTACTGCATTTTCACTTGTTAAATCTTAAATCCTGTTTTTATCCCTGTTACTTATTTTTTTTAAAGATTTTATTTATTTATTTGAGACAGAATGAGAGAGACAGCACATGAGAGGGGGGAGGGTCAGAGGGAGAAGCAGGCTCCCTGCCGAGCAGGGAGCCCGATGCGGGACTCGATCCAGGGACTCCAGGATCATGACCTGAGCCGAAGGCAGTCGCTTAACCAACTGAGCCACCCAGGCGCCCCCTGTTACTTATTTTTAAGCCTACTAAGTTTAAATTGTCCCCTTCCCCTCTCCCCAAGGGTTTTCAGATCACAAAGCTTTTCATGAGTAACGTAGGGCACATAGAGGATGAGTCCAAAATATCGAAAAATGACTTCACTTGTATAACCATAATATAGACCTTAACTTCATACAAAATCCACAAATTATCACTGGCCTTCTGCTGACTTGGACATTCTAATTGTCACATGTCATGGTTGTGGTATACTATTATTCACAATGAAATAATCAAGTAATAGTAATACTTTTTCTTACCTAAAGTTTGGCTAGCTGATTTTCTTCTTCCTAGTTCAGAAGGCCCCAGCACAAAAATGGGGAAATCACAGCCAAGTTTGTCCAACTTAGATTTCCTCTCAGTCCAATTTCCTCTCTTGTTTTTCTTTGAGTGTGTCATTCTGTGTTTTGGCAGAAGCTGGGTCTTATTAAGTCAGAGTCAGGCAGTTTGTCAGGGGATACTAACTGCGAGACCAGAAATAAGTATAGATCTTATATGTCCACTTAACATTTATTTTATTATTGCTCTGTGGGAAATTGGAAATGACTTGGAATATAGATGTATTGCTTCAAGCAGACCCAATAGATGAAACATATTGTTTTATAGAATAAACAAGTTACTAGTTATTTGTTTTATAATACTACTGATAATAGCAATTGCAGCTATATTTTTTGAGCACTTACTGTATGTTAAGCATGTATTAAGGATTTCATAAGACACTCTAATTTAATCTCCACATTTGCTACTCTGCAAGATAGTTATAATCTCTATTTTATAGATGAGAAAACTGCCATTCACTGCTATGCAATATGTATAGTGAATCTATTACATCACAGTCCCTATTTTCTTGCATTCATTTCAGTTTCATCTGTGTTTAAATAGAAATACTCTGTAACTAAAAAAACAAGTGTAAATTATTTGGAGTGAAATTTATACGTGTATTTTTCTTAGGAGAGTCAAGTTATGGCTCTGGCTTTTAGCTTTCATCTCTACCTCCTTGGAATATTTTGCTATGCACATTGGAACAGGCATCTGTCTATCAGACTATTTGTGATCTTCAAACCAAGTAAGGTCACCAAAGACCTGTAGACGTATAATTTAGTGTCATGATTTTATTTGGCACAGGTGACTTAGAAATAGCCAGTATGTTAAAAAAATTTTTTTAAGGAAATAATGCCTTAGTAAGTACAAGAGAAAATTCAGATTAACTTCATTTTAGATGTTGTCTGTTAAACCCTTCCTGGGATCTGATTTATGCTGACATTGTGGGCACTATATAAACAGTATGTTACAGTGCTCCTTCTCTCCTTGCTCCCCCACTTCCCTCTCCATCCCAGTAAATCCTTTGAAGGTTTTATTATTCAGGGGTGGGAAGATTGGAGTGAAAGCTACAGAATGATTTAACACTGTGGGAACTTAATCAATAAGAGTGTTGCCCAGAGCTCCCAGGATAGGGTGTTGTTTTCCATCCAGATGATAATGAGGCTGAGTAGCAGCAACCTCTGGAGGAGGAGTGCTGGGACAGCGATTCTTTGGTGGTGCTTTTGCTGGTTGCTAATTAATAGTTTTGAGGCCAGTGGGGCACCTTTTGGCCTCTCTGACATTTGCAAGCTTTTCTGTGGCTTGTCCCACATGTCTTTCCACCATCAGGGGTCACTCTCACTGGATTGGAGTCTGACAAGTCTAATTGGCTCAAATCTATGCAGATTTAAACATCTAGCCCACATGCCAAAAATCTGATGTTTTCTCATGCTGCTTCTGAGTTCCTGGCATTATGGGATCGGTGCATGCCTGAATTATTATGTACCAGCTTATCCTTCTGTTAGCATGTTAAAGAGCAATTAGCTGGATGTGGTGTAAGAAATAGGGGAAAGAACTTCAATGCAGTTCAGTTGTAAATGCCTTTTATACTTAAAAAAACTGTCAGACCATTGAGCATTACTGGTTAGAAAGAGGATTGAATCGTATAGTCAAATTTTTTAAAGGGTGAATAATTTCCCGAGCATTGGTTAAAACAAAAAGATCCTTGCTGGGCAAACATACAACGATGGTATAATGTAAATCACCCAAACATTCTTGATTTACTTACGTTGTCCCATTTCCTTTCCTCAATTTTACACTTCTCTCACATTCTCAACTTTTATTATTTAAAAAAAAAATCACCTTCCTTATAACTGGTTAGCGGCTAACTGGCTAGATGTATTTTCTTGTGGATTATAGTTTTTAATCACCGCCAGTTTATAGGATTCTGAATTAATGGCAGGATGCTGGGCTAGATGCACTCACACTCAACCTAAGTCATTTGGATAAGATAATAAATTCTTGTTTTCTTGGCAACAATTTATTTTAATTGACTATTAAGACATACATGGAATAATATCATAGCTATGCTGATATATTGCTCCACATTTTATAAAATATTTTGTTTAATCTTCATAATAATCTTGAGAAGACAGTAGGTCATGATAAGTTAATATCCTTAAATTTATAAATAAGTATGTTGATTTACAGAAAAATTGGGTGACTTGCCCAATGTGCCTCTGCCACTGAGAGGCAGAGATGATTTTGATCCCAGGCTACTTTTTCATAACAAAATGTATGTATGGAAATACTTTGTTCAGTAGATTGTTTTAGAAATATAGACCATAGAATGTGTACTATTTTTTTAATGTGTTGGCTTAGTCTTAGAACTATCCAATGAGTTTATGAAAGATAGCAAAAAGTGACAACTAATTTTACCTTTGTGTCATTAAAAATTTCTTTAGCATCAAAATGCTCTAGCGACTAAGCTTTCATTTAATTTCTGTTTTCTGAGAACTTGTATCATCTTTGATAACTTACTGGATGACATAAGCTTTGCCTTATTACTACATATAGTTAATCCTTAAAAGTGTTACTTTTATAAAAATCTGTATAAAAATCTGTTTAATACTAATAATAATTTAAAATATCAGTTTAATGCTATTTTTAGCTTTTGTCTCAGACATTTGAGAAATCTGAGAATATCTTCTAGTTTTTTCTTTTTTTAGATCATAAAATGCTGTCTTTTTTTTTTTGACAACTCTTCAGTATTTCAAAATTGCTCGTGTATTAAGCCCCTTTTTCTGTCTCCTCACAATTTATTCCTCTTGTAGTTACAATTTTGGAAAGAAATATTACAAGATAAAAAGAAATGTGTGTGCATGCATGTGTGTTTGTGTAGTATAGTGTAGCGTGGTGATTTCACAATAATTTAGAATTTTCTAGTTTTCAGTAGAATTGATTACATGGAGTGTGGTGAACTACATTTGTTTCTTGCTTTTGGTTTCTATTTTATAGTATTAGACATTCTTAAAGTCATAGACTCACGTTCAGAGATTCAACTTGTAGAGAATGTGGATATCATTAGTTCAGCTCCTTATTATACATTATGAGGAAAATTTTATATATTTGTTTTTCTGTTTATTAAAGCAAATAATTTGGGACCCATTGATATAAGAAGAAACAGGATGATAAGCACTTTAATATGTCATCTGTGGAAATAATTTATTATGACATTCTCTGACATTTCCATTAGCAAATAAACATTAATTTTAACAAATTTTAGCATTTGGCTAAGCAGTTTTAATGAACAGTACTCTAATCTTACACTATTCCAGATAAGAATGAGACCACATCTGGTTCTTGAAGGGGAAAGGAACTAATACTTTTAAAATAACCACTATTTGTTAGGTTGGGTGACCAGAGATCCTAGTTTGCATGGGACAGTCTGGTTGACACTGCTCTGGCCTAATTATTAATAGTTCTTCCCTTTACCCTCAAACCATATGAAATATATGAATTGACCCTATGCCTTCTGTCTCCTTTGTCTGAACATTCCTAATGGAATTAAGTCAGCAGAAAATGTGGCTTTCTAGTTTAGATTTGCTATTAACTAATTGTGTAATTTAGATCAAATTATTTACCACTTTGTAAACCAGGTTTCTCCTTAGCAAAATACGGATGACCTACCTTTCCCATATAATAATAATGATTTGCCAGAACTTCTATGGCTAGTTCTCTTAGAACTTATTCAGAGAGGCCTAAATGTTATCAGACAAATTATTTTAAGGTGATGTCAAACATTTGAAGGTTTATAATGGCTGTGCTTACACAGAACTTTGGTTCAAATCTTGGCTCAGCATTTGACCAAATACGATTTATTGGAAAATTTCATCTGGGCTGTGGTATTTGTTGTTTTTGTTGTTATTGTTTGTTTTTTTGTTTTGGGGGGTGTTTTGTTTTTCATCTGAAAATAAAAGGAAAACAGCTAATACTGCACACCTTTCTGGCACAGACTTCATAAATGATAGGTACTCAATAGGTATTAGTTCTTCCTTCTCATAGTTTTATGAAAATAATTGGACTAATAAGCTTAGAATCATACATATGTGGCTTAACATTGTTGTTATATAATAATGATAAAATATTGTGTTCCATTTGATTTGCTCACTCATTTAAATCACTGTAGTAATATCTCCTTGATCATTATGGTTAATCAAGGATAAAGGGTTAGTATTGCATATAGATCTTATATTGGTCAAGGGAATTGAGTAGATCTAAGGAAAAATATTAGCTAGTTGAACCTAAAGGGATGTGGCTTTGGTGGACTTTAATTCTAGAGGAAAGGATGAGAGTAGGAGTCAGGCCAACTGTCCAGAAATTAAGGAGAAAGAACGTAGGCAGAAGACCAAGCTAAGATGGAATAGAGTGTGATTTGGGGAGTGGATGTATCCATTGGCTTTTTAGGTCTAGTTTGGAGTAAAGATCACTCTTATGTTGCAATGTAGGAGGAGGTTGAGAGGAGTGGTAAACAGAGTTAGGGAAATTTCAGTGTAGGCTTCAAGCTAGATGTTATGGGGAGGGCCAAGGCTTTGGTTGAAATCATTGGCAAATCTGCCTGTTATAAGGTAAGAAATAAAGATGTGGATGAAATCAAGAGCTGTTGTCCTGGTTGGCTTCTTTTGGGCAAATTTGTTATTAATGGTATTTCCACACAAAACACTAATTAAGAATCGAGTATATGAGATTTTCTTTTGTACCTGGGTACAAATGAGTAGATAATCAGAATCATGTGCTAATAGAGGGCTAGAGCTCTATTTCAGGCAAGTTTTATTCACCAGTTTCCTCTGGACTCTAACTAAAGATCATGAATGGTTAAGCAATTATTAAAAATTTTTATACTTATTTTCCCTTTAAAATTCTACTAAACTACATGCTTGAAATGTATCTCAAATGCCTATTTATTGTATGTTAAATTTTGTCCTTTTTTTTTTTTTTACTGAGAAGGATCAATCTCTCAAGCCCACAATCAATTGTGACTACATCTATGAAACTAACAGTGAATGTAAATTTTCAAAATTGAAAGTCATTATAAAACAATGTAGGCCACTGTAAATCATAGCTAAAAACAGTCATAATGGAAATCTTTTATCTATGTCTGATCCACTAACATGTCATTATTCTGAGAACTAATAACTTTTTCTTGGAGATAGGGTCCCAAATTCAATTTTATAGCTCACAGTCCTAGTAAATAGAAAAAGTCTGACAAATCTGCCTTTATAAATTCTGGTGATTTCATGTTTTTACCATATGTATTGAACTAGAATAAATGGGAAGTAAGGTTTGATGGTTTTTTACTTGGCCAAGAAGCTCTGCTATATTTGTACATGAAGTTTTGTTATTAATATTTTTATATTATTTCAGAGGTATTAACTAGCATTAATTATTTCAGTAAAACCCAAAAATACTTGGGAGAAATATTTGTTCCTCTCTCAAATCATAATTCAGCCTCAACTATTTAGATAGACCATCAATCCTCTTTCTACTCATTGAGCAGCTGGGGTACAATAACCGACTCCCACCATACTGTTATTAGGAGAAAGGAGTGCTCGCTTCTTGGCATTGATGCTTCCTAGTTCCAAAGGAGAAACTTACTAAATAAAGCACAGTGCCCTGAGGAAAGAAAAACTTAAAGGACCAGTCTGCTTCTGAAAACTGAGAAACTGACTTCTTTTGAAGAGGTTCAGATTGCAATGTTGATATTAGGACCTAACATTGTTTAGTAATATTTCAAAAACTGCTTAATCAGTTTTTATTTTTATCAAATTTATTATTTAAAAATTAAATAATACTTTTCATCAATCAGAGATTTTTAAGCTGTGCACAAAAAAATCCCACTGGCTAACTTAAAGTAGAAAAGGAATTTGTTAAAAGGATATTGGTAATTATTAAAAGGATATTAAAAGGAATCTCTGGAAAAAACCTAGAGATTCAAGTTTGTATCATAGATTACACAGAAACAAATCTCAAAGTTATTTTGCAGAATGAATGATTTATTGGATGCAGATATGGAACTTTGCGCCCCTCGCAGTGCCCATCCTGGAACTTGGGTGCTGCTACTAGAATCACTGTCTCTGGAATCTGGATATATTTGCTGCTGCTACTGCCCCTGTCCTCACTAGAATAGATTCTGGGTGTTCATTGTCATAGGGTAGTACTGCTACTTGGCTATGCTGAACATTTTATCATCCCAGAGACTAACTCAGAGATTTCAATACTGAAAACTCTACAAAAATGCATTGGGTTGTCTAGTAGGGTTGTGATCTTCTGTTTGCTGAAAATGCTCAAGTAGAAATAAGGTGAACACTTATTAAGGTTATCTTAAGGGGACTCCTTCATTGCATAGGGTTTGAAGTTGGTCTTGTTAAATCATAGTTTAAATTTGGGAAAAGTTTATGATATATTTATTCTCCCATTTATCAAGTTTCTTATTTTCTCTTCTCTCTATTGATCTACAAGGGCATCCACTGGAAGAGCACTCGGTGAATGTCCCTTTCCTGATGCTATTACAGACAAATAAACGTTGGATATAGATTTGTGTATAGGAAGGTTTGTTCTATCAGTTTTATACTTCAAACAATAACTTCTTCTCATTTAATAAACCCAGAAATAAAGACAAAGTATTATTGATGTTCTGGACTTCCAGTTTAATATGTTGGATTGAATATAAATATCTTTGCTCTTCGTGAAACCCAGTTAGAATCATAGAAGATTAAAAAGTATATAAATATATATGGACAAAAAGAATGGGAGAAGAGAAGAAAGTAGATGAGAGATGTTCCCAATTTTGGAAGATAGAAAGTAGATGTAAAAGTGGTACCTAACTAACTCATACAACTCAGTAACAACAAACAAACAAATAAGAAACCTAATTTAAAAAATGGGCAAAGGGCAGGTTTCATGATATTGTACAAATCTCTAGTAATTAAAACAGTATGATACTGGCACAAAAGTAAATGCACAAATCAATGGAACAGAGTAGACAGCCCAGAAATAAACCCACACCTATATGGTCAATTAGTCTATTACAAAGGAGGCAGGAATATACGATGGAGAAGACGGTCTTTTCAATAAATGGTATTGGGAAAACTGGACAACTCCATGGAAAGGAATAAAACTGGACCACTTTCTTACACCATACACAAAAATAAGCTTAAAATGGAATAAAGACATAAATGTGAGTTGTGTAACCATAAAACTCCTAAAAGAATATGTAGGTGGTAATTTCTTGGTTGCCCTTAGTAGCATATTTGTGTATATGTCTCTTCAGTCAAGGAAAACAAAAACAAAAATGAATTATTGGGACTACACCAAATTAAAAAGCTTTTGCACAGCAAAGGAAATTATCAACAACACAAAAAGGCAACCCAGTGAGTGGGAGAAGATATTTGCAAATGATTTATCTGATAAGGGGTTAATATCCAGAATATATAAAGAACTTACACAGCTCGACACTACAAACCAAACAATCTGATTAAAAATGGGCAGAGAATCTGAATAAGCATTTTTCCAAAGAAGACATACAGATGGTCAACAAACACATGAAAAGATGCTCATCAGGGAAATGCAAATCAAAACCATGAGATATCTCCTCATATTGTCAGAATGGCTAGTACCAAGAAGTCAGTCAGGAAATAACAGGTGTTGGAGAGGATGTGGAGAAAAGGGAACATTCATGCACTGTTGGTGGGAATGTATATTTGTGCAACTACTGTGAAAAATAATATAAAAGTTCCTCAAAAAATAAAAAATAGAAATACCATAAGATTCAGTGATTCTACTACCGGGTATTTACCTAAAGAAAATGAAAACAATAATTCAAAAAGATATATGCAAACCTATGCTAATTACAGTATTATTTATAATAGCCAACATATGGAAACAACCCAAGTGTTTATCCATGGATAAATGGATAAAGAATATGTGTATACAGTGGATGTATATACAATGGAACAAAGATGTATATACAGTGGAACATTACTCAGCCATAAAAAATGAGATCTTGTCATTTGCAATATGGATGGACCTAGAGGGTATTATGCTAAGTGATATAAGTCAGAGAAAGGCAAATACCATATGACTTCACTTATATGTTGAAGCTAAAAAATCAGAAATGAACAAGCAAAGAAATAACCCAACAAAAAACAGTCTTAATATAACATTGTATGTTAATTATATTTCAATAAAAAATGGGCAAAGGATTTGAATAGACATTTTTCCAAAGAAGACATACAAATGGCCAATAGGTACATGAAAAAATGCTCATATCACTAATCATCAGGGAAATGCAAATCAAACCTACAGTGAAATATCACCTCACAGATGTTAGAATGACTATTGTCAAAAAGACAAGAGACACTAAGTATGGGTGAGACTGTAGAGAAAAGGGAACCCTTGTGAATTGTTGGTAGGAATGTAAATTGGCACACTCACAGTGGAAAACAATATGGAGATTCCTTAAAAAAAAAAATAGAACCACCATATGATCCAGCAATTCCACCTCTGGGTGTATATCCAAAGGAAATTAAAACACTATTTTGAAGAGATATCTGCATATTTATGTTCATTGTAGTATTATTCACAATAGCCAAGATATGGAAATAACTTAAGTGCCCATCAACAGATAAATGGATAAAGAAAATGTGGTATAATATATACAGCGGAGTATTATTTAGCCATAAAAAGAACAAAATCCTGCCATTTGTGACAGTGTGGATGGACCTTGAAGGCATTATGCTAAATGAAATAAATCAGGCAGAGAAAGACAGATCCTGTATATTCTCACTTTCATGTGGAATCTAAAAAAATCTGAACCTGTAGAAATAGAATGTATAATGGTGATTACCAGGGGCTGGGAGTTGGAGGAAATGGGGAGATGTTTGTCAAAGGGTACAAACTCCCAGCTATAAGATGAATAAGTTCTGGGGATCTAATGTACTATATTTAACAGTACATTTTATATACCTGAAAGTTGTTAAGAAAGTAGATCTTTTTTAAAAGATTTATTTATTTCAGGGGGGAAGGCAGAAGGAGAGAGACTGGAAGCAGACTCCCCACTGAGCTCAGAGCCTGATGCGGGGCTCAATCTCCCAATTTGGAGATCATGACCGGAGCTGAAACCAAGATGGTGCCCAACCGATTGGTGCCCAACTGATTGAGCCATCTAGGTACCCCAAGAGAGTAGATCTTAAATGTTATTATCAGGTAATTTTGAAGTCTGTGGTGTGATGTTGGAATAAAAACAGAAGGAATTATTTTTAAATGGTAAATGGTAATTGAGATCTAAGGAAAATGGAAACAAGTGACACAAATCTTGAAAAAGACAACTTTTATTTTAATATTCGGCTCAGAGAATGAGAAAGACCATAAAGGATGAGGAGAAAGAAAATCATATCTTGTTAGTAGTTCACTGACTATTCATGAAGAAAAATCAGCTCACGTTTCAGAAGATGAAATACTCTTCAAATTTGTATATGCTATGCCAAGTCTTCATGCTTCTTGGAATTTGAAAAAATATTCTAGATATTTTAGCAAAGCTTTTGAAATAGTTCTGCTTCTGTTGAACATTCATTCATCCGTTTGTACATTCATCCAATAATTATATGTTCTCCTATAATATAATCAGAGGCTGGGAATCAGCAGTAAACAAGATAGGCACTATATCTTCATGAAGTTTACAATCTTGAAATGACTAAATTTAGTCTTCTTATATAGCATGTGCTTCTTAGAGGGAAATAGGAATATGCCTCATAATGTGGTAGGTGTTTTATATTTAATTCTCATAGAAACTTCATGAGGCTTCATTTTTCATTTGTATTCATAGCAGCTATTGTTTTGGATCAGTATAAGGATTAAATAAGTTAATGGACATCCTTGGTTTAGTGCCTGCCATTAAATAATCATTCAACAATTGTTAGATATACTTAGTCTTTTTTTTTATTCTTGTGATTATGTTGTATGCTTTAGGACTGTACCTGTACAGATGAAGGAAGTGAAATTTAAGGAGGTTGGGTAACATGCTCAGTGTCTTTTGGCTATTAAGTGGTGGAATCAAAGTTTGAATACAAGTCTGTCTTACTCAAAACTGCATGCTTATAAAAATTCTTCCAGAGCATTATATAAAATCTACCTTTTCAGGTTGGCTTACTCTTGGATAGTGTTTATGAAATAATCTCCATAGAAAAATATCAGATTTCCAAATAAGTGATTTGTAAGTGAGCTATTGGAATATAATTGGTTTGTAAATAATGGTTTATTTAGCTGTTGAGGAATCAAATGGATACCTAATGATTTGGAAAATTTTAGTGTCATATTTCTTAAAACTACTAAAGGGATTAAAACATAGTTGATGCTCTGATCTTCCAATTTTGTAATGTTCAAGTAATGTGTGAAGGACCTCTTTACACCATAGGAAGAATTTTATGTAGGAAGACCAGGTTCCTTTTTAAAAACCATTTCTGATACGGTCTGGATGTTTGTATCCTCTTAAAATTCGTATGTTGAAATCTTAACCCCCCCTCCACAAGATGATGGTATTAGGAGGTTGGGGCCTTTGGGAGGTGATCAGGTCATAATGGTGGAACTCTCATGATTAGTGCTTTTATATAAGAGACCTCAGAGAGCTAGCTTGTCCCTTTCACCATGTGAAGATACATGAGAAGTTGGCCATCTGCAACCCTGAAGAAGGTCTTCACCCTGAAGGTCTGCTGGTATCCTGATATTTGGACTTTCTGCCTCCAGAACTGTAAGTAAGAAATTTCTGCTGTTTATAAGCCATCCAATCTATGGTATTTTTTTTTTTATAGCACCTGAAATAGACTGAGACCATTTCTAAAGGTAGGTTTCACTGAAATTCAGAGCAGACTCATGGGTCCTCATGGCACTTTATGACCAAGATGTGGTGACTGGGACTTCTGAAGCTGGAAGGCAGACAGGCAAGGTGGGGTAGTGGAGTTAGGGAGAATGAGACTGTGACCCTACTCAGGAATGGAAAAAAATTCAGAGCAGAGGAAGGTAAAAACATTTCTGTGACTGTCATGTTAGAGACAAAAATGAATCCGATTGGTTGTAAGTCATTCATGTCTCTTTCTTTGACTTAATTATTAGGAAAGAATCACTCATGTTAAGTTCACCTAATGTGAGATGGTGAGAGACTTTTGGATGACTTTATGGGTAGATTCTATGTGAGCCACAGAAGTGGTAGAAAGGTATTGAGGGAAAACCCCAGATTTACTGAGCTCTACCAGAAACCGGGTATGAGAAAAGGTATTTAATTTTATTGAGGTTTATTTTACTCATTTACAAAGTAGAGATATAACCTAATTTTCCTTTTACTTGTGGAAGTCTTGTGAGGATGAATCAAAGTAAGGCACATGAAAATCCCTTGAAAAGTCAAGCATCATATAAATGAGCCATATTGCTAGTGGTAGGGGACCCTTAACACCCTCCACAGCACCACCCAGAAAGTCAAATGCCTAAATATCTTGATTTCTTGTATACTTTTCCTTTAAGAAAACCATCTTTCTTTGGCTCTGAATTTTCTTTGGCTTTGAGGAAAGTAGCAAAAAAAAAAAGCTGTGGATGTGAAGTACCAGCAAGAGTGCATACTGTGTCAGTACTGTGTGTTAAAGTGATATATTTTCAAGATAACAATGATAGGATAGGGGCTTATATTTATTGAAAGTCTGATATATAAGTAGATATTATAATAAATAATTTATACAGATTAACACATTTAATTCTCACAGGAATCCTATGAGACAGGTGCTATTATTATCCCTTTTTACCTGTGGAGAGACAGACGTTGAAAGATTAAGCTTTCCAGGTCGCAAAGCTATTAAGGTACACAATCTGGTTTAGAACTCAGGCATTCTGTCTTTAGAGACTGCACTACTAACCACTGCATCATTCAAGCTTTGGTATTGAGCCTATGAACTCTTATCACTGATTTGGGTAAGCTCCTTGATACATGCGCAGATCTTTGTAGATAAACTTTTCAATAATTTTTATTTTGGGATATTTTTAGATGTATAGAAGAGTTGGAAAGATAGTACAGCATTCCTATATACCCTTGACCTAGTTGCTCCTAATATTAATATTTTAATATTATAATTATGGTTCATTTAACAAAACCAAGAGATTAATATTGGTACCCTACTGTCCGTTAAACTACACACTTTATTTTGATTTCACTAGTTTTTCTCATGTTCTTTTTTTAATTCCAGGATTCCATCCAGGATATCACATTGCATTTCATTGCATGTTTCCATAATCTCCTTTGCTTGGTGACAGTTTCTTAATTTTTCCTTGTTTTTCATGACCTTGACAGTTTTGAAGAGTACTTGCCAGGTATTATGTAGAATGTCTTTCATTTTGAGTCTGTCTGGTATTTTTCTCTTGGTTAGATTGGGTTTATGTTTATGGGGAGGGGATGAATACCACAGAGGTTAAATGCCTTTCTTATCTCATTGTATCAGAGGGTACTTGATATCAGCATGACTTATTGCTAGCGATGTTAACCTTGACCAGTTGGTTCAGTTAGTCTTTGCCCAGGTTTCTCTACTGTAAAGTTCCTTTTTTTTTTTTCTTTTTTATACTCTGTTCTTTGAAAGTAAGTCACTAAATCCAGCTTATACTCAAGTGGAGAGGGAAATTAAGCTCCAGCTCCTGGGGGTAATGTGTGTGTGTCTGTCTATCTATCTATCTAGACATATAATTTGGATTTCTTTAGAATGGAATATTGGTCTCTTCTCTCTCCTTTATTTTTTTAGATTTAAGTATTTATATCGGTAGGAACTCTTATATACTTATTTTATATTTTGAATTATGAGCCAATACTATGTTATTTTGTTTATAATTTTATTTATTTATTTAAAAGTCTATTTATTTTAGAGAGAGAGAGAGAGCATGAGTGGGAGGGGCAGAGGGAGAGGGAGAGAGAATATTCAAGCATACTCCCTGATGAGTGTGGAGCCTGACACAGGGCTCGATCTCTCAACCCTGAGATCATAACCTGAGCCAAAACCAAAGTGGGATGCTTAACCAACTATGCCACCCTGGCACCCCTATTGTTTATAATTAAAAAAAACTTTCTTCCTGACTTTAAAACATGTTTCAGACTATTTCATAGCTTGCCATCTAAAATCTATTTTGAGTGTAAATAGACTCTGGTCTTTTCCTAGTATTAGGTGAACTTCATTTTCTTAGCACAAATAAAATAAGTCAATGAGCTTTATCTTATCGTATTCTGTCTTATCTAATCTTGGTAAAGCACAGAACATAAATTTACCCTCTTAACAGTTTTTAAGTGTACATTACAGTAGTATTAACTGTATGTGCAATGTTGTATAACACATCTCTAGAACTCTTTTCACCTTGCATGACTGCAATTCTACACCCACAACATCCTGTCTCCCCCTTCCCCCAGCCTCTGAAAACCACTGTTCTACTTTTTGTTTCTGTGAATTTGATTATTCTAGATACCTCATACACATGGAATAATGTGGTATTTGTCTTTTTGTGACTGATCTTTTTGTGACTGACCTATAGCGTAATATATTCAAGGTTCATTCATGTTGTAGTGTATGCCATGATTTCCTTCTTTTCAAAGACTGGATAATATTCCATTGTGTGTGCATATATATATGTGTGTGTATGTGTGTGTATGTGTGTGTATGTACATGTATATGTATGTGTGTGTGTGTGTGTGTGTGTATGCTACATTTTCTTTATCCATTCACCAGTTGATGGATGTTTAGGTTGCTTCCATCTCTTGGCTATTGTGAATAATGCTGCAATGAAGATGGATGTACAAATATCTCTTTTATTTATTTATTTATTTTTAAGATTTTATTTATTTGACAGAGAGAGACACAGCGAGAGAGGGAACACAAGCAGGGGGAGTGGGAGAGGGAGAAGCAGGCTCTCCGTGGAGCAGGGAGCCCGATGCGGGGCTCGATCCCAGGACCCTGGGATCATGACCTGAGCTGAAGGCAGACGCTTAACGACTGAGCCACCCAGGCGCCCCTACAAATATCTCTTTTAGATCCTGTTTTCAATATATACCCAGAGGATGGATTGCTGGGTCATATGGTAATTGTATTCTAATTTTTTGGGGGAAAATCTTCATATTACTTTTCACAGTAACACATTTTACAATTCTGCCAACAGCATGCCAGTTTTCCAGTTTTTGCACATCCTCACCAACACTTTATTTTCTATTTTTTTAATAGTGGCTATCCTAACAGGTGTGAGATGCCAACTCACTGTGATTTTTATTTGCATTTCCCTGATTATTAGTGATGCTGAACATCTTTTTCATATGCTTCTTTGGCCATTTGTATATCTTCTTTGGAGAAATGTGTCTTCCAGTTCATTGTCCATTTTTAAATTGGGTTTTTGTTGTTACTGAGTCGTAGGAGTTCTTTATATATTCTAGATATTAACCTCTTATCTGATATATGGTTTGCAAATATTTTTTCTCATTGTATAGGTTTTCTTTTTACTCTGTTGATTGTTTCTTCTGCTGTGCAAGAATTTTTAAGTTTGATGTAGTCCCATTTGTCTGTTTTTGCTTTTGTTACCTATACTTTTGGTATTGCATCCAAGAAGTCATTGTACATTCTAATGTCATGAAACTTTCTTCCTATGTTTTCTTGTAGGAGTTTTATAGTTTCAGGTTTTATATTTAGATCTTCAATCCATTTTGAGTTAATTTTTGTATTAAAGTATAAGATAAGAGTTCATCTTAATTCTTTTACATGTGGATATCCAGTTTTTCCAGGGTCACTTGTTGGAGAGATTATCCTTTACCTACTGTGTATTCTTTTTTTTTTTTTTTTAAAGATTTTATTTATTTATTTGACAGAGAGAGACACAGCGAGAGAGAGAACACAAGCAGGGGGAGTGGGAGAGGGAGAAGCAGGCTTTCCACGCAGCAGGGAGCCCAATGCGGGGCTCTATCCCAGGACCCCGGATCATGACCTGAGCCGAAGGCAGATGCTTAGCGACTGAGCCACCCAGGTGCCCCCCTACTGTGTATTCTTGACACCTTTGTTGAAGATCATTTGAGCATATATGTGAGGGTTTTCTGGGCTTTCTATTGTGATGCCATACTGTTTTGATAACTGTATGGTAACTGTGAAATTAGGAAGTGTGAGGCCTCCAGCTTTGCTTTTCTTTCTCTTTGGCTATTTGAGGACCTTAGAGATTCCACATAAATTTAATGTTTTTTGGGGGTACCTGGCTGGCTCAGTTGGTGAAATATGTGACTCTTGATCTTGGGGTTGTACATTTGAGCTCCACATTGAGTGTAGAGATTACTTAAAAAAGGAAAATCTTACAAAAAATTTTTTTGAGGATTTTTTTTTCCCATTTCTGCAAAAAAAATGCTATTGGGATTTTGATAGGGATTTCATTGACTCTGTAGATGACTTTGGTTAGTATGGACATTTTAATAATATTAAGTCTTCCGATTTATGAACACAAATGTCCTTCCATTTATTTGCATTATCTTTAATTTCTTTCAGCAGTATTTTGTAGTTTTCAGTATACAAGTCTTTTACCTCTTGGGTTAAGTTTATTCCTAAGTTTATTCTTTTGGATGTTACTTTGAATGGGATTGTTTTCTTCATTTTCTTCTCAGATTGTTCCTTATTAGTGTATAGAAAGACAACTTATGTTTGAGTGTTGGTTTTGTATCCTGAAACTTTGCTGAATTCATTTATTAGTTCTAATTCTCTGTGTGTATATGTATGTATGTAATTGTTAGGGTTTTTTACATATACCAAATACTATCTGTGAAGAGAGATAACTTTTTTTTTCAGTTTGGATGTGTGTTAATTTCCTTTCTTACTTAAATGCTCTGGTGAGTACTGCTGTTTTGAATAGAAGTGGCAAGAGTGGGGCTTCTTCTCTTGTTCCTGGTATTAAAGGAAAAACTTTCAGTTTTTCACTGTTGAATATGATGTTTGCTATGGGCTTTACATACATGGCCTTTCTATATTCTGGTAGTTTTCTTTTATTTGTTGAGTGTTTTCTTTTTTTTATTATGAAAGAGTGTTGAATTTTGTCCAGTGCTTTTTCTGCATTGATTGAGATGATCAAGATGATAATTTCTCATCAGCTGAGATGATTTTTGATCTTTGGTCTGTTAATGTGTTGTATTACATTTATTGATTTGCATATGTTGAACCATCCTTGCATCCCAAGAATAAATCCTACTGGGTCATAGTGTATAATCCTTTTAATGTGCTATTGAATTCAGTTTGCTAGTATTTTGTTGAGGATTTTTGGATTAATATCCATCAGGCATTTTCCCCCTTTTTCTCTTTCCTTCCCTCCCTTTCTTTCCTCCCTCCCTCCTTCCTAATTCCTTCCTTCCTTCCTTCCTTTCTTCCTTCCTTCCTTCCCTCCCTATTCCTTCTTTCCTTCCTTCCTTCCTTCCTTCTTTCCTTCCTTCCTTCCTTCCTTCCTTTCTTCCTTCCTTCCTTCCTTCTTTCCTTCTTTTCCCTGTAATATCTACAGCTTTGGTGTCAGAGTAATGCTGGTCTGATACAGTGAGTTTGGAAGTGTTTCTTCCTTTTCAATTTTTTTGAAGAGTTTGAGAATGATTGACATTAATTCTTCTAAATGTTTGGTAGAATTCTGCAGTAAAGACACCTGGTCCTGGACTTTTCTTTGTTGGGAGGTTTTTGATTACTCATTCAGTCACTTTATGGTTAAGGTCTGTTGAGATTTTCTCTTTCTTCATGATTTAATCTTGACAGGTTGTATGTTCCTAGGCATTTATCCATTTTTACTAAATTTTTCAATTTGTTGACATAAAAATGTTCATAGTAGTCTTTTATACTCCCTTTTATTTCTGTGGAATCAGTTTTTTTTTTTTAAGATTTTTTATTTATTTATTTGAGAGAGACAATGAGAGAGAGAGAGCATGAGAGGGGGGAGGATCAGAGGGCGAAGCAGACTCCCTGCTGAGCAGGGAGCCCAATGCGGAACTCGATCCCGGGACTCCAGGATCATGACCTGAGCTGAAGGCAGTCGCTTAACCAACTGAGCCACCTAGGTGCCCTGTGGAATCAGTTTTAATATCTCCCTTTTCATTCATGATTTTATTTATATGAGTCTTCTCTCCTTTTTCCCCCCATACTTAACCTAGCTAAAGGTTTAGTTGATCTTTTCAAAACACTAGCTCTTAGTTTTGTTGATCTTTTTTTTTATTATGTTATGTTAATCACCATACATTACATCATCAGTTTTTGATGTAGTGTTCCAAGATTCATTGTTTGCATATAACACCCAGTGCTCCCTGCAGAATGTGCCCTCTTTAATACCCATCACCAGGCTAACCCATTCCCCCCTCCCCCTTCCCCTCTAGAACCCTCAGTTAGTTTCTCAGAGTCCGTAGTCTCTCATGGTTCGTCTCCCCCTCTGATTTCCCGCCCTTCATTCTTCCCCTCCTGCTATCTTCTTCTTCTTCTTTTTTTTTAACATATACTGTATTATTTGTGTCAGACGTACAGGTCTGTGATTCAACAGT
>NC_138376.1:73201546-73256435 GCF_054177405.1 Leptonychotes weddellii
CTTGTTTATATATTTACCTTTACCGGTGAGCTTTATATTTCCATGTGCTTTCATGTTGCTTTCTAGCGCCCATTCGGCACAACTTGTAGGTTCCTTTAGCATTTCATGTAAGGCAGGTCAAGTGGGATGAGCTCCCTCACATTTATTTATCTGGGAAAGTATTTCTTTTTATTATTCAAGGACAGTTTTGCTCGGTATAGTATTCTTGGTTGGCAGTTAATTTCTTTCAGCACTTTGAAAATATCCCACTCCCTTCTGACCTGTAAGGTTTCTGCTGAGGAATCTGCTGATGATATTATGGAGCTCCCTTTTACATGACAAGTTCCTTTTCTCTTACTCCTTGCAAGAGTCTATCTTGCCTTTGACTTTTGACAATTTGATTATAGTGTGTCTTGATGTGGGTCTCTCTGGGCCTATCCTGGTTGTAGTCTTTTGAGCTTCTTGAATTTTATTTTTATTTTATTTTTATTTTATTTTTATTTTTATTTTTTTTAAAGATTTTATTTATTTATTTGAGACAGAGAGAATGAGAGACAGAGAGCATGAGAGGGAGGAGGATCAGAGGGAGAAGCAGACTCCCCGCCGAGCAGGGAGCCCGATGCGGGACTCGATCCCGGGACTCCAGGATCATGACCTGAGCCGAAGGCAGTCGCTTAACCAACTGAGCCACCCAGGCGCCCCTGAGCTTCTTGAATTTTAATGTCCATCTTTTTTTCTTAGATTTGGAAAGTTTTCAGTTATTATTTCTTCAAATGAACTCTGTCTTTTTCTCTCTTTCTTCTCCTGGAATTCTCATAATGCATATATTGATCTGTTTTATGATGTCCCATAAATACCTTATGCTTTCCTCATTTTTCTTTGTTACTTCCTTTTTCAAATGATTTGTCTTTGAGTTTGTTCAGTCTTTCTTCTGCTTCATCACGTCTTCTGTTGAACTACTGTAGTGAATTTTTCTATCCAGTTATTTTATTCTTTACCTCCAGAATTTTTTTTTCCGTAGTTGCTTTCTTTTTGTTGATATTTTCATTTTGTTCATGCATTATTTTCCTGATTTTCGTTTAGTTGTCTGTGTTTTCTTGTAGATCACCAAGCTTCTTCAAGGCACTTATTTTGAATTCTTTGTCAAGTAATTCATAGATATCTGTTTATCTATGGTTGGATCTGGGAATTTATTTTGTTCCTTTAATTCAGCCATGTTTCCCTATTTCTTTGTGTAAGTTGTGATTTGTTGCCAAGGTTTATGCATCTTTACAAGCAGCCATCTCCCCCAGTTTGTATCGACTGGCTTTGTGCAGAGAAAGACCTTCACCAATCAGGCCAACTACAGACTACTGGGGCCTCTGAAACTTTTTGGGGGGGATGTCACTTTTTTGGTATTGTGTGTGTAGTTTCCAAATAAGAAACATCTGACAGTTTTCCCCCTTTGCTCATCATCTCTTGTTCCTTCTGGTGTCTATTTGTGGTATTGCAGGTTCTCTGGTGCTACAGCCACTAGTGCCCTACTCTCCTTTGTATTAGCAAGCCCACAGGCAACCAAATCATGCCTGCCCCCAACCAGCTCCCCAAAACAGACAAGACAGATAACAATCCCTTGGCAGCAATGTGAGAAGTTGGAATTCAGGATGCACAGTTGAATCTTTTTCCTCCAGACCAGGGGGAAGTCACATGTTTGGCACCTTTTGTTTGTGCTGAGCTGTAATGATGTTAGCTGCAGAATTGCAGGCCCTCTGATGGAGCAGCAAGTCACTCCCCTCCACTTTTTCACTGTCAGCAGCCCCCAAGCATCTAAGCAAGTGGAAACCAGTCCTTCAGGCAGCCCTCCAAAAAGCTGGATCACTGAATGTAGGTTCCACCTTTCCCTTGAAGGGGAAGCTGTGAGCCAGTCTGAGCTATGCCAGCTTGGGGCAAGGGCCATCACATATAAAGTGAAATGGCTCTTCTACCTGTTATAATGTGTCCCTTCTCAGCTTTGTGCTCACCTGGGGTACTGCGGCTTCTTAATTTGTTTCTGAAATTCTAATGAAAGTATTTTCATTCATATATTGTTAATTCAGTATCTTTGTGGGAAAGGCTGGTGCTTTCTGTTTTGCCATCTTGCTGATGTCACTTCAGTTATAATGAGCTTTGTATCTTAAAGTTTATGATGGGTTTCTACCAAATATTTGATGCAAAGAAACTTTCTTAAAGTTATTATTTATACTGAAATAAGGGGAACTAATTCTTTTATAATCCAGAGTTTTTATTTAATAATAATGGCTATTTAGTTTTATACAGATGGAAAATCTAGTTAGAGAGAATTTCTTTAAACTTGATTATTCTAGTGGTATTTGACTTTGAACTTTAATAAGATGAACACTTTAGAGTTATCTATGGAAGATTATCAGTTTTAAGATTTATAGCTTTTAGATAACAGAATGAAAAAAGAAACAAGATCATAGTCCAAATGTAAAGGAGCTGTTTCTCAGCCAGATGGAAAAAAAATCTTGATTTAGGATATGAAGACTACTAATTGCTAGAGTTTAACCACTACTGGGATATGTTCAAGAGAATGAGGGATTTTATACTAGTGATAGGAAAAATAAAAAAAGATTATAGAAAATCCAAAGATGTAAGATATCTTAGAATATGCACTTATTCTTTAAAAAGTGAATATTTAAATATTTAGTCTATTGCTGGAAAAGATTACAGTGATTGAGAAACAGACTAGATGATTTCACCAATATATTTTACCTTCTATTTGCATCCTGTTATGCACATAAGCCCAGTTATAAGGTCAGTATTTTATAACTTTTGTCAAAGGTTATTGAAGGATCTGCAGAGAAGAGAGTAAAGTATTATGGATACAAGATTATTTTGGGGTATGTATAACAAAGTTACATTTCAGTATAGAATTCAGAATAAAAATTAAATTGATGACATTATAGTTATCTACAATTGTTAAATAAATGTTAATTCTAATTTTCAAAGCACTTCTCAAACTCAGAAATATTCTGAGTTATAATCACAGATTTTCTAGGGACTAATTTACTCACTTTTTCAGGTATTTCTAAGGAGGTTTCTATGTAAAAATCTATATGAACATTCTGGCCTCATTCCAGGCATATAGAGTGGATTAACAGGTTATAAATAAAGCCTTCCAAAGTGGGTTGTGCAAGATAATATATTTTGATTTGAGAAGATATTAGAACTTCCTCAAAATATTTTTGACTTCATTATTTTAAAAACTTTGTGTGTGTATGTGTGTGTACAATTCAAATATCGTCTACATTAGAACACAGAATTATTTTAAAAATTAATAGGTGTATTGGGAAACATTTTAACAATAAAAATGTGTATTAAATTCAGGTCCATTGAGCTACAAATATTTGAACTTTTGGATTTTATCATGGCAATGGCTTTTTTAAAGCAGTTTATCAAGATATAATTTACATACCATAAAATTTACTCTTTGTAAACATAGAATTCAATGATTTTTTAGTAAATTTATTGAGTTATACAATGATCACAATAAACCAGATTTAGAACACTTTCATTACTCCCAAATTTCTCTAATGTCTAATTTCAGTCAATCCCTATTCCCTCCATTTTCTGTTTCTATAAATTTGTCTTTTTTGGGCATGTCATATAAATTGAATCATACCCACAGTCTTTTGCATCTGGCCTTTTTCACTTAGTATAATGTTTTTGAGGTTTACCCATGTGTTAGTATATATTCATATTTCATTCCTTTTTATTGCTTAATAGAATTGCATTATATGGATATACCACATTTTATTTATCTACTTTCTAATTGATGGACATATTAATTGTTTCCAGTTTGGGGCTGCTATAAATAATGTTACTATGAATATTTGCCTTGAAGCACTTGTGTGAATGTGTTTTTTATTTTCGTTGGTAGACCTCTAGGTGTGGGATTGCTGGGTATATGTTAACTCTTCTTTTTAACTATCTGAGAGTTTAAGTGTTTTCATGTCCTTACATTATCTGTCTTAAAGACTATAAACCATTGTAAGATAAGCGGTATCTTAACTGAGATTTTAACTTGAGTTTCCCCAAATGACTATTTTGTTGAACATATTTTCATGCATTTATTAGCCATTCTGTATATTTCCCAAAATATCTGTTTAAATACTTCATCCATTTTTTAATTGGGCTTGTTTTTTAACTCTAAGCATTTTAAATATATTGTGGCTAAAATCCTTTACAGAAATATAATCTGAAGGTATTTTCTCCAAGTCTGTAGCCTATTTTATTATATTAATGGTATGTTTTGAAGCTGAAAAAAATTAATTTTAAGAAAGGTCAGTTTATCAACTTTTCATTTTATGCATTGTGTTTTTTTTTTTCATATCTAAAAAAACTCTTTCCCTAACTCAATGCACAAAGATTTTATTCTATGTTTTTTTTCTAGAAGTTTTATAGGATTAGCTCTTATAAGAGCTAATGCGTTTCTACCATTTGAGTTTATTTTGGGTATATTGTGAAGTAGGAATCTAAGTTGATTTTTTGACATACGAATATTCAAGTACTCCAGTACCATATGTTGAAAGACTTGCCTTTTTCTATTGAAATGTCTTGGCACTTTTATTGAAAATCAGTTGATCACAAATTGACTATTTCTGGATCTCAGTGTTATTCCATTGATCCGAACATCTATTCTTATACTGATATCACACTCTTGTTATCATAGCTTTGTTGTAAGTTTTGAAATCAGAAAATCTAAGTCTACTTTATTTTTTTTTTTACTTTTATTTTTTTTTATTGCTGTGTTAATCCCCATACATTACATCATTAGTTTTAGATGTAGTGTTCCATGATTCATTGTTTGTGCATAACACCCAGTGCTCCATGCAGAACGTGCCCTCCTCAATACCCATCACCAGGCTAACCCATCCTCCCACCCCCCTCCCCTCTAGAACCCTCAGTAAGTCTACTTTTGTAAAAAAAAGTTTTCCCTATTCCAGGTCTTGCATTTCTCTCTATTTATTTTGTTTTTTGATTTCTTCCACCAGAATTTTATAGTTTGCCTCATGTAGATATTGTTCATATTTTCTTGGATTTATACCTAAGTATTTCATTTTTGGAGTTGCTGATGTAAATGGTATTGCATTTTTATTTTATTTTATTTTATTTTATTTTATTTTATTTTATATTTTATTTTTTTAAGTAGGCTCCATGCCTAATGTGGAGTTTGAATTCACAACCCTGAGATCAAGAGTCATATGCTCTATTGACTGAGCCAGCCAGGTGCTCCTAAGTATTGTGTTTTTAATCTCAAACTCACTTATTCATTTCTTTTATATAGGAAAACAGTTGATTTTGTATATTAATACTGTATTCTGTCATCTTGCTGTAGTTGCTTATCAATTCCAGGAGTTTTTAATTGATTCTTTTTGGATTTTCTATGCTTTATAGTTTTTAATATATAAGACTTGCCCTTCTTTTAATAAATACATTTGTAAGTATTTTATTCATCTTGATGCTATTGATAATGGAATTGTTTTAATTCACTTTTGGATTGTTCTTTGCTAGTATATGTAAATAGAATTGTTTTTTTGAATATTGATTTTGTGTCCTATAACCTTGCTGAAGTTGTTAAGTAGATTTATTTTTGTTTTTGTTTTCTTTTTTGAGCCCTTGGAATTTTTTTTTTTAACATGCAGAATTGGGGCACCTGGGTGGCTCAGTCATTAAGCACCTGTCTTCAGCTCAGGTCATAATCCCAGGGTCCTGGGATTTAGCGCCGCATCGGGCTCCCTGCTCTGTGGGAAGCCTGCTTCTCCCTCTCCCACTCCCCCTGCTTGTGTTCCCTCTCTCGCTGTGTCTCTCTCTGTAAAATAAATAAGTAAATAAAATCTAAAAAAAAAAAATAAAAAAAAAACCCATGCAGGATTATGTCATCTGTCAACACAGGCAGTTTTACCTCTTCTTTTTCAATAAAGATGCCTTCTATTTCTCTCTGTCCTTTCTCTCTCTCTCTCTCTCTCCTTCATTGCACTGAATAGAACTTCAATAAAATGTTGGATAACAGCGATGAGTTTATATATTTGTGCCTTCTTCCCAACCTTGGTGGGGAGGAAGGAGTTTACTCTTACACCATTAGGAGCACAATGTTAGCTGTAGGTTTTTTGTACATGCCCTTTATCAAGTTGAAGAGATTCCCTTCTGTTTCTTGTTTGTTAAAAATTTTATTATGAATGGTTGTTGAAATTTGCCAAATACTTTTCTTTATCAATTGATTATATGTCTTTTATCTTTTGTTCTAATATGGTGTATCACGTTAAATGATTTTCATATGTTAAACCTACATTATGTTCCTGGGATAAATCCCACTTCGTCATGGTATGCAGTCCTTTTTATATGTTACTGGGTTCACTTTGTTAATATTTTGTTAAGGATTTTTGCTTCTATGTTCATGAGGGATAATGGTCTTTATTATCTTGTGATATCTTTGTCTGTTTTTGGCATATGGATAATTGAATAGGTTGGGAAGTTTTCTTCTCTTCCTGAATGCTGTGAAGGATTGGTTTCTTCATAAATATGTTAGAAATAATTAGTGAAGTGAATTTTTAATTTTTAAAAATAAAAAGGATTATATTAAATCCTTGCTTATTTCCCAGTAATGGCTTCACATTAAATGTAGAACAGATTTTCGATTCCTTTCCATGGTCTACAAGCCCAATGTATAGGGACTTTGTTTACTCTTACTTGTATGCTGTGCTCTAACTACATTGGCCTTTTTTATATACCTTGAACTCTCTAGTCTTACTACCTTTTCACTTGAAGTTCTTTCTACTGCTGTCTTCTTTCTTATCAATTATATCATAGCTCAAATGTAATTGCCTCATATAATTCTTCTCAGTCCATTTACCTTCATTGCTGTCCCTGTGATCCTCTAGCTTCTTGCTCTGTTTTATTTTTTCCCCAGCACTGTTTACTATTTGAAACTGTTATTTATTTGTACATCTAGCATTTATTTTCTGTCTCTACTTCTACTTAAACATAAGCTCTGTAAAGGCAGATATCTGGCCATTCTCCTTTATTGCTATATGTCTTACACCTAGAACAATATCCACCACTTAGTGAAACCTCAATCATTATTTGCATATTAATGAATGAAATGAATTATCTCAGGGTCTTGCTTGAATTTTGGAAATATAATTAGTGTCCCCTTTCCTGATATCTCTTAACTAAAAACCTTAAAAGTAGATAAAAATAACTTGACAAATAGAAATCATTAGAGATCTATTTTTGTTGGTAAATAGCATTTACAAAAGGATAGTTTCAGTGTTGTCAATACCCTATTGGTCATATGAGGAATCACAGAATTGTTTGGGTTCCTCAGACTCAATCTCTTCCTCCCATAATGAAAGTAATTAAACCCGTAATTCCCTGTGCTCATTTTAAAGACCTCAAGAGATAAATATTCCATAATGTACTTTTGTGGCCTGTAGTAACCTTAGGTACCTTGAAACTAGGTTTTCTTACTCATTTCCTCCACTTGTTGAAATATGCGAGCCTCTAATAGAAGATACAGGGCAGTTCTCATCTTCCTAATGAAAAGATCCCCTGAAGTTTATGGCTGACTTAAAATTTTAAACTTCTAGGAATGTAGATGAAATCCTTGTGATATTTGATTTAGAAATTTAGGTTTGTTTTGCTATTAAAGCATTAATTATTAAATATTGCTTTTTTTCCATTCTCACATATCATGAAATTATTGTATTCAAATTTATCTCAGTTATCTACCACTTTTAGTGTTTTTATTATATTTTATTATATTTTTATATAAAATATATTTATTATATTTTTATTTATTTTATTTATTTTATATATTTATAAATTTATTATATATTTTATTTATTATATTAAAATATATTTATTATATTTTTTGAATCATCTAATACTGCTTTCCATCTATCTGATTTCTAAAGTATATCATCTTGCCTTCAGTATAGTTTGATATAGAGCAATTTTGCAATTCAGCATATACTATCTCTAAAATTCTATTCCAAGCTAGTAATTATTTTATAACAGTATAAAAGTTTTTATTTCTATTCACTCTTTTGAATATATATTTGTTAATAAATCACTTTGTGTGCTGCATTTGTTTTTGTAACCTAATCTTTAAAAAGCTGGTTTCCATGGCCATATATTTGTTCAAATTATGAGATACTACTCCAGGGTAATTTCTGAATTTGCATTTGATTTTTTTTGTTTTTGTTTGTTTAATCAATCCCATGAGTTGACATATTTAAGCATGCCAAATCAGCATAGATTATAGGCTAATGCATCTTTCCCAAGCTGTACTTGGTTGCTTAAAATAAATATTAAGAATGGCATTAATATCAAAGATTTTGAAAGCCCTCAAATATTTTGCAACTGTCTTTTTTGTATGAGATCGTTTGGGGCAAAAATCATGCTTTGAATTTGGCCAGACAAGGATTTTAGTTATTTATTTATTTGTTTGTTTGTTATTTATATTTTTAAAGTAGGCTCCTTGCCCAACGTGGCACTTGAACTCACCACCCAGTGATCAAGAGTCACATGCTCTACCTACTGAGCCAGCGAGGTGCCCTGCCAGATAAGGATTTCAAAGAATTTTTTCTTGTCTTCCAGTTTTCAGACTTCCAGGAATGTAACAGACTTTTTTCTTTCCAGTTTAGTGAAGATTTTTCTCTTTAATCTGCTTTTGAAATTTGTGCATAAATAATCATTTTATTTTATCTGATTACTTATTTTTCTGTTAACCACCAGTATAAGAAAGATTTCTAATTGGTGATACGTTTTTAAAGTGAATCTCAACACTATGTGCTTTGTGAGAATATAAGATCTGTAAGATTTGATTTATTTTAAAAATTCAATAAGAGCAGGTCAGTGACTTATTTTAAGTATAAAAATGTATTTGACCTATTATGGTTAGTTTTGCATTTTTGCATGTATAACTCAAATTTTAGTTTAAGTAGGAAATTTTAGCATGTGTCAGAATTTCTTTCCTTTCTAAGGCTGAATAATATTCCACTGTGTGTGTATTTGCGTGTGTATGTATTTGTGTGCGTACGTACCACATTTTGTTTATCCATTCATCCATCAATGGACATTTTTGCTGTTTGCACTTTTATGACTGGTGCTGCTATGTATACAAGTATCTGTTGGAGTTCCTGCTTTCAACTTTCAATTTGTTTGGGTATATACCTAGGTAGAGGGAGCATTTTATCATCAGGAATAAAATAGAGGGAACAAAAAGAAAGCTCCTAACCTCTGGGAGTTCTCATCCTTAGGATCATGGATAGAATTCAGGGGATCTGTAAACATGGGTGTGAAATAAAATGACATGTTTATGGTCACTAACCTATGAGTGAAATGTAGCATTTCCTTCAATGATGAGTGTAGACAAGGCTGCAGTAGCATTAGCAGTACCTGTAACTCAGTCACCATTAGAAATCACACATGTTTTTGTATCCCATTCTGGTCATTGAGGATTTCTTAGAATATCATTGCATTTGTCACTACTCAAAGTTTGGTAGTTATCAGAACTATAGCTAGATCTTGTTATTTAATGCAGTGAAGTAGTCATCTTTAACTCTATCACAGATTTTAAGAAATATTTTGATAACTATATTTCAGTGTGATCAGTTCCCTTTGCAATCCTGTGAATTTATTTTGCACATTTAAAAAGACTACTCAAAGAAGGGATCCAGATTCTTCACCAGAAAGCCAAGGGCTCCAAGGCAAAAAAAAAAGCAACAAAAAAGTTAAAGCTACTGCTTTTGAAAGTGACAATTGGCTGAGATTGATGTGAACTGCATTTTCTCTTTTACAGAGTCATGATTTGCAATGCTGTCTCTTGCCCTCTGAGCTGCTTGACACATTATTGCACTTGCTAAGCAACCTCATCTCTAATTGTTACATGTCTCTATGATTTATTATTTGAAATTGGAACTTGATAAAATACTTTTAAGCATTTGAAAGTTTTTTTTTTTTTTTTTTTAGGATTTTAGCTTTTCAAGGAAAATGCTGTGAAATTAAACCTTCAGTTGTTTTCTTGTACTACCTAAGCAAATTGCTTAATGGTTCATATATCAGTTTTGGAATACTGTGTAACAGTTCTTAGGTGTTTGCTCCAACTTTCTTTATTTAAGTTTTAGGTAATTTAGAGTGGTGCTTCTCAGACTTGAATGTCCTGATGAGTGACCTGGGGGTCTTGCTCAAATGTAGATTCTGAATCAGTAGATTTGTGGGCCTGAGGTTCTGCATATCTGCACCCAGGTTTTGCCACTACTGCTCATTTCAGACTATGATAAAGAAACATACCATGCAGTATTTAGTAATATGCATCTAAAGATTAAGCTACTTTGGAGCACTATTGCTTGACCATCACTTGGAATCTCTACTGGCTTCTGCATTTAACTTTGTTTGCTGAGTTTAATTCACAATCGATTGATTATCATTCTAGCCTTGTAGGAGATTTACAGCTATGTTAATGGTAGCTAGATTTGAAACTGTGCACTAGTGTCTGTTCTTTAAAGGTTTATTTATTTATTTGAGAGACAGAGAGCGGGAGGGGAGGGGCAGAGGGAGAGGGAGAGACAGTCTTAAGCAGACTCCATGCTGAGTGCAGAGCCTGATGTGGGGCTTGATCTTACGACCCTGAGATCGTGACCCTGAGATCAGAACCTGAGCTGAAACCAAGAGTTAGACACTTAACCAACTGCGCCACCCAGGTGCTCCACTAGTGTATGTTCTCTAGAAAGCCTTGTCCTTGGTGTATCAAGGAATCTATATTCAGGGACTGTTGGGAAATTTTTCTTTTGAGCTAGTTAGTATATATACAGTTTTGAAGTTCTAAATGGTAAATTAAATATTTGGAAAAAAATTATTTTTGACCTTGGGTTTTAGAAGCTCTCTTCCTTCCCCCAATCCAATCAACTAGATAGAACAATTAAGGTATAGTGGTATATTTACATGCAATTGGACACTAGTGCTTTGGCAATTTTAAAGATATTTTAAGAGGCACCTGGGTGGCTCAGTCGTTAAGTATCTGCCTTCAGCTCAGGGCATGATTCCAGGGTCCTGGGATCCAGCCCTGCATCAGGCTCCCTGCTCTGCGGGAAGCCTGCTTCTCCCTCTCCCACTCCCCTTGCTTGTGTTCCCTCTCTCGCTGTGTCTCTCTCTCAAATAAAGAAAATCTTTAAAAAAAAAATAAAATCTTTAAAGATATTTTAAGATATCTACTTCAGGATGTTTGTTTCCTTCTTTTTTCTGCCATCCTTTTTATTCTCTATTCTAAGCTGTACTTCTGAGATGGTCTTCTATAAGTAGAGGGAGGGAAAACAAACTGTATGCAGGAAGATAAAGGGCCAATGCTTGAAAGAACACTTGTTAATTTTAGGCATATTTTTTTAATTGAAAAATTCCATCTGTAGTTCTAAGAAATACTACATAGAGGTGCATCTACACTGGAAATAAATGAAGAGACCACCCAAATGAGAACAAATAGAGGCTATTTATTCCAAGCTTGCTATGACAAGGGAGCCAGCCACCATCACTTGCATTCAGCGGGGATTCAAAGGCAGGTGGGAGATTAGGGAAGCTTTATTGTGGAAAAAATGGAAGACCTCAGGTATGCTCTGTTTGGAGATTGTTGGCCTGAGGAAACTGGAGATGGGCTAACTGGAAGTGGGGCATCTCGGTGATTGGTTTGTAGGGCATATGTGACTTTTACTACTTGATCCTGATTTGGAATGGTGGCAAAAAATCAGGAAAATGGAAGTTACTGAATGAGTCTGGATCATTCTGGGCCAATTGCTGCAGAGGTTTGGTTTCCCATGATGGTTGCTCCAGAGGTTATGGGTCAGAGTTCTGTCATCCGATATTGTCTTGCTGTTATCTCAACACTTTACCAAGTTTCCCCTAACATTAACACTTTGGCCAAACCAGGATAATTTATCACATCCAGGATATTGACATTGCTACAATCTACTAATCTTATTCAGATTGCTCTGGTTTTATTTGTACTAGTTTGTGTGTGTGCATGTGTGTGTGTTTAGTTCTATATAGTTTTGTCATGTGTAGGTTTATGTATACCACCATAGAAAAGATACTGAACAAGACAGTTCCATGAACACAAGGATCTCTTGTGTTGCCCTTTTATAATGACACCAACCTCTCTCCCATCTTTATTTTTTTATTATTATTTTTTAAATAATTTTTTTAAAGATTTTATTTATTTATTTGACAGAGAGAGACATAGCGAGAGAGGGAACACAAACAGGGGGAGTAGGAGAGGGAGAAGCAGGCTTCCCTGCAGAGCAGGGAGTCCAATGTGGGGCTCGATCCCAGGACCCTGGGATCACGACCTGAGCTGAAGGCAGACGCTTAACAACTGAGCCACCCAGGCGCCCCTCTCCCATCTTTAAACCCCGGCAACCACTGATCAGTTCTCCATTTGTAAAATTTTGTCATTTCAGAAATGTATAATATAAGTGGAATTATACAGTAAGTATGTGACCTTTTGGGATTTTTTTTTTTTTCACTCAGCTTAATCTTCTGGAGTTTCCTTGTTTACTTTTAAAACCATTTTAATTACTCATGTAATACATGAATAAATTCTCCTTGTGAAGCATTAAAATAGTAAAAATAAGATTATAGATTCCTTTAACTAAAAATACTCTCAGTCCTCGTGTCCTCCCTTGAAGCAATTAAATATTTATTTAGTCATTCTTTTATTGAAGTCCATTTTTAAAATATATAGATATACATATATGTATATGTGCATATATTATACACATCTATGTGTATTTTTTTTCAAAATTCTGTTGTTGTCAAAAAGCTTCAGTGGATACCCTCGTACATGCTTCCTTGTTTGCATCTGCCAATTTGTTTCTGTTTGACACCTAAAAGTGATATTGTTGGGTAATAGGAAATGTAGAGTGTAGATATTGCCAAATTTCCCTTCAAATTGGCAGTACTTATTTATATGCCTGGTTGTACCCCCAAAATGACTATTCCCTCAGATTGCCCAATGTCTAATAGATTTAGAACTTAATTTTTTTTTCTGCCAGTTGTCTAAGTGAAGAATGCTATCTCATTATTGTTTTAATTTATGTTTCCCTGGTTAATAATGAGGGTGAGTATCTTTGAAAAAAACTTATTATAATTATTTGCCCTATTTATAATTCCTGTTTTGTAGTATTCTCTCCATGTTCTTGTTCTCTATTGGTTAATTGTCTTTATTGTCTTCTACTTTCTATGGTTAGTTGTCTTATTTTTCTTCTTGATTTAGATTTTAAAAATTTATTCTGGATACGAATTCATTGTTTATTGGACATGTATGTACACACACAGAGCTGTATTCTGTAACTAATCTCTTAGCATGTTAACTTTTGTCATTTTAAATTTGATGTTCAATTTATCATTCTGTCTCTTTTTGTGCCTTTTCAAAGAAAGTCTTCCTCCCTCTCATTTTTAAACCTTACATTTTCTCAAAGTGACAGGGTATTTGTGTTTCACAGGCTTTGGGGCAGATTTTCCCATGTACATGTTCTGGTTCAGGCCTACTCTGGTTTCTCTCTTAGCTATGCCTTCTTAATCTTTTCAGCTGAAGTGTCTTGACTTGTTTTTGACCACTTCGAAGAGATTGCAAATACTGGTTGTCGAGAAGAGCAAGTCCCCTTATATTCCATTCCAGTCTCATTTCTTTATGATTCATGTGGACAGCTCTACCTTCAGAAAAGCCTGGTAATACTGAAAGTACATACAATTCCAAAGACAGAAATTTAAAGATATTGGATATGTGAATAATAAATTCCAGAGGAATGTCAACTCCTAAACATCCAGATAGATTTTAATTCCTCTCAAGACAGATCAATAAAGACAAATTTGATGATTCTAGGTATAGCTGATTTTGAGCTATCCCCTTAAAACCAACTTGCTATCTATTTTCTGTAGAAATGAAAAATTGCCTGACTTTTACAGTAAACGTTACTTAAAGAAAAATTTGCCCTATAGTCCTTGGCCAAATATCGGGGGTCAGATGGAAACCTTTGGAAGCTAACAACTTTGGCAGACCCCCAGAGTTTAATAGTATTAATGTTTTAGTTTTCTAATAAAAGTTTAAATTTATTTAAATTCTCAAATAGATTATGTCATTTGAAGAGATAGGATAATGGCTAAAGGAATATAATAACCTTGAGATTTTTAAATATTGATTTTGGAAACACTTCACACTAAAATCATGTAATATAATTAGTTGATCCAGTTTTTCTTGTCATTGTATTTATAATTCTTATGGAAGTATTTTAAAGCATAATAGGTTGCCAGCAGAAGTTTAAGTAGTAAAAATAAAGAATGGATGTCATTATAATAATTTTTTTGGGCAGGGGAATTTCCTCCAACTCTATTTCTGTATTCAATTAAGTGTTTATTTCTGCATTTATAGTTATATTCATCACCATACCTTTTACCTAAATTTCTTTACTGTCTATAGACTCAAGTATAACTGGCTGCTAACACATTTTTACTGAGGGATGACAAATTTGTTATTTTTATACTCCAGTTTTTTTTTCTTCTGCGTTCCCTAATTTGGTCAGTGGTGTCACCATCCATTATTTATTTAAGTAAGAAACCTTTTGGTTATATTTGGATTCTCTTCTTCATCTCCCGTTGATTCTGCTTTCTAATTTCCAAAATTTTCTTTTCTCCATCTCTGTTAGTACTGCTGTTTTTCAAACTAGCCTCCTACCCTGTGTTCTCATCCCAACCCTCCCTTACCTCAGCTGCCTTCTATTTCTTTTTAGTCTAGGTTTTCCCCCTAAAACAGATCCTGAGACCAGGGCTCTTGCGCAGGTGGTTTACTCTGGGAAGTGATCCTAAGGAACAGGGTGAGTAGCTGAGAAGAGTGGGAAGAAGGAAATGGCTATCTAGGGATGTGTTACTGAGCTGAGTTTCACCGTGGGTATGTAGGGTTCCATCCTGCCAAGTGAATCCTGAGGAGCCCTGTAGAACATTCCCCAGAATTATATACCCAAAGCAGGAAAGAAGGGAATATTTATCTACTAGCTTCCATCTTCCATTGCTCAAGAGTTGCTGAGTAAGTAGGTGTTAACTTGTGTATTTGCAGTTTGGTTGAACAGAGCTAACTTGGGGGCACAGTGGAGAAGTTTGATTGCAGAAAGCCAGAGAACAGGGCTGGCTTCATGGGTGTAGTCACAGGGGGCCACACTTTGAAGGTCCTAGTGCTTTGTTTAATGGTATGCTGTCATTGTTTTAAATGTATAATTATTTATGAACAAGAGACCTCACATTTTCATTTTCTACTGGGCGCCACAAATTATCCAGCTATTTTTGCTAGAGACACACACAGTGGCCGTGAGATAAAAGGCTGCCTGTAGTGAAAAGGTTAGCCAAGAGAGTGTGAAGTGAGGCCAAACAGGTATCTAATACATATTCTGTGTAGTGTATCCATATCTGTGTTTCTACTTAGGAATGTACTAAGTGGCGATGATCTAGCAAAGAACAACAGACATTCTGCCGAAGAGAGTACAAAGCTTGTTCTTCCAAATCTATGCAGAGCATGTAAGCCTGGGGTCTCTCTCTTAGAGCAGTCCCTGAGTGCAACCCGTGGGCTGTGACTCAGGCCTGGGGACCACAGTGTGCTGGTCACTCAGATTAAATGTAAGAATGAGGTCACAAGGATTTTCTGATAAGCCATTTTTCCCTGGCGCCCGCCAATTTTGACTTGAAGGACCCATCTTCAGTTTCAGCTGGGAAGAGAGCCCAGCAGTGTGGGGAAGCAGGTTTAGACTGAGACTCTGGGAAGAATACCACTTTTGCTAGCCTTTCTTTCTTTTCCACTGTGGTGACTCTGCTGCTTCAACCCTAGCTTTGAGGGAATGATATAGGCTCTTTTCTTGTAAGTATGTCCTTCCTATGACATCTCTCTCTTACCTCCGACAGCATTATAAGGAATCTAAAGGAAAAGGCAAAAAAGATCTTTGTGTGAGTGTGTAATCTGAAGTGCTGTATCCTCTACCCTGTAATATTTTTACTGGGCAAACACTTTTGGCAGCTTTTAACTATCCAGGAGCTGGGAATGTTTTGATTGGTTCTAAGGTAAACATTTGTTTTTGAGAAACTAGAGGAGGAAAGACTAGAAAGCACAAAGCAAAAAGAATATATTTTCTTTTTAAGTGAGAATTGACCTACAAGTTAGGGAGATGTCAAATTGCATTTGTTTTATGGTTGCAAAAACCATAATGTAATGCAGAGAGGGCTACTAACTCTTCAGTTAGATCTAGCATTCTAAATACGAACATGAACCCGGTTTGGTATTTTGCTTATTGAATTGGCAGTATTATTTTTGGAATGTCAATTGTACTGGAAATTTAGGAAATCATCATCTGTCCCTTACCTTTCTCTCCCATTTTTTTTTTTTTTTGAGTGTGCGGCTATGAAGAAATGGGAATGACAAATGATAATTGGTTAGGCCTAAAGACAATGGATGCCCCAAATTTCTTTTTCAATCAAAAAAGCAATAGTAACTACTTTTGCTCAGATTATGGAAGCAGTTGTTATTTAAGTGTTGTTTCTTTCTTTCTTTTTTTATGAATGTCTCTAGTTGTTTACACATATTCAAGTTACAAGTAAATCATTGAAGAGAAAGGTCAAAGGATTTAATAAGATTTTGTTCATGTTAATACATACAAGCCATGTGTTTAGATTCCTTCCCAGTGCACAAATACAAATGTCACTATGTGTATAGACATATAAATAAAAATAGAAATGATTCAAGCATATGGATATGAGAAGTTCTTCTTCTTCTTCTTTTTTTTTTGGTGTTTTCTCTAAAGAGGCATACAGCTACACTCAGCTTAACACTGGATTTTTCTTTGTGTCACTGTTGTAAATTAACTTATTGTGATGATCTCCATGAAAACTGATGACAAATTACTTTTTGAAAAATGTAGATACATTCATCATCATCAGCTGTGATCAGCTGCATTAAAGATGTCCTTTGAAAATGAAGTGTTCTAAATTAAGATGCTTAAAAAGTACAAATAACGAAAACCAAGTGAGAGAAACCCTAAGCTTTTCAAACTTGGTATGTGAATGTGTCCATTTTTAATTGAAGAAAATGAGGCCAGCATCAGATGGGGACTTTCCGAAGAACACATTGTACTGTACCAATCAGTGACTCTGTTCTCAGGAGGCCACAGCGACACAGTCCTTCATCCTGCTGCCAGGTGGCGCTGTGCTGTAGTAGGTGCAGCCTTATGCAAGGCATTAAATGTCTGCTCCTGCCCTAACTGTGCTGCTGACCCTGATAACTGATTCTATTAGAAGTGTGAAAATAAACTTATTTTACAAATTTCTAAATCATTTCTATACAACTACACTTAAAGAGGTCTTAATCTTTACGTTTAGTGAGAATCTTCTGTGTTTAGTGAATGCACCTTAAAGAGTGAATAAAAGACTCATGGTTTCCAGAATGCACTAATGTCTTTCCATTATAACTGGTGCCTCATGCCTTATAAATACTCTGCTTTGAATATAAATAAAGCAGTATTAAAAATAAAACTATTTTGTTGCCAATAGAGTGCTTTTTACTTTGGAATAGTCAGACTAGAAGGAATTTGCAGGCAATGAATAGAGGAAATACCTTATAGCATTAGTTTACCATGTGTCAGCACACACTTAAAATATTTATTTATTTTTTAAAGAAAAGTCGTCTGTATGTATTTTTTTCTTCCAAGTGAGTATATGTTTGCCCATTTTCTTCCCCCAAGGATGATTACAATCATTCTTAAAATGGTCAACTTTCTGGTTGTTCCACCCGCCCCCCTTTTCAGTGTGATGTAATTTGATGGTTTTTTTCTCTTTGTTATTATAATGACCTGACTTTAGAGTTACTCTCAAATTAATCTTCAGACAGGAAGTTTCCAAGACCAGTGCAGGTGGCATACATCAGATGAAAAATTATTTTAAATGTTGGATTTCTTCTTTTATCATACAAATTTAAATCTCTAAATTATGTAAATGTGTAAAGTAAATGTGGTTTTGAATATGAAACACCTATTAGAAATATGAGTCCATGTTAGTGTTTTGCTTTTTTAAGAGACAGCATCTAAAAGATGTGAGCATTTTTGCAATCTTTATGAAATAGGACAATTTTTCTGGTTACCAACCTTCTTATCTCTTCATGTTAGTTATCTAGGCACTACAGTGACTAAACAGTTTAATTTATGGATGTATCTTGATTGTATTGATATTTATGAAGGCCTCTGTTTATAGAGGAAATTTCCAGAAGGGAGGCATATTTTAGCAGTAATTATTAAATTTCCCATGCAAAATTTATTATGACAATATGAAGAAATCATAGTGGTATGAATCCAAGATTGTGAATTAGTTTCGTAGTGTTTGCAAAAGGAAATGTTTGCATTGAATATTAATTGATAGGAACATATTTCTTAAGAGACATTTTCATCAAATATCCACACTATGTTTGCAGTAAAATCAAATAGATATTGGACAAGAGCTGTGGCTTCAAGGGGTTTTTAGTTTAACAAATGCCAGCAAATTCTATTCAAAAGGAATTCACAGAATTAGATGACAGTTATTGCAGAGTTACTGAGAACAGTATAAATATTTTAGAAGAGGAATTAAAGTGCTGATGAATCCCTCTGATATCCCACTTAAGAATTAGGTTTCAAGAATATGTAGTGGCATGGACAAATGTTTACCATTTATAATTGGGAAAAAAGGTAGCTTATAAAATAGTATGTAATCTATATCTCTATAACATATGATGAACCTAATTTTATGTGAAATAACTATAAAATATATATTTAAAAGATTTAAAAGATTTTTCACCAAGATATTAACAGCAATTATTTCTGGATAGTAGGATTATGAATGATTTTTTTTCCCTTTTTTTATATTGTGGACATTTCACTACATGTATTATTTTCATAATATGAAAAACGCATTTTATTTTATTTTTTAAAGATTTTATTTATTTATTTGAGACAGAGACAGAGAGAGTACAAACGGGGGGGGAGGGGCAAAGGAGAGGGAGAAGTAAGTTCCCTGCTGAACAGAGAGCCAGAAGCAGGGCTCCCTGAATTCCAAGAGCCTGGGATCATGACCTGAGGCCAAGACAGATGCTTAGCCGACTGAGCCACCCAGGTGCTCTACATTTCATTTCAAAACAGAAACATACATAAATTCCATATAATAGTATTAATTTATGTTAAATATTTACACAAACATTTTATTGTCAATATCTTTTAGGAAACTAAAGAAAAGTCAAATTCTTTCCAATGTTACTATTATCTTCCTATTCCCCCCAAACCCAGGGCAATATCTAAATGGTTCTATTTTCTATAATCAGACTTTTAAAAACATCTTTTGTTGTAATAAATTTTTATTGGTTTGATAAGTGAATACCTTGTAACTAGTTTTAGATGCAGGTTTAATTTTGTCTTTATCGTGGCACTGATTTATAATACAGTTGACCCTTGAAAAACACAGGTTTGAACTGCATAGGTCCACTTATATGTGGATTTTTTTCCCGTAAATACAGTATAGTACTGTAAGAATATAGTATATAATTCATGTAACATACAAAATATGTGTTAATTGGATGTTTATGTTGTAAGTAAGGCTTCTGGTTGACGCCAGGCTATTAGTAGTTAAATTTTTAGGGAGTCAAAATTTGTATGTGCATTTTCAACTGTATGGGGTATGGGTGACCCTAAACCCCGTGTTTTTCAAAGGTCAACTGTATACAGGTGAAGGAGAGATGATAGGTGGCATGAATATATGTGGCTCAAGAAATCCCTTAAACAGTGGTTTCTAGGTTCTGTTTTGTGACTAACTGATAAAATTTACTGAGCACTTACTGTGTCCGGACATTGTGATAGTAGCATTTTAAATAGTTTATCTTGATTCCTATAGCAAACTCATGGGTTCAATATTGTTATTTCCATTTTACAGATGAGTAGCTGAAGCTCAGAAAGTTAATGATTTACCCAAGGTCACAGAACTAGTTAACTACAGAGGAAGGATCTGAAACTAGGTCTTTTTAGATTTAAAATCTATTCTCCTCTAATTGTAAATTAGTTATAAATTAGTTGTTTGGCCATATAGGCAAATTGCTTTCTGGGATTCAATTATTTTCTTTCTCATCTTTAAATTGAAGGACTTAGACAAGGTGAAGGGGTCTCAAATTTTTCCTAATAAAGAGCTATGTTTAATATTTTTAAAATCTTTTTTTAAATTTATTTATTTTTTATTATTATGTTATGTTAATCACCATACATCACATCATTAGTTTTTGATGTAGTGTTCCTTGAGTCATTGTTTGCATATGACACCCAGTGCCCCATGCAGTATGTGCCCTCTTTAATACCCATCACCAGGCTAACCCATCGCCCCATCCCCTCCCCTCTAGAACCCTCAGTTTGTTTCTCAGAGATCTTGTATTTAAGTTTTTGGGACCTAACAAGAAAGTGTCCAAGTTGCTGAGGGTAGAAACAGCTTGGAAATTGATGAGATGTACCTTTTAAATTGCTGGTAGATAGGAATTGATTGTGGGATTTCTGGGTCCTCTAAGGGACTATAAGACAGTAATAATTTGTGATTCTAAATATAAATTTTTCTTGCTAAAATATATGATAATTAGCCTTATAATTAAAAATATATAGGTGAGGTCAGTGCTTGCTTCGGCGGCACATATACAAAAATGTATATATGTGAGGTGAGGTCAGTTTTAAAGAGAGTCTATAACAAGGTATAGTAGTAATGTGAGGGATTTGTTATAATTGAGTAAGGGAAGAATTACTTATTTGTTACAAAAGGACCAATAACATTTAGGGAATGTTAGGGAAGGGAAACAATTGTCAGGTTTGAAAACAATTCATAATAGTAAAATAAAGTAATGCAATGAAAGGAGAAATAATAGAATCTCATGATGGGAGCATGGACTCTATATTGAAAATATTTTGCTGAGAGCACTTTGTACCAGGAACAGATGAAGTGAGTGACCTCACGGGGCTTTTCTAATTTCTGCGATTCATAACAGAGCACTCTGAAAGTACCTTGCTTATGATACTTCTGGATTTACATTTTACCACATAATGAACTGCTGAATGATTTTGGTCGAAACAGTTTCTTTATTATTGCACGAGTCATCTCATTATTGAATGGAACAACCCCTGTGTGCTCCACAAAGCTCAAAACCGGAACTTGACTGTAATGATTTTCTAAGTTCATTCCATAATCAGTGGTGCAATGCTTCATATTCATATCCATAAATATGAAGGTCCTGGTGACTCCACATGTGACCAATATTATATGCCATTGAAATTATGCAATTTATTTTTGTAAAATACAAAAATGACCAGAATGATACGGAAACCATAGAGTGCAGATTTTCTTCTTATTAGCACTCCTCCTGCCCCCATCTCATACAGCACCCAATTTAGGACAAAGACAAAATGAAAGTGTATCTTGAATATGCATCACAGGTTCCAAAAATGAAAAGAAATTGGATTTGGATAGCACTTACTCAATAGACAGATATGATACATGGTAAGAAGGTGCACTGTCTGCCCTGTGATAGATTAAACTACTTTGTAGGAAAATTACTGTGAGCCAGTCACCACCACCACCATGGCTAAATCTTTAATAAAATTCTCTTCCATATTCAGGAGTGAGGTATGAAGTACACAATAAGCAGAGTGAAGTAGAGTGCCATTTATCAAATACCGGCCCGGTCTGTAATCTTCTGCTTTATCCCTTCTTTGTACTTTATTTGTCTTTATTGTTGCAAGGAAGGATATTTACCCAGAGCAGTGGGCATGAAGCCCACAAACCTCCTCCTTCCCCTTTTTCTCTTTCTTATTCCCGCTTGTCAGCCTTGTCAGTATAATTTGTTTGTTTCCTTCTAGGTGGTCCTTTGCTTGTTTGGCGTTCTTTTCTCTCTTCCTTTTCTCTGCCTTTCTCTGTAATGTGTATTCATGCTATGGGAAAAATGACACCAAAGCTACTGCAATGGGAATGCTAACAGCTAGCATGAAGGACTGTCCAGGATGCATTTGGTAATGGCTTTGAATGCCTCTTGGCAAGATAGCAGTGTTAAAATGTTGTAGACAGCCCCTGGGTGGCAGTGCACAGCCGGTCCTGATGCCAACAAAGCATTTTCAGAGTAAAGATTTTATGTGTGTGTGTGTGTGTGTGTACATATGATATATAGGATGTATGTGTTTATATGCATGCATATACATGTGACATATGTATACATGATGTGTGTGTATGGTATGCTTGTATGATATGCATATATAATATATAGATATATGCATACATGTGATATGTGTATATAATCCATATGTGTATGTATGACATATGCATATATATCTATGATATGTGTGTACATTGTGTGTGTATACATATATGCATTACATATTTATCTGCCCAAAACTAATTAAATAAAAAGTAACTTTCTCTTTGAAAGATATAAACTTTCACTAACTTATCCCATGTTTCTTAAGTACAGTAATGATGATATTGCTTAAAATAACTTGTATTTTTTTAATCTAATGATAAAAAGGTTCTAGATATCCCAGTCTTATAATGACATCTAAATTATCTTTAAAATCATGCAAATATGTGTTCAAATGCAGTGGAAGAGTTCAGAGGATAGTGAGTATGGCTGGAGGTGTTTTGGGCCCTCAGTCTGCACACTGCCAGTCTCTGCAGCAGCCTTGGGGGTAAATTATTTTTAGTACTATTATAACCCTTTTTTATTATTTGAATAGCAGTTTTATGACAAAACATTTATATTCAGGCTGCCTTTGTACTTGACTGAAAGAGAGCAATCATGGAGAGTGATAAGGCAACAATGGTAATGATAACTGCATTTATAAAGACGTACAGAATTTAAACGGGAGTGCTAAAATAGACTGACAGTAGTTCTCTACCTGAACCTGGAGCAGAGATGGGCGACGTTCTTGTGGCAGAGATGCCTTTGCTATCTGGGGGCAGATGACAATGTGTAAGTGTGTGTGTGTGTGTGTGTGTGTGTGTTTTCCTCTGTCATTTTTTCTTCCTTTTATTTAAATGTACTTGATATGTAGATGAAGGGGTAGCAATAGCAACATAGGGACATTCTGTATTCAGATTGACTATTATCATAATTTTGTCAGATTATGATACAATGCAACTGCATTTCTGAATAAACTAATTCAACTCGAGTATTAGTTCTTAGAAAAATTGTGATTTTTTTTTTTGCTCTTATCTAGTATTGGTCTATTTCTCTGTCTCCTGAGGATCTACCTCTAATGAAAAATTGACAATGTGCTCTGTGAAAGAAAGGAGTATGGGAATAGGTAAGGACCCTGTATCTTTAAACATAATTCAACAGCAAGTGGTCATTCTGTTTACCTGATACCAATATTTTCCATATATTTTTATAGTTTCATTAATTTTCCTTGTTCCTAATGTTCTGACCATAGTAAAAGCTATGCTTCTTCTGGTCCAGTTACATTCCTTTGTTTCTTATTTTTAAATATGTTCTAAGTATTAACATAATTGATATAATAAAAAGGGTTGACATTGTGCAGTTGCCTTGTGCTGTACATAAAACTGAAACTATACAGTGTGGGATAGAAATAGTATCTCCTCTTCATAAGATATCCCCAAGGTCTCTTAAAATCAGCCATACATTGCCAAAGTCTATATTTTGTTTTCCTTTGCCTCTTCCTTTCTTCAGCAAAGTTAATAACTTCTATGTGAAGGGAAAAAAAATCAATTTATTTACATTCTGCCTTGATTCAAAAAGAAATTAAGGTGGCTTACAAAGATACATAACATAAATTTAAAACTATGAGAGGGAAATGAAGTCAAGGGAGCCAGAGAAGGGAAGGGTGGAGCATAGAGTATAACTATGGAACCAAATGCCCTCTCTGAAGCCCTGTGTACTGGCTACATGTGGGCCACATGTTTAGTCCTCAGCTCTCTAACAGCCAACATAAAGATGGAACTAATTCTAAAATGCACAGAGAAGAGAAGAAACTGATTCTTCAGGAGATGTGCAACTATTCCAGGTACACAGGCTCATGGGAAATTTGACTCCTGGGTCTTCATAGAACATTGTATAATTCAGGGAAATAAGTTTCTTAACTGTAGCCTATAGCCAACACACACTAGTGTAATGAGAGCTAGTTATATGTTATGTAACATCTTTGTAAAGGAAGTCAGTGAAAGCAAGTCTAGGCTTGTTCATTTATTCAGTAGTTATGTATTGAATATCTCCCGTGTGTTATCTGGCAGAAACAGGTGTAGAATGGTAATGGAAGAGATGTAGCCCCTGCCCTCATCAAACTTACAATCTTTCCTTGACAATTAACATTGACAAATTAGTTATATGTGTGCAATGAGAAGTCCTACAGGTGGTCAGTGGGAGATGGTTCAGGGTATGTCTGGTGGTCTAACCCAACCCAGGGACAGATATCACAAAGGCTAAAGAAATACAGGGACTTCATAAAATTTAGACAGCTCTGAACAAATGACAGTTCTGTGAATCCAGCTTTTAATTTGTATCAAATAGTGGTGAGTTCAAGATTGTACCTCCTGACAAGAGTCTGAAAAGTTCTTTTATTCTCTGTTGTCAGTTGGGTACAAAGCCACCATGACTCAGGAATCAGTTGACCTGTGACTAGGAAGACAATAAAAATAGAATTTCATATTTAGCCATATTCTCTTTGCCCATATGGAGGAAAAGAGAAAGATGTTTATATATACATTTTGGTTGCTTAATTCTTCCATTATGAGTTCCTTATTTTTTGCAACGTGTTTAGTCTTTTCTTTAAGTTTTATTTTAGACTTTAACTCACATACTAACCTGTGTCTTTATAATTTTTAAACACAGTTGCTATCAACAGTCACTGTTAATGGCATGTTTCAGAAAAGAAATTATTTAAAAGGAATAGTTATATACCAGGAAAATGCATATTCTGTGGCATCAAGGAATCATTTATTTTTTCATCCATAATCTAATTGGACTGTAAATTCTCCTGTTACATTTTATTTAACTTGTTATTAATAGTATTCAGCATAGTTTTCACTTTCAACTATGGAGATACAACATTTCAAATAATCTATCTTTTTGATTCTGTATGTCCCTGAGAATGGCCATGTTTGTTTTTCCAAATCCATAGTTATTTCCCTTCACATGACTTATTTGTTCCTCTCTTGGACCTGGTTGTGAAAACAGTTGGAGGGAGGAGAATGTCTGATAAAAGGATTGTGAATCCGATGATGATAAAAGGATGGAAAAAAACCAGAAACCCTAGCGGATTCTAGCTTCACCGTAAGATAGAAAGAATACCTAGTTATTTGTAACAGTTTTTAGATAACAGGCTGCACAGCTTATCAGGAAGACAGTTGCTATTTAGCATGAATTTCTTTACAAACATGGAAGGGATCTGGCAACTTCACTCAGAAAAGTAATTCCCAAGTCTAACTATTTTGGTTTGCAGGTTTCCTTTCTTGCCTCACTTACATACACAGGCCCTGAGCCACATTAAGTGCCCACCCAAATTTTTGTTGTTGTTGTTACATTCTTCTGTCTTTTTTGCTCCAAAGTAATGGAATAAAGAAATTATTACTATTGACTTGAGTTTAGACAGGTTTAGAAAAGCTCTGTGTGTGGTAGCAGAACTTATCTCCTACACATTCCCATATTAAAGGAAGCAGAATTTCTTTCTTTAAAGTGGATATGTCTGTAAGAAATGGGATAGGAGATAGGCAACAGTTTCATCTATTTTCTGGATAATCTAGAAATATAGTTTCATTTATTTTTTGGATAATCCAGATATCTCTTGACCTTTTGAATATTCCTAGAATAAAAGCCTTCATGCTGTTCTCTGTTTCCTCCTCATCTCCCCCTTCCCCAGCCCCATCCCACAACCATCTACAGGTTAAAGCTATATGGGAAACACAGAGAATGTGCCCCTTTTCCTCCCTTTCAAAGAAATATAAGCCACAGAAATATTAACATTTTTCTTCACACTTTTACAGACTGATTCTGGGAGAACCAACGAACTATTTCCCCCTGGGACATTTTAGTTAATGTTTATTGTTAAATTTATGTCTTTCTTGGGGCTTAAAAGCAGTGGTACAGAAGTGCATCCAAAATTTTTTTTTGAAGTACATTTAGACTAAATAGAGATGGATATGCAGAATATTCAGCAAAAACCTGAAGCTTCCCCTATAGTTGCCTAACATCTATTGGATATAGCCACTATTAATTCTTCATTGGCCTTTGGTTTCTTAGCTTACAAAAAACTATTATGTACAATGGCTAAATGGCCTCTACAGTTACCTGAAGCCTATATCAATTCTTAAAAATGAAAGATGACTCTACTCTATGGCATAATACAGTTTCTTTGAACATTAGGGATTCTGGTCTAAACTCATGCATAATTAATTATACTGTAAAACTAAGTAGATTTTCTTCTAGGTGGCAGGTTCCTTTCAGGCACATAATGACAGAAAAATAGATTTGTTTCATCAGATCCTTTTGTTTCCTCTTTAGCTTCCTTGGCAAAAGCTTTTTTGCACAATGGAATGCATTGCTACTAGACTCCATTGGGGAAGACTTAAATGTTAACCATATTAGGACACTGAGAAACAATAAACATAAGTTAGGTGTACGAAAAGAGAAAAATGATAGGTGAAATAAAAAGAAAGATAAAGGAACTAAGAAAGTGGTAAGAAAGCAAAGAAGAGAAAGAAGAAATTGTTCCCAATCTATTTAAAAAGCAAAAGTCTCAATAAGGCACTGTGTTTCCAGAAAGATAAATTTTTCCATGGACAAACATTTCAATTTTTAGGAAAGGAGATTATATTAGAAACTTTGAAAAATCTGTCTTCAGGTAAGAAGTGTTACTCTGTGAAGTGGGATTTAGTAACTTTGTATTCAAAATAAGATGTTCACAGAATAAGAAATGATTGGGAATAGCGTTGCTGAAACAGGGACAGACTATCTTTTTTTTTTTTTTGAGAAGTAGCAATAATTGTTATGTTTTAGGCATCCTTTTTGTTCCTAAAGAATTATAATTGTGAAGATGTCATGGGTAAGTTCCATTGGTAAAGAGTTAAAGGGTACATGAATTTCAAGGATAAGAATCTCCTCTTCCCCTTGCCCTACTTTTTTGTTTGTTTGTTTGCTTGTTTGTTTTGGAAAAAGATGGCAGAAGTTTCATTTTTGGCTTGAAAGATAGGTTTTAAATGTCTTAACTCAGTTGATAACCAAAAACAGTGTTTCAAGCTCAGTCAAGTAAGTTTCTTAAAGGGATAGGGAATTACCAATAGCAGGTAAGTATCAACTTTAAATACATCAAGTTCTCTTGCCTCTGTTTTTTCTTTGTGCTAGGTACACTTTTTGTGCACATGTGGAGCATGATGTCAGATCCAAGAGATGGTACTGTAGTACATAACATGGTAGCATGCTGTTTGATCTTCAGGAGTACTCTGTGCTTATATCCCTAAATGCTGCATTGAAAATTTTAATCCCAATAGTTTTGCAAGATTAATTTGTCCACTGTGTGTAATTCACAAACAGCACTAGTTCTGGGTAGCTGTCTAGTGGGAATTGGTAATGACAGTACTTTCGTGTGGCTTTCAAAAAAGCCACACTGTTCAGCAAAGTTTTTACACAGTAAACTCTTTACCTTCCTTTGATGTATGATGTTTAGGTGGAAGTACTGGTAGGTATGGGAGGATAGGCGAAAGTTTAGTAATATACACTCACAGATAGATATTTAACCCAAATAGAATTATCATTGTAGAATCTTAGAATTGGCATGGACCCTAATCCCTATATTGTAGGGATGAAAAAATGAGGCTTAAAATGGAATTTCCAAGATCCCAAGTTATTAGCAGAATATATAGTAGAAATTATGTCTTAAAAATAAAACTTTGCTGCTGCTGCTGCTTTTTTTTTTTTTCCCCAAGGCTTTGGGCGCTTCAATGATATGACTTCCCCCCTACTTCTATATTACTTTACTGAGTTTAGGCTGAGTAAAAACATAAAAGTTGTGATTCCCTTATGCACAAAATTATTCTCTGATTACTTGTTTGATTAACTCTGAGTATTTGGGCTTATGTATAACATTTCTCAGGAGGCAAGTCCTAAAAATACATTTTTGTTTATTTTGCCTATTTTAGGTTTACAGAATTGTAGAGATGAAAATGGATCTCTAATATATCAACTCAGTTTAACTCTATTTTACCAATGAGGAAATTGAGGCCCAGAGAGATTTTGTGACTTTGCACTAGTCTCATAGTCCTTAATGATCAAGCGAGTTCTAAAATGCCAGGTCCCAGGGCTCAGTCCACTGCCCTTCATACTCTAATGCATTACATTCATTCCATTTGTAGTTTATAAAAAAATTATAAAATATTTCAAGCATGAAGAAAAATATGAATAAAAGAGAAAAGAGAATAAGACAACAAATACCCATGAATACTAGGGTCTTTAAAATCATAATGTTTTGCTCTATTTGCTTCAGACCATTTTGTCTCTTCATTTTCAAGAATAGAGCAGATACAGTTTAGCCCTCTGTGTACAGCTCTCCCACTTCCCTCATTACATTTTTATTTTAATATGTAATTTTCCAACTTTTGTTTAGAAAACTTTCAAATATACAGAGAAGTTGAAGGAATCTTACAGTGATCACCATGTAACTACCATTTAGATGCATCTATTAACATTTTACTATATTGCTTTATCCCACATCTGTTCATTTAGTTATTCCTACAATTCTTCAATTTATCAATGTTTTTGATGCATTTCAAATGAAAGTGCAGACCTCAATACTCTTTCCTCTAACAGCTAGCATGCATATCATTAACGAGTGTTCTATTTGTTTACATTTTTTGGGTGTAAAATTTACATGAAATACACGATTTTTAAGTGTACTTTCATTGAGTTTTGACAGTTACATGTACCTGTATACCATCCTCAGGATCATGGTGTCGAACACTATCATCACCGAGAAAATTCCTTCATGCCCCTTCTCAGTCAACCCCTGCCCCAACCCACTGAAAAACAGTTACCGTTCTGATATTTTCCATTACAGATTAATTTTATCTGTTTTAGAATGGAATATAAATAGAATCATCCAGTATGTTCAGTTTTGTGCAAAACTGTTTTCACTTAGCATGTTTTAGAGATATATACATACTCGGGTATATTAGCAGTCAGTTCCTGTTTATTGCCAACTAGTATTTCATTGCATGGTTGAATTGTGGTTTGTTTATCCACTCTCCTTTTGTTAGAATTTAGGCTTTCTAGTTTTTGTCTGTTCTAAATAAAGCTGCTATGATAGCCACTCCAGCCTTGTACTTATTATTTCAATGGTATATCTTTTGGCATCCATTTAATTTTAAATTCTGTGTCTCAGTATTTAAAATTCATCTCATATACACAGCATAGACTTGGGTCTTGCTTTTTAAAAAATGCATTCTGATAGTTTCTGATTTTTAATTAGAATTATTAATCTACCTACATTTAATGTAATTATTGATGTTGTTGGATTTAGGTCACCATTTAAAAAATCTGTTTCCTGTTTTGACCCCTCTGTTGTTTATGTTTTTACTTTGCTGTCTTATTTTGTACTATAGAAATGTTTTCAGAATTTTTAGAATTCCATTCATATATATTAAATGGTTACTCTAAGGATTATAATGTGCATCATTATTTTTTCACAGTTTAATTAGTGTTAATATTGTATTACTTTAAAATGTAGAAACTTTGCAACTGTATAGCCTATTTACTACTTCCCAGTATATGCATATAAAATTTGTGTATTGTTTTTTCCTTATACTGTTCAATTGCTACCTCAGGAAACATTCAATGCGAGATCATTTTTGAAAATTCTTGATTTTGTTAAAAGAAAGAAAATAGAAACTAAGAAGAAATTATGAATGAAATAATATAAATAAGAATTAAAACTATGAAATAGCATGAAATATTAACCCATGATAATAATATAATAATAAGTCATCTATTATGATTAAAAGATAAGAGGAGTTCCTGGGTGGCTCAGTCGTTAAGTGTTTGCCTTTGGCTCAGGTCATGATCCCAGGGTCTTGGGTTCGAGCCCCGCATCGGGCTCCCTGATCGGCGGGAAGCCTTCTTCTCCCTCTCCCACTCCCCCTGCTTGTGTTCCTTCTCTCGCTGTGTCTCTCCCTGTCAAATAAATAAAATCTTTAAAAAAAAAGATAAGAGAATAAATAATTTTCTAAAAAATTGTGGAAGATTATGAATGAGATCAGAGACAAAAACATTTTAAAGTTTATGTCCTTAATTCTAAGGTTTAAATGCAGAAGATACATGACACAGTCTTTTTTGACTGATTGTTGAAAAGAGGATCAGATATCAAAAGAGGGGCACCTGGGTGGCTCAGTTGGGTAAGCGTCTGCCTTCGGCTCGGGTCATGATCTCAGGATCCTGGGATCGAGCCCCACATCAGGCTTCCTGCTCACCAGAGAGTCTGCTTCTCCCTCTCCCTCTGGCCCTCCTCCCAGCTTGTGTGCTCTCTCTCTCTGTGTCTCAAATAAGTAAATAAAATCTTTAAAAAAAAAAAAAAGATATCGAAAGTAAGTTTTCAGAAGCTGCATCAAGATTCTTTTTTTTCCAGCATGGAGGGCTGAGGCAGGGTGGGGAAAAGAATCAAGTAGGCCAAGCAATTATTTGGCCAATGGTTTTATAACTTTGTAGTCAGGCAGGAGCACAAGAGGGTCTTCGTCCTTTGGGGACCCAGGACTGATGATGGCTATCCTATATGACCAGGTCAGTTAGTAGGACTAAAATTAACTGGGTAGTGGTACTTTACTTATGTAGGTAGGGAAACAGCAGTGGGTTCAGCCACTCTATTCAACTCCTTTTGTAAAGTCAGAAGTTGACTGGCCTTGTGTGGAAAAATCAATAAGGCATTTATAAACCTCCGTGAAAAAAAAGATTTTTCAAAGGGGAATATGTCGGTTACATGGAGAGATGACCCTGTGTGAAGGTGGGAAGGGTTAGAGTAAGCAGATTAAACTGCAGTGACTACAGGGAACACACGCCAGTATTTTTGATTTATGTGAGCGTTCATGTAGTGAGCACTATCTGGAGAATAGCAGTGCTTTTCAAACCCTGTTGATGAAGCCTTTGCACACACATTGCGGCACTGGGAATTTGCTGGAGTGTACTATGCTGAAGGATTCTGTTTGGGGGTAGCTGATGATCCTTTTATTTCTTGAGGGTCTAATCCTTATAGTTTGGATGGGTGATATTTTGGTTTAAACTTCCTGCTCACACATAAGGTGATCAGTGATTTTCTTTTTAAAATTCCTGCATGGCCAAATTCACTGTTGTCCAACTTTTAGATTTGAATGTTTGACCCTCTTCCTCTCCTTTTCCTCACTGCTCTCACTTCTGCATGATTATTTAGGGTGAATCTAGTTGTCGTGGACATGTTAAATTATCAAATATATGACACTCATGTGTTTTAATTTTGGTCAAAATTTTAACTGTTCTGCATTTATACGACACGTTAGTGCCCTGAAATTTTGTTTTCCTTAATTATGTTAAGGACATTAATTCTAATAGAATAAAATTATTATTGGATTCAGAAACATGAAACAGTATGAAGGAATATAGATCTGCAGCTGCTTTATGAATGCATGCCTCTCTATTGAAGAATATTCCGCATTATAGTATATTTTGAGTATATTTTGTCAAAGTACACACATGTTGGTATGAGACACTGCACAAGTGGATGGGCCTTGAGGCTAAATCTGCCTGTATGCCCCTCGAAGCTTTCTTGTTGTATCTTATATGATTTTCACTGCTGAAGCTGCTTTTTAATTTGTAAATGTGAAATAGGCTGGATCAAAGTCTTAGAAGATTCAAGGAATCTAATCCAATTTGATGTAGAGCAAAACACAATTTAAAATCTAAATAATTCCCAAACTCAAGAAGCTGCTTTCTGATCTACCTTCTTTTCCAATCATCACAAAGAGAGGCTCTTGCTGTAATTTTCTCTTCCCAAGATAGGCAACTCTTCTATGCATCTCTCTGGCAACCTTAAAAAAATTACCCTTGCACTGGTTCATTTGATTTAGTGGTCTGGAAATTTGAAAATGAGGTTGTCTGTTAAAGGTGACCCCCTGCAGTGGCTTTGGCAGCATGGGGTGTTCGGAGCAGGGAGCAACAATGGCAGGATGCCCCCTGAAATAGCAGTGATGCTGACATGATTGGGCAGAGCAGTAAAGGCTGATTTCCTTACACTGAAGCTCTCCTGCCCCAGGCGTCTTCCTCTGACTGTCACCCTATTAATGCACAGCAATTGCTAGACAGTCTCCAAGTCATCACCTTCTGAAAAACAACAGATGGGTTAACTGGCTTGAGGTCACTCAATGAGTCAGGAGCAGAGCTGGGGTTAAGTCCCCAGTCTCCTCATACCCAGCCTGGTACAGGACCAAATGTATAGTCTGTGGCTCCATCAGCATTTCTGATGGTTGGGGAACAAGATCATTAAAACGGCTCTAAACTGATTAAACTAGGTTTATATCCAGTTTCTTTCCCTTTCCTTCCTTCCTTCCTTCCTTCCTTCCTTCCTTCCTTCCTTCCTAACTTCCTAACTTCCTCCCTCCCTCCCTTCCAAAAAATATCCCCACTTAATCATGTGCCCCTTACTATACATATTTGCAAGGATGCTTCCTAATTATACTGTCTGCCTCTCTTTGTAGTCTCCTTATATCAAATGATAATATTCTGATACCTCACATTTTATCATTAAAAATATAAAATTTGAAATTAAAACATTGCAAGGTTTACCCTGGATTTTAGAAGAGGAAAAATTTTTTTTTTCTTAAATGACTGTTCTGATTCCATATGTGAGTTGCCACATTTAAGTAGCAGCTACTTTTTTATGTGTGGGGGAGAAGGCAGATCACATCTAGTTGATATCTGCACACAAGAAAAAAGATGACTTTAGTTAACAAGTTCAAACTGTTTAATTTACAACCAAGCTTTTATCCAAAGGCACTTGAAAATATCAAAATTAGCTACTGAGTTAAAGTACTTAGTTCTGACCAATTGGAAAAGTGAATCAAGGGCATAAGAGACAGAGAGATGGTGAGGGTGGGGGAGAAAAAGGCAGAGAGCAGAGTGAAAGAATAAAGTTTAAAAAAATGGAATTAATTTTATAAACAAATTAGAAAGATGGATAATAGACTTGATTGTGAATGACAGCCTCTTGAATCAGTGGTTTGTAATCTTCTTTAAAATTTAAAAATTTTTTGTTTCTAGCCTTGGTCTCTGAATAAAGTTTAACAATGTTATGAGCTCTCTCCCCAGAAACATACATATGTTTTCATCATACACAATATTTTAAATACAGTTTTAGGTATTAAACTCCCTAAAGCCCATTCAAGGCTGTAGGTTAAAAAATCTTAATTAAAGCAAATAGAAAAAAAATTTAGAAAACAAACCCTCAAAAATAAGATATTTCTGAATAATATTGGACTTAAACTGAGGATTTTTAGCTAAACCGTGGACCTCTGACTCGCTTTCTCATATATCACCTTAATAATTATTAAAGCTACCAACTCTTGCTTTTGAAATTCTCAGTCCTCTTATGCCGTTGCTCTAGAAAACAGTGCTCTCAATTAATTAGTATCATCATAGAATTAAGCAGTGAAAGGAATTCTGAGAAGTTATTTGAATTTATAATACAATCCTTGGCCATTAGATTAGGATATACCTAACCCATTCTAAAAAGTGAAATTACTATTAAAAATTTCCAAAGAAAATTCTACAACTATTCTCAATAGTTAATATCAATATCTAATACTTTTCTGTAACAAAAAGAATTTTTTCTTTATATCTGACCTAAATTCTTCATACTTCAGATTAAATAGTTATTTTTTATCATCACTGGGAATTGAACACAGCTGGTCAACAACTTCTGCGTAGTACTGCTCAGAGCGGTACCTTATTTTTTTAATCAACTAAAATATGTAGATAATAGGTTGTTTTGATTGTATATTTAGTCTTGATCAGCTCCTAAAAGATTTCGCTGTGATTTAAACTCCTTGAATTTCAGCTTACGAACCAGAGTTTCTTTGGAACAAGCAAAACATGTTAAAATAGCAATTACTCTTGTAATTGCAAATAGCTGAAAGTTCCTGGAGTTTTGATGCTCTTATTCTAGGTTTGATTTTCAATATGTTTTTGATTGCTTCCCTCAAATTTCTTTGCATTTTCTTGTAGTTTTATTTTTTTAAATCATGTTTATAGTTTTAAGCTCATCAGGAAAAAAAAAAAGGAAGTCAGTTGGGGGATGAAATAGGAATGAAGCAAAAGAAAAATTTTCCAGTCTCTTAAGATGCTATATTCTTTTTAAAGAACTCCATTCAAATAAGAGTATTTTTCTGATCACTTTATGTTCATTTTCAATTAATATGTTCATTAAACTTGCTTGTGGATTCTTTGCAAACTCAACTGGAGTTATAGTTAAAGGTTCTAAGCTTTCATCAACGAAAGGAATTAGTTTGGTTTTGTTCCCCACTCTACCTCTTTCTTTTCTAAAAATGGCTGGAAGAAGTTTTTCATATTTCCATGATATTCTTGTTACTAAGCCATTCCATTGATCCTTTCAAGTGTAATACACCTGTTCCTCAGTGGGAGATTTGTCTTCAGTATCTCCGTAGGTTAATCAGGATGGCATATGCTCTGTTCAAAGTGTCTCTTTTAGTACTTTTCTGTTTCCTAATCATGACCTTATATATTGACTTCATGTTCTTAACTGCAACTTCCCTTGCTTGAGACAGTGTTTTTAATTTAAGGAGACTTTTAAAATTGCTTTAGCAAGGTATTAATTAAAAATAGGAATTCTCTGAATGATTTTTGTGCATTTCTTTTCTCATAAATTATTTTAACATCTCATACTCAGTTACAGCAGATGACACAAGATCACAGTCTCACAAACACACATGATAAACGTAATGCAACAATATTAGAAATCAATAGTGTGTGTTTTATTGTATACTGTACCTAAAATATACAATAGGGTGACTTACATAAATCATTTATTCCCAGTCATGATTGATGACCTCATAACTCACAAGTGACGGGGCAAAGCAGAGCCCCAAACGAGTTATGAAATGTCATCAATAACAAGTGGAAACAAATGATTTATCCAGTGTCACAGCCCATTGTATGTTCAGTTTATGCAACAGCAGTTAATGATAAAAACACCCAAAATGGGTGCAGCTTGTATTTTATCCATCATATATGCACATACTCTTCCTACACTATTTTACACCAGGTTAGTGCTTATTGTCCATGAACAAAATGATCAAGGTTGAAATAGGAAAGTGGGTTGATAGAGAAGATATGATCTTTACATATATATATAAATCCTTTTGGAATCTGTTTCTTCTTGACTAGGTTTCCCCCCTTCTTTTTTTTTTTTAATATCTATTCTCTTTCTAGCAAGGAAAACATAGAAAAGAATATCTGCAGCTATGTAACTCAACTAGTTTCTTTTTCAGTTGACATCTAGTAGAGAGAAAAGTTATCATGATTTTTAAAGTTAAAGATGTTATATGACTTATTTTACTAACTTTTCCCATTTCATATTTTTTTCTGACTATATAGGTTAGGACCAAGGAGTTTTATATTTCCATATTCAAAGGCAGTAAGAATCTATTAAACTGTTTTATTTTACAACCTTATCCTATGCATTCTATGTATATTTGGAAGTCCTGCATGTTTCATATAGAAATCTTATTTGTAACATTAAAGTGCATTTATATTCTCATTGCAAATTTAGAGATATGTTTCACTGAAGTTAGGGATATTGGTGGTTGCCAGAAGCTTGTATTTGAGGTTAATTTTATGAGGTTCCAATTCCAGTTCCTCAAAATTGATATTAACTTTTGGGGGAAAAATGCCATTTAAAGAGAATGTCAGGTTCTTTTGAACTGAATTAAGTCTGTCCCTTGTGACACTCTCCTTCAATATTTATAATATTGACTCACTAAGAACCCCAGAATCTTGTTAGATAGAAATTTATTAAGTGAATTTAAGAGACTGTAATATGCTGTTCTGGTTGTTGCACAAAGTTAAGCAAATCTAGGTTTTACTTGTAATGAGCAATTAGACAAAAGGTAAAGGGACAATTAGACATAAAGGTATCTTTGTGAGTCTTAGCAGTTATGGAAAGCACATACTGTTTGTAGGTATTGTATGAAAGCAGTTGTGTGTCAAGTTCTACACCTCCCTTTTGATTCCTCTGGAATATATTTCTCAAATATACCCTGAATCTGCCTATGTTTTCAAATATCCACTGTCATCATTGTAGTCTAAGCAAATATCTTTTCTTCTCCAAACTATCTTCTGTGGAAGCTTGCAAACTTGATCCTCTATTTCCTCTTGTCTCCCATCAACATATTCTGCACAGAGCAACCCTGAGTGATCTAAAACTGCAGTGCTCCCCTGCTGTAGCTCCTCAGTGTCTGTGAAATACATTAATAAATCTAGGCCCCTCTAACTGAATCTGTAAGTGGTCCCTGTATAACTCTCCAGCCTCATCATAATCCATTTTCCCTCTCATTTTAGCCACATGTTCTTTTTTCATTTACCCAAAGGGGCTGGCTAAGCTCCTTACTGCTTTGGCATCTTTTCCTGTCCTATTCCCTGTGCTTGGAATTTGTCCTTTTGCCTGGCTATTACCTGTTCGTCATTCAGATCTCTCCTAACACAGATATTTCAGAGATGTCCACCCTGAATTTTGTTCTACATCATGCCCCCTTGTAATCTGTCAATCTACTTTTCCTTCACAATGTCTATCACAACTTTATCTCCATTTTATTTAGTTCTTTTTTCTGAAGATGTCCATCACAATTTTAATTTTAATTGTATATTTATCTCCCCATCTAGGCTTTTAGCTCTATAAAGGAGGGCACATGGATTTTATCCATTGCTTCTCTTCAGTATTAATACAGTGCCTGGTACCTTAATACATATATGTTTTTTAAAAAAAGGAGGTTTGAAAATGACACAGTAGAAAAATTTGGTAATTTCCTTTGAATAATTTCTAATTCATTGATCATCTACTACATGAAGACTACAAAACCCAATAATGTGGAGCTTTACTGAAGGATTTGAAAAATAATTTTTTTATCCTTGGAAAACTTATACTAAATATGAGCACCTAAAATCAAGTCAAGTGTTTATTGACTATATATGAGTAGAGGAGAGGCAGAGTTAATCCTGGAAGTTTACTTGATGTTCAATTTAAAAATATGAGGAAAAGATTAGCAAGTGGGAACAGAATGAACATTGTTATTTCCCATATTGGACATAATCATGATAGCACAAATTACTAAAAAGTTTCTACTTTGCTGCTATGGACTGGATTTTGTCTCTTCAAAATTCATACATTGAAGCCATGAGCCTCAATATGATAGTATTTGCAGATGGGGTTTTGGGGAGGTAATTAGGTTTAGATGAGATCAGAGTGGGGTCCTCATGATAGAGTTAGTGCTCTTAAAAGAAGGGACTCCAGAGACCTCTCTCTCTCTCTCTCTCCACACGTACTCAGAGGAAAGGCCATGTGAATGAACATACAGCAAGAAAGCAGCTATTGACAAGCCAAGAAGAGAATTCTCATTTGGATCTGACTGTGCTGGCACCCTGATCTCAGGCTTCCAGCCTCCGGAACTGTGGGAAAATAAATTTATGTTGCTTAAGAAACACCCAGACTATGGTATTTTGTTATGAGTCTAAGCTGGCTAAGATGTTTACCTGAGGATGTACTTTTCCAGATCAGAAGATTTCTTGATTTGAAAAATCTAAAACTAAAATGCAGATTTAGGGGCGCCTGGGTGGCTCAGTTGGTTAAGCGACTGCCTTCGGCTCAGGTCATGATCCTGGAGTCCCGGGATCGAGTCCCGCATCGGGCTCCCTGCTCGGCGGGGAGTCTGCTTCTCCCTCTGACCCTCCTCCCTCTCATGCTCTCTGTCTCTCATTCTCTCTGTCTCAAAATAAATAAATAAAAATCTTTAAAAAAAAATAAAAAATAAAAAAAATAAAATGCAGATTTAATCTAAGCTGAGAGGCTATAAAAATGAGAATGATTACTTATCAACTATGTGCCTTGATAGAACTGTCCATTGGCATGGGCATAAGAAGATAGTAAGATGGCATCCATTTTCATTCACTAGCTTTCATAAATGAACTTTCCTGCATAACATTCCCTCAGTAATCTCTGTTGAAGTTGGTAATTGAAAATGGCTTACTGTGTTACCTTCCCACAACATGTCTTCATTGATCAGCAACCTGTAATCCCTTGAAACAAATGGATGTGTTAAGAATTTGAGCTATGTCAAGCCAGGGAAGGTCTGCCAAAATGGGATCCCATCTTTGTAGAGGGTGTGTGGTGGATTAGGGCACTGAGCATCTCAGAAAGGTAGTATTGTGTGGGCAAGGTGTTGGAAAAACACATAGAGCTAAACTCTTAGGCCTCTCGCTTAAAGCAATCCTTGCTTTAATCACACTTAGTTATTAGGGAACTCTTTCTTTTCCATGTCTCTTGCCTAAACCTCTGGTTAGAGTTTGCTTAATTCTATTAAATTTTATAATAGTTGGTGATGGAATTGGGTGATTCCCTTTTAAATTAGATTAGAAGTTACTGGTGTCCATACCTGCAATAGGATATTTGTAGATCAGCACCCAAATGTAGGTTTCCCAGATATTACCTTATTGATCCTGTCATATATTACAGGAATTTGAGATTGAGTAGCTGTCGCAAGGATGAAGCAATTTGTGATAGATGACTCATTCTTGTGGTTGGGAAACTTTGGATGATGACAACCTGGCTGAGAAAAGAGGATTGGTAGGTGCAGAGAGACACCTGAATCCCAAACCTATGAACAAAGTTGCTAGTCAGAGCAAAGAACTGCCATTCTCTGTTTTCATCTCTCTACTAGCCATCTAAATTGTCCATGTATAATCTCTGTCCTTTAAAGTCATACCTTAGGGGCGCCTGGGTGGCTCAGTCATTAAGCATCTGCCTTCGACTCAGGTCGAACCCTGCATCTGGCTCCCTGCTAGGCGGGAGGCCTACTTCTCCCTCTCCCACTCCCCCTGCTTGTGTTCCCTCTCTCTGTCTCTGTCAAATAAATAAATAAAATCTTTAAAAAAAAATAAAGTCATACCTTAGCTTTAATTTTGCTCTGATTTCACCCAAATAAAGGTGGCTGGAGGATGGGAGGAAGATGAAACAGAAAATACAGTGAAATTTCCTGTGTTATCCTAGACATGGCTCTAGGGACTTCCTTTTACACATTAAAGTGATTTAGTGATCTATTTCTCTATGATTGATTTCTTGCCTTATTCTCACCTGTATTTAAGATAACGTACAAAATAATGCTACAAAAACTATAAGAATTGGGACCAGGTGAAATATAAATCAGTATGGAATAGTGATTCAGTATCCTAATTGTAAACCAAAACTTATTTTGTTTTTATGGCTTATTTCCAATTGCCCTGTTGGCAGGTGTCTTCAGATTTTTGCACCTAGTGCATTCACTGTACTGCACTCTTATGTAACTTCCTATAGTGAACAGCTGAACAATTATTTGAGTTATTTCACAGGTTCTTATAATAAATTGCACAATTCTTGTGCATCTTCCATTTGTTAAACCTACCTTAGTATTCTTAAAATAACTAGAAAAGCATAATAATATAGTGAATAAGAAAAATGTATTGTGTTTTGAAGTCCAAAGAAGAGGATGCTTATAATATATTCAAAGTATCTTTAGTTTGACATTTGTCTCTGATTAGCAGCACCTTCTTAAATCTTTCTTGGTCTCATAAAGATTGCTCTGTTTGTTATTAAAGTATGTGAGAGAATAAACAGTGTCAGGATTCAGAGATACTTAGCTAAATAATAATGAAAATTCACATATTGATTATAAATGCTAAACACAAACTATAATTCTTATATAATGACCTAAATATTGACAAAACTGTACAGATGTGAAAAAAAAAGTAGTTCTGAAATGTTGACATTTCATAGAAGGTTAAGGATGGAGGGGATCTTAAAGATCATCTAGTCTAACCTTCTCATTTTCATACCTTGGGAGACTGAAAAACAGAGCTGAAGTAAATTGTCCAGAGTCATGAAGGTGGTTCATTGTAAGGCCCAAAATAGAAGTCAGTCCCCTTTTGAAGTTCCATCTAGTCTAGGGCTCTAGCCACTATAAAATACCTTTTCCTTTTAATAATATTCATTATTTAGCTTGCTCCATGTTTCTTTTAAAGTACCAAGGTTTAAATTAGTTTCACTGTTAAAATGCATTCATGTAGAGAAACATTTATGATCTTTTTCTGCTGTTTAAAATGAAGATTTTTGAAGATGACTTGGAAATGTTGTTTGCAGAATAGTCTGCCCTCCAAAAGTGGTGTATCAACACTTTCTTTTCTTAGAGAATTTTTTTTGTTGTTGTCCAATAACTGCTTTTTCAAATTCAGTGGAGTGGAGCAGCAGTGGCATCTGATGATTAATTAGTTCAAAAAGTGTTAGTTCCCCAAGGATAGCCTGTTAGATACTTTCCAGGTCATTTAAAAAAAGAAATCTATTGCTCATGTTTACAGGTGGTGGCACACTGAATTTAGATTGGTTATAAGGCACACAATGAATTTACTGCTTCTGCGGTTCTCATTGCTAATCCTGTTATAGTAATCCTGAGCAAAAATCCAAGTTTACATTTGACAACAGGAGCATGAGTAGTTGCCTCTTTGATTCTATATTACATTAAATATTCCTTACACTTTCTTTTTAGATTCTTGCATCATTTGAGCAAACATGTTTCAGCTTAAAGTTCCTAGGGAATTAATTCATTTCTGAATCCTGAATGATTTTGTTAAACCAATTGGGTGAATTCTGTAAACGGTTGGTAATTGTCCTGTATAGGACTGTGGACACCAATACATCAAAGTCACCATGCAATTTAATTCCTGAAGTTGTCTCCGACAATGTTGACATTGGATTACATAATAAAGTATACAGTGTTCTTTAAAATATTATTTTGCTGTTTTTCATGTTTGAAAATCACTACTTGGTCTTGGTTCTAAAATGGTAGCTTAAACATAGTCAGTGAAGCTAAGAGATTCTTAGCAGAAACCTTGATAGAAAGATAGGGAAAGTTTTATATGAATGTAATCAGAGCCATGGGTGGAGATTATTATCTGATAACATTTCATAACAGATCTGTCCTTTTCTAGATTTTAGAGCCATTATAACCTAAGGGCAAAATTTTACTTGCCTCAATATAGGAGGAGCAAGTGTTGGGTCTCATTATTAAGAAACACTGAAACAGGTGCTGAGATCCCTACCTTATAGGATAAAAATAGTCAAGACAACACCTTTTTCCGTAAGTACCTGCTGTATGCCTAATGTTGTGTAGGGTGCTCCAGGGAACCAAGAGAAGCAGAAATGGGTAATGCCATGGTGGCCTGCCAGGGGAAAAAAAAAAGAGTGGACCCTCTTAATTTAACTTCTTATTAACCATTTTTACTCAGCTATAGGGAAGAGTGAATTTGAAGTGCTGACCCCTAAGATACACTCCAAACAATTATAAATGCTAATGTCTGGTTCTCAAGGGCTCAGAATATGGCCATCAATGAAAGCAAGATTAGACCCTCATCATTTTTTTTCTTTTTTTGCTATCTAAAAGAGATCTCATGGGCTGAATATCACTTTTAGTCCTTTCCTGTGTCTATTATGCATTTATTGAACTTCTTTAATTACAATTTTGAAAATGTCAAGTAAATAGATTAAAGACTGCCAATATTAATTTTTAAATGTATTTAAAATCTGTGAGAACTTTTCTTTCCTCCTCCTTGGAAAACAAAGGCAATGGCTCAGGGCTTTAATTTGGTTTTATTTTTCCCTTTTAACTCTGGTTGATTGTTGTAAATATTGTGCAAATTAATTTCACAGAAAATCTACTTTTGTATTGAAAAATGAACAGAAAGTCTGTTGAAATGTTCTCTTATTTTTATCTAGATATAACTGATCTTGATAGTCAATGCTTGCATTTCTAGGCTGAGAAAGTTTACAAAATTTATCCAAAAAATACAATTTTTCCCCTTATTACTCACAGTCATAACCATTACCATAGGCTATTTGAAAAATCATCAATCTGCATTCAGCTCTGTGCTGTGAACTTAAACTGCTCATTTATTGACTTGTATATTAATACTGCCTTTTTCCCCCTAGAAGAAAACTATTTTGTGTTGTAGAAACTTATAATGAATTAATCACCCTATGACCCTTTATGAGGTAGAATATTTCATTAACTCCACTATCATTTCTCTTCTCTATCTTTCAGTAGAGGTGGGCAGTTCTCACCAGGAGGCCAAGCAAACTCTCCCAGTATTGGCTGGCCTTCTGTTCTCAGGTGCAGGCTGTCACTATCCTTTTCTTCTATTCCTGACAGTCTCAGAGGATTTCAGTTAGAACCCCTAATCCACCAAAGTCCCTAAACCATGCAGCAGAACTATTCTTTTGCCCTTGGAGTAGCCCAAATAACCAGTTCTAGAACTTCAAGGTTTATCCTAGCTCCTACGTGGCCAGGGCACCATGGTAGATATTTAACTGCTTGTGATCAAGGTTCATGCTCCTAAGGTGGTACCCTGTGCCAGGTTAAATGGCAGAGAAGTTCCTCGCGAGTCTAAGAGGGTGCTCTTGTGGGAACTTGTTGATATACTCTCTTTTCAACTACTGTGAAGGAGGTCCAGGCATTTCAGTTGCTGACCCCACATCTTTCAAAAGGTGCTATGTTGCCTCAGAAGTTAATTGATAAACATTTGGTAAATTGGTAACTTTGGTAAATTTGGTGAATTGGCTGCTTGGCAAGTGGATCTTCAGGTGAATTGCCCCAGAAAGTTGGTTTCAGATGAACTGATTTTTGGCATATTAATGTAGAACCAGGCTAAGCCAAGACCTTTGCTGATTTCTTGCTTGAATATACAACCAGAGTGATATTTCTAAAAACGTCAGTCAGACGTGCTGCTCTTCTCTTAAACCCTTTAATCACTTCTCATTGATTTTAGGATGATTCTATCTGCTTCAGCCTGTGCTGACCCTTTCAACTCACTGGGTACTGGCCCCTACCCCTCCTCCATTCCTATGTTCCAGCCACTCTGTTTCTCTCAAATCCCTCCTTTCTTAGGGCTTACATGCATGCCTTCATTTGTTCAGAAGTCTCCTTCCCCCCTGTTCCCTGGCTCTTTCTCATTCTCTTGATCTCAGGTGAAATGTCACTTTTTCTAGGAGGCCTTCTCTAATCCCTAAACTAAGTTAAGTCTCTTGATTAGATGTCCTGTATGCACTTTTAGCCCTTTTCATGGCATGTATCACTACTATAATACAATTATTTGAATAATTGTTGTCTGTCTCACACATTAAAATGCAAGCTCCAGGAAGATAGATATCAACAGCTATCTGGTTCAGTGCTATCAAGTAGTATTTCTGCAATGATGGAAATGTTTTGTTTTGCACTGTTTAGAATGATAACTATGAACCACATATGGCTGTTGAGTCCCTATAATGTGATTAATGTGACTTAGGACTTGAATGTTTTAGTTTTATTTAATTCTAATTAATTAAAGATTAAATTTAAATAACCATGTATTAGTGACTACCATATTGGACAGTACAGGTCTAGATCACCGTCATATCTGAAATTCCTAGCATAGCACCTGACATAATAGGTGTTCAATTAATATTTGTTAAATGAATGATTTAGTGGGGTTTATATTATTAATCTTATTTTTGGACAATGAAACTGAAGGACAAAGAGAATATGACCATCATTCACAATTGCATACATACATTCATTTATATTTTATAATGCTTGATTTATATTTTTAAGCCTCAAGTTTCTAAGTCTCAATTTCCTCATCTGTCAAATGGGGAATATAATAGTAACTATCCTTTAATGTTAAAAATATTCTTTCTAAAATGAGGTAAAATTGTTAACTAATATATAAGATTCAGGTATAAAACATTATAATTTGACATCTGTATACACAAAAAGTGATCACCACCAAAAGTCTAGTTACCATCCATCACCATACAGTGGATTCCCTTCACCCATTTTGCCTACCCCAAACCCCCTTTCTCTCTGGTAATCGTCAATCTGTTCTCTCTATCTGTAAGTTTTTGTATTGTTTTGTTTGTTTGTTTGTTTGTTTTAGATTCTACATATGAGTGAAATCATACAGTGTTTGTCTTTCTTCATCTGACTTGCTTTGCTTAGCATAATACCCTCAAAGTCCATCTATGTTGTCACAAATGGTAAAATTTCATTCCTTATGGATGAGTAATACATTGAATATTTATACCACATCCTTTTTATCCATTCATCCATTGATGGACACTTGTTTCCATATCTTGGCTAATGTAAATAATGCTGCAATAAACATAAGGGTGCATATATCTTTTTTCAAATTAGTGATTTTGTATTCTTTGGATAAATACACAGAAGTGGAATTTCTGGATCATATGGCAGATCTAGTCTTAAATTTTTGGGGAATCTCCATGCTGTTTTCTATAGTGGATGCACCAATTTACATTCCCACCAATAGTGTATGACGGTTCTATTTTTTCTGCATCTTTTGCAACACATTTCTTGCCTTTTTGATAATAGCCATTCTAACAAATGTGGGGTGATAGCTCACTGTTGTTTTGATTTGTATTTCCCTATTAATTAGTAATGTTGAGTATCTTTTCTTATGCCTGTTGGCCATCTGTATGTCTTCTTTGGAAAAAAAAAATATCTGTTCAGATCCTTGCCTATTAATTTTTTTTTATTGTTGAGTTGTATGAGTTCTTTATATATTTTTGATATTAACCCCTTATTGGATATGATATAATATGAAAATATTCTACCATTTGTTGGGTTGCTTTTTCTTTTTGATGATGGTTCCTTCACTGTAAAGAAGCTTTTTAGTTTTATGTAGTCCCAAGAGTTCATTTTTGCTTTTGCTTCCCTTGCCTTTGGCATCAGATCCACAAATACATCACTAAGACTGATGTCAAGGAGCTTATCACCTATGTTTTCTTCTGGGAATTTTATGGTTTCAGGTCTACATTTGAATCTTTAATCTATTTTGAGTTAATTTTTGTGTATGGTGCAAGATAGTGGTCCAGTTTCATTCTTTTGCATGTGGCTATCCAGTTTTCCCACCCATTTGTTGAAGAGACTATCCTTTCTCCATTGTATGTTCTTGGCTTCTTTGTCATAAATAAATTGTGACCATATAGTGTGGGTTAACTTCTGGGCTCTCATTTCTATTCCTTTGATTTGCGTGTCTGTTTTTATGCCCAAACCAAACTTTTTGTTGCTGTAGCTTTGTAGTATAGAGGTCAGGGAATGTGATACCTCCAGCTTTGTTCTTCTTTTTCAAGGAGATTTCTTTGGTTGTTTGGGATCTTTTGTGGTTCTATACAAATTTTAGAATTATTGGTTCTAGCTCTGTGAAAAATGCCATTGGAATTTTCATAGGGATTGTCTGAATCTGTAGATTGCTTTGGGTAGCATGGACATTTTAACAATTATTAATTCTAATCCATGAGCACTGTATATCTTTCCATTTATTTGTGTCTTCAGTTTTCTTCATCAGTGTCTTAACGTTTTCAGTATACAGGTGTTTCACATCCTTGGTTAAATTTATTTTTAGGTGTTTTATTTATTTATTTTTTTATGCAGTTGTAAATGGGATTACTTCTTGATTTCTTTTCCTTTTTTTTTTTTTTAAAGTAGGCTTCACACTGAGTATGGAGCCCAATATGGGGCTCAAACTCACAAACCTGAGATCAAGACCTGAGCTGAGATTAAGAGTCAGATGCTTAACTGACAGCCATCCAGTCACCCCACTTAATTTCTTTTTCTGATAGTTCATTACTAGTGTTAAAAACACCACAGAATTCTGTATATTGGTTTTGTATTCTGCCGCTTTACTGAATTTATTAGTTCTAACAGTTGTGAGGGTTTTTTTTGTAGATACTTAAGGATTTTCTATATATATTGTATTATATCATCTGCAAATAGTGACAATTTTACTTCTTCCTTTCTAATTTAGATGACTTTTATTCTTTCTTCTCTTATTGCTATAGTTAGGATTTCCAACACTATGTTGAATTAAAGTGGGGAGAGTGGTCATCCTTGTCCTGTTCCTGATCTTAGAGGAAAAGGTTTCAGCTTTTCACTATTTAGTATGATATTAACTATGGGCTTGTCATATATGGCCTTTATTATTTTGAGGTATATTCCCTCTATACCAACTTTGTTGAGCTTTTATTATAAATAATTGTTGAATTTTATCAAATGCTTTTTCTGCATCTATTGAAATGATCATATGATTGTTATTCTTCATTTTGTTAATGTGGTATATCATGTTGATTGATTTGCAGATGTTGAACCATCCTTGCATCCCTGGTTTGAATCTCACTTGATCATGGTGTATGATCATGATCATCCTTTTAATGTATTTTTGAATATGGTTTGACAATATTTTGTTGAGGATTTTTGTATCTGTGTTCATTAAGAATTTTGGCCTGTAATTTTCTTTCTTTCTTTTTCTTTTTTTTTTTTGTGGTGTCACTGTCTGGTTTTGGTATCAGGGTAATGCTGGCCTCATAAAATGAGTCTGGAAACAAATTCATTGTTTTTGTTTTGTTTTGGAAAAGTTTGAGAAGGATAGGTATTAAATCTTTGAATATTTGTTTGAATTCACCAGTGAAAACGTCTGGTCTTGGACTTTTGTTTGTTGGGAGGCTTTTGATTACTGTTTCAATGTCCTTCATAGAAATTGGTTCATTTATATTTTCTATTTCTTTATGATTCAGTCTTAGATGATTGTTTCTAGGAATTTATACATTTCTTCTAAGTTTTTCCATTTGTAGGTGCATAATTGTCTGTTGTTTCTTATGATCTTTTGTATATCTGTGGTATCAGTTGTAACTTCTCTTTCATTTCTGACTTATTTGAGTCGCCCCACTTTGTGTGTGTGTATGTGTGTGTGTCTAGCTAAAGGTTTGTCAATTTTGTTTATCTTTTCAAAGAACTAGTTGTTATTTTATTAATCTTTCTATTGCCCTCTTTGTTTCTATTTCATTTATTTCCATTCTGATCTTATTTCTTTTCTTCTGCTAACTTTGGGCTTCACTTATTCTTCTTTTCCTATTTCCTTTAGGTGTAGAGCTAGATTTTTGTATTTGAGATTTTTCTTGAGGTAGGCCTTTATTGCTATAAATTTTTTATAACCACTTTTACTGCATCCCATAGATGTATTTCTGTTTTCATTTTTCTCAAGGTGTTTTTTGATTTCTCCTTTGATTTCTTTGGTGACCTGTTGATTTTTCAGTAACATGTTGTTTAATCTTCACATTTTGTGATTTTTCCAGTTTTCTTCTTGTAATTGATTTCTAATTTCATACCACTGTGGTCAGAAAAGATGCTTGATGATTTCAGTCTTTGTGAATTTATTGAGACTTCTTTTGTGTCTTAACATGTGATCTATCCAGAAGAGTGTTCCATGTGCACTTGAGAAGAATTTGCATTTTACTTCTTTTGCATGGAATGTTCTGTATATATCTATTAAGTTTTTCAGGTCTAATGTGATGTTTAAGGCCAATATATTTTTATTGACTTTCTGTTTTGATGATCAATCCAGTGATGTAAGTGGGATGTTGAAGTCCTCTAGTATTATTGTATTTCTGTCAGTTTCTCCCTTTAGGTCCATTAGTATTTGCTTCATATTTTTTGGTGCTCCTATGTTGGATGTATATATATCTGTAAATGTTATATATTCTTGCTAGATTTACCCCTTTATAATTATGTAATACCCTTCCTTGTCTTTATTACAGTCTTTGTTTTAAAGTCTATTTTATCTGATAGGAATATAGCTACATCAGTTTTCTGTTTCCATTTGCATGGAATATCTTTATCCATCCCTTCACTTTCGCTATATGTGTATCCTTACTTCTTTTTTTTATTAAATTTTTTAAAAAGATTTTTATTTATTTATTTATTTATTTATTTGAGAGAGAGATAGCAACAGAGATAGCGAGAAAGAGTATGAGCAGGGAGGAGAGGGAGAAGCAGGCTCCCCACTGAGCGGGGAGCCCGATGCAGGACTCAATCCCAGGACCCTGGGATCATGACCTGAGCCGAAGGCAGATGCTTAACCGACTGAGCCGCCCAGGCGCTCCTGTGTATCCTTACTTCTGAAGTGAGTCTCTTGCAGGCAGCACAGAGGTAGGTCTTGTTTTCTTATCCATTCAGCCGCTCTGTGGGTTTTCAATGGAGAATTTGGTTTATTTGCATTTATAGTGTTTATTGACAGTGTGTACTTTTGCCATTTTGGTAATTATTTTCTGGCTATTTTCGTAGTTTCTCTCTGTTCCTTTCTTCTTCTCTTTCTTTCTTCCCTTCTGGTTTGATAGCTTTTTTGAGTGTTATGTTTAGATTCATTTATCATTTTCTTTTGTGTATTTACTCTAAACTTTTGTTTTGTTGTTACTCTGAGGTTTGCATGTAACATACTATATATATAATGGTCAGTTTTAAGTTGATAGGAACTTAACTTTGAACACATTCCCAAACTTTACCTTTTTACTCCCCCATCCCACATTTTATAATTTTGATGTCACATTTTATGTCTTTTTTATTTTATGTTTCCCTTAACTAATTATTGTAGTTTTAGTTAATTTTATTACTTTTTGTCTTTTAACTTTTATTCTTGCTTTGTAAGTGACTGATTCACTGTCTTTACTGTGGCTTTACCTTTTTAATGAAATTTTTACTTTTTTATGTTTTCGTGTTATTGATTATTGCCATTTGTTTCTAGCAAAAGAAGTCCCTTTAACATTTTTTGTAAGACTTGTTTAGTGGTGATGGACTCCTTTAGATTTTGCTTATCAGGAAAGACTCTTAGTCTCTCCTTTAATTCTTGCTGGGTAGAGAATTCTTGGTTGGAAGTTTTTTCCTTTTAGTACTTTCACTGTGTCATGCTACTCCCTTCTGGTCTGAAAGTTTCTGCTGAAAGGTCCGCTAATAGCATTATTGGGTTTCCCTAGAGTGTGTGAAGTTGTTTTCTCTTCTTGCTTTTAAGATTCTCTTTTTATCTTTAACTGTTACTATTTTAATTATGTGTCTTGGTGTGGACCTCTTTGGGTTCATCTTATTTGGAACTCTCTGGGCTTCCTGGGTCTGGATGTCTGTTTCCTTTGCCAGGTTAATGAAGTTTTCTGCCATTATTTCTTCAAATAAGTTTTCTGGCCCTCTCTGTCTCTCTATTACTTCTGGGACCCCTTTAGTGCAAATATTATTTTCCTGATGTTGTTGGAAATGTCCCTTTAGGTATGTTTACTTTTAAGTTCTTTTTTTTCTTTTTCTTTTTGCTGCTTTGTCTGGGTGTGTTTCATTTTTTCTTTCCTAGCTCACTGATCCATTCTGCTTCATCCTGTCTACTTTTGAACCCCTGTAGTATATTTTTCATTTAAGTTAATTGCATCCTTCAGCTCCATAAATTCTGTTTGGTTCTTTCTTATATATTCTGTCTTTATTGGAGTTCTCACTGTGTTCATCCATTTTTCTCATGAGATCAGTGAACATCTTCATTAATTTGAACTCTTTATCAGGTAGATTGCTTATCTCTGTTTCATTAAGGTCTTTTTCCAAGGTTTTGTTTTTGTTTGGAACATATTTCTGTGTCTCCTCATTTTATGACTCTGTTTTTTTTCTATGGATTAGGCAAGTCAGCTACTTTTCCCAGTCTTGAAGGAGTAGCCTTGTGTAGGAGATGTCCCATGGGCTCAGTAGTGCTATGGCCCCTGGCCACCAGAGACAGGCACTCAAGAGGCCACCCCTGTGTGAGCTGTGAATGTCCACCTGCTATGGCAGGGCTGTGACTGTGTGTGGTAGTGGGTGGGGCCCTCAGCAGGGCATATCCTCCACTGCTAACAGATTAGAGGGAATTCCTAAATGACACCAGTGCTGATATTAGCAAATTAGAATGAGATAAAAAAAAAATGACACCTACTAGGGTCTCTGTTCCTGGACAGAGTCCCAATAAGTTCCTCTCCCTCCAGCATTCGCCTGAAGGTTAGTAAGTGGGTTTCCTAGGTGCCCAGGTGCCTAGGTGCTTTTCGGCCTGGGTGCTTTTCAAACATATTTTTACTCTGGGTCCCAGGGTGAGTGAGTCTGTGCATAAGCCCTTTAGGTGCTGGTTCTCCATTCCCGTCAGTTTTATGGTTTTCCTGGATATAATCCCCATTGGTTTTCAAAGCCAGTTGTTTTAGGGGCTCTTCTGTCTTTTGCAAGATTTAGAGATTGGGGTACCTGATATGGAGCACAATTTTATTTATTTATTTTTTGCTTTATAGGGAAAAATTTCATATTTTTTATATCCCTTCTGGTTGTGGATTGCTACACCTGGGATGTTTTTTGTTTATTTGTTTGTTTTGTTTTGGTGAGAGTATGTCTATGACTCTTTTACCTGTTTTGATGCTGTAGTTTTATTTTTTTATTGTCAAGGTCCTTTTCATCTAGTTTTCAGGTCTTTTTCAGAGGAAATTATTCTATATGTAGTTGTAAATTTGTTATGTCTGTGAGAGGTGGTGAGTATTCTTAAGGAAAGATTCTGAGAAAAACTTGATATAAGTGCATATTTTACAGCATATAAACAGTAATATCTGATATAATTATTTAAAATCTGTTAGTATGTGAAAACTTAAATCTATAGTTGTCAAAAGCAGGGGATACATTTATAGTTAAGGAAGTTAGTATTATGGCTATGGTGTTGGTACATATGTGATTTCAGTTTTATTTATTTATTATTTATTTATTCAGTTTTGTAAGGAATATAAATTAATTTCATGCTCTTTCTCAAATAGTTTGGAACTCTGGGAAAATGCCATTGTGTCAGCTAAGTAGTAGTCCTCTATCTCTAACACCAGTAGACATGACAATTTCAGAACTTAGACATTCAAGTCACATACCAATAGATTTTTTTTCTGAGAAGTTCCCTGGATTTAAATTTCTCTTTAATATTGAATAGGTTGCTCAAGAAGACTAGTACAAGAAAACTAGTACATTTCTATTACTTAGCATTCAGAATGCAATCAAAAGAAGTAAGGTATATGCAAAAGTTCATGTGTGGAACTGGTCTTGGACTATGCAGTATTTCTGGTGAATTTGAAATAGTACACTCCGTTTCTAAGTGAGGGTATAAGAAGTGCACCATTATTTAGCTAAAACACAATTTTATTTATTTATTTATGAATATTTTTTATTTTTATTTATTTTTTGTTTAAGTAATCTCTACACTAGTAGAGTTTACACAGTAAACTATTATTTAATTTTTTTAACTAGAGAAAACCTTATTATAATTTAATGACTTTAAAATCACATACAAAACATGGAAATTTAAAATTTCAACTTATGCCAATTTACAGATGGAGAAGTCTATTTATAAATGATCTCATTCCTAAGAAATAATTAGCTTAATGGATACTAATGTGTATGTGACTTTCAAAATAAAATATGAAAATCAATGACAGTGATTTCACATTTAGAACTTTTAGGTAGCACAGTACATTTCCTAATTGTTTATTTCAATGCTATAATCAGAGGGAATATAACTTCTTCCTTTGTATATGACATATTTTTCAAGTGTTGATGCATTTGTGTAGTAGGAATTAAAAAGATGCATTGAAGCTAGAGGTTTTTTTTTAATTTTTAATTTTTATGTTAATCACCATACATTACATCATTAGTTTTTGATGTAGTGTTCCATGATTCATTGTTTGTGCATAACACCCAGTGCTCCATGCAGAATGTGCCCTCCTTAATACCCATCACCAGGCTAACCCATCCGCCCACCCTCCTCCCCTCTAGAACCCTCAGTTTGTTTTCCAGAGTCCATCGTCTCTCATGGTTCATCTCCCCCTCCGATTTCCCCCCCTTCATTCTTCCCCTCCTGCTATCTTCTTCTTCCTTTTTTTCTTAACATATATTGCATTATTTGTTTCAGAGTTACAGATCTGAGATTCAACAGTCTTGCGCAATTCACAGTGAAGCTATAGGTTTATTTACAAACTAACATTGTTTAACATCAAGGAAAATACTACATTTAAATTACATTTAAATTATGTGAAAGCCTTCTTGCTATGAAGACAGTAACTAGAGCAACAATAAAGTCCAGATAACTGACAGAAATCCTTAATACTGTACATAAATAAATTAGAACGTGGTTTCTTATAAATATACTCAAATTTTGGGAGCTGGAGAGAGAACTTAGGTTGTAATACAGGAGATGGAGCATGGAAAGAACTGTCTCTTGAGAGCCAAGATACTCCGCTTCCTGTTCAGGCAATAAACTAAGTTATCTTGGAGAAATCATTGGCCTCTCTGGGGCTTCACTTTCTCATCTGTAAAATGAAAAATTCTGACTCAATGAACTCAAAGTTGTTTTTTTTTCTAAATCTTAAGTATTAAAAGCCTAAGAGTAGAAAAAAAGAACAACTTTAAGTGTAAGAGTCATATGCATTGATTGCATGTGACATTCTGAATTGTTTTTATTCATAAAAAGCTCATGCTTTACTATACTGTTTACTTATAGGTGAATTGGGCTTTAGTATCATATCCATATTTATACTATTTCTCCTTCATAGAATTCTCTATTGTTTTGGAGCCATATATTGGGCTCTTTTGAGCCCTGTATTAATATTGGGTGTATAATCCTTCTTTGTCCTTATCCAATATAGGATAATAGCAACTGGACAGATGAATTGGGGTTACTTTCATGGACAGGATGCCAAACTTGACTAGGGTGAGCATACAATTTATTATCCAAATTGGCTTGCTTCTGAGATTGAAAAGGAGCACTACTAACAATTATATGTTGACAACCACTATTAACCAGGACTGTGAGGGAAGTGTATAAAGGGTGCAAAGGGAATGATTTTAATGTGTTCTATATTACTTTGTATGCTCTTCTTTACTTATTCTCTACCCTTCTTGAGACAGAGGGAGAAAATATTTAGGTTGAATAAAGGTAACATTTTGATTCAAATAGGTAAATTGCAGGTTTTGCTTTTTATATGTAAAACAGCATGAATTACCAAATAGGAGGGCTCAAATTTGACCAGAAATTCTGAGAAAGACAATTATACAAAATCCAACAAACTCACTGAAATATGCAGTTCAGTACTTCATCTTGCTTACCTCTCCATGAAAGGTCAAAAGTACCTCCTCCTGTGATATGTCTGCAATTCCTGAAAGATTGATTAAATTTCTATATAATACAGAATTGCTGAATCTAGTGAACCATAACTTATGTAATTTGTATTATAATTTATCAGTCACCTTTTAAAAGTGTTTAAGAATGAAACTTTCCCTTGTAGTCAATGGAAACCTCAGAAATACTTGCTTTCTTTATAGTAAATTTAGTAGTTTGTTTGACTTTATAATATCAAGGATAGTGTGGATTTCTTAAAGGGATTCAAATGTAAACATTGACTTAATTTAGGTCTTTAACTTTTGAAAGGGAAATGTCTAAGAATAAAGAAGATGGATTTTATATTACATGGGAAAGTGAGAAAAATAATCTTTTTACACATGGTGAAAGAGTGGCTAAAGAGATACTTGAAAACTTCCCTTGCTAACTCTTAATTCAAAAGGTAAGGTATGGCATAAGTTATAGAAACCTATCTACTCTTGGAAAATTTTATAGTATCTTGGGTTCATCTTAAATATGGCCAATTCTTTTGGCAGGAGAGTTGAGAGTTTAAAGGCCAAGTATATTCCACTCCTAGACATATAGAGAATTTCCTCTTTTTCCTTCTCTGCCCACCTCCCTTCCCATCACCCTCCCTCAATTCCTGATTCTCAGTTCATTTTAAAGGTTGACATGGGGAAATACTCAAGCAACATATGATCTTGAAATAAGTCTAGGAGATAGACCAACATGCATGTCCACTGAAGGGTCTTGGGCATGATCCCTATGTCCTTGAGTAACAGAGTTCATGTCAGAGCTCCTTGAAAGCTATAGAGTTGCCCCTAAAGTTCTCTGGGATAGAAATCTACAGTAAAAGAGCTGGCCTCTGAGAACATCAGGGGGGATATAACAACACTCAGGTCACTGGAAATAAAATCTGAACTCCTTAACATGGCCTTCAAAGCCCTGCATCATTCACCCCATTTCCTCTCCAACCCCATTTCTATCATATTTCCCCTTATTTTCCACCATAAATGTTTTTATATCTGTAGTGTTTGCCATTCTTCCTTTATTCCCAAGCATTTTAAAGATTTTAAACCTCCATCCTCTGCTACTGATTTCCCCCACCTTCAACTGTCTTCCCCTGGTTAAATCTTATTCATTTCTTTCTTTTTTTTTTCTTCCATTTTTTAAATTATGTTATGTTAATCACCATACATTACATCATTAGTTTTTGATGCAGTGTTCCATGATTCATTGTTTGCATATAACACCCAGTGCTCCATGCAGAATGTGCTCTCTTTAATACCCATCACCAGGCTAACCCATCCGCCCACCCCCCTCCCCTCTAGAACCCTCAGTTTGTTTTTCAGAGTCCATAGTCTCTCATGGTTCGTCTCCCCCTCCGATCTTCCCCCCTTCATTCTTCCCCTCCTGCTATCTTCTTCTTTTATTTTTTTTAACATATAATGTATTATTTGCTTCAGAGGTACAGATCTCTGATTCAACAGTCTTGCACACTTCACAGCGCTC
>NC_138376.1:73256935-73308814 GCF_054177405.1 Leptonychotes weddellii
ATCCAGCAATTGCACTACTAGGTATTTACCCCAAAGATACAAATGTAGGGATCCGAAGGAGTACGTGCACCCCAATGTGTATAGGAGCAATGTCCACAATAGCCAAACTGTGGAAAGAGCCAAGATGTCCATCGACAGATGAATGGATAAATCTTATTTATTTCTTACCAGTTCAAATACTTCTTCCCAAGGAGTCCTTTCTGATTAGGTCAACTACACATTTTCTGATTGTATTAGTGTTATTGCTGTAAAACAAATCACCACAAATTTAGCTACTTAAAAGAAGACAAGTTTAGGGGTGCCTGGGTGGCTCAGTCAGTTAAGCTTATGCTTTCAGCTCAGGTCATGATCCCAGGGTCCTTGAGCCAGCTCCCTGCTCAGCGGGGAGCCTGCTTCTCCCTCTCCTCCCTGCTTATGCTCTTTTGCTATCTCTGTCTCTTTCAAATCAATCAATCAATCTTAAAAAAAAAAAGAACACAAGTTTATTATCTCATAGTTCTCTTGGTTAGGAGTGTGCACATGGCTTAGGTGAGTACTCCTGTTCCTGTCTAGTAAGGCTGCCACCAAGGAATTGCGTGGGCTGCCATTCTTATTTGAGTAGTTTGTGGCCAGCCTGGAAGAAGGAAGTGAGAATTTAATTATGGAAATGAAAGTTCAAGGGTAAGTGTCTAGCTTTTGCAGGAGGGAAGAGATAATATTAGGACCTATTCCTAGAGGAGTTTACTACTCAAGCATGGTAATCGATATGCAGACATGGAGTGAGAAGGTACTGGATAGGGAGACAGGAGGGTAGTTAGACACAGACCCAGGCATTAGAACTGGTTCTTGCAAAGACCTTGGGCCACAAAATAATTGGGGAGGTGAATTACTAAGGCCTGGTGTCCAAAACACAGCAAAAAGCAGCTAGCCCAATTTTCTACAAATTCTTTCTGTTTGGAAGAGACTGAGTCCTAGATGCTGAATTGGTTGTACCTCTGTCAGTGGCAGTAGAGGGACTACAGTTGTGGCCGGGTACTTTTTTTCAGCCAATCAGAAGACACATTGTCCCATCATCTTGGATGCATTCTGAGGTGCCCAAGGATGATGGAGATACTTCTCTGTTTGTAAAAAGGTAGAGTGAACAGCAGGAACGCCAGGGCCCAAGGGCTGCACAGACTGGTGAAACATGCAGTTATAGTGATAAAGTCTAACTAAAGTCAACAAGGGATTTTGGTCAACCTGGTTCAGTCACAGAGGAAGTCCTCCCATGGAACTTTCTAGGTTTCTTTTTGACTTCCCAGACCTTAAACCTACCCCATATTTCTTTCCCACACTCATTAGTTTGATTTACTTTTTCCTGATTCTATAGAATGCCTTGTTTTCCAACCACCCAGCTGAAAGTTCTGTCTTTTTAGCAGATGAAAAATGGCTTCTGAAAGTTGGAAAAGATAATTATAGTAAAAAAGTGACTTTTTTACACCTTTAAATTTGAATAAACTTAAGCCCGTAGAAAAGTTAGAATAATACAACAAATACCTTGCACTTCTGTCTAAATACACTATTTATTAATATTTTCCCATATTTGATGTGTTTATTTATATGTATATATATGTGTGTATTTTGCTGAATAATTTGAAAGCTAGTTGCAGATTTTTCACCTCTAAGTGCTATAGCCTCTATCTTGTAGATACTTAACCATGGCACTGTTATCGTGCTCAAAATATTTTATACTGATGCAATAATATTACCTAATATATAGTCTATATTCAAATTCTTATTGCCTCAATAATATCCTTTATAGATTAAAAAAATTAATTGCAGTATAGTTAACACAGTGTTATATTAGTGTCAGATGTTCAATATAATGCTTCAACAACTTTATACATTACTCATTGCTCACCATGTAAGCATACTCTTAATCCCCTTCACCTCTTTCACCCATCCCTCCACCAGTCTCCCCCCTGGTAACCATCAGTTTCTTCTCTATAGTTAAGAGTCTGTTTTTTGGTTTGTCTCTTTTTTTCTTTGCTCATTTGTTTTGTTTCTTAAATTCCACCTATGAGGGAAATCATTTAGTATTTGTCTGACTTATTTCACTTAGCATTGTACTCTCTAGTTCCATCCATGTTGTTGCAAATGACAAGATTTCATTTTTTATGGCTGAGTAATATTCCATTGTATGTATATACCACTTCTTCTTTATCCATTCATCTATTGATGGAACTTGGACTGTTTCTATAATTTTGCTATTGTAAATAATGCTGCAATAAACATAGGGGTGTATATATCTTTTCAAATTAATGTTTTCATATCTTTGGGTAAATACCTAGTAGTGGATTACAAGATCATATGGTAGTTCTAATCGTTTTAATTTTTTGAGGAACCTCCATATCATTTTCCACAGTGGCTGCATCAGTTTTTCATTCCCACCAGCAGTGCACAAGGGTTCCCTTTTTTCCCACATCTTCTCCAACATTTATTGTTTCTTGTATTTTGATTTTAGCCATTCTGACAAGTGTGAGGTGATATCTAATTGTGGTTTTGATTTGTATATCCTTGATGAATGATGTTAAGCATCTTTTCATGTGTCTATTGGCTATCTGTATGTCTTCTTTGGAGAAATGTCTATTCATGTCTTCTGCCCATTTTTTTCTTAAATTGGATAATTTGCTTTTTTTGGTGTTAAGTTGTATAAATTCTCTATATATTTTGGATACTAACACTTTATCTGATATGTCATTTGCAAATATCTTCTCCCATTCAGTAGGTTGTCTTTTAGATTTGTTGATTGTTTCCTTTGCTGTGAAGAAACTTTTTTTTCTTTTTTATGTAGTACCAATAGTTTATTTTTGCTTTTGTTTCCCTTGCCTCAGGAGACATACCTAGAAAAATGTTGTCATGGCCAATGTCAGATAAATTACTGCCTGTGCTCTCTTCTAGGATTTTTATGGTTTCAGGTCTCACATTTAGATCCTAAATGTGAGTTTAATTTTGTGTATGGTGTAAGAGAGTGGTCTAGTTTTATTCTTTTCCATGTAGCTTTCCAATTTTCCCAATAGCATTTGTTGAAGAGACTGTCTTTCCCATTGCATATTCTTCCCTATTTTGTCAAGGATTAATTGGCTGTATAATCCTGGGTTTATTTCTGGGCTCTCTATTCTGTTCTATTGATCTATGTGTCTGTTTTTATGCCAGTATTATACTGTTTTGATTACTACAACTTTGTAATACATCTTGAAATCTGGGATTGTGATACTTCCAGTTTTGTTTTTATTTTTCAAGATTGCTTTTCTATTTAAGGTCTTTTGAAGTTCTGTACAAATTTTGGAATTATTTGTTCTAGTTCTGTGAACAATGCTGTTGGTATTTTGGTAGGAATTACATTAAGTCTATAGATTCCTTTGGGTAGTGTGGACATTTTAACAGTGTTTAGTCTCTCAGTCCATGATAATGGGATATCTTTCCATTTGTTTGTGTCATCTCCAATTTCTTTCATCAATGTTTTATACTTTTCAGAGTACAGGTCTTTCACCTGCTTTGTTAAGTTTATTCATAAATATTTTATTCTTTTTGGTACAATTGTAAAAGGGTTTGTTTCCTTAAATTATCTTTCTGCTGCTTAATTATTAGTATATAGAAATGCAACAGATTTCTGTATATTAATTTTGTAACCTGTGACCTTACTGAATTCATTTATCAGTCCTAGTAGTTTTTTGATGGAGGCTTTAGGGTTTTCTATATATAGTATCATGTCATCTGCAAATAGTGAAATTTTTACTTCTTCCTTACCAGTTTGGATGCCTTTTAGTTCTATTTCTTGTCTTATTGCTGAGGCTAGGACTTCCAGTACTGTGTTGAATAAAAGTGGGGAGAGTGGGCTTCCTTGTCTCATTTCTAATCTTAGCAGAAAAGTTCTCAGTTTGCCACCATTGAGTATGATGTTAGCTGTGGGTTTTCAGAGATGGTCTTTATTATGTTGAGGTATATTCCCTCTAGCCCTACTTTGTTGAGGGCTCTTTTCATCATGAATGGATATTGTACTTCATCAAATGCTTTTTCTGCATCTATTGAAATGTTCATATGGTTTTTATCCTTTCTCGATATGATGTATCACATTGATTGATTTGTGAATATTGAAGTACCCTTGCATCCTAGGAATAAATCCCACTTGATCATGGTGAATGATTTTTTAATGTATTGTTGGATTCAGTTTGCTAATATTTTGTTGAGGATTTTTGCATCTATGTTCATCACAGTTATGGGCTTGTAGTTCTTTTTTTTTGTAGTGTTTCTGTCTGGTTTTGGTATCAGGGTAATGCTGCTGGCCTCATAGAATGAATTTGGAAGTTTCGTTCCTCTTTTATTTTTTGGAATGGTTTGAGACCAATAGGAATTAACTTTTCTTTAATGTTTGAGAGAATTCACCTGTGAAGCCATCTGGTCCTGGACTTTTGTTTGTTGGGAGTTTTTTGATTATTGATTCAATTTCATTCCTGGTATTTGGTCTGTTCAAATCTTCTCTTTCTTCCTGATTCAGCTTTATGAAGTTATATGTTTCTAGGAATTTATCCACTTCTTCTAGGTTGTTCAATTTGTTGGCATATAATTTTTTAGAATATTCTCTTATAATCCTGTGTATTTCTATGTTGTTGGTTGTTATTTCTCCCCTTTCTTTCTGATTTTGTTTATTTGAGTCCTCTCTCTCTCTCTCTGTCTGTCTGAATGGGTCTAGCTAAAGGTTTGTTAATTTTGTTGATATTTTCAAAGAACCAGCTCCTGGTTTCAATGATCCATTCTTATTGTCTTTGTAGTTTCTGTTTCAATTATTTCTGCTCTAATCCTTATTATTGCCTTCCTTCTACTGGTTTGGGGTTTTGTTTGTTCTTCTTTTTCTAACTCCTTAGGTGTAAGGTTAGGATGCTTAATTGAGATTTTTCTTGCTTCTTGAGGTAGGCCTGTATTGCTTATATAAACTTCCCTCTTAGAACAGCATTTGCTGCATCCCAAAGATTTTGGACCATTGTGTTTTAATTTTCATTTGTCTCCACATATTTTATGATTTCCTCTTTGATTTCTTAGTTAACACATTCATTGTTTAGTGGTATGTTATTTAAATCCACATATTTGTGTTCTTTCCATATTTTTTTCTTGTTCTTAATTTCTAGTTTTCAAGCATTGTGGTCAGAAAAGATGCATGGTAGGACTTCAGTCGTTTTGAATTTCTTGAGACTTATTTTATTGCCAAAATGTGATCTATTCTGGAGCATGTTTCATGTACATTTGAAAAGAATGTGTATTCCACTGTTTTAGGATGAAATGTTCTGAACATATCTGTTAGATCCATCTGATTCTATGTGTCATTCAAAGCCATTATTTTCTTGTTGATTTTCTGTTTGGATGATCTATCCATTGATGTCAATGGGGTGTTAAAGTCCCCTACTATTTTGTATTACTATCAATTACATGTTTATGTTTGTTATTAGCTGCTTTGTGTGAATGGGTGCTCCCATGTTGGTTGTGTAAGTATTTACAATAGTTATATGTTCTTGTTGCACTGTTCCCTCTATGAATATACAGTGTCTGTCTTTGTCTCTTGTTACCATCTATGTTTTAAAGTCTATTTTCTCTGATATAAGTATTGCTACCCTGACTTTCTTTTCACATCTGTTTGCATAAATTGATAAATGCTTTTCCATCCCTTCATGTTCAATCTGCATGTGTGTTTGGTCTGAAATGAATGTTTTGTAGGTGGCATTCCATGGGTTTTGCTTTTTTATCCAATCCATCACCCTCTGTCTTTTGACTGGAATATTTAGTCCATTTACATTCAAAGTAATTATTGATAGGTATATATTTATTGCCATTCTGTTACTTGTTTTATGGTTGTTTTTGTAGTTCTTCTCTGTTCTGCTCTTCTTTTGCTCTCTCCTCTCAGTTTGTTGGCTTTCTTAGTGACATACTTGGATTCCTTTCTCTTTATTTTTTGCATATCTATTACCAGTTGTTGATTTATGGTTACCATTAGGTTTACATATAACATTGTATGGATATTGTAGTCTATATTAACTTGATGGTCTCTTAAGTTTGAACTCATTCTTTATTTCCTCCTTGCTCCCACAATTTAGGAAATGGTGTCCTACTTTATATCCTTTTATTTTGTAAATCCTTTGACTAGTTTTTAAAGATATACTTAATTTTATTGCTTTTGTGCTTCTTACTTTTCTTACTTCTACTTATGATCTTTCCTTTCCATTAAGTCCCCTTTAACATTTCTTGTAGGGCCAGGTTAGTGGTGATGAATCTCTTTAACTTTTGTTTGTCTGGGAAACTCTTTATCTCTTATATTCTGAATGATAGCCTTGTTGGATAGTGTAGTCTTGGCTGCAGGTTTTTTCCCTTCAGTGCTCTGAATATATCATGCCACTCTCTTCTAGCCTGTAAAGTTTCTGCTAAAAAATCAGTTGATAGCCTTATGGGGTTTTCCCTTGTATGTAACCATTTTCTTTTCTCTCGCTGCTTTTAAAATTCTCTTTTTATCACCACTTTTTGCCATTTTAATTGTATGTGTCTTGATGTGGACCTTCTTGGTGTGGACCTCCTTGGGGTGATTTTGTTGGTGGCTGTCTCTGCGTCCTGGATCTGGATTTCTGTTTCCTTCCCCAGATGCAGGAAGTTTTCAACTATTATTTCTTCAAATAAAATTTCTGCTCCCTTCTCTTTCTCTTCTCCTTCTGGGATCCCTATAATGTTAATGTCATTATGCTTAATGGTGTCAATGTTTCCTAAGTCTATTTTCATTTTTTATTATTTTTTATCTCTCCTGTTCAACTCGATTGCTTTCCATTGCTCTTTCATCCAGGTCCCTGATTCATTCTTCTTCTTCCTCTATTCTACTATTTATTCCATCTATTGTATTTTTAATTTCAGTTATTGAGTTCTTCATCTATGATTGGTCTTTTTAATGTTTTTTATCTCTTTTTTAAAGTGACTCATTGAGGTCTTCCAATCTTTTCTCAAGTCCTATGGGTATTTTTATGAACATTACTTTAAATTCTCTATTAGGCACATTATTTATTTTTGTTTTGTTTAGCTCTCTTGCCATGATTTTTTTCTGTTCTTTCATTTTGGACATATTTCTCTCATTTTGTGTAACTCTCTATGTCTGTTTCTGTGTGTTGGGAAAGTCAGCTATGTCTCCTGTTCTTGAAAGTAATGGTCTTATGAAGAAGACATCCTATAGTGCCTTGTGGGGCAATGTGCCCTGTTCACTAGAATCTGGCACTTCAAGGATGTCTCCTATGTGTGTTGTGTGCCCTACTGTTGTGACTGAGCCACTTTTGCCTTTGGTCCAATCATCTGTAATGGCTCCCTTTGCCTGTTATGGTCAGGTTTTGGTCCCTGTGTTGTTAGTGGACCAATCTGAGGCTGTCTGTGTCTTGAGTTGAGTCCGCCCAAGCATTTGTCAGAGATGCAGTAGCACTGAACTGTAGGGCACTTTCCCTGTGTTGTCCCCTGAGAAGCTTTTGTTGATGGGTGGGAGCTGTGGTCGGACCAGATGTCTGACCCCACATCACTGCTGAGGCTGCAGTTGTACTGGTCTGTGTGGTTATCTTCTCCTCTCTCCAGGGCAGGAGTCACTTTGGAGTGGTGCTGGCCCGTGTAGGGGCAGCATGAACACGGCCAGGCTTGTGTCACTGCTTTGGTTGGGCTCTGGCTAAGGGTGTATTGGAGGGTGCAGATATACAGAAGAATGTGTGGTGGGTAATTGGGGAAAAAGTCATGCCCAGGCTCGGATGGAGGGAGCATTTCCACATTAGAACGCTGGGTTGGAGTGTGATCTTAATAAACATGGTGGAGAGTGTTGTGCTGTGCTGGTTCTTACAGGTATCTGTTGTCTAGTCTGGGGGGTGGGGATGGAAAGCAGTGCCTGCCAGTTTTTGTTGTTGTTGTTGTTGTTGTTGTTCTTGGAGAAGTCTTCTAAAGATCCCTGTCCCTCTAGCACATGTTCTGAGATTAGTAAATAAATATTCCCATATACCCCAGGAGTGTTTCAATCTGCTGCTTCTTTGCTGTATCTCCACAGGGCTGTTTGTTGTTCTGTCTCTTTAAGGTCAGGGACTCAGTAACTTGTAGCCCTCCTGGTTCTTGCAGAGCCCAGCTGGCTGATTTTTAAAGTTGTAGGTGTTAAGCCTTGTTGATTGTAAGAACTCAAAAAATTATGCTCCTCTGGTTTTCAAAGTCAAATGTTATGGGAATTCAAATCCCCCCATGCAGTTTTCCCATACCTGGGGTACTTGTATGAGGGTTTGTTTCTTTTCCCTCTCTGTACCTGTGTGGTCCCTTCCTCCCTTGGACAGTCCCATCAGGCTGTTTACTTCCTGACAGTGTCTCTACCCCTCATACCCTCTTCAGTGTGGCGTCTTCTCTACATTTAGCTGTGGAGAGTCTGTTCTGCTGGGTTCAGGTCATTTTCTGGGTTATTTACACTGAAGTGTAGGTTATCTAATTTTATCCATGGGACAAGGGAGCTTAGGATCCTCCTACCCCACCATCTTCCCCAGAAGTCTAAGGTGGCTCAATTTTGTTCCCTATAGATGCTTTTTACAGTGTCTTAAAATATCCAGTTTTGTGGAGTATTTAGAAATAAATCTAGGAACATAAGATTTCTAGCGTATCTTAGGGAAAATGTGTAGGGTGATATATTTTTGCATTCTTTTTTAAAAAGTCATTATTTTCATCTTCCTACCAATGGGAAAGCACAACTATCAGTCAAGTATATGTGAGTATGTCTGGATACATAGTAATGGCTTTTACTTAATGGAGTTAGAGCAAGTTTTCATCTTTAGTTAAAAGTGCATCTTTGCTTATTGGATGCTAGCTTTCATATTTAAATTGCATTCATACTTGATCTTTTGGCCAAAGCAGCAAGAGGCAAGTTAAAAAAAAAAATCTATTCCTCTTAATTTAAAGGCAGCGATTAAAGGAGATTCAGAGCTTTGAAACTGTTGTGAGTATTCTACTTAAGAAAATAAACACTAATTGAAAGGACTAATCAAAAGCTCATCATCCTGAAGGGCACTTGGATAGTTCACAAGTGTGCAGCTTAGGTAGACAAGGTGCTCTTATGAGGACCTCGTCATTCTAAGTACAGAGACGTTAAGCTATGCATTATCTGATTCCCCATAAAGAGTGCCTATTTATGATGTGAAATTATATCTGCTATTAACCTCTTTCATAATTTTGCAGATAGATTATAAAAATAATTCATCATTTCCTTCAAGAAAGTCTTCCTTTTGCCAATCTGTAGTCTATGTGCATTTACTTCTGTCATGTAGTCTTTACAAAGATTTAGGCAAATAAGCTATAATTTCCAATAAAGTTATGCTCTTTAAATATACATGAATAATTAAACACGGTCCCTTTTATTGCGCTCACAAGGAGTTTTTCCTGTCCTAGTAGTGCAGCCCTCTTGGGTTAAACCCTTACCTATGGGCTTAATGAAAATATAGAGATGAAAAAGCCATTTGAAGATTTTTTTTTTCAGATAATTCTAGATAATTCAGATAATTTTCTAAGCAACAAAACTTCCTGTAAATGGAATTTTCCCCTTACGAGGCTATAAATCAATACTTGTTAGCTCTAATGATGAATTGGTGATAAAGACAATCTAACAACTGTTATCTGATGAGAAGATCACTGTTGGGTTGATAGTAGGGAATGGGGGTTTACTGATTATCTGGGAAGCTTATTGTTGAGACTGCTGCTGCCAGTGGAATTTCATTGGTCATCACAAGTGCACATGTGCAAAATTGGGTAAAGTGAGCAAGGAATGCAATTCAGCTACATAGTTCAAACAATCTGATATGAGTGTTTAAAAAGTATCATGAAAAAAATTTATAATCAATGTGCATGTAAGTGTTGCAAAATTTGGTAGCAGGAGGAATTTAGTTTCCTTCACTGGATGCACCTTTCGAGTTGCCTTCTGGCTTGGCCCTCACATTTGCCTTTTCACTATTATATTGAATTCAATATAAGGATGCAACTTTCTTACTTTTCACATTTTAATATACAAATATTTCAAGTTCAAATTTTCAAATACGTAGGTCATTTAATCTTTCAAAGGTATTGCTACAGTCTGATGCTTGATAGAAAAGGAGTCCAAAGAGTGGGAATTCATCTTCAAACCTCATTATGATAAACTTTTAAGAAGGTGTAATCAAATTCTTTCATTTTATCAGATTCTTCATAATGAATTCTAAGCTGGGTATAGAAATGCTGCCATCATGTATCTCATGAAAATATATCTCATAAGGTTTTCTGACCATTATTTTCATTGTTCCCCATCTATCTGAGGGGAGGTGGATACCTTCTAGGTCTCTGCCACTAGTTCATGATGCTCTTTTTATGCCCTCCTGTCCCCACACCTCTCAGTGAGCACATTGCATGAAAATGGAATTTATTAGAGGATTTAGGATTTGGTTCTTTTCTGAGTGGCCATCTTCAGAAACCCAAATAGGACACCAGAGTTAACTTAAGTAGAGCTTTAGAAGGCCCTTCTAAAGATTGCTGTGAAGTAATTATAAAATCATCTATTAATTTGGATTATATAAAGTACTACTTGATAGATAAAAAGAATACTTTATTACCCAATTGCACACTTTTGGGAGTGAAAGAAGAAACTATTAATAATTAAGATAACAAGTATAACTGATAGTGTCCAGGCAAAGCAGTGTGTGTACTCACCCAGTAATAATAGTAGCTACCATGTCGGGTTCTTGTGAAGATTCAGTGGCAAAGTGTATGCAAGACACTTAGCTGTCATGTGGGAAACATTCAATACATGGTAGCTGTTTATATTAGTGTTATTTTCCATGCCTCCTACTTTGGGCAACAAAGCAATGAACTCATAGTGACTTGTTTATTCTCTTTTTCTTTTAGTAGATGATGCTAGGTCTAGCAATGAGGTAATGAGAGTTTAATTATATAATCATACAGAAGCCCTTTGAGAGGGAAAGGAACTTTTTATATATTTAATTATATCTGCTATAGTGATTCTCCACCAAAAGAAGGAAAATCTGTTTTTAAAATTTAAAAATACCAGACACCATATCCTGTCTTCTCTACATACCCAGCTCCCTAGCTTCATAGTTACTTCCACAGAAAGCTACATCTACTGACTGAGCTGTGTCATAGCTTTTGGTTTTACTGGGGCAGAAAAAAATGGGGAGTAACTAATTTATTAGATTAATAGTTTCTTGAAAGCAGTGATTTTTCTATTACTTATTTCCTATGTTTATCACAGTACCCAGCACATAGTAGGAACTACTAATATTGATATCAACATCAATATATATTTTATAATATCAGTAAGTATTTGTTAAAATAATGAAAGTATGAAGAAGTGGATTTTAGCAGCTAAAAATCAGTAGTATGCAGCAGTGGCCTATAGTGTTATTCTATAACCAGTGTTCTACCATGATACGGAACTTTCCTGAGCTCAGCTAGAACTTGTAGGGTCACAGAATCAAGGAATTTAGGAATTTTATAACTGCAGTTGGTGCCAAGTTTGGAGCTGTTGGCTAGTTAGATTGGTCTCCTGTTTTAACTGATTGTAAAAGAAAAAAAAATCAGTAAAGCTAACCTCCAATTTCAAGCTTGGTAGTTTCATGTATACACTCATATTAGTTGTTTATTAGGATTTAGCATCTTCGTTGATGTATTGAGAATTGTATAGAATGTTTTTATCTATGAAAATGGAAAATATGAATTTTATATATTACTTCCATAGTACAGAATTTTAAAAGCCTCATCTTAACCCAGTCATCTGTACTTGCTGTCCTCTTAGAGCTGGACTTGGGACACTATGCAGATGCATTTCCCTTTTTCTGTCATCCCTCATGTTATTTATAGTTGGTGCAAGTTATTTAAAGTGGTCTTTGCAGGTAGCCTTGGTTAATGGGATTGATGCTTTTAATGTCAGGGGAAATATGTGTTGCATCCTTTGCAAAACTCTTCAGGTATTGTGTGTTGTTTTAATCCGTACAGATCAGAGCATAGTTTTTGTTGTTGTTTTTATTTCTTATTTTTGCTTCCAAATCTTAGGGTCAGCAACCCTATGCCTGAGGGTAGAGAAAGAGTTGGTAGGGAGCACCACTCTAACACTAATGTTCAGATCTGGGGCCCTCTTCCTCACCCCACCAAATTTGGCTCCATTCCAATGGATAAACCTGCCTCTCGTGAGGGTCTAAATTGTTGTCAGTGAAAGGTGGAGGTTGGTAGAAGCCTATGTCTGTGTGTGATGGATGGACTTTAGAGCAGGTTGTTCAAAAGATTCATGGGTGGGCACCTGTGGCACTGGGGCACAGAACCATATGGCAGGGAGGATGTGGGGAATGATGAATTTTTGGCTTTTCTCACTCCTAACCTCTGGTCAGATCTGAGACTAATAGGATATTGGTACTGCCTCCCTGAGCCAAAGAAACAAGTTCACGTTCCTTCCTTCCTTTCTTTCTTTTCCTCACATTGTCCTGTAAAACCTACCTTCCTTGTTCATTCTTAGAGGAAAGAGAAACTGGAAATTCACATTTTTTTATTATATAAATGATGATAGATGTTAATATGATAACAGTTTCTAAAACTTCAGCTTCTTGTGCCAAGAATACTTCTATTATTTTAAAAGTATGATATTCATGTATATGCTGTGAAAATGGTGTATCATAGGAATACATAAATGGTCAAAATGTCATAAGCATATCCATAGGAAGGGCTACTGGGCATGAATAGAAACCAATAGTACTATGGAACTGATTAAATTTAGCAAGACTTAAGGTCAGTTAGTGAGTCTATGCTTGGTAAAAGCAATTCTCTTCTGGGGGTATGGATGGGCATCATAGATGAATGATCAAGATTTGCATACTTCTTTCTAGTGTGGACCATTCTTTCCCAAGTGCTGGGGAGTTCAGAGCTGTCTTGTAGAGTTGGCATGAGACACTAAACTCATTTTACAGAGCAAAATTTTCCTTAGGCAGAACTAGGAATAGTATTACCTATCAAAGAATTATACATCCGCAGTAGTTTATATTTTTAAAAGCAGTTTAGCATACAAGTCACCAGAGTTACAAAGCCTATACTACGTATTATATACTGTTATTAATCCCTCTGTTTGACTTAGGGACCCAAACAAAGAAATACATCTAAGGCCATGTGGGTTCTAATTTCTGCCTCAGCTCCCTGCATTCTTTGACATTAGCTGTTTTATTTCTCTCCATTTCATTGCCCACATCCCTAAGATAGGAAACAATAGTGGATAATTGCAAAGCAAACATAAATGATTGTTAAATCATCTTTTAGAAGTGTGTGAAAAAGATTAATACTAATTTAAACATTTGATTAATAAAAAATGATGGATGCTGTTTTCTATTGTTTTGTGTATTGTTACAAGTAAAGGGCAGTTGCATGCCAAGAATAGTAGAAAAAATATGACGGTGTTAGATATATTCCTGGCTTGAGCAGTGAGATTTTTTTATTAAGGGATGATATTAGAATGCTTTATGAAGTTTATGAACTTGTAATTTGCTCCTGTAATTAGATGAGACTCTGTCAGACCCATCCTTCTACAATTTCATAATTGAAGGGCTTCTGCCTACAATAGACTGTTGAATCAGATACACATATGCTTAATGGACTAACTATTTTAAAGATTGTCCATGGCATATGCAAAATAAGAACAATCCTTAGAACATTTTAAAGGCTCCCTGCCACAAATTGCTTTTGCAATTTTCATTTCATTTTTAACTATAAAGTTAAGGCATCTTTAGTTATTTTTATTTTAAATTGTTCCTGCTGTTGTTCTCCTTCTAGGAAGTAGCCACTATTCTTTTTCCTTTCTCCTGGCCATTGTAATCTTTCTTACATGAATAAAAACAAAGTGGTTTATTTTTTTTAAAAGAGTTTTTAAATCCTCCCTTGCAGTTGCAAGGAAAATGCCTTACCATTATCAAACTGAAAAAGGGATAATGTAGTGCAGTTACAAGTGAGTTTTATCAATGAGTGTTTTCCTTGGTGTTCTGTTTTCCAGAAACTCTTTCTGTTGCATCCTTTAACATCTGTGGCTGCAAAAGTTAATTCTGAAAACAAAGTAGATGTGGAAAGGCAGGTGATTGATCAAGGCAAAAATTAAAATTGGGTACCAGTGGCACAATCTCTTACTTTTTGGCCCACAGGAGTCCTGATACAAATTAATTGTTTCTGTGATTCTTAGACCTTCATCAATCAGATATAAATTACACCATGCATGATTGGCTGCCTTTCCATTTGCGAGTTCCCCGCAGAGAGCTGTTGGCCACCAACTGCTGTAGAGACTCTGGAGCACCAGCCTGTCCGTGGCCGCTCTGGGACCACAAACAGAGCACTGTAGCTGACTTGCAACCACAATAGCATGCCTGAGGATGCAGCCAGCACCCTTCCAGAGTAATTTTTGTTTAGAGCACGAGAGACATTTTTTCAAACCAGGTATAATGTTAACAAACCTTGTGTGGCCAAGATTTGATTTTTAAACATGGTTTCAGATAAATCTAAAAAGGATGCTAGAGCACAGAGCACCTAGCAGACAGCAGGATTGAACGTGAAATTAATCTCAAGATTGATTAGGGAAAAACAAATACAGACACTCTCAAAAACAGGTTTCCTAAGATACTTTATGTACCTTTAGAGGCAGCAGAAATAATAATAGCTGAAACTTAATTAAAGTAACATAAAAGACCCCAGCAAGGAGACCTTGTAACCACATTTGTAGCTGAGTACTGAATTTAGCCCCAAGAAATATGAGATCTACTTTTCATCTCACAGCAATTTACCATTTCAAAAAAATTCATATAAAGGATGTGATTAGAAGCTACAGAGTTGCCTTACTTCATACGCAAGGAAAGAAGGGTACTTTTTCAAAGAAACATCACAATTAAAATTTAAACAAATACTGGGAAATGAGAAAATTGGAATGACCTGGATACATGAAATGTAGATTTCTTTTATCTGAAAGCATTCGTTCAGATCTTCTTGGACTTGTCTTCACTGTAATAAATTATTTGTGTTTATGGATTGCATATTTTAAAAAATACCTGATAAATGCTATTTGAAGAAGGTAGATTGGCCCTTAGGGCTGGAGTCAAGGACTAAGATTGCCTGAATTCAAATCTTGGCTAAGCGACTGTGTGACTTTGATGAATTACTTAACTTGTCCAGTATTTGGTTTCCTTATCTATAAAGTGGACATAATAATAGTTCGTATTTTAGCAGACTTTGCAACATAAATGAGGTAATTCATTTCCAACGGTGCCTGATGCTCAGCAGATGTTAAATACATGTTAATTATCATTATTATTTTATATGTATTATCTGTAACTCATTTAAACCATTATAAAAAGTGAAAATTTTCCTTTTAAGAAATCATTTCTCAATTGAAACATGAACAACTTCTTAGATGGGAAATCCCTATAGGTTTCTAGGGACACATGTAACTATAAAATACATCTTTTGCTTCTGTATTGCCTTGCTATTGAGGGGGCTCTTCTGTGATTATATTGTGAACTCTCATCACTGGGTAATAATGTTTATTTCACAGTGTTTGAGGGTTATAGAAATAAATAATTGAATAAGATGACATTTGTGAAAGTGCTAGGCAGGGCCTGGCTCACAGTAGGTTCTAAATAAATATTAGCCTTTTAGATACACACTTACCTTCTGTATAGCAAAGGGAACGTACATTTAGCGTTCCAAACAAAAAACTTTTTTTTTCACCGTACCATTGAAGCTTGAGATATTCCTATGAACAACACAACAATTTTTTTTTAACTTTTCTTTTATCCCATGGCAATTCTCTTCCATCCACTCTGGGGCCATCACTTGAAGGTCCCTGAGTGGTGGTATCTACTATAGTCTAAAGATACTGGGACCTTATAATGTCAGTGGAGACAACTGGACTCTAAGAAAGACAGTGACGCATATAAAGTGCCTCCTGGGTGCTTAGGAAATCTTGCTCTTATTGGCTGACGGTAGGTAAGCAAGCACTCATGTTGAAAAACCCCACTTGGCAAGGAACTTCACCTGGCCTCTTAGAGCCGGTGGCAGCTGCCAGTTGACAGCCTGCAAAAAACTGAAACTCTCTCGTACAACTGCAAGGAACTGAATGCTGCTAAAAACCATTTGATCAGGAAAGCAGGATCTTTCCCCATTCTACATTCCGAGAACCCAGGCATGACCAACATCTTGAGAGACTGAGCAGAGGACTCAGTTAATTAAGCCATTTCTAGATTTCTGACCTACCGAAATAGTGAGATAATGAATGTGACTTTCTTTTTAGGCCACTGAATTCGTGGTAATTTGTTAGGCAGGAAAAGAAAACCAACACAGATTTTTTTTTTTTTTCTCATTTAATCTTAACGCAGAGTCCTTGCTTCATAGGGAAGTGGCTTTTAATTTAGGCACCAATGACTTCTTGGACTGAAATTTAGCAAGGTGTACCAGGCACATATACAGCTCAAAAGCCCTTACCTTCTGCTCCATTATCTATACCTGAAAAGATAAGTTTGAATCCTCACTCTGCCACTATTTGGTAGATATATTCTCTCCGAGCCGCAGTTTCATCAGCTGTAAAATGGAAATAATACCACCAGTTTTTAGGGTTATTCTAAGGATTGCCTGAGATAGCCAACAAAAAATGATTAGCATAGTACAAAGTTAATAACAGATGCTCAATAAATTATAACTTTTTATTAATAATGTCTGGGGACTACCCTGTATTCTTAGGTTTTGTACAATGCCAATGCATGTAGGGAATTAAGAGGTAGATATGAAAGCATTAACCATTGAATATATTCTTACAATAATTTTTGATCATGAAGACTTCCCTTTTTATGATAAAGAGATTTGATTCCTTGATGTTTAAAAGAATGAGATACCATGTGATTGTTTGAAAAGTTTTTGTTAAAAAAAAAAACACAAAGAAAGTAATATTTGGTAAGGAATCTTTGCCATGTGAAAATCAAAATCCTGAATTAGGAGGGAAAAAGAAGACAAGCCTTGTTTGCACCTTTTACAACATCCGTTTAAAACCCAACATTATTGGGCGCCTGGGTGGCTCAGATGGTTAAGCGTCTGCCTTCGGCTCAGGTCATGATCCCAGGGTCCTGGGATCGAGTCCCGCATCGGGCTCCCTGCTCCTTGGGAGCCTGCTTCTCCCTCTGTTTCTCTCTCTCTCTGTCTATCATGAATAAATAAATAAAATCTTTAAAAAAAAAACCCAACATTATTTTGACAATCTCTTCTACTCTTCCTTTCTGTGTCAAACACTGTTTCAGATCAGCAGAGAAACTATTACAAGGAATTCTGACTCTTTTTCTTTCACAATTAATACAGCATAACTTTTGTTATGAGATACCAAGAAATTTGATTTTCACTATTGCTCCAAAATAAACATTTTAAAAATCTTTATATGTTGTTTTTCTTTGTATTGCCATACAACTAACTTTCTTTTAGAAAATAAGATGAAATATTTTAATCATACCAATCAATAAAATATCTTTCTCCTTATCTATTCAGTTCTTAGTCATTTGCTCATCAATATTGTTGAGTATCTACCCCATGCCACGTACTATCCCAGGTACTAGGAATAGGGTGGTAAACTGTAAAATGCCCTGAACCACAACTTGTACTAGTGTTCTAGGATTTAAGACTTTGATTTCAAACTTTGATTTCCACAGTAGTTCAGGCAAGATGAAGAGCCTTTGAGTGGCTTACAAAAAGCACTAAGATGTGGCATTCAGCATTACAATGCAAGAAGCAAATTTGATTGTTAGTTTTATTTACTTCTTTTTCCTGAAAGTCAAAGATATGCAGGATAGTATAGTAAAATATAAACAAATGGTGGTGTACAAATAAATACATGCACAAATGTTTAATTGAGGATAATGACTGGATTTTATTAATTGAGGTTTTACTGTATAAACTCTTGGTTCTTTTCGATCCCCAAATAGTTGGAAAGCAAATAAATATTAAATACCCATGCATGAAGTCTGATAATTAGTCTTTTAAGTTCTGCTTATTTTTGGCCCTTAGGCATATGAACCTAATAAGCTTACAATAAAAGTGTAATTCAATACCCATAAGATGTTCAGTTATTTACTACATATTGGTATGTAAGTATGTATGAGTAAAAACATAGATGCATCACATATATTTTTGCACAGATGGCCACAGGGGTAATGGGATTCAAAGAGGACTAGAAGACATTGTGGTAGATTGAGCATTCTAAAAATTATTTGTTGCCTTTTCCTGCTGGCCCCTCCCTGCTAGAGAATTATACTTTTCCACCCTGCTGGCATCAGGCTTGGCATGGGATTTGCTTTGGTTAGTGTAATGTGATGAAAATGATGTATACCACTTCCTAACTAAAGCTTTAAGAGCCATCATGTAGTTCCATATGACTCCTTTCCCTCTGAAATAGACCAGAAGTTTCAGCTAGCAGTTGCTTCTTCACCATGGCTATCTCATTGAAGAGGATATTGAGTTAGAGTGGTAGCTAACCCACAAATGAACAGTAATGTGAACAAGAAATAAACATGTTTTTAAGTTATTGAAAATTTTTTTGTTGCTTCAGCATAACTTAGCTTAAGTTGGAGGAAACAGACAATATAATAGCTAATATTGGGTAGTTTCTGTGGGCCAATAATGATGTTTGTCAATTTCACACTTGTCTCATGTGATCCTCACAATAATTCCATGAGTTAAAAATGATCACTTCCCCATTTCACAACTAAGAAAACTGCAGCTCATCAAATTTGTGTAGGGTTGACCAGCTAAGAAGGTATATGAAATATAAATAGGAACATACGTCTGGCTAATTTCTAAATTTCACCCACAGAGTCCTGCCTTATGGAACTTTAGAATTAGATATCATATAGTGCAATATGTTCATTTTGCAAAAAAGTAACCTCAGATCCTCAATTGTCATATGTAGTTCCATTAGCTGGATACAAAGCTGACACTTAAACCATTCATTTCCTGAGCTAGAATTCAAACCTGTAATCTCATGGTCATGCACACGTGGGCACATGTGTATATCTACATAGATATAGGTAAAATTATACCTTTGTAAATACGGAATATATGGGGCACACATATCATCTTTATATGTCTTTTTGATATTAGGACAATAAACTTTAAGAATTAGCTTACTGTAACATGTATTTTACCAGTATAATAGTGTAATACCTAGACAAACAATGAAAATGTTTTGAATTATTATTTTATATCCTATACTAACAGATTCATTTTGATTTATATGTTATGGACTCTTGATTATTATATAGTGTTGTTTATCATGATTTCCCTTTTCCTTACAGTATAACAATATAGATAGGATTATCCTATTTCTTAAAGGTGACTTGAAATTTGATATTATATTTCTTGTTTAACTTGTTAAAATAAGAATTGTTTGCATACAATTAAAATGTAGTTATACATTAGTTAGAGAAATACTTTAGCTTTATTAAATGAAATATATAAATCCATTTTTTCTTGTTAGAAATATCTATTTAAAAAGAAGAGAAAAGTTGGGGTGCCTGGGTGGCTCAGTCAGTTAAGCGTCTGCCTTTGGCTTGGGTCATGATCCCAGGGTCCTGGGATCGAGCCCCACGTTGGGCTCCCTGCTCAGCAGGAAGCCTGCTTCTCCCTCTCCCTCTGCCTGCCGCTCCCCCTGCTGGTGCTCTCTCTCTCTCTGTCAAATAAATAAATAAAATCTTTTAAAAAAATAACAAAATAAAAAGAAAAGCTAAAAAATTCCTTTTATACAATCTTGCATTACTAAACCATGTAAATATATAAATGTGCCATAAAGCCTATTAATAGGCATTTTGTTTACATATTTTTATCTCAATTATCTATGCCCATAGGACTCATTCAATCAATTTTTCACTAAGTAGTTTTCAAAATATAATTACTCTTATGGGTAGGTCTATGAACAGCAGTGTCATTTATACTATAGTTCACTAATTGCACTTCGAAGCCATTATAATGAATTATACCAGTACATTCTTCAAGAAGATCAGTTAATGCTAATCATTTGTATCGCATATATCATTTAGAAGAGATCCATCCATAAAAGTCTTTCATTTACGGCCTCATTTCTTTTTAATTCTCTTGTAATGCAAGTTACAGCTGTAAATATATACAGCATGTGCTTTTGTTACCTGTTAGCCTGGTGGACTTTTATTCTGAGTTAAGTATTCAAATCTGAGACAAATAATATTCTATAGTAGGCGCAAAATTATTTACCTTGAGATCCTGTGTAATAATTACTCTTACATAATTAAATTATTATTATATATAATAATCTATATTTGGATCAGATTTTAAGAGCTTAAATAAAATCTCATTCCCCTACATTTTTTATATCACCCCTCTCAGTGTCCCCAGCCCATATTTTTGCATTTCTTTTCATTCTCAGGAGAACTGGTATTTATGTGTCTCTCACTTAAAGTTAAGTGACAGGGAGGCTTATGTTTTTACACCTATACATATAATGGGAAGATTTTATAGGTAATGAAAATATATAATAGATAATAAGCATATTGCCTTATGATAAAACAATCTTGTAGACCCAGTATCATGACAGAAGATGACATAAATGCATTGACAAAAATATTGAAAAGTCTCCCTTAAAATATTACTTATTTGTAAAAAGAACCTATGAAGTGCTTGTGCCTACAACTGAGAAAGATTCTTATGAGAATCCTTTTTGTTATTGTCACATATATGAAAAGGCAAGTACAATTTGAATATTGTAGAAGCTGATTCATTGTGAAGTATTGATTTTCTATTCAAAACAATATTTTTTAAAATAATATATTTTTTCTTTTTTTTTAAAAAAGATTTTATTCATTTATTTGACTGAGCACGAGAAGGGGAGCAGGAGAGGGAGAAGCAGGCTCCCCACTGAGCAGGGAGCCCGATGCAGGACTTGATCCCAGGACCCCGAGATCATGACCTGAGCTGAAGATAGACGCTTAACTGAGCCACTCAGGCGCCCCAATATATTTTTTTTTCTTAAGGAAAGAAAGTTCATGTTGTCTGTTATCATAATTAGAATTTCTGACCTCATCTTATGAAACCAGGCATAAAAGGGAAAAGGAGATGGCTTTCGTGAGTCTTTATGAGATGCAGTGAAAGCTGACAATATATGACTGATTCTGTATAAAGTTCAGATTCTACACAATATCATATTTAATTCTTCCCTAAATAATATTTTTGTCCCTATTTTATAAATAATAAAACTGAGACTCAGAGGAAAAAGTTGCCCAGTATTACACAGTTATGAGATAGCACTGGACTTTAAAGCTATTAGTTCTACTCCAGAATTGAAACTTCTGTGTTACACTGAATTTTGGTGTGTGATTGAATATCGAGATGTGGCTATAGCAGGTTATGGCACAAAGCATACTTGTAAAACTCCATTTTACTGTACAGGGCTTGGCCAGTATGCAAAATTACATGTTTGTGTTTGCCTGTTATTTGTTACACTTACACACTGGGGGGAAAATAAACCAGTCCTCTCCATCCTTATAAAGACCCAGAACTAAGAAAACATTTAGCTGTGTCGTCTCTAGATGTCTTATCTTGTCTTTGTAAGAAAAATGAACACCTTAAAGTTACTTTCCATTTGATATGCTTAAACATATCATATTTTAAAAATATCATTTTAAAATATATTAAACATGGATTTAAGCCAAATTAATTTCCCCAAAACACCTTCTAACAAAAGCCCAAGGTTAGTTGTTCTATCTCCTAACACCAGCATCATATTTCACTCCCTTGCATTTATGTTGCTGTTACCTTATCTAAAAAAATACTGGTATTTAGGATATATGTTGGGTTATCTTGGTTCTCTGTTTTGGTTTGGTTTTGGTAGAAATTTAAAGAAGAGCTGTTCTGTTAAGCATTCAAATGGAATGCTGGACATGGAAATCAGGATTTCAATTTCCAAGAATGCTATGACAGGGACTAGATTTATCCTTTCACTTTAACTTAAAAACTGGACAAATTATGAAACAATGGTTTTCAGAGTTTGGACAAGAAGCCATACAGGATAATGATTCTAGAGAGAAGAGAAACATCAAGGAGAACCCTATGATCACCATAGCATATTGACTGGAAAGCATTTCCAGGATGCAACCTAGGTAAGGGCAATCAGAACAGAGCCTGCTGGTCTTGCTGAGTTAAAAATACAGACATTTAGGGGTGGGGAGTTCAAAACCAATAGAAATAGTGCAGAAAAATATGGCAGAGGAGGGAGCCATAGAAAGAGAGTTCTGGAGATGTACTTAGGGGTCCCCTTGAGTCTTTGGCTGAATACTGATCTATGTAGGTAAGTGAGGGTAATCCCTGAGGCCAAGGAAAGAACCAGTACGAAAGAGCGGGCAGAACAATCCTGGAAGCTCACATAGGGCTAAGAATAGTTTGTGTTCCTTCCAGCCAGAATGGAAAGAACTCCTAACATATGAGGCCTTGTAAAGAGCTCAGAATGGCATTGCCTTAATAGTGGGTCCAAATTGGCCCTAAACTACGGCTTCCTAGGACCCATGCTAACAAAGCTGAAAAGCAAGGCTCAGAGTCAAACTGATTCTAAATAATTTAATTATGTCCTAGAACAAACTTCAATTATATTTAATGCAATACAATAAAATCCAGCACCCAGAAAAGTAAAATTTAAATGTTTACTTCCAATGAAAAATATAAGACATACAAAGAAACAGGAAGTGATGACTCATAATGGGAGAAGTTTAATCAACAGAAATAGACCCAGATGATAGAGATGATAGAATTAGCAGACAAGGATTTTAAAACAGCTCTTATAAATAACATTTATTATGTTCAAGAAGATGGAGGAAAGGATGATACAAATAAGACCCAAATTTCTAGATGAAAAATATAACATCTGAAATGAAAAATATTCTGGCTGGAATTAATAGCAGATTAGACACTACAGAGGAAAGATCAGTTAACCTGAAAATATAGCAATGGAAACCATCCAAAATGAAATACAGAGAAGAAAAAGACTGGAAAAAAAAACCAGAGTATTAATGACATATGGTATAATACCATGTAGTCTAATATGCATGTAATTAGATTCCCAAAAGGACAGAAATGAGAGGGCTCAAAGATATTTTAAGAAATAATAAAAAAAATTATAAACCCACAGTTCGGAGAAACTCAATGAAGCCCAAACAGAAGAAACATCAAATGCCTACACAAGTAGTCATTGTAATAATTTCTAACTCTATTCTAAAGAATTACTGAGATTATATTCCCATTCTGTAAGTGGGGACCTAAAGTCCAGAGTGTTGTTTTGCCATGGTCCATGGTTTGTCTACTGGGTCTTGGTAGTCAGAGGGCTTCCTCTTTATCCTGAGTTCAGCCCCATCAGGTTTTAGGATGCTGGCTGGTGGACCACATTTTCATTTTGATATGGTACCCACAGACTACAGAGGTCAAGAATGTTTAGCTCCACATAGTCTATGTAAATACCACATGTGTTTTTCCACATGCTTTTTGCATGGTGAACTGAAACTGTGCATACAAGATGCTGAGTGCTAATGAACAACTAGGAATTGGGGGAGAAAACTTGCAAGCAATGTTTGATTTTGGAGACTATTTTTAATTTGTGGAGAAAATAATAGAATTTGTAGATGAGGAAGAAAACTGGGATGATTGTTTATTATGAATGATAAAGAAGAAAGAGCAATTTATGAGAAATGATAGAGAAATGAATAATTGAGGAATATGATTGAAAACAACAAAAACAAAAGATAACACTATACAAAGATAAACTGGTAAATCAAAATCTTTGTAACCAGGATCCAAAAATTAAGAGATGATGACTTTTGGCAGCTGTTTTCATGAAGGTGTTTCCCCCCCCTTTTACTATTCAGTTTCCTAACATCTCCTGACTAAACTGCATAGCATTATCACTTCTCTATTCTAATCTCTCTCTTGCTGCTTAAAATTATCACTCTTTTATTTCAAAATGTGGCTTCTTATCCTTTGAGCCACTAATTGGTTTTATTACACTCGAACCCTACTTCCCTTCTCTATGTGATGCCTGATGATTTTTTTTTTTTTTGGTAAAAAATCAACTAATTCCCAATATTTCACACTCCTCCCTCCCAGTTCTTCCCCTTTCCTCTGGATGTTTAGAGCCCTGGAATGCAAAGACTCTATGAGAAATTTCAGTTGTTTCAAGCACTGAAAAATCCCTAATTAAGGTTGAATATGTAAAGTGAATTTTGGAACACGGATGTTATGCCACAAGCCATTAAGAGTTTGGGGGATATAGGAATCCTATTCTTTTGTGGGTCAGTCTCCTAGGAACTTAAATAAAACCTCCAGAAACTTTTCTTTCTCAAACACCTAATCACACTTCATTATCACACTTTATCACACTATCCAACTTTCTTTAGAATCAGGATTTTTAAAATCTGGTTTGCAAGAGGTATGTGGATACAATTCAGAGAGCAAAAATTACATCTTTATTCTCTGTAATAAAACTTAACACTTCCTTCACTTATGAAAGAAGGCAACAAACCACAAGTGGTGTTAATAGTACTTGTGATTGAGTACTAATAGAAATCATTGATATTTTATTTTCTTTTTTTTAAAGATTTTATTTATTTATTTGACAGAGAAAGACACAGAGAGAGAGGGAACACAAATGGGGAGTGGGAGAGGGAGAAGCAGACTCCCTGCTGAGCAGGGAGCCCGATGCGGGACTTGATCCCGGGACTCCAGGATCATGACCTGAGCCGAAGGCAGTCGCTTAACCAACTGAGCCACCCAGGCGCCCAGAAATCATTGATATTTTAATATTACACTACAATTATTATAGATAATTCAAAAATTATTTACCCTCATCACTATTTTAAGTTAATATCATTAGAAATGTTGCTACATATTATTATTTAATGAAATCATAAAGAATAATAATTTATCTTTTCATCCATAAGCTTCTGGCATTGATAGTGATGATAATTTCATGGATATATACTTATCTCCAATCTTGAATATCTATAGATTTTGGTGTCAATCACACCCCAATAAAACAGTTAAAAAATGATTTTCATTTTGAAATTTCATGTACTTGCTTTTTTTATGTATGTATTTGCTTTCATGAAATTAAAAACACTATCTGAGAAGGGGGTTGTGGCACAAAGACAATCTAGAACTCCTGTATTAGATAATGGTGCAGTATGGTTATGAAGGGAAGCCTGTGTTGATTTACCTGAGGCACTGCACAAGAAGTCAAGTGATTTTCTTAATGTTCTAAGACGATTCCCTTTAGCACCTCCTGCAAAAGAGTTTTCTCAGTTTGATATTATTACTCACTGGAGGAAGACTGCAAAATCGGCTTTCTGTCTATCATGATTTAATGATAGAGATAATTAGTAAAAATGCTAATAACATGTGCTGCCCATGGAGAGAGGTCCTGTCCTTTAGAGAACAGAGATCAAATTGGAAGACGGAAGCCCAGGATGCAAGTCTGGAATCAGACTCTGGGTAGGTTCTCTCTCTCACGTGTAGAATAGAGGAATTGTAATTGGCAATATTTAAGATGCTTTTCTTTTTGATATTTTGTGGATCTTCCTATGAATGTTACTGATCATAGCTCCACCAAGCATTTAGAGAAACTCTTCAAAGACTGAGTCTGCCAGATTGATCCATCCTGTCCAATTCCTCCCGCCTCTTGACCAATATACTTGTAGGTTTTCTGCTGGTCAGGAAGCTGTCACATTAGATTAAGGGGCTTTATTTCATCTGCGCTTCCAATTTTCTCATTTGATGATAATAATTATAATCACCTCTGAGAACAGTAAACATTGAATAAACTATCAATGATATCAAAATATCTAGGTAGAATGGGATCTGGCACACAAGCAGATGTTTAATCTATCTTACACTTCAGTTCCTCATAGAACAAAGGGAAACTAAATATCTTACTGAAGACTAAATCCCAGTATTTTGAGATTTCAGTACCACTCTCTTTGAGATTGACCTAATAGGCCTTAGTAAGTGGATTATGTGTGGGTGTATGAACATTTGTGCAGCCAAAGTAGGACTCATGAAGTCCCTGCCTAGAGTCTCTCTCTTAGTAATTTATTAAAAATAATCATTAACTTCTCTACCTTTCCTTCATTCTCTCTTCTTTTTGTTCTTTTTCTAGCTCTTCTGTTTGGGTTAAAAATGTTATTACCATTTTTTTTGCAATGTCTTAAAATTTTTTTAAATGATAGTTCTTGATGGCTATCATTCATTATGATGAATAAAAATGGTATGGCTATTATCTCAAAGAGAATTCTTTTTTCTTTGGTGGCAGTAGAGTGTATATGTGTGATATTTATATACATGTGTACATACATACGTATATAAATACATTTATGAAACATACACATACACATGTATGTGTATGTATATATATTTTAACAAAATCTTCTGCTAGAAATCAATAATAAAATAAGTTCATTTTATCAGAATAGACACTGAAAGCATTCAAGATAGTCTAAAAATATGAAAATAATGCCTGCAGAGAATGTGAGTATATATTGAATTCCCTTACCTTACTGTTTCTCAAACTATATCCCTACCAGATGATGTAATCTAATTGTATCAACCTAGAAATATATAGGATTTTATTTTAATGTTAAAAAGATCAGTACCTTTGAAACTTAAAATCTTTCCTGTCTTTTCTCTGCTGTAAACTCATCATCAAAGGATTATGTCTTTAAGAAAAAGTAGAATTTTATAAACTTAAATTTACTTACTTATTTCCATATATAGTTAAGTTCTTTTGATGAATACTCCCTAAATATATGGCAAAGCAATATATACTTTATTGAATGAGAAGTGAAATTTACAGTAATATATTTGATATGGACATAAGATTTCTTTTGAGGCAATTTTTTGAACTCTATTATTGAACATGATATCTTTTTATCACTTCCAACCTTATTCTAATATTTTATTGCTTTACTTCAATCTGAAAATGTTTCAAGATCTTGAATAATATTCTAACTTCAGAATGAAACTGTTATTTTTTGATTCTGCTTGGATTTTTAGAACTTTGTTATCAAATGCATTTTAATTAAAATTGAAAAATTACCCACTATATTCATGGCTCTGGGCTGACCATTTAAGGGAAGACTTTTTTTCCCAAAACAATTCTTACATTTATTTAGCTCAACTTGAGAATATAAATTTATTCCAATGGAATAAATACAACTACAAAGCACATCAATGAGTTTAAAACAAGTAAAACTGTGTAATTGATGCTATTAGGATTTGGGACCAAATGAGTTTTTTAGTAATAGGAAGGTTTTTCACTGATAATTATAAAGAATCTCTTTTCTTTTTTTTTTTTTTTTTGAACTGGAGGAAAAGGATCAGAGGAGAATCAGGATGCTCAAGGTCACTGAGTAGCTAATGCTAGAGTTGAGACTATAACTCAGATGTTTTGACTCCTAGTTCAATGTCAGGTTTCCTGGGAGTCTGTGTGAACTGGTCATATCTTTCAATGTTGGGTCAACCCATATAAGATTGCTTGTAATATGATCATATGAAAGTGGCCAAAGCACTTTTAGCTCTGAGCAGGAAGAAATTTGAAATTTCTTTAATATAGATAGGCTTATTTAGCACTTCTGTTATAGGAGAGATTCAACAATAATATTGCCACTATTATAATGCCATTTCTGTAATAATAGCACTTCTGTTATAAAACACCATTATTATAGAAATGCTATTATAAGAAAAGCTCTGTTATTTAGAATTGCTTCTGCAATAAAAGTGCTAAAAAAAGTCTTCTTATATTATAGAAAATTATTGCAAATTTTTCTTGCTTTGCAGTGAAATTTTCATTCCAAATCTTATTTGATTCTCCTGTAAAATGGCTCTCAGATTTTATTCTGATGACTCTGAGGCCTGGGCCAGATTGCTGTTTAGGACAGGAAATTGCTTGACAGCCAAAGTCGCTTGGTCAAATAAGTCACTTCCTATCTGTCAGTTTCTATGAGGTCAAGTGAATCTTTCTTCCTTGCTTTTTCATTCTCAAATACTATATTTTTCATTGTCTTTCTAAAAATACCATATGCTACTTTTTTATAAAGGGTTTGAATAATTTTGTTTCCTGAATAGTTACAATCTTGCTTTCACATTAATTCCATGAAACTAAACAAACATATGGTGTAACTGATTAGAACAAAATAATTTAATATTTAAATTATACCTCATTTATACTTTACATAATGGACAGGGTGAATTTCAATAACCTGCATGTTGTAAATATGAAGTGTGAACTGAGGGAAAGGCATGTTTATAAATAGAGGTTTATTTGATATCTATATATCTTTTTTTTTTTTTTTTTTTTTTACAGTTGATGTTTTTATTGAAAGGGCCTTAGTTCTCCAGTTGGGCTTTTTATAGAACCCTAGGATTCTTGGGCTTTCCAACTCAAGTCAGAAGATTGCCGTTTTAGACTGTTACTGTACTAGGCTTCCTTTTGGTTAAAATAAACACTGAGTTAAAGCATTGTGTCTGAAATACCTCCACTAAACATGCAGATCTATTGAGGAGTTACAGGGTACAATCTATATATCTTAATGTAGTATTGAAACACTATGTCATCGTTTAAGTTAGGGCTGTCCCTTTTTAGAAAATTATTTATAAGCCATAGTAAAGACAAGCTACAGTTTTCCTACCATCAGTATTAAATCACATAAAATCATAGGTTCACAGGTTTTAAAGAATTTTAATGATTATGCTAGTATTTTCTATATACACTTAAATATCAGAAAATACATTTTAAAATTGAAATTTTTCTCAGAATCCCCAGCAATTAAACAGATAAAAATGACATTTTACTAGCCCAAAATATTATATGTGTTCATGTTTATAATATTTTCTTCTTTTAAAGATTTATTTATTTACTTGAGAGACAAAGAGAGCAAGCACACACAGGGAGAGGAAGAAGCAGACTCCCCACTGAGCAGGGATCCTGATGCTGGGCTTGATCCTAGGACTCTGGGATCATGACCTAAGTGGAAGGCAGATGCTTAACTGACTGAGCCACCCAGGCGCCTCTATAATATATCTTACCATAACATCAGTCAATGAGTCCAGGACAACATGATGATCACAACATTTGAAATTATAGGATATGTATGTTGGTTGCTCTCCTCTGGATGCTTCAACTATCATTTAGTTCTGTGTTTTTTCTTGGTTGCACAGTATTAGATCATCCTGAGTAATACAGATGAGTAGGTAAAAATGATAACTATCCTATAAAAGAGTGTCTTGCAATGATTTTATCCTCTTTAACGAACAGATATAGAAGCTTGAAAGATAGAAGGTGGGAATTTTGGTTTCAAGATTGAATTGGTAACTCTAACTATTAACAGATTACATTCCTTCCCCAGTCAGAGAATCAATACCTAAACTTAAAATAAAACACTAAAATTATCTCTAATACTATTCAGGACACACTTTACTATGTATTCATTTGTTATCATGCAATCAACTTTTGCCTGTCAGAGAGTATGTGCTATGCTTATACATCATGGCAGTGTCTAGCAATTAGCTGAATATGGGGCACACCTGTGCTGGAGAAAACGCCTGCCAGAATGGTAACCAAATGGAATAACTGGTGACATAGGAAAACACACTGGTAAATGAATAATATTTATATTTAACACATTTCAGTGTGTTTTAAAAATTAAAGTTGTGAAAATAGAGGAACAAGTATTTTTATTTATACTTCATTAATTAATTTAAATTCAACCCATCCCCCAACTGCCTCCCCTCTGGCAACCACCAGTTTGTTTTTTCTATTTAATAAGCATCTGAGTTTTTTGTTGTTGTTGCTTGTTTGTCTCTTTCTTTTCTTTTCTTTGCTTGTCTATTTGTTTTGTTTCTTAAATTCCACATGTGAATGAAATCATATGGTATTTGTCTTTCTCTGACTTATTTCACTTAGTATTGTAGTTTCTAGTCCATCCATTATTGCAAATGTCAAGGTTTTGTTTCTGTGGCTGAGTTATAGTCCAGTGTGTGTGTGTGTGTGTGTGTGCACGCACACACACACACACACACACACGTTCTTTATCCATTCATCTATTAATGGACACTTGCGTTATTTCCGTATCTTGGCTGTTATAAATAGTGATGCATTAAACATAAGGGTGCATATATTTATTTGAATTTTTTTGTTTTGTTTTTGGATAAATACCCAGGAGTGGAATTACTGGATCATGTGGCATTTCTATTTTTAATTTTCTGAGGAACCACTATATTGTTTTCCACAGTGGCTGTACCAATTTGTGTTCTTACAGCAAAGGTTCCTTTTTCTCCATGTCCTTGCCAACTTTGTTGTTTCTTGTGTTTCTGATTTTAGCCATTTTGACAGGTATAAAGTGATGTCTCATTTGGTTTTAATTTACATTTCCCTGATGATTAGTGATCTTGAACATATTTTCATGTATCTGTTGGCCATCTGTATGTTTTTGGAAAAATGTCTATTCAGGTCCTCTGCCCACTTTTAATTGGGTTATTTGGGGGTTTTGTGGTGTTGAGTTGTGTAAGTGCTTTATATATTTTGGATATTAGCCCTTTATCAGATATATCATTTGCAGATATCTTCTCCCATTCAGTAGGTTGGCTTTTTGTTTTGTTGATGGTTTCCTTTGCTATGCAAAAGCTTTTTTGGTGTAGTCCCAATAGTATATTTTGCTTTTGTTTCCCTTGCCAGAGGAGACATAACTAGAAAAATTTTTCCATGGCTAAATCAATGAAAGTACTGCCTATGTTTTCTTCTAGGAATTTTGTGGTTTCAGGTCTCACATTCAGGTCTTTAATGCATGTTGAATTTGTTTTTGTGTATGGTGTAAGAAAATAAAATGAGTCTTTTTAAAATTAGATTTGAATCATATATACAAGGAAATCCTTAAAACACTAAGTTTTTCAGACAAGTATTTAAAATCATTAGCCAAATCCAATGAGCCATTCAGTTTTTGAAACCCAAATGTAATAGTTCTCCTAAGTAGTTATTCAGTACCCACATAAATATCCCTGCATCCTGGGACAGACCATTTTGTTCTTGGGGCATCTCTGATCCTGAGAAAATTCTTTACAGTGAGCTGAAATGTTTTCCTGAAACTTGTATCATGTTCCAAGTCTACTCCTTGGGATCAGACTGAACAAATCTTTTGACATTATGGTGACTCTTCAGATATTAGAAAGTGATTCTTTTTTTTTTTTTTAAGTTTTGATTTAAATTCCAGTTAGTTAACATCCAGTGTAATATTAGTTTCAGGTATACAGTAGAGTGGTTCAACACTTCCATACATTACCCAGAGCTCATCACAACAAGTACACTCTTTAATTCCCATCACCTATTTCACACACTCCCCTCCCTTCTGGTAACCATCAGTTCTCTATAGTTAAGAGTCTGTTTATTGGTTTGCCTCTCTCTCTCTCTTTTTCCCTTTGCTCATTTGTTTTGTTTCTTAAATTCCACATATCAGTGAAATCGTTTGGTATTAGTCTTTCTCTGACTGACTTATTTCACTTAGCATAATACTCTCTAGTTCCATCCGTGTCATTGCAAATGGCAAGAGTTCATTCCTTTTTTATGGCTGAGTAATATTCCATTCCATGCGCACGTGCACGCGCGCACGCACACACACACATATATCACATCTTCTTTATTCATTCATCAGTTGATGGACACTTGGGCTGTTTTCATAATTTGGCTATTGTAGATAATGCTGCTATAAACATCAGGATGCACGTATCCCTTTGAATTAGTATTTTTGTAATCTTTGGGTAAATATCTAGTGCCATTGCTGGATCATAGGGTAATTCTATTTTTAACTTTTGAGGAAGCTCCATACTTTTTTCCACAGTAGCTGTACCAGAGAATGATTCTTATATCTTACTTGAATTTCTCCATCTGAAGGCCCAATATCCTTAGTTCTTTCAATTTTTTTCCCATATAACTTGTTTCAATTGCCCTCCATTATGTCCTCTTTTCGAAATGAGTTTCATAAGCCTATATGCCTGTTAACAAATGGTACCTGGGCCTGAATACAGACCTGCATGTGGGTTTGACTTTATAGAAAATCATCACTAATTATTACTCTTCTCATACGTATGAAGAAACCTTAAATTTCATTGAACTAAGCTTCCATTAATTATGCTATTTACTCTATTTGATATTATTGCCAAAAAGTTCAGTTTTTCTCCCCAAATATGCATATTTTGATGTTAAAAATCTGCTTTAGACATTTGGTTTTAGGAACTGGAATGAAAGATTTTAAATTTAATTCATATAAATATTACTTGGACCCATTCCATTCTATCATTTTGATTTCTAGTTCTGTCAGCCATTATATTTCTTTATGTAGCCTTGTGATATGAAAATGTGATAAAAATTCTCTGTGTTTATTCAAGTAAGGAGTGAAGGAGAATTGTTAAAATCATTAGTGAGAACTGTTTGAGTTTCAGTATTTCTAAAGTTTAGGTATATTGTGTCTACTACATTTGCAAAATATTCCAGTTTAACAACTTTATTATTAATTTAAAAAATTATGCTTACTGAATCCATGGTATCTCTGTAATGTACTGACAAACTATCATTCCATCCTGGAATTTCACTCAGGATTGATGTTAAACTCACCATTCTATTTGATTGTAGAAATCTCCCAACCTTTTTTTCCTGCCTGTTGGATAATTGCAACATTTTTAGTTTTTTGGTGCTAATAAAGTAAAAAATATGGTGGCTGGTAAATTTTGGTAGTTCTAGGAAAAAGCTTACTGGTATCCACCAACACAACTCAGAAAGTAGAATTTGCTTCAGTGAATTTGCCAAAATTCAAGCTGTTTTTCACCTTTGAGCATGCTATGAATGGATTTGTTTCTCAGGAAGGAACTTCCATTAGCCCAATTCATTGGAGACAGATGTACAAACAAAGCTATTATTCTATCAAATTATAATGAGACACAACTCTCATGGAGACCATAGAATTCTGTATATTGATTTACATAACACTGAAATTTGACTGAGAGGATTAGCTTGGTAGGCATTAAATTGAATCAACTATTCAATGGAATAAGGTAGCTGCAGCAGTCTCCTCAAGCTAGATACCTTAGGTTAGGAATGAACTGTTCAAATCTGTGAGCTAGAACACCTATTTTCTTCTCTTCTAGACATAACAGTCTCTTTCAGATTGACAGGTCTTTTCATATTCATTCATTCAGTCAAGACTTGGTTGCCTGGAAGTCTTTCATTTTCATTAGATTACTTTTATATCTCAGATTCATACTGCTTTATGTCAGTTTTATAATTCTGAAGGAAATCTTACTTTTCTTATTTCCAAATGGAAAAAAATAGCAAACATTTATAAATTGGTGGCTGACATCTGAATCCAGCATAGACAGAATTTTTTCATCTGATTTTTTATTTCTTTTGTGTTTGACCTGTAAATACTTTTTGCAATTGGATGGTAATATTTTACATTAAAATCTGGATTTTTGAGTACTCCTGAAAAATTATAGGGCCTGCCAACTAAAGGGCATATGCCCTCATACCAACAACTGATTGGAACTGAGTAGTGCTGCTCACTCTAGACAGAGCCTGTGCTCCCCATTTCACTCTACCCCTACTGGTCTACCTCACTCATTTATACTACTTGTCTGCCCCCTAGAGGCATTTGAATTTGACAAACTTGAATATTGTCTGTAGTTACATTTTCTTCCCACTACCCCCTAAGAATACCATCTAGCTTCCAACCATTTCCTTGAATACTGTCAACTGTGGTTCAGTAATCTCGCTTGCAATTCTATTAATACCCTGAGATATAATATGTCAGGTTAAAGACATTTGTCCTCATTGGAGGTGGCTAGATACATTTTGAGAGTCTCTTTAATCATGTTTTCCTTCCTTTCCATTTCCTATCCACTAACAATATCTCCAGTATTGAGCATTGTGTCTATTCCTCATTTAATCATTTTACTTAAGTTAGTCTTCCATAACAATAGTGAAATGTTTATCTCAATGCAAAAATTTGCTATTATGAGTAATAATGTAATCATTTTATACAGCATTCTCTGGGAACTTGTTAATAAATAAATATATTGCTTTATATGCATAACAAAAATACAAGGAGAAATATAACAGTATTGCTAGGAATCTTATGCTACAGGCAGTATAAACAAAGCAAGATTAAAAAACAACTGCTCTGACCAAAGGAGGAAAAGGAATGAAATAAACAGAGCAGGTCTACCTTGGAGTTTTTGGTGTGATTTTGCAAGACTAGAGAGACCAATAATGGAGAGACACATTACGGGTTAGTATAAAGATGGGTTTGGCTCTCAGTGAGCTGATTTAAAATGCTAACTGCTTTAGCCATGAGTATTTGGGCAAGACTCTTATGAATTGAGCCTTAATTTTCTCAACTATAGAAATAAAATTAAGAAAGAGTTTTGCTCTTATTTTTGAAACTTCCTGTTTTTCAGCATATTTTAGGGTTTTAGAGAAAATGGAAAATGAGAATTCAGCTTTGTAATCTCTTTGCATCCCATAGGTGTTTGCCCTTAATTTTCAAGGCATCTTGCTTAATACTTACATTTATTTATTATGGATTTGCTTGTGGATTTAGGATAGTTTCTCTTGCTTGTTTCTTACTGCTAACACATCTTATGAAATCTCAAAATAACTTGTTTGCACGATATCACAAATTATAAGCACAGAGATATAGGTACTACATATTTTCTTTCAATTTTGATCGACTTAGTGCTAGGAAGTCGAGGGAATAAAGGATTTCAATACTGTTTGGTCCTGAAAAACTTAATTTGTAGAATGGTTATATATACCCTAGCAGGGAAATTCTGGTAACAGTGTTAAATATGATAGAATTTTGTTGGAGGCTTAAATATAGAATGGTTAAATGCACAAAAACATCACACTTAAGAATATTAAATTATTGTGATATTTTTTCAGTAGTATAGTTTTACTGAATTTGCTCTACAAAGACTGTAACTGGATTTACTTTGAACGTTATAGGAAATGTATTGGCTTTCTTATCTGCTGGTGACTTACTCTACCTTTAGCCTCGAACCTCAAACACCTTGTAATTTCCTCCTAAATCAAGGCTATAATATAACTTAATTTTGAAAATGCGAAGTACTTTTGGTTATACAAACCTGGGTTCAGAACTTGAAAATGGTACTTTTTAACTCCTCAGTGTTGGATAATTTATTTAAAACTTGGGGCACCTGGGTGACTCAGTCAGCTAAGCGTCCAACTCTTGATTTTGGCTCAGGTCATGATCTCAGGGCTGTGAGATCCAGACCCTCGAGAGTTGGGCTCTGCACTCAAGGGGGGAATCTGCTGGAGATTCTCTCTCTCCCTCTCCCTCTGCCCCTCCCCCCTACTCGTATTCACTTTCTCTCTCTCTAAAATAAATAAATATATCTTAAAAAAATAACCCTCTTGGCCTTAAGTTTTGTCGCCTGTAAAATAAGGAAAATAATATTTACTCTAGAGTATGTTGTGAGAATTACTTGAAGTTATAAATATTGTCATTTAGAATATATTCTATTCTGTAAATGTTAGTATTCTCCTTCCTCCCTCCTTCCCTTCCTTCTTTCCCTTCCTTCCTTTCATTTATAGGATATGTATTTAATGCTTATATAATATGCATTTCTACTAAATCATATGCATTTAAAAATTCAACCCATTGTCTTTTGGGCACCTCCTCTGGGCTAAGACACTTTGATAAGTACTGGGATTCAGAGATGAAGAAAATGTGTTCCTGTTTTTAAAGTGATAAAAACTGAAATGTAAATAAACCAACAATTACAATACAGTGTGACATGTTCCATTTTTAGCAGGAAGTGCTATAATACTCATAAGCATCCAGGTCAGCCTGGAAGGTCAGGAAAGTCATCTATATAGGAGAATGCACTTCAGCTGTCAGTTAGCAAGGAGGAGGAATGATCTAGGTGGATGAGGAAAAGAATCAGGCTGAGGCCTAAAAGTACCTGGCATGTTTAGGAACCTACAAATTAACTGACGAGACTAACACATGGGATGTGTTGGAGGCCCATGAAGGGAGCAACAAATGTGATGGTAGAAACAGAGACAAGATAATAAGGGGCTTTGTGTGCCATTTTTAGAGGTTATACTATCTTCTACCTGGTTTTCTTCATAGTTATAATTTTGAATGGCTGCATAATATACATTATTCATGGGTTCCATTGCTTGTCCCATTTTCTGTCTAGACAATAATCCTTATGGCTGTGGTTCTCAACCTTGGCTATACATTAGAATCACCTGTGGGGGGTGCTTAAGGAAAATGAAGTCTCAGCCCACCCCTAGAGATTCTGATTAAATTGTTGTGATGGTCTGGGTGGGGGGATGTGATATCTTTGAGTGACTGTTGCCTCAAGCAATTTCATTTTTTCTATTTGGATAGCTGAGCATTTGTTCTTATTGGGGTTTTCTCATTCATTTTTTCCTTTATGTCTGCTTTAGTCTATAAGTTACTTGAAGGATCTTCTCACAAAATCATCTCATCTACAACAAAATTCAAACAAAATTGGGACCCAGAATAATGAACATAAGATCAGGAAGTCAAGACTAAGGGAGGGCATCAAGTGTTCTGATATACAAAAGTTGAAATGAGATAAAACAAATAAAAATAATTCTTAATATAAATTTCTGAGGAAACCGCTTTTCTTATCATTTAACCATAAGTGGTATTCCTCATCTGGGAACTGCTTTAGACAAGGAATGCTGTGGTAGATATCTACATTCATAAATCTTTTCATGCTTTTTGGGGTAGTATTTTCAGCAGAATTACTAGGTAGAAAGACTTATAACCCTTTCTAAAACATTGTACTGATTTACAACATCACCAGCAATGAAAGAACACCTGCCAGAAAATTCTGACAGTGAAGCAACATGCTAATTGTGAAATTTCTCATTGTCTCAGAGTTTTGGCTGAAAACAAAACAATACACAACAAATCAGTTATACAGATAGGATAATCTGGGCATAAAATAGAAGAGGACAGAGATCAGATACCTAGAATTTCTTTGAAGAGAGAGTTACATGTGTTCTGTGGCATTTCTTCTCTCACTCCCCAAGGAGGAGGAGAGGGGATATTTCTACAGCTCAAGTGAAGTTGGATGAGCTCTAAGGTAACCGTTTCAGTGCCCTGTGTCTCCTGACACTGAAGTTACACAGACTGGTATTCAACGCATGTCTGAGAAGTTCAAAAGTGATAGCCTGGCTACCTAGGCCCTGTAGAGAGGAGCCAGCTGCATTACTCCCAGATGGGACAAAGATGTTCAGATTTTTCCTTGTCCAAATGGAGTAGGGGAAGGGAACTTGACTGTATCATCTTGAAAGGGACTCTACCCTGGAGAGTCCAAGAGTCATCTTCTGGTAGAAGCAAGTCTTCTGGGTAGGGGAAGACTTTTCCAATAGACAAAGCCTCAGAAACTACTGATTGAGGGAACTTGTCTTAAAAGCCAACATGAAGGTATCCTCTACTTTGAAGGAACTGAGAATTTCTCTGAAATGCTTCAGGAGAAAACAAGCAGGCCCTGATGTCAAAAACAGCCCCTTTCCCATAATCCATCTTTCCCAGACCCAACTCTAGAGAGACTAAAATAACAGCTAGAGAATGATTATGAAGAAGTGGAGTAAAGAAAAAGTAAAGAAGGTGCTTATATTCCTTCTCATTCTGCAGATTTATGAGTCTAGGGTAGGCCAAAACTGGAGAAGAGAAGAAGGATTGCATTAATTTATGGCTTGGAGTTTTGATATTAGAGTGGACTGAACTTACACTTTCTGTAATTGACTACAAGTAGCTTTAAGATCTGATCAGTCAGGGACAGTGGTGAGGAAGATAAGTTGGTTATTGCCTGTCTATGACTGGTCGAGTAAACTCCTTTAGTAACCTCAACCATTATATCTTATGGATATTTTCATTGATTGGAAATTCTAACTGATTGCATTTTAAAATATGTTCAGCTTTTCCATTCTTATTTCTTCTTTGCTTCAAAGCTGAAAAAGTTACTCTTTTATAGATCTAATATTCTATACTCTTTTGTCATTTTCTAGCAATTGCTTTAAAAATATTTAGCTATTTCATCTCTTTGTGGTTTACCTTAGTATGTAGTAAAATGTTCATTAAATATAAATTATCCCAGATTACTACCCATATCTGAAAATTGGCACATTTTTATTTATTCACTTTGTCCTTTTATATGTAGGCCTAAATGTTTTTTACTCTTCAGATAGAAAATTGGAGATATTCTTAGATTTTTTTTTTTTAATCTAGAGTCCAAGGCTGAAACTGGTGGAAGGAATTGTTTGTGGAAGGTGGGAGTGAAGTTTTAGCATATTCCAGGCAGCATTTGGCACAATTGGCCACTTGCTCCTTTTAAAAACTGGCCCTTCTCCTACAAGAAGCTTCAAGAGACTATTCTCATTTTCTTCTACTTCTTTCCCCCTCTTTTTACCAGTTATTTCACTTCTATCCTAACACTAAATGTGGGAATTCCTCTGGATCTGGTTTTCGATATGTATTCCTTTTCTATACTTTTTTTCCCAGGAAACTCAAATACTAATCATTTAAAACATATATTGGTGGAACATGAGGTGCCTGGCTGGCTCAGTGGAGTGTGCAACTCTTGAACTTAGGGTTGTGAGTTCAAGCCCCACACTGGGGTAGAGATTACTTAAAAAATAAAATCTTAGGGGTGCCTGGGTGGCTCAGTCAGTTAAGCTGCCAACTCTTGATTTCGGCTCAGGTCATGACCTTAGACCCCTGGGATTGAGCCCCACGTTGGGCTCCCCATTCAGTGGGGAGTCTGCTTCAGGATTCTCTCTCTCCCTCTGCCCCTCTCCCCCCAAATAAATAAATCTTTAAAAAAAATGAAAAGAAAGAAAAAAATGTTTTCTTTAAAAAAAAAAAGAAAAAAACCCATATTGATGGAGCTTAAATCTGAATCCCGTACCCTGGCAGCTTCTGTGTGCTCTAGAGTCATATATTCAGTTTTCCCCCATTGTGGGGGAAATGGCTAAAGTCATCTAACCAGTTGCTAATGCATCCTTGACTTTTTTTTCTTTACAGTTTCCTTCCATATCTAAGTTATTAATAAAAGTAACTAATTCCAATGCCGAAATATATTTCTATATATTTTCTTCTCTACATGTTTTATTTTTACTGCATTATTTCAAACCTCTAATTGCTCTAGGCAATTTATAACATCCTAAAAGACCCCTCCCCTCTATGGTACCCTATTTTTTTTATTTTTATTTTTTTTTTGCCTATTTGCCTATTGAGAAGGTTGATTTAAGTCCTTTATATGTAAAGGTCCTTTATAAAATTCTTTGCTTCATTATTTTGTAGTTATTTGATCAGGTATTGATTTAGTAATTTAAAATAAAGTATTTTATTGTATCTGTTTAATTATTTTATTGAGTATGTATTTGTGTGTTTCCATACTCTTAAAGTATGGAATTCCACATACATTATATGATCTAATTCATTGATTTAAAAACTTTCTTTTTTTAAATGATTTTGTTGGTTCTCTAACTAAAATAATGCAGTTTTTATTTTTTAATTGGCAGGATATGTGCTGTTTGATAAAAGTTACATTGATTGACTTCATTTCCTATAAATTAACATTTGTAGCCCTATTTTATTCTCTAGGCTAGAGTATCTATTTTCTTTTCTTTTCTTTCTTTTCTTTTCTTTTCTTTCTTTTCTCTTTTCTTTTCTCCTCTCCTCTTCTGTCCTCTCCTCTCCTCTCCTCTTCGATGTTATTTTTCACTTTATTCTTACCACTATCTCCATTGAATAATAGCATCTGTTGTTTTGCATCAACAGTAATCTCTGTTGAAAAATCTCCCAAAGATTCCTGGCTTAAATTGTTGTTGTTGTTGCAATAAGTAACTAAGACAAATTGAACTTTGCAACTGATACTATGTATGAAAATAGTTATAATCATTGTGTTTTTCTCTAACTTCCTTCTCTCTGTTATATTTTCCTTGGCTAGGTGATACACTTTTAAATATTTTGTATGACTTGCAGGGAGTCTTAAAAATTGACTTTTAATAAAATCATTATACACTGACTATGATTGATTTCATAAATTTATCTTTAATTCAATAATATTTATTGTTCATCTACTACACATCAGACAATGATGTTAACAGGTATTTCCTATTCATACTGGCATTAGCTCATGGGGATATCATTTTAATTACATTTTAGAAATATTTTCACCAGTTTTATTAAGTCCAAATCATTGGGATAACTTATGGGACTGTAGTCATTTCTGTATTTAAATTTCAATTTTCTTATGATTCTTTTTTTTCCAAACTAAGAGCACCTACCAACTGATCTTTCTTTGTACAAAGAGGTTTTCAGTTTATAATTCTAAGTTAACAGTACTTGCTGAGTCTTGACTATGTTTTTTACACTGAGCAATAAAACACAGTCCTTCCATCATAGAGGCCAATTGGCGAAGAAGACCACATTCTAGTAAACAAATAAATGTGTAATTATAAATTGTGTTAAATAGTTTGGAGAAAATAATATGTATTGAGAGAGAATAACATCAATGAATTTGTTTTGTTGATCTAGCTCAAAATATTCAATCCAACCTTTTGCCTGAGTTGTGGATACACATTTTTTTTACTGTCTGCTATGTATTTCCATTGTGTATGAACATATGGTACCTCAAACATAACATCTCCTCCTCCTCCCTTTCCTTTTCCTCCTCCTCTTCCTCTTTTTTCTCATTTCCCATTTATTGAATGCTTACTTTCTACCATGAAATGTGGTGGGAATTTTATAAATGGTGACTCTGTAAATTTTAATTGCAGGGTAACTTAATATTATTATGCTTATTTTATTGAGAAGAGAATTGAGAGTCATAAAGTGTGAAGTAACTTTCTTTTGGTCACTCATTAGCAAGTGTTCAAGCAGGTATGCTAATTTCTGACTCCAAAGTTCATGTTCTTTCTTCTCTGGATGTCATCTGCCCAGCATTTATTATGTGCCCATTCTGTACTAAGATTACATGCATTTCTTCAAGTAATCATTACAACAACACCATGAAGTAGATACTATTACCATTTTACATGTGAGATGTGAGACTCAGAAAAGTTAAATAACTGTCCCAGTGGCACATAGTAAGAAACTGAGGTGGGCTATGAATCCAGAACCATAAATACCTAAAGACCATGCTTTTTCCCATTTACCATGTACCATCATTTCCTTCTATGATACTAGAAGGTATTGTTTATTTTTTTTCTTGCCTGTGAACACCGTGAGGGCATAGATGAAATCTTCAGACTATATAAGATGGACACTCAGTAGTTGTCTCTTAAATGAAAGATTCTATAGGTAGCTTATTTAATAAGTTGTTAAAATTGTATATAACTTGACTATAATTATTTTACTCATTTTGGAGCAAAAACCCATCCTCGTGTTTAGGCTACAATATTTGAAACAATTTTCCTCAGCCAGGCCTATAACTCTGTGAATACTGTCATTTAGTCAAGATAAACTCCAGCTTCCTCTATGGGATTATGTTCCAATAAGAGAGATGCTTTTCATATCCCATTTACTCACTAATCCATTCAAAAGACATTTGAGTATCTACTAGGTATCTTGCATTATACTAGGCTCTGTGAATACAATGACAGGGATAAACCACATTGGTCCTACTTTATGAGCAACCTAGTGAGAGAAAGACCAATAACCAAATAATAACACTGATATATATATAAAATTACAAAGTAAGATAAATGTGATGAATTCAATACTAAGAAAGTTTATCTGTTATTAGAAGACAAGCCTAATTTGGAGGTAATAGTGAATGTAGGGAGATCTATCAAGAAGGCATCCATTTGAACTAGGGTATGAGAGATTTTTAAGATCCTAGTAATGCCTATAATACTTGGGAGAGAGTGTAGGTATAGTACCTTACTAGAAAGTTATACCTTTAGTTGTTCATGCATATCCTTGGAATCCAGCAGATAATACAAAATATATATTTATTCTTCCATTAAGTCACTTATCAATCCACACAGAAATCTCCTATAATTGGCATGTAAGAGACTTTTTTCTTTTTTCCTATTTCTTGTTTCCTTCACTGTTCCGTTAGAAGTCTTCTGTCCATTCACCCTCTTGTTAGGATATCAGATCCGTCCTGCAGTTCCTATATGCCTCTGGAGATGGCTCCATGGGAGGAAGGAGGAAATAATTCCAGGTAACTAGAATGGAATGGATAATCTTCTTGTGAAAGAGAACAGTGCATTCAGGAAACCAGGGCGGGGGAAGGAAGAGATGGCTACATGGCTGGAGCACAGGGAAAGAGTGATTTGAAAAGAGGTATAGAAAAGATAGAGGTCATATAATGATTTGAGCTCAAGGTTCACCAAGTGCGTAAAGTTGAAAATGAGTGCAAAATGTTGGGCTCATTTCTTTCTTTTGTTTTCATGACCATAAAACTCCCTCAGAGAAGGTATTTTTAAAATTTATTTTTAATTTATTTTTTCTCCCAAAGTTTTATTTAAATTCTAGTTGCTTAACATGTAGTGTACTATTGGTTTCAGGAGTAGAATTTAGTGATTCATCACTTAACTATAACACCCAGTACTCATCATAACAAGTACCCTCCTTAATACTCATCACCCATTTATCCCATCCCCCCCCATCAACTCTGTTCTCTATCACTAAGAGTCTCTTATGGTTTGCTTTCCTCTCTCTCTCATATTTTCCTCTTCCCATGTGTTCATCTATTTTGTTTCTTAAATTCTACGTATGAGTGAAATTATATGGTATTTATCTTTCTCTGACTGACTTATTTTGCTTAGCATGGTACACTTTAGCTCCATCCACGTTGTTGCAAATGGCAAGATTTCATTCTTTTTGATGACTGAGTAATATTCCATATATATATATATATATATATATATATATGGAATTATATATATATCCATTCATCAGTTGATGGACACTTGAGCTCTTTTCATAATTTGGCTATTGTTGATAATGCTGCTATAAACATCAGGGTGCATGTATCCCTTTGAATCTGTGTTTTTGTATCCTTTGGGTAAATACCCAGTAGTGCAATTGCTGGATCATAGGATAGTTCTATTTTTAACTTTTTGAGGAACCTCAGTACTGTTTTCGAGGGTGGCTCTACCAGTTTGCATTCCCACCAACAGTGTAAGAGGGTTCCCCTTTCTCCGCATCCTCCCCAACATCTGTTATTTCCTATGTTGTTAATTTTAGCCATTCTGACAAGTGTGGAGTAGTATCTCATTATGGTTTTGATTTGCATTTCCCTGATTATGAGTGATATTGAGCATCTTTTCATCTAGATGTCTTCTTTGGAGAAATGTCTATTCATCTGCCCATTTCATAAGTGGATTATTTGTTTTTTGGGTGTTGAGTTTGAGAAGGTCTTTATAGATTTTGGATACTAACCCTTTATTAGATATGTCATTTGCAAATATCTTTTCCTATTCTGTAGGATGCATTTCAGTTTTGTTGATTGTTTCCTTCACTGTGCAGAAGCTTTTTATCTTGATGAAGTCCCAGTAGTTCAGTTTTACTTTTGTTTCCCTTGCCTCCTGCAAAGTGTCTAGTAAGAAGTTGCTACAGCTGAGGTCAAAGAGGTTGTTGACTGTGTTCTCTTCTAGGATTTTGATGTTTCCTGTCTCACATTTAGGTCTTTCATTGATTTTGAGTCTATTTTTGTGTATGGAATAAGAAAGTGGTCCAGTTTCATTCTTCTTCATGTTGCTATCCAGTTTTCCCAACACCATTTGTTGAAGAGACTCTTTTTTCCATTGGATATTTTTTCCTGCCTTTTTGAATATTAGTTGAGTATATTGTTGTGGGTCCATGTTTGGGTTTTCTATTCTATTCCATTGATCTGTGTGTCTGTTTTTGTGCCAGTACCATACTGTCTTGATGACTACAGCTTTGTAGCATAGCTTAAAGCCTAGAGTTGTGATGCCTTCAGCTTTGCTTTTCTTTGCAGGATTGCTTTGACTATTTGGAGTCTTTTGTGGTTCCATACAAATTTTAAGATTGTTTGTTTTAGCTCTGTGAAAAATGCTGATGGTATTTTGATAAGCTGTGCCTTAAATGTGTAGATTTCTTTGGGTACTACAGACATTTTAACAATGTTAAAATTGTTTTTGGTGCAATTGTAAATGGGATCGATTCCTTGATTTCCTTTTCTGCTGCTTCATTACTGGTGTATAGGAATGCAACAGATTTCTGTACATTGATTTTATATCCTGTGACTTTGCTGAATTTATGTATTAGTTCTAGCAATTTTTTGGTGAACCCTTATTGATTTTCTACATAAGGTATCATGTCGTCTGCAATAGTGGAAGTTTGACCTCTTCCTTGCTGATTTGAATGCCTTTTATTTCTTTTTGTTGTCTGATTGCTGAGACTAAGACTTCCAGTACTCTGTTAAATAGTAATGCTGAGAGTGGACATCCCTTTTTTGTTCCTGGCCATAGAGGAAAGCTCTCAATTTTTCCTGATTGAAGATAATATTAGCTGTGCATCTTTCATATATGGTTTTTATGATGTTGAGGTATGTTCCCTCTATATCTACTTTGTTGAGGGTTTTTATCAAGAATGGATGCTGTATTTTGTCAGATGCTTTTTCTGCATCTATTGAGAGGATCATATGGTTCTTATCCTTTCTTTTATTAATGTGGTATATCATGTTTGATTTGTGGATATTGAGCCACCCCTGCATAGGCTCATTTCTTTGCAGTTCCTCTTTCTCCAGGATCTTAGACCATTAAGTCCCGCTGCTTTGGTAGTCCCATACTCCAATTTTTGTTTCTCCAGGTCCCTTAGACTGCAGGAAGCTCTAGAGCATCAGAATGTCACTGTCTGCATCTTTTCAGCACCTGTGACCTGTGCTGCAAATTTATAGATGTCCTAAGGGAAGTGTGAGTCAAAAGTGTCTGGTTCACCCAAATGTCTTCAAGTCCTAGCTGCTGTGATTGCTTTTCTGTGCTTTTTAAGCCTTTATTTTATTTTAGTTATTTTTTTAAATTTTATTTTATTACGTTAATCACCATACATTACATCATTAGTTTTTGATGTAGTGTTCCATGATTCATTGTTTGCGTATAACACCCAGTGCTTCATTCAATACGTACCCTCCTTAATACCCATCACTGGACTAACCCATCCCCCCACCCCCTCCCCTCTAAAACCCTCAGTTTGTTTCTCAGAGTCCATAGTCTCACATGGTTTGTCTCCCCCTCTGATTTCCTTTTTCCCCCTTCTGATTTCATTTTTCCCTTCCTATGATCTTCTTCTTCTTTTTTTTTTTAACATATAATACATTATTTGTTTCAGAGGTGCAGGTCTGTGATTCAACAGTCTTACACAATTCACAGCATTTACCATAGCACATACCCTCCCCCATGTCTATCACCCAGCCACCCCATCCCTCCCACCCCCGACCACTCTAAAGAAGCATTAATTAGACTGGCATCTGGCTTCTCAAAAGAAATACCAGAAGCCAGAAGCACATGCCACAATATCTTCTACCTTAATACCAAAGGTTGATAAACACATGATTATAAGTGTAACCACATTATTATTCATCCTAAAGGAAATATAAATTTCATCCTGCAATATATAAAAAGGATGACATATCAGGGCTAAGTAGGCTTTATTCCAGGAATTCAGGATTAATTTAACATCTGAAAATTAATTAATATAACTTACTACATTAAAAAAGAAAAATTGCATGGCTACCTCAGTAAAGTAAGCAAAAACATTCAATATCTATTCATGATATACAATCTTAGCAAACTTGGAGGAAAAAAGAATTTCCTTAATCTGATATATGGTATTTTCGAAAAATCTGCAGGAAATCATACCTAGTGGTGAAATGTTAAAATCTTTTGTCTGAGATCAAGAGTGAAGCAAGAATGCTACTCTGTAATGTTCTACTTGTAATAAGGAATTAAAAAGAAAAATAAGGAAAAAGGAAATAAGCCTTTAAAGAAAGAAGTAAAAGTTCTATTAAATATGATATGATTGGATACATATCAAATAAAAAAATCTATGGAAATATTTTTAGGATTATTAGGCAAATTTAATAAGGTGGCTGGATATAAGAATAATATAAAAATCAATTATAGTTCTATATACCAGTAACAATGAGGCAAAATGCAATTTATAACATCTTTCAATAACATAAAAATATTAATTAATTAGACACATAGCTAACAAAAATGTAGAGACCTATACAGAAAACTATAAAATGTTATTGGGAGATGCTAAAGAAGACCTAAATAAATGGAGAACTATAGCATAATTGAAATATTCAATATTGTAAAGATATTAATTCTCCCCAAATTTATTTATGGATTGAATGCAATTCAGTTCAAAAGCCTAAAAGGTAATTTTTGAGACTTGAAAGAAAAGCAAATTTTAAAATCTACATAAATATACAGACTGTCAAAATAGATAAGACAATCTTAATGACAAAGAACAGGGTAGGAAGAATTGTTCTACCAGATTAACTATAAAGCCACAGGAATTAAGATTGTATGGCTAGAATAGACAGATGGACCAATGGAGCAGAACAGAGAGCCCACAAGCCGATTATTTTCATTATCTATTGCTGTGTAACAAATTGTCCCAAAACTTAGTGGCTTAAACATCAACAACCATTTATTTTCTCTCATGACTCTATGGATGCAGCAGAATGGTTCTTTTCCTCAAAATGATGTCAGCTGGAGCTATAGTCTTCAGGAATCTCAACAAGGACAGAATTTCCTAGATGGCTTATTAATATGTCTAGCAGTTAGTTCTGGCCTTTGGCTGAGAGATCACTAGGTCTGTTGATCACAGCATCTCAAATCTCCATTTGGCCTTTCTGCAAGGTTCGGCCTTCTCACAAGATTCTAAGGAGTTCTAAGAAGGAGTGTTCCAAACATACAAAAGAAGAAACTACCCATATCTTAGGGTTTACTTTGGGAATTCACACAGCATCACTTTTGCCACATTCTAATGGTCAAAGTAGGTTACAGGGTCAGCCCAGATTCAAGGGGATGGGAGGGGGCAGGAAATATTTTCTACCTGTCAATGGGAGGAGTGACAAAGAATTTGCAGTCACCTTTAGTCTATCACAGAGCCACACATATCTGTATACTTGACTAGTACAAAGATGACATTATAGCTAAAGATTTGACTTTTCAGTATATGGTACAGAAAGAATTGGATGGAAAAAAGTGAAACTTGACTGTACATCATACCCTAATCAAAAATAAATTTCAGTAGGGTTGTATACTTAAATGTGATGGCAAAAAAATTACATTTAAATAATCCTATAGAAAAATAACATTGTGGGGGCGCCTGGGTGGCTCATTCGTTAAGCGTCTGCCTTCCGCTCGGGTCATGATCCCGGGGTCCTGGGATTGAGCCCCGCATCGGGCTCCCTGCTCAGCGGGAAGCCTGCTTCTCCCTTTCCCACTCCCTCCTGCTTGTGTTCCCTCTCTCGCTGTCAATCTCTCTGTCAAATAAATAAAATCTTTAAAAAAAAAATAAAAATAGCATTGTGACCTTGGGTTAGGGATTTTTTTTAACTGCACACAAAATGCTTTAATCATGGGAAAATATTAAATTGGCCTACATTTTAACAGTTGCCATTGGTGCTCATGTCATATTCCCTTGACTCATCTCTAATTTCAGCCATAGCTAGTGGAAGGATAGTTCTGTGTTGACTCATACTCACCTCTCTGACTGTTTCATAGTTTCTGTCCCAGGACCTTTTGTAGTACCAAAGATTCTCTTAGCCAATGTGCAAACACAACCTGAAAATATGGGATTAATGACCCTAAGCACAGTCCTAAAACAGGAGGGCAATATCTGGGATAAATGCTTCAGTCCCCTGTCCTACAGAATCTACCTAGATTCTGTACAGTTCTCAGGAGGTTGTAGCAGAATTAAGCCCTGCTTCCTAGAGTGGTGATGTAAAAAACACACCTTTATATATCCTTTCCTCCCTAACTCTTCCTAGTCCCTCAACTCTAATACCTAGGATAATTTCCCAATTAAACAACTACATGCAAGTGCCTGTCTTGGGTCTGTTTTTGGAGGAATTCAAACTAAAACAACATTAAAATTAAGAATCACTGCTTACCAACGGTGTTAATAAAGAATAAGAAGAAGCCCACAGAATAGGAGTAGATATTTTCACAAAATGTAATCAAATAAAGCTTATATCCTGAACATTTAAAAAAGAAAACCTATAAATAAAGAGAATATTTTAGAAAAATAGACTTCTTTTGTATATAAGCCATTTACATAGGGAAGAGGTACTCAACTACAAATCCAAATTGAAGCACATAAGATGCCACTACACATCTACCAGAATGGCTAATATTCAGATAAGGACAATACCAAATTTTAAGCAGTAAAAATTCTTCTATGCAGTGCTATGGTCTGAAGTTTGTGTCCCCCTAAAATTCACATATTGAAATTCTAACTCCCAATGTTGATAGTGCTAGAAGGTTGGGGTTTGGAGAAATGATGAGGTAATGAGGATGGAGTCCTCATGAATGGGATTAGTGTCTTATAAAAGAGGTCTCAGAGAAATCTCTAGCTCCTTCTATTTTGGAGGAACTCAAACTAAAACATCAAAATTAAGGATCACTGTTTATCAATGGCATTATTCTGTCTCTCTGCATGGATACAAAGAGAAGGTACTTGCTATGAACCATGAAGAGGGCCCTCACCTGATTGTGCTGGCACCCTGATTTCAGACTTCAAGCCTCCAGAACTATGAGAATTAAATTTCTGTTGTTTATAAGCTGTCCAGTCTGTAGTATTTTGTTATAGCAGCCCAAACAAACTAAGATACCCAGCTAGTGAGGATATGAATTGAACAATCAATTTGAAAAACTGGCATCATCAACCAAAATTAAAGATAGGCATACCCTTTGACATACTAATTCCATTCCAAGGTACACATCTAATAGGAATATATGAACAGGTCCCCATAATACGTTGTAATAGCCAAAAACTGGAAAGGATCCAAATGTCCAATCATCCTAGAATGGATAAATATATATGTTGTAGTCATACAGTGAAATATAATATAGCAAGGAAAATTAATATGCTAGAGCAGTATATATTACAGTATATATGTAATATAGATATAAAAATACATAAATTATGAATTTATGGACTGTTTTATTTCATCTTTATTACCCCATTATACCTACCTACAACATGGATCATTTTTGAGCAAATCTTATGTATCATATCTCTTCAAATGTAGAAATTTTTTTATGTACCTTTAAGACATGTTATTAAAAAACATACAATACCATTATCACACTAAGAAATTTAGTTTCTTAACATCATCAGTTATCCAATCAGTATTCAAATTTTCCTGATATTCTCAATTGTTTAACAGTTCCTTTGTTCAAATCAGGACCCACAAAATGGCTAACCTCTTTTATTTGACTGCTATGCCTCTTGAGTGGTGTGACTGTACATACTAGATTCTCCAGAGTCCTATTTCAATAGTATCCCTTTTAGCTCTCTAAAATATCCTATTTTGGATGAAAAAGTATATGGTTATTCTACAATTAATTCCTTTTTGTCTTTAAGCTCTCATTTTCTTTCTTTTCCTTTTTTACATTTTTGTTGTTGTTGTTTGAAGAAACTAGATTATTTGCCCTATAGAGTTTTCTAGTCTTGATATTTGTTAATTGCCTCTCCCTGTTGTTGTTAAATGTTCCTCTGTCTCCTGTATTTCCTGTAAACTGGAAGTTAGAATTAAAGGTTTGATTTGGTTTAGGCTCCGTGAGGGTCAGGGGGAGAATAGAGATGGTTTTGTTTACTTCTGTTAGAAAGAATGTAGAATCCACTTGTCTTTCTTTCAGTAAGGTTAGCAGTCATTGGTGATCATTGCTTAGATGTTATTATTTCAAAAGGAGTTTTCCAAACGGTGATTTTAATGTTCTGTTTCTTGATCTAGGAGGTAATTATGTGGGGGCTTTGCTTTATAATAATTCACTCAGCCATTTATAAACTTCTCTGTATATGTATTATATTTCATGAAAATTTTTAAAAATACGTATGTATGTAACTAAAAACGTATACGGCTATGAGTGGATAAACAGATGAAATTGGTGAGAAAAATTGTTATATTAAAATTATGAAGTTAACATGTTTTGCATATTAGGCAGAAGTTAATTACAGAAAGTAAATTTCCTTAGTATTCTCAGTACTAAAAACAAAGTTTAAATAATACTGATGAAAGAAAGATTATTCTAATGTGTCCATTTGTTTAGGAGAATTTCTAAACTTGCTTTCTATGTTAGACTCAGGTGAGAACTGTAAAAGTAGAAGGTGGTGATGGTGAACAGAAAGAAGGTTGGATGTGGCTTCATGAGGGTTAATGAGAAGAGGCTTATATCATTTTTAGTAAAATATATTAACAAAGATTACAGTGTTTAATGAAAAATTAATATATATACATTTAAAAATGATAACTTGATTAGGCCTTTGACATGAAAAAATCACAAATGTTTATTCAATTTGATGATTACAAAGTGATTTATGTGTTTATTACTCTACATTGCCGTTGATTCTAGATACAATGTCCCAGGATAGATTGACCAAAGTGATAGTGCTAGATTTAAAAATATACAAAAGTAATAAAGCCCCTACCAACTTGTTGATAGAGATGGAAAATGGAGAATCTTTTCTATTTGATAAGAGAGGTAAAATTATGCGTCTACAACTTTCTTGCTAAGGTGGGATTACTATTGTAGAGCAAATTCCCATGAAACTGCATTTTAAATAATATTTCCTAAGGGGTGCTAGGTCACTGAATTTAATTACTTCTGGGGAATAAAAAAGAAAAAAATTAACCTTATTGGCTCCTGGGAAAATATGCCATTGTTCTCTGGGGTACTCTGATTTATATTCAGGCTGTATTGGTTACTAGTGGCCAACAAACTCCAAAAGCCATCTGTCTATTAACTGATATTAATTGGGGATCTTGTAAGTTGGTTCACAGTCTTCTTCCAGCCATCCTACTGATGACCCATCTATTTCCCTAGCCTTTTAAAAAAATTTTTTTTGTTTTTTTTAATTTTTATTTTTTTAATTTAATTTAATTTTGTTATGTTAGTCACCATACAGTACATCATTAGTTTTTGATGTAGTGTTCCATGATTCATTGTTTTTGTATAACACCCACTGCTCCATGCAGTACGTGCCCTCCTTAATACCATCACTGGGCTAACCCATCCCCCCAACCCCCTCCCCTCTAAAACCATCAGTTTGTTTCTCAGAGTCCATAGTCTCTAATGGTTCATCTCCCCCTCCAATTTCCCCCCCTTCATTTTTTCCTTCCTTCTCCTAATGTCCTCCAAGCTATTCCTTATGTTCCACAAATAAGTGAAACCATATGATAATTGACTTTCTCTGCTTGACTTATTTGACTTAGCATAATTTCCTCCAGTCCCATCCATGTTGATGTAAAAGTTGGATATTCATCCTTTCTGATGGCTGAGTAATATTCCATTGTATATATGGACCACATCTTCTTTATCCATTCGTCTGTTGAAGGGCATCTCAGCTCTTTCCATGGTTTGGCTATTGTGGACATTGCTGCTATGAACGTTGGGGTGCATATGGCCCTTCTTTTCACTACATCTGTGTCTTTGGGGCAAATACCCAGGAGTGCAATTGCTGGGTCATA
>NC_138376.1:73309314-73335226 GCF_054177405.1 Leptonychotes weddellii
ATTCTCGCCATAGTCTTCACAATTGCTAGCCTGAATTCCATCTCTGACATCTTGGTTATATCTGCATCCATTTGTAAATCTGTAGCATAAGTCATAATCTCTGAGTCTTTCCTATTTTGGGGGCTCCTCCTCCTAGTCATTCTGTTGATGGGTGTTTGAGGGAATGTATAGAGTCCAAATTATTGACCAGAACCCAAGCAAGATGCACCTGTTTTCTTGGGACCTTAGGGTTGCTGGCCTCTTGTTTTTCCAGCCTGTCTTCTGGGGGAGGGGCCTGCCGCGCTGTTACTCAGGCAACCCTGTTTGGGCGGAGTTGCCCTGCCCCCCGTGGTGGGGGATGGGCTCAGCGGGAATCAGTTTTTGGGGCTTTTGTTCTCTGGCGGCTTTCCCTGGCGGGTTTCCATGTCTCTTCCGTGAGTCAGAGCAGAAGAGACTGTTTCCAACTCTCTGCCTCAGAGCAGAGAGATCGCAGTCTGTTCTTCAGTGAGCTCGGGTCACACTGTCTCCATTTCTGTCTGTGCTGCTATAAACTGCAGCGGCCTGGGTTGTGTGCCCCTCTGCAGCACCCCCCAGTCCTGCCTCCAGGTCAGGGCATGTCTCTGCCCTTTGTGGTTCTAAAACCACCAGCCGCTCCCAGTTCACCCGCGTGACCCCACCAATCTGGGTTTCCGCCCTAGGGGCTGCCCTGAAGTCCTTTCCCCGCTGCTACCGGTCTGCAAGTCTGGGCCCTGTCTGCAGCGCGTGAGGCTGTCGCTCACTGGTGGTGTAGGATCCCCACGGCCAGGCACCATCCCGCTGCCGTTTATCCTCCGATATCTGCCCGCGGAATCATGGCTCCCTGCTTCGTACCTCAAAACCAACCACCTGCGATATTCTGTTTGTAGAGATCCAGATCTTCTTACATCTCAGGCTGGTTTTGTGGGTGCTCAGAGTGGTCTGGTAGATATCCAGCTCAATTCTGGGAACCAGTTGAAATAGGGTCTTGTACTCCTTCGCCATCTTTCTAAGTCTTTTTTTTTTTTTTTCCAAATTTATCTTTTCCTAATCCAGAGTAAACAAAGGGATACAGTTTGCCTCTTTTAAGTAGGTAAGATAGATACAGTTTAAAAAAAAAAAACAAAAAACTGGGCACCTGGGTGGCTCAGTTGGTTAAGCAACTGCCTTCGGCTCAGGTCATGATCCCGGAGTCCTGGGATCGAGTCCCACATCGGGCTCCCGGCTCAGCGGGGAGCCTGCTTCTCCCTCTGACCCTCTCCTCTCTCATGCTGTTTCTCTGTCTCTCTCTCTCTTTCTCTCAAATAAATAAATAAATAAAATCTTAAAAAAAAAAAAAAACTTCTGAGGTAGGTAGCTCCTAAACAGCTGCCTCAAAGTTTTAGGGGAAATATAAAGGGTGAGTGGGAAGAAATAAGAGAAATCATAAAGTCCCACATAGTCACCACTTGTTATAGTTCCTGTTAGCTCAGAGAACAACAGTAGAGACATTAATCTTGTTAATATTTACTGTGTTTATTTTGTATAGGAATTCTGTAATGTACTGGTGTTAAAATGTGCAGAGACTGGTAGAAGGGTAAACAGAAAATCTCTGGAATTCAAACGCTACCAATTATGTTTGTATTACTACCATTGTTCTACTGAGCAAATAATTGCTCTGAACTATAAATTCTTCACCTTTAAAATGGAAATAAAATAACACCCACTTTCATGGTTGTTAAGGTGTAGTACTCACCTCAATGCCTCACACATCATAGTTCTTCTGTTGAGCACATTTCTCCTTTCCCACCACCTCTAATCTCCATAACCCTCCGTAACTAATTAAGATAAAGGGGAAACAATAAATTTAAAATAGTAAATCAATAAGCAATCCAACATGTTCATATTGGTTACCTACTTTGTCTAGAACTATGTTGGACAGTAGGGATTGTCTTAGTCTATTTGGGTAGCTATCACAAAAATACCATATACTGGGTGGCTTATATACAACAGAAATTTATTTCTCACAGTTTTAGAGTCTGGGAGGTCCAAGATCAAGGTGCTGGCAGATTTGGTGTCATATAAGGGTCCACTTTCAGGTTTATAGGTGGCTATCTTCTTGTTGTGTCTTTACATGATGGAAGGGGGAAGAGAGCTCTCTGGGGTTCCTTTTATAATGGCACTGATCCCATACATGAGGGTTCTACCCTCATGACCTAATCATTTCCCAAACGTCCTATCTCCTCACACCATAACATTTGGGGTTAGGTTCTCAACATATGAATTTTAGGGGAATACACATATTTAGTCCATAATAGAGATACAAACAGGAATAAAATATAGTCTCTGTTGGAGGTACCTCTAGCTTAGAGCCATGGATTCTGAAGATCAAGGGGAATCTTAAATGCTATCTAGTGAAACTAATTCTTCAGAAGATAAGACCTGAAATGAGTAGATTATCAGGTGCTTAAGAGATATAAAGTATACAATAGGGTGGATATCCCAAGAGGAACTTTGGATGGCCAACATGATGCTCTCCATTGGGCTGTATTACCTTGTCCAGTTGACCATGATCAACATTGTCATCATGCAGCCAGTGGCTCAGTCTTTGTGCAAAAGTACACATTTAACAAATTTCATAGTTATTAATGAATTTCCTAGAATGTAAATTTATTAGGGTAAATGAACAAGATGCCATTATATGTACCGGAATACCAATCTATCCATGAATAGCCTTTTCCTATGGACATATCTATATAGGAATCCAAATTAAAATCAGAAGGCAGATAAGGCAGTAAAGAATTAATGAATGAAATAGATGATCTTAAGAAGCATACACTAAAGTAGCTTCAGGTACATTTTTTCTCATAATAGGGATAATCTTACCAATGAATGGTAATGCTTATATGGTAAGCAAATATAGGATAATATAAGGAAAAATGACTAGTATTAGAAGTAATGGGAAATATACTTTTTATAGGGTGATAACTTTCTGGTAGGAGGTTAACTACAAACCTATTAGAAATGGAAAGAATGCCTATTGTTTATTTTAATTTTCTATGTGAAATAATAGGACATTTTCAGGAGTACTTTCTCAGTACCTATTCCTGAAAATTTCTGACATTTTTTTTCTACCAATGCCCTGGGAAAATATCTCAGAATTAGAGGGAAAGTCAAAAATAACTACAGAATATACACATTTTTCTTTTTTTTCCTAAATAGCTTTAATTTTCTAACTATTCTCTGAGCATTTGGAAAAACATATAAAGTGAAATCCGCATGATGGTTTAATAGTTTATTTAGTTATCTACTTAATACATGACACAAAAGTAGGCTTATGAGGGGAAAAAAGTACATAATGTAGCTCTGATTTCAAGCAGCTTGAAATCTTATTGGAAAGACAAAAATAAAAGTTTGAAACAAAAACTTTATCAAATAGTAATAAATCAGTTATTAAGAATGGATTTAACAAATATTTATAAGTATATACTGTCGGCACAGTTCTGGACTAGGTATAGGGATGCCAAAAATAGTAATTCCTGCTTTTGAGGCACTCACAGGGAAATCCAATATGTGACAAATAGTGGTCTCACTCTAATGGAGTATGTGTAGATGCCAGGGGATGCAGAGAAGAAGTGATCAAAGGATAAGGGTGTTACCTGGATAAGATTTCCTATGCAGACAATTTAAGAGTTGGGTCTGGAAAGACATAAATTGCAAAAACAGTGTAGGACAGTCCAGGAACTAGGACGGGGTGGGGGTGGGGTTGATAGTGATGTCATGGGGTTGGGGGTGGTGTAGAATTACATAAGCAATAATATGGGTTTAGAAAAGAACAATTCTGCTTCAGAGAAAGAGTGCTAGCTTTCAACTTACTTTTCTTTGACCAATCCATTATGTCTTCTTTCTACCCTCAGTTCTTTTCTTAGTTCCTTACAGACAAGCATAACATGATATAGGTTTCCTTACTATGTGAAAGTAGTATTCCTATGAAAACTTTTATAAGGCAAAATGGTGTAAAGAAATAATTGCCATTAATTTATATGAAAATTTTTTGAGCACTCCGAGACCCAAAAAATAACCTGTCAGCCTTTTCTGATAACCTTAGGACACATCTTGCTAATGAATACACAAAATAAATTGAGACAAAGAACAGATGCTCACAGACATAGTTCAAGCTATAGTAGCTTGATGCTAAGATGCTGAGTTTAGTTTCTAGGGAAGGAGCTTGGTAGGGGGCCACTCTTGCCGCTGAGGGTGCACACTACCTCTATAACTGCTTGCTGCAACACAAACACTTCACACTATTTTTGATTTTCACTTTTTTTCATAAAAGTGAAAATCCCCTTTGAATTCCTTTTGATTAGCAAAAACAGGTACTTAGATGTAGGTATTTCAGAAAAGCAAAGTGGTATAATGTGAACTTTCAAAAAGTGGGGATACCTGTATTGGTTCTTTCAAGAATTTGGTTGCTTTCAAGAATTTGGTTGCTAGACTATTTTGAAGTGACCAAGAACTGAAGGGGAAATTCTTTGTTCTTAGTCCGTGATGAAAGAAGTACAGAAAGTTTTGTATCATATAGTTATTCAAGGATTCAGGAACTTCCCCTGCTATAATAATGCTACCATCTTCAACATGTAGGTACAAGCTCACCTTGCTGTCCCACAGGCAGTAGATAGAAAAAGAGAGTGTGGTGCCTTGTGCAGCCTGCTCTAGTAGAGATTAAGGTGGCCTACATCCATCACTTCCTTTCACATTCCACTGGCCATAACTCAGTTACATGCCCCCTCTAACTGCAGGGAAGGCTGGGAAATGTAGACTCCCTTTGTGTTATTCACAGAGTCCCTGAGCAATAAGAAAAATCTAGGTACTAAACAGGAGTAGAAATCCTGCTTTTGGGTGTGCAAGGATGTTATCAGGAAGGTCAGAAGTGGCTGATCAGACAAAGTTAGGCACTAATTGCCCTTTCCACACTGGGTTATTTGGATGGCAGCAGTATAGTGAGTGGGTCTCTGAGATGAAAGATCCAGAATTATGACTAGAGATGAAATGTATGACTTTTGTATCTCAGTGAAGCTGAGGTATGAAAATATAGGAGTTATTATTATTAGTTTAGTAGGTATCACTGTATACTGGGGGCTAGTGGGTCACTACTAAATCCTCAGCACCTCCCTCATCACTCTTTAGGCTTGTTCATCTCTGCCTTTTTGGTGTACATATATGCCCTTTAAAGATTTATGCATTAAGACCCATTAGACATGGAGTCAGACATCTCTCCCATTCACCTCTGTTTCTCCCCCATACCTGGCTGTGGGTTCAGTAAATACATGATGAAATCTAAAGGAAAGAATTTATGTTTATGTGAGGTGTCAAATATGTCTGCATATGCAATTACATTCATCTATTTCAATTCTGTGAGTTTGTTTTCCCTTTTAGCTCCAAGGTCTATCAAAAGAGCATAATTTTTGTCTTATTATTTTTCAGAGTTGTAGTATACAATGCACCCATAATAGTTTGGGTAGTTACTCAGTAATGATGATTCTACAGTCGCACATACTATACCTATAGTAAGAAATTTTAAATGCATGTTACCCATTTTAGCCTTGTACTCACTTGCTGCAGAGTGACACATACAATGTGTTTCTTTTATGATTTGACTTTACTCTAAGTGTAAAGCATAGATTTGTTCTTAACATCGGATGCCCTGTATTTTCAGACTGTTTTTTTTTTTTAAGAATTTTTATTAGTTTTCTTAAACAAAATCATCATTGAATAAAATGAGAACATTACTGATAAAGTGTGTGTGTGTATGTGTGTTTGTGTTTAGTGTTGGTATTGTATGGGTGAATGTTCAGTAGCTCTTAATCTAATATAAACACAAAATATTCCTTGGTGTCAGTATTTTTTTCTAAGTGGTATCTATAATTTTCTTCTTGTGTGTGAATGAACAATAGCACAACAGTGATTGCACCATAGTTTATAGCTCAATAAATTAGTCTTAGTGTGTGGGAGATTTATTGTGCCTTAATCAATGAATAATTCCTTTCTGATCTCAGTAAGATCCCATAAAAAGGGGGTTCACATGTAGCCTTATTCCATTTGAGGCTGGAAACAAAACTGTAAAATTACTAAGCTCAGTTTAATTGCCTTTTGTAGCTGTGTTGAGAACAGTATCTATACAGTACCTATATGTGATCATCTCTTATATCAAGGAAAGGAGCAGGGGATAAAACATGCCTCCTGTTTAACATGAATAAAATGTGTTTCAAACATAGTGGAAACTGGGTTCATATTACATATGTTTTGATTAGCAGATTAAAGGGATTTCTTAAGAAATGATGCAAAATTAATTTATTTCATAGATCCAGGTTTTAAAAAGCTGTTAACTGTTCCTTAATCTTAAACTCGATATAACTGCTTTTTCTTTCTTTCTTTTTTCTTTTCTTTTTTTTTAAAGTAGTGGCCACATTGGTAGAGTGTGGTAGAATGGAAACAATACAGGATTTATAGTCACATGGTATGGATCCAAATATTAGTACAGTCCTCTGTGTGTTCTGTGCATTTAGCAAGTTATTTTGAATCCCCAGTTTCTATTTTATAAGGCAAACACAATAATACCTTCATTCAAGGTTGCTGAGAAAATTATAAATTGCCTGGGTAATATATACATATATAGTACTCAGCACCTATACAAGTTATACATGACTTACACACACACACACACACACACACTCTCTCTCACACTCATATAAATTTTCCTCCTCTCCCTGCCACCATAGAGGGAGATGCATAAATGGGTTTCTCTCTTGTAATAAACTATTTGGGTAGATAAAAACAGTCACCAAAATGGAGCTCTAGGGACTCTTCCAGCAGGCATCCAAGTATCAAGGGTGCTTGATGTCTTATGGGAAGATTGACAACTGACCGCTGGTTTCTATACCTTGAATGAAGCTATTAAAATAGAAAGAATCATGGCTTCTGGGAAGTGAGGAAGTTAGCTCTTATTTTGCATTCTTGAAAAAGTTAGAGTTGACCTTGTATTAGGCCTAGCCTTACTTTTATTTTTAAATGTACAATGAGATGGAAGTTTCAGCATCATAAGCAGTAGAGAGCAATCAAAGATATATTTTATTATCCTTTCCCTCTCATTCAAAGCAGGGTTACTGAAAGTTTAAATGTGACTTGCATGACATTTAGTCTTGCTAAAGGCTGGTTTCAGGCATGGGCACAGAGGAGTTTTACAACCTGCAGCCAAGTTTTGTCCGTGAATAAAAGTAATTTTGTTCCTTTTTTTCTAATTTGGACAGATTTTTTTTCATGCCTAATTACTATGGCTAGAGCATCCAGTGCAGTATTGAATACAAATGGTGAAAGCGGGCATCATCATCTTGTCGACCTTAAGGGGAAAATTTTTGGTCTTTCATTATTGAATATAATTTTGGCCATGAGTTGTTCATAAATGCCCTTTAAAATGTTTATTTAACATGAAATTTTCTTCTCAGTTTGTTGAATGTATTTATCATGAAAGAGTATTAGATTTCATAAAACCATTTTCCTGCATCAATTAAGATGATCATTTTTTTCTGTTATTACATTCCTTCAAAAAATGTTTTTATTTGAATATAGTTGACATACAATGTTACATTAGTTTCAGGTGTACAACATAGTGATTTGACAAGTTTATGCATTATGCTATGTTCACAACAAGTATAGCTAACATATAACCCATTAAATCGCTATTACAATATTGACTGTATTCCTTATACTCTGCTTTTTATTCCTGTGACTTAGTTATTCCATAACTGGAGACCTGTATTTCCCATTACCCTTCACACATTTTGCCCAATGCCCAATCCCCCTCCCTTCTGACAAGCATCAATTTGCTCTCTCTTTTTATAGTTATGATTTTGCTTTTTGTTTATTCTTTTTTTTTTTAGATTCCATTTATGAGTGTAATTATATGGTTTTGTCTTTCTCAGTCTGATCTATAGCATAGCATAACACTTTCTAGATCCATCCATGTTGTCTCAAATGTCACAATCTCATCCTTTTTTCTGGCTATATAATATTCCTCTCTGTGTGTGTGTGTGTGTGTGTGTGTGTGTGTGTGTGTGTGTACACCAATACATACCGTATTTTCCTTATCACATTGACCTATGCATTAAATTTTTGTGTCAGTACCATACTGTTTTGGTTACTATAGCTTTGTAATATATCTTGATATCAGATTGTTATACCCTCAGCTTTATTCTTTCTCAAGATTGTTTTGGCTATTTGGGGTCTTTTGTTGTACCATACAATTTTAGTATTGTTCTAGTTTTATTAAAAATGCCATTGGTTTTTTGATAGGGATTGCACTGAATCTGTAGATTGCTTTGGGTAATACAGACATTTGACAATATTAATTGTTCCAAACAATGAACATGGAATATCTTTCCACTTGTTTGTGTCATCTTCAATTTCTTTCACTAATGTTTTAGAGTTTTCAGAGTACAGGTCTTTCACCTCCTTGGTTAAGTTTATTCCTAGGTATTTTATTATTTTAGGTGCAATTGTAAGTGGATTACTTCCTACATGTCTCTTTCTGCAACTTTGTTGTTATTATATATAAAGACTACTGGGTATTAATTTTGTATCCTGCCACTTTACTGAATTTGTTTATTACTTCTAGTAGTTTTTTGGTGGACTCTAGGCTTTTCTGTGTGTAGTATCACATCATCTGCAAATAGTGGGAGTTTAACTTCTTTACCAATATGGTGCCTCTTATTTTTTTTTCTTGTCTGATCACTGTGGTTAGGACTTCTAGTACTATGTTGAACAAAAGTGGTAAGAATGGACATCCTTGTCTTGTTCTTGGTCCTTAGAGGGGAATCTCTTAGTTTTTTACCATTGAGGATGATTTGCTGTGGGTTTTTCAAGTTTGAACTTAGTCAGCATGTAGATGGGTCTTAGTTTTTTTTTTTTCCTCCATTCTTCTACTCTGTGTCTTTTGATTGGAGCATTTAGGCCACTTACATTTAATGTTATTATGGATAGGTATGTACTTATTGCCATTTTAAAAATTTGTTTTCTGGTTGTTTTTGTAGATCCTCTCTGTTTCTTCTTTTGCTCTCTTTATTTGTGATTAATGAGTGTCTATAGTGTTTTGTTTGGATTTCTTTCTCTTTATTTTTTGTGTATCCATATAGATTTTGGGTTTGTGGTTACCACAAGATTCATATATAACATCATAAATAAATAGCAGTTCATATTAATTTGACAGCCCTTTAAGTTCAAACACATTCTAAAAACAAACAAGAAAAAAACAAATAAAGTTTTTCTTTTCCTCCTTCTCTTCTTTTTATACCCACTTCTCCACATTTTATGTATATGTTCTCATAGTTTACATCTTTTTATTCATATTTTTCTTATGTCTAATTATAACCATTTCTTTTCCACTTGAAGTTCCTTTAACATTTCTTGTAATTCTGGTTTAGTGGTGATAAACTCCTTTATCTTTTGTTTGTCTTGGAAACTTTATATCTCCTTCAAATCTGAATGATAACCTTACTTGGTAGAGTACTCTTGGTTGTAGGTTTTTTTCTTTCATCACATTGAATATATCATGCTACTCCCTTCCCTCCCTAGGTTAGGAAGTTTTCAGTTATTATTTCCTCACATAAGTTTTCTACATTCTCTATCTCTCTTCTTCTTCTGGGACCCCTTTAATGCGAATGTTTGTTCACCTAATGTTCAAAAGATGTCTTAATCAATTCTCATTTTTAAAAATTCTTTTCTCTTTGCTGTTCAGCTTGTGTACTTTCCATTACCCAGTCTTCCAGAACATTGATATGTTCTGCATCCTCTATTCTAGTGTTGATTCTCTCTAGTGTGATTCTCTCTAGTTGATTCTCTCTAGTGTGTTTTTTATTTCAGTTATTGTATTCTTCAACTTTGATTGGTTTTAGTATTTTCTATCTCCTTATTGAAGGTCTCAATGAGTTCTTCCATTCTTTTCTTCAGTGAGTATCTTTACAATCATTACTTTAAGAACTTTATCAGGCATATTGCTTATCTTTGTTTCATTTAGTTCTTTTTCTGAGTTTTTCTCTTGTTCTTTCATTTGGAGCATATTCCTTTGTTCCTCCATTTTGCTTGACTTTCTGTGTTTGTTTCTATGGATTAGGCAAAATGGCTACTTCTGAAATTGGAGGAGGGGTCTTGTGTATAATGTCCCCTATGCAGACTGCGTACTTGCTGACCTTTGCGGGCTGGCTGGAGCTGTGGCATATATGCTAGTTACTCTTTTAAACCATGGTTTTCACAGAAAAAATAATGAAAAAATAATAATAAAATAAAATAATAAATTAAGAGAAAAATTTAAAAAAGGAAAAAGAAAAAGGAGAAGAAAAAAATGAAGACAAAACAAACAAAAAGAACAAGAAAAGGATAAAACCAAAGAGAAAAGCAATACAAAATAAAACAACACAAGACAAATTTTAAAAAGTAAAATAAAACAAAACAGAAAAACCCCAAGCCCTCATAAAACTGTAGCTTGTTTTCTGTGTGATTGGGGACTAATAATTAAAATAATAAGTCTCATTTTTTTTAAACATCATATGTCAGATACTATGCTTAAGTTTAATCTACATCTTCATCATGAAGTAGGTGCTAGTATTATCCCATTTTTATTTGTAAGAAACTTGACTCCAACTGGTACCAGCTCCTCAAAGCTTGCTTCTTAACCCTACTACTAGACATTTTAAGATGTTCTTTCTGTGAATGAGTTAAAGTTTAATTATAACATTCAAGATTTATAACATTATAAATCTTCATGAAAAGCCAACATCCTATGTGAAATTCTATCCCTCTTGAAATGAAAACTGAGGAGTAAGTTTTTGACATAGAAGATCTGGTGTCAGAGTATGATGCTATTTTTGATGAAATCTTGAAATATAACAGAGCATAACAAAAAAATGGACTTGATTCTCTTGATGGTACACTCAGAGTTTAAAAATCTCAGAATTGCTCCTGTATCTGCACAGACAGAAACTGGAGATGTTAATTTTTTGTTGTTTGACTTCTAGATGTCCTTGTCGTGTGCACCCCTGTGGAATCTGGTTCATCTTCAATCTGTCAGGAAGCATCAGAGGTGGTTTTGACTCCTTATGTCCTGAGCCTGTGCACAAAATGTGTGAGTACACTGAGATAATGAGACCAATTTTACTGTTGTCAGGGGTCTTCTAAAATGATTTTGTAATGGTTCTTGTATTGGAATTAACTTACCCTGTAGTTTCAAGCTGAGGAGGGAAGGGGAATGTTTGGTTAAGATTAGAAAATATCTTTCTTGGAATTGTCTTACGTGTACAGGCTCATTTTTTGGCCCCAGAAAGGCTTTGATGGACATGACTCTGAGTTAAATCCAAGAGGTTTACGTCAGTGAGAAAAAAACAAAATTCAGTATGTTATCAATTAGTTTAAATATTAACAAATGATAGACCATAAAATATATGAATATATATAGGAAACTTTCCCATTGCATATTAGCATCTCTTGCATCCAGTTTTTAAGAAGGTAACATATTAGGAATTCCTTCTCTCTGCTCTTGAGGCAGGGTAGTATCCTCTCAAGAGAAACCCAGAACTTTGAAATGTTTGCTAGTTAAGCTAGTGGTTGCATCAACAATTTAGAACTTTCGATGCTTCTGGAAATAGATTTGGAATTGTTGTATATATCTGTACCATGTGAATATTGTGCAAATGGTTATTTTTTTGCTTTGGGATGGGTTATTTTGGGTATATAAAATGATTATGCCTGCTGAGGGGAAGATTAGGTTTTATCTTTTTTCATTTGTAGGGATTCAGTGATCATTTCAGACGTAGATTTGTGAATTTTGAGCCAATTATTGAGTTTTCACTATTCATCCGTCTTCCTACATTTCAGAAATGTTTTTGATATTACTTATTTGATATCTTTTCCTCTCCTATTTTTTTTTATCTTAATGGGCTTAGTAAGTTTTAAAATTCTTTCACATTTAGTTTAGTGTGGTTTTATAAGGATGATGAATAAATAAATGCATGCATCTACTGTGATGCTTAATCAAAAGTTTATAAGATATCTTAAAGCAGTTCATGCAAAAGATAGTGATAGCTCCATAGCGTGACATTAATACTATTTAAAATATCAATTTATCACTATAATATCTGCAAGTTAAAAAGGACATAAATACTTTGAAAGTATAAAGGCCTGCTTTTTCCGGGTTTCCTGCTGTTTTCTTAGTAGAAGAGCTAATTCACCTGAAACCTTTACAGAGCCTCCTGCCTGAGTTCTCCCTCCAGTTTTACTTTGTAGATCTTTCTGTTGTAATACTTACTTCATTTTCCTCTATCTGTTTATTTATCTTTTTTCTCACTAAGCTCCAGCTACTTGAAGGCAAATATTAAATCTTACTCATCTTTGTACTCCCTGGGCTTAGCCCAGTGCTTGCTTTGCATGTAGTAGGTACTCCATGCATGTTTACTGAAAAATGTTGAATGAGTCTGTTAATAATGTGTCCACATTTTCAAGGAACTCTTAATATGTCATATCTAAAGTAATTACTCTTCAGCTTTTCCCCTTCTCCCTTCTTACATCCTCCACTCCCAGCAAGCAAGATGTACTTTTACTCATCACTTGAACTAAGTAAATATGGATATATTTCAATATATTTCTATTGCCTAGTTAGTTTTTACAATTTAACTGAAGCTGTTTAATCATTTGAGGTGTTTACTTATCAAAACAATTTTCTCCAGAATGAGGCAACAGTTTTTTATATGTTGGCCATTTATTGACATTTTTTGCCTGTTAGGATAAAGATAGTATAAGGTAGTAGCCAAGCTTACACACAATTGTTAATTTAATTCAAGAGTTATTTACTACTCTTTTATGGCTGAGTAATAATATTCCATTATGTGGAATATTCTTTATACATTCATCAGTTGATGGACATTTGGGTTCTTTCCATAATTTGGCTATTGTTGATAATGCTGCTATAAACATCAGGGTGCATGTGTCCCTTCACATCAGTGTTTTTGTATTCTTTGGGTAAATACCTAAAATTAGTGCAATTGCTCGTGGGGGGGTGGGTTGGATGGTGACGGGTATTAAGGAGGGCACTTGTTATGATGAGCACTGGGCATTCTATGTAAATGATGAATCACTAAATTCTACCCCTGATATTAATAGTGCACTGTATGTTAACTAACTGGAATTTAAATAAAAATTTGAAAGAAAAAGAGTTATTTACTGCTCATGTGTTACATTCAGGACAGTGTACTTAGCACTGTTTAAAAATCAAAATAAAAAAAAATCAAAATGAGTAAGAAAAAATCCTACCATTAAGAAGTTTACCTTATAGTAAGTGAGAAAAAATAGGATGGTACCCTTTAAAAAGGTAAAAAATAGTGCTATAGAATTCAGAAGAGGGAGAGCACACAAATATATAGAATCATGAAGGGTGTTTTGGGAAAGTAACATTTCAAATTATGCTTTGATGAATAGTGGAAAGGAGAGAGAATCCAATGGAGGAGATGAGAAAGTAGAGTGAGAGTCAGGAAAAAAAAATAACTAGATATGTTTGGTAATAGAAATTAACTAATTCATTTAGCTGGAGAGTAGAATAGAGGATATATAAGGATATATGGAAGAAAAAGCTAGAAAACAGGCTGAGCCATTTTGTAGAGGACTTTGAATGTCAGGCTAAGGTATTTTTGTTCAGTGAAATAGTCAACAGGGAGATGCTGAGGGTCTGAAGCTCATAATATTTGAATTATAAGACCACCAGTGAAGCAGATGTATCAGAAGAGGAGAAATAGGAGGAGAGAACCATTACAAAGCTACTTTTGTAGCCTGGGAAGAAAAATTGATTTTTGGAAAAGAATAAAGACAGTAAGAATAAAATATATTTTATTTTATATCGCCATTAACATCTATTTAAAGTACTATTCAATTGTTTACTTATCCATTGTTTGTCCTCTCCCACTAGAATGTAATCTCCTTGAGCGCAAGGGTTTTGTCTCTCCTCTTCAGGTCTGATCTACAATGCCTGGAATAATGCTTTCAATTTTGTAGTTGCTCAGGAAATGCTTCTGGAAGGAATTAAGGAGACAGAGAAAAAAGAAAGAGAAGGAAGATCAAATAGGTCAGTCTCAGGTGCATGAATTAAGTGAAATAAATTCAAATAGGTCAGTAATCCCAATTAATGAAAACAGAGTGAACTCTGCAACTAAAAGATAGAAATGGTCAGACTGGATTTTTAAAATCCCAGTTGTATGCTATCTAAAGATTCATACTTAAAACATAAAGACACAATAAAGATGAAAGTAAAAGGATGGAAAAATTATCCCAAATCAATGGTAATCAGAAGAAAGCTGTAACTGTGCCATTATTATACAAATAGATTTTAAACTAATATAAAGTTAAGTGGAACATATATATGTTTGTATATTTAAAAATTACATATACCTAATAATATTATTAAAAATATATAAAGCATAGGGATGCCTGGGTGGCTCGGTTGGTCAAGTGTCCAATTTTTGGTTTTGGCTCAGGTCATGGTCTCGGGGTTCTGGGATTGAGCCCTGTGTTGGGCTCTGCCCTCAGCATGGAGTCTGCTTGTCTCTCTTCCTACCCCTCTGCTTCCTCTCTGCTCCTCCTCTGTTCTTCCTCGCTCGCTCTCTCTCTCTCAAATAAATAAAATCTTTAATATATATATATTATATACATATATATAGCATAAATGGATAGAACTATATGGGAGATCAATAAACCCACAATCCAAAGAGATTTTAACACACTTGTCTCAGTAACTGACACAACCTTCATCTAATAGGTCTATATAGAGTTTACATTTAGTTTCTTTTCAAACACTAAACAAATATTTAGGCTGAGTGGAAAAAATAATGGCATTGCAGACTGGAAGTACAGCACAAGCTAAAGAATGGTAAGCAAAGATGAAGACGAAAATTGCTGATGCAGAAGGCACGGGGAATGAGTGAGTGGGCATTGACTGAGGATGAGAGTGGGGAGAGACAGGCATACAGGGTCCTGGTTGAGGAGCATCTGACGTGAGATTGAAGGTTTCAAGTTGGGGAGTAGCACAATGAGATTGTTTAGGAAGGTCATTTAATGAGAATGTAGAGGAGTAGAGAGTGGAATATGGAATGAGGAGTGAGTAGGAAAGCTGGGCTCAAGGAGAGTAGTTGGGAGTTTAGACATGAGGCCCTGAATTAAGGCAGTATGAGCAGACATTGAAGGAAAATTCAGCTTTGGTCAGTGTTATGGAAATAAAATTGTTAGTACAAGTGACTTATTGAAGGGGGAAATATCAGTATGGTTCTCAAATTTCTGGCATGGGTGGATGGTAGTGCCATTCACCAAGACAGGATCTATAACAGGAGGGCTGGTTTCAGGGAATATACCTGTGACACTTCTGGTTTAGAGTAAATTTTTTTTAAAATTAATTTTGTAATATAAAAATGCCTGTGATAGTACAACAATGGAAAATGTCATACTCTCTTTTTGAGTTTTTTATCCCCTCATGTAACCAGGTAACATGACATCTCTGAATTATGAATATAAATATCACCTGAGAGACCTTTACCTCCAGTTGGCAGACCTGAGCTTAAGTCCTGACTCTGCCGTTGCTCTGTAACCTTGTTTATATCTTATGTGCAAGTGCATGTGATTATGTCTTTTTGTTAAGTAACAATTTAGATAACTTACTGGATGTAGTAGATTTCACAATTCATGCCTTAACACCATCATCTCTAAAAACCATTCCAATTAATTTTCCTCAAATATGCATGATCTGAACCAGTGAGTGTGTGTTAATTCTACTGGGTTCAATGCAATTCCAGCAGCATTTGATGACATATTTCAAAACCACTTTCTTCATATTTCACGTTCTTTCCCTATTTTAAGAACTAACCTTTAAAAAGTTAATAAAAAAAGGAACAACTTGACAGTAATCATAGTGATGATGATGATGATAAAAGTAGAGAGCTTCTTATGGCTCAAGTTAAACATTTGAAATGTAATTCTTGCAATGACATCCCATGTGTTATTAGCCCTGTTTTATATTTGAGGAGTTGAGAATCTGAGCAGTTAATGTAACTTTCTAGAGGTTGCATCCAGCAAGCAAAGGGTAAAGCTGGAATATAACTTCAGCTCTCTGATTCCAATATTTGCATTCCTAATAGTTGTACAAAATGCTCTGCGAAATTGGACTTGGATCTGATGAATCAAAAAAATGTTATTTATAAAGTCCCTTTCTGTATTGAAAGCATAGTCTGCTGCCTTGGATTTCTCAGACAACATGGTATATTTCTTACAAATCAGGCAATATTCTTGCAGCCGTGCAGAGAAAAGAGTTGTTTCTGTTGTGGGAGATAAAAATGGTCAGTGCAAATGTGTTTATAATATTTATCCCCTTTCATAAGTATAAATTTTCTTTGTCTTTTCATCAGTATAATCACTTAAAAGATTTAGTAATTATGTTAGTAATTAGATTATTAAGATTTAGTAATTTGGTTTTAAAGTGGTAAACTGTGGCCCTATAGCATGCCTTCAGAGTTTCTCACTAAGAGATAAATTAAATTCTATGTTAATTCTCAGAACTGAGTCAAATTGACTTTAGTGATGTCTGTTTTAAAGTGTTCAATCATGTATTGTCCTTAGAAAAAGTCAAGAATGACTACACATTTTCTAAGGTGCTTGAAGAATTGGATATAATTACCACTAAATGTAAGGTTTTTCTTATAACGACCTTAGTGGATGTCATAGCTGTGTTGGGGTCTGTGCCAAATGAGGGTCAGTTTCTGAGAGTCCAATAGCACATTTATTTCATTTTGTAAAATTAAAAATCATCTACCAATTGTCCTTAGCCCTTGCCACATTCTGGGAAAGGCTCCAAAAGTTCTGTCAGATCATATGGTATATTTTTGCTTAGTATCAGTATTAGTAGCAATAATAGTAAGAGTTCACACTAGCTATGTACCATGTGCCAGGAATTGTGCTAAGTAGTTTCCATGTTCTCCTTACCTTATCTAGCATTTGGTGCTAGATACAGTTATTATCCCTGTTTTAGAAATGAAGACCACGAGACTCAGAGAAGTTAAATAACTTGCCCAAGGTCACACAGATGGTATGTATGAGAATTTGGATTTGATCACATATTCTGCTAAAATATGTTCAAAGACTCTGTAAATGGAATTTGCAGTTTCTGAAAGCAGTGGAAGCAAACAGAATGCCTGTTTGTTTCTGTGGCCTGACACCTGGGTCATCATTCATGACAGCTTGACGCACACTTACTGATTCCGAGTGTCAGTTGAGAATGGCTGATGCAATGGCCCCACAGCGCTCACATTTGTTGGAAAATTCCATGTTGATCTTTATTGAAAAAACAGTTGCCTAAGCTTCCAAGGTTGGCTATTTCGGTCACGGTGCGTAATCTGAATGTTGGGGAGCCGGCATGCCTGAGGTGTGAAGATGATGATGTACTTCCTGTAGGCACGAAGGCACTCAGAAATAAAGCAAGGCCCTCGAACTGTCATTTGTTGTTCTTCCTATTCATGCTTTTAAGAAAGAAACTAAGGTCAATTAACTGGGAAGCTTAACCTCTCTTAGCTTGTCTTTCTTTGCATAGGCTTTTTGCCTTTTAAATAAATCATTTTTCTCTTCTCCCCTCCCCACCCCCTATCCATTTTGAACACGTTCTTGGATTTCTCATGCTGGGCCTAAGGAGCAGACTGCTTATATTCAAGAATGATTTGGAGGGGATAAAGTGTGCAAGATTTTGAATTCTTGCCATAAGTCCCTGGCAGACAGCCAGGCAGCCTCAGAGGAATAAGGCTAATGAAGGGAGGGTAAAGAAGATCCGAGAGTACGGCTGGTAATACAGTATTCATTTAATTGGGAGCAGGTACTGGTGCAAACTTCTCCATTTTAATTGGAAAAAGGGAAGGGGATTGTTAAGGAAGAAGGAAAAAAGAATGCATAAAGTTTTCAAGCCAAGGAGCCAAAGGCAGCCCTGTCTATGCCAGAGAAAGAACTCAATTTAGGGCAATTTGCTCTGCAAGCTGGGCTGCAGCCTCCCCTGGGAATAGGGATGAGGAAGAAAATGAAACCAAAAGAGAACTTGATAAAATCACCTAGCACAGACAATCTCAGTAGAATAGGTTTTACTGAGTTAAATCTGCCCCAATCAATATGATTCTTTTCATATAAGTTACAAATAAAAAGCCACAAGATTACAATAAAAATCGAGACTCCAGCGATGCTGATGTTGCACCTGGGAGTCTTAAGAACTTGTTATGGAATATATGTTTTTGCAACTATAATGTTTGTTTTTCTTTTCACCCTGGTCATGTGAATCAACTCGTTGCTTTCCCTCCCCATCCGTCCAGTTTTCTATATTGTTTTAAAAACCATCGGAGGCAACTCTTCCTGCTTAGTTTCTCCTGCACTGGAGGTTGGAGATCGGTGGTTTATTTTTGTCTTGAAATGTGTTGAATTGAACATGGGACTGGTTTCTCATGCTAATGATAAACAAAGAGACTTTTTTTCCTATTGCACATTTTATGACATAAGTATTTATAACGTTAATGTATTATTAACAATAAAAGACGGAGGGTTTCATACAAGAAGAGAAAGCAATGCTTTTTGATGCACATGAGAGACTATTAAAATAAAATACAGATCCTGTAATTTCACGTTTAATAACCATCAGTTCTTAATAATCTTTGACTATTATATAAACGGGAGTTTTAAGCAGCTGATGATTTTAATGTGATAACTATAATTTTGATTCTTCATGAATAAGGAGGTGGAAGACCAAGCAAAACATTTTGGTCTTTCTGCCAGTGCAGTTGAGTTGACTAATCAACGAACTTGGAGAGAGGAGTCTTTATTTTAGTACATAAAAGTACATTTTAAAGATAAGTATAAAGAGCTTATTTAGAGCTTAAGTTTCCTGGCAATTCTGTGTTATTAAATCTCTTTAAAATTATTCATAATGGATAGTAAAAAGAAGATGATGCTTTGTTTAGATAGATTCTACCTTACGTATATTACAAATATTCACTGTTGATAAACCTGATGAAGAAGTGACCGAGAGCATTTTCTCTCTTTGATAATTTTGTTTGTGGGGTGGGAAATTTTTGCTGTTAAATGCTAGTGGACTGTGGCCTGCTTATTTGACTTTACCTCAATGACTAGAAACATAAGATTAGAAATGAAGAGATTTTTCTGGACAGAATAGAGTAACATCTCAAAATGTGGTGCAGTTGTCACACCAGATATTCCTTTTGTTTTTTTTTCTCAATACCATGCTGGATAAATGAATTAATCTGTGCACCAAAAATATTTATAGAGGCCCTCTCTATGCTCAGCACTGTGGAAGATGCAAGATGAAAGCAGCACAGACCCTGTCATCAGGAAACTTACTTTCTAAATGAGAAAGCCAGACTAAAATAAAGTACAAAGGCCAAATATAAAATAAGCAACAGAAGAAAAGATCTTCCCAAACAGTATATAGTCTATGAAGTCTCAACCATTTATTTTTCAGTTTGCAATGCATAATATCTGAATATGGACAATTGATGCCATAGTTTTGGAGAAGCAGAAGATCCACTGCTTGATTTGTTGAAGGCTGTGAAGGGTTTATGGAACTGATGGTACTTGACCTGGTTTCTATTTAGAAGGGCAGGAGAGGATGTGGGAGGCTATATACCAAGTTCAGGAAATGATATACTTTAGTCAAAGGTAAGGAACTAGGAGGAAAGAGAGTAGCAAACATATTTGGGGAACACTGATTATAGCGGAGTCTTATAGAAAATTAATGGGAATTAGTTGAGGCCACATTTTGGAAGGTTGTGATTAGAATGTTTTCTTTATCTTATAGTACAGAAATATATAAAACAACAACAACAACAACTATTTTATTTTCTAAGAATGAAGGGGTTCTTTGAGGAAGACTGACCCAATGACAGCATGTGGTATAGATTAATGGCACGGAAGCCTCACATGTGCTCACAATCCCATGTTTTCCCACATGACTAAATCTTCTTTCTGTTGTTCTCCATTCTGGTGTCTCCACCCACAGAACTGCTTCACAAAGGGCTGACAGTCACCCTCCTTTCTTCCTCAGGTGCAGCTGCCCCCAAAGCTGCCAGCCCTGAGTGGAGGGAAACACCAGAGAGAAAGTCTTTTTCCCAACTCAGAATTTCACTTGTGCCAAGAGTTAGACAAAGGCTCTCATGAAGACATTCCAGCAGCTTCTGTCTTGTAAGCCCTCTAAGAATCACTGTAAATCTCTCATAAGACAGTTCTGTCACCTTCCGACCTTTCCCTCTGGAACCTCTAGAATCAGGTGCTCACACTTGGATGGGTCAGGCAGGAAATTGATGCTATCCCCTCCATTATTCTTGTCTTCCCTGAGTTAGTAGCTCTTAGCCCCAGATAAATATTTCTCTTCTTCCTCAATTGTAAAATAGCATGTCTGCACCAATCAGTGATTACACACAGAGACTGATGTGTATTTAATAAGAGTAGGTAGGTGGGAGAGGAGTCTTTTCTACAGCTCAGCCACTCAAGGTGCTCTGTTTGGCTTTGTAATCTACTATTTATATAACATGGTTTAGCCTCTGGAAAAATCGTGAGTTAGAGGATCTGCCTTCTTTTCATGCCCACAGCTCTTTTTATACACCTATTCCCACTGGAGCATATTTTAAAAAGATGCAAACAATTAAAATAATTTTGCGGGTGGGAGGGGCTTTTCAACTACTTTTTTTTTTTTTTCTGTAGAATTATCCACTGTAGCACCTTTTTGTTATCTTTAGGTGAAAGGGACTAGGGATCTTTCTGCCGTGACATTTTTCAAAATATGCTACATAGATTACCACCTGCTTCATTCATGTGTAGAGAATTCTATTCTGATAATTTGGGCATATTTCTGTATAAAAGGGGAACTACAGAGGTAAATTTATAAGAGGTAAAATTACTTTTAGTTATATTTATATATTGGGAATAACAATAGTTTGTAATGTTTTAATTTCAATAGTACCAATGTCATAGCTGAATAGCTATTAGAAAAATGCAGTAATTAAAAACCTGTTTGTGGATCAATTAGAGATGAGAATTTCTTTATTAGTTTACATATGGCCTTGTGTCTTCTTGAGAACTGTCATTTTATACAAATTTTAATTGAAGATATATCTCTACTGGGGAGTACATACTCATGAAATTCAATGTATTCTCTCTTGGAGACAACACCTATGGCTATATTAATATAGAAAGAACCAAGTTCAAGTTACACCATTGATTTTGTTAAACAATACCAGATTCAGATTCAACTAACATTTATGGAACCCCTAATTTGGTCAGACACTGTGCTATTATATGGTATCTATTAATTAACCTATACTTCTTCAGAGCCAGGGATGAACTTGGTGTTCATATTCACATTCTACAGATAAGAAATGTGTGGTCTGAATAAGTTAAATGGTGACTCTGGGTCTAGTGAGTAATAGAAGTAGGACTTAAAGCCAGTGCTCCCTGATGCCAAGGTGGAAGTTAATTAGTGATTTTGCTATTATTAAATTTATTACTTCAGCCTAACTTCTGTTTACTACAAAGTCTACAGTATGCTTCTACAGTTAACTGAAGGCTGAGCGTTCTTGTGAATTGCTACATGTATTTGGTGGATGATGACAATATATGAGAAAATTGTATTTCTACTTCTGATAGGAATCTCTCTTTAATCTAGAGATAGTGACGTGCTAACCAAATGTAAATGCTTCCTTTTTCATTGTTCTTGTTTAGGTGCTAAGAGACTGTTAAATAACCTTCATGTCATTATATTATGTTGCCTTAGATAGTCTTGTGCAGCTTAAAATAATTTTTAAACTCTTCCAAGTTAATGCTTTTTTTAGTTTATTAATGTTAAATGCTTTAAAAACTTTTCCAAGTTTTTATTTTGAAAAAAAAGTAAACTTATGGATAAACTAAAAAAATAATGTTATGAACACTTACATGCTCTTTATCTAGATATCTAGATTCACTGGTTGTTGACCAATTTATTGCATTGTAATCTCTCTCTCATATATATAGATACATATTTGCTGAAACATTTGAAAATCAGTTGCAGATATCATAGTTCAGCCCTAAATGCTTCAACAAATATCTCTTCACAAGGACATTCTTCTTCATTACCTTAATGTTGTTGTCACACCCAAAATATAGAACATCAATGCAAGAATATTATCTGATAACAGCCCATATTAAAAATTTCCCAATTATCCATTTAATATCTCTCATAGTTATTTTTGATAAGCGCATAATTCACTTTTAAATGCCATTTTCTATATTTTGATAAAGCTCATGATTCAATCAGGGATTATTCAGTACACTTAGTTGTATTAATTTCTTTTAATTTGAAACAGTTCCTCTCTTACTTTTCATTACTCTGAGACTTTTTTTTTTTAAAGGTCCAGGCCTATTTTGTGTAATTTCCTACTGACTATTTCTATATTACTGGAATCAAGCTGAACATTATTGTCAAGAACACTACACAGATGATCTTGTGTCCTTCTCAGTGTATTAAATCAGGAGACATGTAATACTGAATTTTTCCATTATTGGTGATGCTAACTTTAATTATTTGATTAAGGTGGTATCTGAGATTCTTCCATTGTAAAGATTTACTTTTCTCTTGCAATTGATAGATAACTGTGGGTGATACCTTAAAATTATATGAATATCCTGTACCAAAATATCATTCAAAATTTTTAGTATTCATGTTGATCTTGTTGAATCAGTTATTACATTAGTGCTTGCAAAAGGATTATTTTCTATTTATATCATTCATTTTAGTTATTAATAGACCTCCTTTAAGAAAGAATGTTCTCCTATTCCCCACCTCTTTTGTTTTACTTCCTTGCTTTCTGATTCAGCAGGATATTACAAGTTCACCTTATATTTTCCATGCCCAAGATACGGAAGCAACCATTTCTCCAAAGATCCTTAGTTCCTTTTAGTGGGGAATTGAATTTAGAAAACAGCATCTGGGTTCATGGTGTGCATGTGTATATCATTTCTCCACACTTCCAGGGTATATACCTGAAAAAAAAATGTGTGTACATATGTGTATATGTACATGTAAATACATATTTTTAATTCCGATATCTACATTGCAGGGTTCTTCACAGTTTCCTCAGTCCATGTTTGAATCTTACTTTTCCCACTCCCAAGAATATCAGTATATTTACTTATTTAGTGTATCCCACAGTGCCCACAAAATATTTTTAGAATTACTATACTAACACCACTATACCAACAGCAAACTTGCTAATCAACATTCAAGTTAAAAAAAAATTCTTTTGTCTTTAGAACATATCCCACTAAGGGTTTATAGTCATAATACTAGATTCAAGTTAGATTTGTGTGTGTGTGCATGCACACACATTTGTGTTATAAATCTGATATATAGTTAAATTTATTTCTATTTGTATTCAATTATAATGTTTTTATTTTCTTGGCTTAATTTTTTGATTATACAAAAAATTTATATGGCTCACACATTAAATAATATATATAGTATACTATATATAGTATATTAAATATTTTACATATAGTACTTAAGTACTATACATAGATTAATGTGTATATATTTATTAAAATATACACACTTAAAACATATTTTTATTAATATATCATTAATATATTTAATAAATATGTCCATATATTTATACTAATTCATTATTTAATATATACTATATATTTTATACAGTATATCAAATCATACATAATATTGCAAGTGTGTGTATTAATCAAAGTTTTATTCTATTTCTTTTCTCTTTTACCTTGTTCCCACTGTCTTTAGATAACCATTTGCATTCATTTCTGTTTTATTTTTGTGTTATTTTTACAAAAATAAACACTAAAATGCATTCACAGAGAAACCCACTTCATGTGTATCTTCTTTATTCTTATCATTTCTACACAACAGGTAGCAAGATTTTTTTTTTCATTTAACAATATATCCTGGAAGTCACTCCTTATCAGTTTACAAACATTTCAGTCTTTTTGTATAGCTACATGGTACTCCATCATTTGAATATATAGTAGTTTATAAAAATCTATTGCCTACTATTGCAGGGCATCTAACTTGTTTTCAATATTTTGCTATTATTATTTTTATTATTAATGTCCCAATAGATGTTACATGTGTTTTTTTATTTTACTATGTTATGTTAATCACCATACATTACATCATTAGTTTTTGATGTAGTGTTCCATGATTCATTGTTTGCGTGTAACACCCAGTGCTTCATTCAATACGTGCCCTCCTTACTACCCACCACCAGGCTAACCCACCCCCCAACCCCCTCCCCTCTAAAACCCTCAGTTTGTTTCTCAGAGTCCATAGTCTCTCATGTTCGTCTCCCCCTCCGATTTCCCCCCCTTCATTTTTCCCTTCCTACTATCTTCTTTTTTTTTTTTTTAACATATAATGTATTATTTGTTTCAGAGGAACAGGTCTGTGATTCAACAGTCTTATACAATTCACAGCACATGTGTTTTTTATAGTATGGAGAATACGTCCTCAGAGTAAATCCCCAGAAGTAGAATTGCTGAGTCAAAGAAAATATTTGGTTTTGCTAGATATTGCCAAATTCTCCTTCATCAGGGTGGCATAATGTTATGTTCTCACCAACTATGTATGAGAATATGTTTCTTCACAACCTCTCTAGCGGGCTGTATTTATCAAGCTTTGGATTTGTGTCAATCTGATAAGTGAGAAATGGTCAATAAGTAGAGTTTTCATCTGCATTTTTAATAAATTAAGTGATCATGAACATCCTAAGGATTATTTATATATATACTTTTTACTATGAAGCATATATTCTTATCTGGTAGCTTATATTTTAGAGTTTTTTATATTTTTGGAATACATTTTATCTGCAATATATGCTGCAAATAATTTCTTGTATTTTGTAATTTTAAAAAATTTTGCTAATGGTGTTTTATTCCCCATGTAAAGGTTATTTTAAAATATTTTATGTAGTTCAATTCCTCTCTTATTGTATCTGGAGTTTAGTCAAAGTTAGAAAGGCTCTCCCCATACTGAGGGTCCAAAAGAGTTTCATCCATGTTCTTCTAGTGTATGTATGATTTCACTTTTTATATTTAGATAATTGATCCATTATTTATTCTGGTATATTTACAATATAGATGTGATATTTTTCTAAAAAGCTATCCATTGTATTAATACCTTTTATTTAAAAGTACATATTTTTTAAAAAAGTGCATATTTTCCTCAGTGATTTGAAATGCCAGCTTATTATATATTAAATTTACATATGTACTTTGGTCTCCATACTTTATATTCTGTTCCATTCATATTCTCATAATTCCCTGCTTAATTATTTGTGTCTTAATATTTGGCTGGGCTGGGGGCCCTCTATTGCTCCTAAACAATTTTTTTCTAGCTTTTTCACCATAATTCTTTTTCTTTTTCTTTTTTTTTTTTGCTTTTCCTTTTTTTTTAATTTTTTTTTATTCTTATGTTAATCCCCATACATTACATCATTAGTTTTAAATGTAGTGTTTCATGATTCATTGTTTGTGCATAACACCCAGTGCTCCATGCAGAATGTGCCCTCCTCAATACCCATCACCAGGCTAACCCATCCTCCCACCCCCTCCCCTCTAGAACCCTCAGTTTGTTTTTCAGAGGTACAGGTCTGTGATTCAACAATCTTACACAATTCACAGTGCTCACCATAACACATACCCTCCCCAATGGTCTATCACCCAGCCACCCCATCCCTCCCACCCCCCACCACTCCAGCAACCCTCAGTTTGTTTCCTGAGATTAAGAATTCCTCATATCAGTGAGATCATATGATACATGTCTTTCTCT